>NC_052023.1:11430617-12630617 GCF_015832195.1 Motacilla alba alba | reverse complement strand
TGTATGATGGCCATTTCCATGATGGTTTCAAACCTGTTTAGTTTGCACTTTTATCACATTCATGTCAATGACAGTGGTGAGTTGTAACATCAAAAACCTGTCTTCTGGGAAGCTGTGCAGGTAACATTTACAACAGACATCACAAGATTTTCATACAAAAGGGGATAAATATATCTGTCCTTTGTGAACATCATATTTCTAGTGTGAAAATTTGTGATGGAATCCAGAAATAGATGGAATTAATAAATTTGGACTGTGATGTAATTTAAAAGAAAGTATAAAATAATCACTTTTCAATACTTTCATTGTATCAGACAGCTAAAACAGCAATTAATGATGGTGATCAACTCTTTTGTCCAACATTTCTGTTTAGAAAAATGGTATAGCACAGCAAAAGAAGTGAACTTTTTTCCTAAACCCTGAGACTGGTTTTGCTCATGTCGTTTAAAAGTTTCTGATTTTTAACTGAAATAAAAACTAAGCTATTGACAATAACACTAAAAGCCTTATTTCTGAATAACATTTCATTCATTGAACTTCAACAATGTAAATATCTGTCACTGCATAAGTCTTGTGAGAAAAATTTGACTCAGATTTAGCACCCATAAATTTGATGTCATTGTTCTCTTCAGACCAAAGTCAGTATTTTGCTAATGAGAAACATTACACAAATAAAATATCATTTAGTGCACCTGTTGAGCTTTTTTTACAAAAAAATTAAAAATTATTTTAAAAAGAAATGCAAGGGATTTTTCACTTAAATATGTTTTAATATTAAGACAGAGCTTTACATTATTATGCACTTGAAAACTGAACAAAGTGGAAGCCTTGGTGTTATTTCAGGGGAACAAATTAAATTCAGTAAAATTGCTAATAAATGACACATAGTTATAAATAAAAGTTTTGCTCACTAGTAAATACATACATTTAGGACAAACTAGCAGAGATTATGAGATTACTTCTTTGTTAAGAAAGTCTTTTTGTTCAGTCGAGGAAAGAACAGTTCTGATGACTTGGAGAGAACGGAAATAGAATCTGTGAGAGAGGCAAGCTGTGGGCCTCCTGGATACAAATCTCTCTGCCTCATCATTTGATGATTTTGCAAAGCAACTGGGGAACGAGAAATCAACAAATTGGCAGCCTTAGGTATATGTTTCCTTAAGCATACTGCTTCCCAATGGACTTATAAAAAGAAAACAACTAATGTAGAAATTATTCACTAGAAAAAGTACTTAAACCAAGACTCTGACTGCAGTCTTAGACAGAAGGCAAGCGAGGATGCTGTGTCCTCATAGGTGTAAAAGGAGAGTGAGGAAGGTGGGAGATTTGAGGTTACCCACCAAGCTAGTCCTTACTGAACTGAGCAGAGAGAGTGCAGTTAAGATCACTCAGACCTCATGCCTAAATTAGCATTTTATTTCAGAATCTCAAAACAAATTTACCAGCTGTCTCGACTTTATCAAATTAAATGATCTGGAGGCAAACACTAGGCAACATTTTTGCTCTGAAAATGTACCCAGTGTCATGTGTCCCTGCCTTGAAAGATATTTTCATCCAGGGGCATAACATGCGTAATTGTTGTTATTTGAACTGGAAATACACCCATGAATAAGCTGTGTATAGTGTTTTCTGCTCCTGCAGCTCTCTCACCAATTGCAGACATAATGGAGGTGGATTGAGAGAGCTGAAGCTTCTATCCTATAGAAAGATATGCATATAGAGAAGTCAGGACCTTATTGTCTGCCTTAGCAGAAAACTCATGTTTTATGTTTGCTAAGTAGCAGTGGCTGCTCAAAATGAAGAAAAAACCCAAAAAATTTTCCTTTTTGGAATGAGAACCTTGGTTCAGCCTGTTTTGCACACCAGACTATATTTTACTAGCTAAAGCCATAAGCACAGCACTATGTAATGTTAGAATGTATTATTAACAATAATTAGATTGCTTACATATATCTTAATAACCTTGAAAAAAAATCTTTACTTCTAAAGCAACTTAATTGATTTTTTACTTTTCTGTAGATAAATGTTTCACAAGTCTCCATACATCTCCTATTACAATTCACTGCATGTACATCGTATATTTTGTTGCTCTCCTTTAGTGCAAAATATATTAATTACTACCAACACATTAACGGGGTTGTTTGCAAAAAAGCTCATTTTACTGTCATTATCACACAGTACAGTTATGTGGATCTAGAAAGATTGCAGAATACCAAACCACTTCCAGTTGCCCAAAGTGTAATCCTGAAAAATTGCAGCTATGATCTTAGGAAAATGTTCATGTTTTCCTCACTAGAAAAGACCATCAAATATGAAATAGTGAATCTTGCCATGAAGCTTAGCTGGACTTGCAGGTACGTCTAGGAATGCAGACATCTGGAAATCTGAGGATGCTTTAGATGAGTCTGACATCCCTTTCCCTGGCTCACGCAATGCCAGACTGTAATTATACCTGACCATAATGATCTTAAACCTGTTTACCTTTGGGATGTGCAGCATGGACAATATCTAGGAAATTGTCATTCAAGATTCTTTGTTTGTTGGTTTCTCTGTTATTCATTTTTAAGTGGATTTTGGGCAGACAGATAAACTGAACATGACTGATTTCAGTTTATACCTTGCTGTCTTTTTTTCAACCATTAAAGCTTTTAAAACATTCTGTAATCCTGGATAGGAAAATGCTGTAGAAGTACAAGGTTTAGTTCAGGTGGGATTTGTGAGCCTGTGCACTTATACTCCTAATGTCAGTAGTTCATTTCTTCCCTGTGAAGACAACGTTCTAAGGACTTTTGATATGCAGGTGTTTGACATGCAATATGCATTTCTGCTTTGGTCAAAGAAGAATGTCTCTTCAGTTCCCTTGTTCAGCCTTTACTTTTAAAAGCTTGGGTTACTTGGTATATCCAGCATCCTTCTAAAGAAAATAAATTATCTGTCTCCAGGGTAGCCTAATGATCATCTAAAAACATCAATTCACTTATCTTTTTGTTTAACTTTCACTTGTCAAAGAAACTTGTATTGTGAGTTTTGAATTTAAACATACAATATACTTTACAATGTTAGTAAATCCAGGAGAATAATAAAATGTCTAAGTATTTTTGATCCACTCTAATTTGAGGATTAGGTTAGGTTTTTATAATCAGGTAGAAGCTACTAGAAGCCACTGCAAGCGCTGGTTTCCACAGTTTTTTATTTGCAGGAAGGCACAGATAGCATGTCCATTTGTTTCTGCTCTTGGAAACCCTTCTTTTAAGACAGGGACTCCCAACAACTTTTCCTGAACCTGTTGCAGTTGCAATATCTCTTGCAAGGATATCACATGGACCATTGTGATCTCCTTTTACCCATATCATTCCCTAGTCCAGGTGTGTCTGCACCATACAAAATCCTTGGCAAAGGAGGAGTTTCTAGTCTTTTCTCTCCAATCTTACAGCAAAACATCTTCATTTATTTTTTTATAACACAAATTTACACAGCTGCTTTGAGTTTGGCTTTTTCCTTATTTTGGTAATGGGTTTCTGTAGTTTATTTTTGGGTTTTGGTTTGGTTTGGTTTTTCAGCAGGAAATTAACCCATTAAAAATCTAAATCTCATAAACTAAAATTGGCCTATTTTGTTGTTGTTTATTTCCAAGAATTTCTACCATGGCATACAACCAGGATACATTTGTTTTGCTACAAACAGGTGGGAAGTCCAAGTATGGTAGCTGAGAGGCAGTAGAAAATTATCTTAAAATGCCACCAAAGTGGATTTATGCTGGGATATTTAGTTATATTGTAATACTATTGGCTATGATAATAGTTCTCCTTATTATTTCAATCTTCAGAATGAGACACCACCGTTAAAGCTGAATTGTTTACAGAGCTGGCCCAAGAAACACCATCAATTTTGAGATTTTGAGTGTATGGAGCAGATTTAACAGCCTTTCTCCTTTTTTTTTTTTTTTTTAAGCTTAATTGCTCATTGATTACCTTAAAGGTTATGAGGATTACATGAATTACATGAAATATTGTAAGTGGAATTATGGATAGTGAAGAAATCAGCTTGAAGAGGTTTGGGGAAATCAGAAGAGTAGCTGGCCATCTCAAGGACACACATTTTCTGAAGGATATAAGTGCCAGGATAGCTTACAGTTATTTTTCTCAGAATACTTGATGCATAAAAATTCTCATGTCAGTTTTCATAAAATACAAACAAATAGCTAAATAGATAAATAGGGCTATAGTCATATGAGTAACAGTCCCAAATACTTGGGGTTATGCATTACTATAACAATGCCAGGTGACCCAATGATACAGTCTTGCATGCTGAGAAATTAAATGAAGTAGTGGTTGATAAAAATAAGTGAACTAGGGTTTTTTGGGGGGAGGAGAAAGTACTCTGGAAGTCAAAAGTCAGCACAGCTTAAAGTCATATAGCATTTTTGTCTTAGGCAAATTAAAATGAAGACTATTTCCCAAGGACCATTTATAGTTTTCTCAGCAGGATCTAAAATGCAGTAACTTTTTTAGCATAAAACATAATGTTAGAAGTGATTCTGTTAAATAAATTTTTACGTGCAAATACTACCATAAGGACCTCAGCCAGCATTATTTTCAGTTGGTACTTTTTCAAATCTGTCTTGTGCTGCATATTTCAGGCTTGTGACACAGCTAACTATGATTCTTTTCAGCACAAGAAGGAAGTTAAAACCTTTTCAGATTCTATATTCACAAAGGGTTTTATGTATTATTATAATTTCAGTGACCAAACCCAAATAGATCTTTATAGGCCTTTTTTGTTTCTTCCTCATCTGGAAGCATTTAACTTCCCAAAGTGCAAAATTTTCTAAATCACGTTTGCTAGAGTTCACACTTGTGTTAAAACATATAAAATCAACAATGGGTGGAAAGCATTGCTCTGCAAACTTCCTGCCGGCCAGACTGTCATTAGCTAACCTCAAACGTGTTTACTCTTTTCTCTGCACTTCGATGGTTCCTGAATCAAAATATACTGGTCAAACTACTGCATAATCAGGAAAGTCCTGATGGTGAGGAGCTCTCCTCGACCCTTAAAAGCAAACAAACATCACATGCATCAAAATCAAAGCATTCTTCTGGTTATCTTAGCTGTAAGAACATCTGCCAAAGTAAACAAATAACAACCTGAAAACATTATGCACTACTAACACAAAAAAATGTTGAATTCCCACTCCACCCCTGCCAACAGATTAATAGTTGGAAGTTAGAGTGGGTGGCTTCTGTGGACCCAAGTTCATTACCCTGCCTGTTTCAGTCCGACAAAGGGATTTAAGTCCAGTTTGTCACCCTCCGGAGAGCCTGTTATAACCATTAGACAATAGCACAGTCCAAGGTAAATCTTTCGCTCCCTCCAGCTGACATTATTCCATTTAGTATAAATAATTAAATGAAGGAGGACTTGAATTTGACTTTCTCACATGATTGCTCTAACCACCAGGCTATAGAGTCAATCTCTCTTCCCTTTTTTTTTCACCCAGCTTAATTAAAATTTAATTGTTTACACAAAGTGAAACAGTTTTAATAGGCGAGAAATTCTGAGAGGCAGAATTCCCAGTAAGCCAATACCTGAGAGACTTTGCTGAGAAATAGGAGGTCTACCACCATGTCCTAGTTTCAAATCAAGGAATAAAACCTGTCTCGTAGGGTAGCAAGAGCCCCTTCTTATTTTGAAAAATGAAGCCTTACCCCACAATATTCACTATGTTTTTGTGAGAAATGAGTAGCGTGGCATAGACACCAAACTTCAGGGAATGGCCATCAGTTTCAAATCCTAACCAGGATAAAGAGGATTGAACACTCATGGTGGAGCATCATGTCTATTTTCAGAACTTCCTATCACTTATTTTTTTGTTTAGCTCTTTGCTTTCTGCATACCTTATCTTAAGGCACATAATGCAGGACATGCTCATAAAGCATGCAGACACCTAAGCCAGAGTGCCCGACTCTGTGAGGTGGGGAGGTGCTTGTGAGGCAGAAGCAGGGCACACACAACCATTTCTGATTTATAAATACACCTTCAATACATTTGCATTTAAAACCCCTTTGAATTATCATTTCTCAAAGTGTTCCTCAAATTAAGTTTGAATCCTGGGGCAGAGGGCAATACCAGTGGGAGTAAAGCTGTTTTATATGATATTTTCCAATTTAGATTGATTGTTCTGTGGGACACTTTAGTAGAGTTGCTGCTGTCAGCTGTTCAGGATGTTTTTGAGATATGGAAAACACTGAAACACTGAAAGCTTGCAAACACTTTGTTGTTTGCCCCTTAGGCACATCTGGCAGAGAGACTTCTGCTGCTGACATGAACTCTCAGGTCTGATCTCACTGCTCCCAGGATGAAACAGTTAGGTAAATCTGATGTGAGGGATCAGAAATCAGCTTGAAGCACAAGGTGAAATTGTCTTTTTTTTGGTGAAATATTTCTATGAAGTAAGACCAGAAAAGTAACCTCACAGGGATGGTATAGTATTTTTTACAGTAGGGACCAGTGAGCTGTCTTTCCCCCTCCCACCACTTTCATCCTTTCTTTTTTTTTTTCTTTGACAAGGTCTGTAAAAATGTCAACTAATCTCAGAAAGTAGCACACAGAAGACTCATTCAAAAAGGTCAGAAGGTTCACACAACGCTTCTATGCTAATATTATTCACATGCTTCATTTTCTCAAGCTATTTCCTAAATCCTCCTTTGAATGTTCTTTTTTCTCATTCTTTCTCTAAGCCAAAAGGCACACAATAACTTGGGTACTTAAAATAGGAGAAAAAAGTGCATAGTATCATTTACATGATTTGGAAAGATTGTTGGCCTGTGAAGTATAATGAACTGAGTGCTGGGAAAAAACAAAACAACACAACCCAAACCACCACACCAGAAAAAAAAACCCCAAACCACAAAAGGACATAAAGTGTGACTCTTAATCTAACTGATGCCTTTTCTTTAGTTCAAGTCTGGCCACCAATCAGTTCACAGGAAGGATCTGTACAAAGTCCTAATCTAATCATTTTGGGAAGCTTTAGCTTCATCCCCACTTGTGACCTTAGTCCAGTTTCACAAGTTTTTCCTCAAATTTTCAGATATTTTTGAGTCTACCAAAGAAAAATCTCAAACCACACCAAGAATCCAACATAAGAGAACATAATATCTCTATGAACCTTTCTTGCTCAGTTCTTTCAGGCTTACTGTACTGAAAGAGACTGATCTACTTTTCACATAATTCCTTTATGGCAATTGACTGCTATTATATTCTTGTGAAAGCTTCCTCTAAACTCGGCACTCTAGTCTTGTCCAATAAATCATTCCTCATTTCAGGTGTTTTGAGGTCAAATCCTCAAAATCAGCCTCAATCTATTCTGTCATTTTACCCAGAAATCCTGACCAGAACTGCCTTACTCAGGTTTTTGACTCTCACAGACAAGATATTCAAGAATCATTTTGAGCTATTCCAAGTCCCCGGAAGCTGTGTGTGGCTAATTTGCAGACAGGTCATCATTTTGCAGAGCCTCCCACCTGATAAAAACCAGCCCGTTCATTCCAGTTAAAGAAGCTTTCTGGCAATTTAGGCAGCAGAGGGCCCACATTTTCTTCCCTGCCAAGTGCCCAATGTCTCACAGTATTTTGCTTTTGCTGTCTAAAAACTCATTCTCAAGAAGAGAATTGGGCCTCCAGTGAAGCAGAAAGATGCATTGCTTGACATGTGTATTGACCCAAAAACTGGAAGAAGGTGCCTGCATATCTCACAGATTTGCCAGATTTAGCTGTAGGTTTTCTGTAGAAGTCTGTTTCACCTCACCTGCTTTGTTTTCCCTGTAAAACCGAGGGATTTAGGAACAACATATCAAAATCTATAAAATATGCTTGTGCCTCTTGTCCTAAATGCCACATTATTTTTGCCTCCCTTTTTTATCTGTAGGTTAGATGGCAGATCTCAGAGATGCCCCAGCAATTTTCAGCACTTTTCCTGAATATCCCTGTGCTTCCAGCACAGCAATACAGGGCTGCTGGTGGTAACCCTGAAATACAGCCATTGCTAGCTTAGACACTTAGAATGCTTTGAGAAAGACTCTTCCTACCCCTTTCCAAGCTCCACCTCTCCCTAGGATTGATTGATTGGGATCCCAACTCCTTGGTTTCATTGCTGACCTGACCTTTTGAAAGAATAGAATATCTGCCTTGTCCTCCTTAGCAGTACTAACTAGTTGGACAATACTTTCTGCATCTACCTCAATGGTATGAACTGTTTCAACCATCACAGGTAAAGCTAATTATTCCTGCACAGCTTATCTTACATCACCGATCAGATCTTTCCATACAGTAATTACTGCATACAATTTCAGAAATGTTGGATGGAAATATTTATTAAATCCAAGAAACCTCATGAAATAGAGAAAAAAGAAAACATGAACCATAGGAGTCCTGAACCAAAATAAATATAAAATTTTGATGGGTAGGAAGAGGAACAACATTGAGTTGGTTTGAAAAAAAAAAAAAAGTCAATAACTCTGGCAATCCTCTACCAGCATAGAGGAAACAAAAAGTAATTCATTTAACAGTGCTTTTTCCCTCTCACACTTTTCTGTATCTTCTTCTTCTCACCTCAGCCCTCAAATCAATCTCTTGCCTTTCAGCACTCTACACACACACACACATACACTATACATTCCTTCAGGGCAGTGCACAATTCCCTTACCTGTTTTGACAAGAAATGCACATTGAGTCACATGCCAGAGGCCATGGTTACACAAAAGTCACAGGTCAATAAAGATCACTTGCGTTTCCTATGAGCTTTTTCATCCTCCTTTTTTCTCCTCTGGGAGCCAGGGCCTCAGAAAGGAAAGAAAGAAATGTCAAGGGCCCCTTTGCCAAGTCCTTAAAAAAAACCAAAACAACCAAGCCCACCACTGGATGCCCCCCCCCAACCTCTTGTTACCTTGCCTTAAGGAAAGTGACCTTTTTCTCTCGGCCTCCTTCACCTTGAAGGAGTTCTTCATCCCTTCAAGAAGTTGGTCACTGACTTATCTCTCTCCCTTGGTAATGTACAAGAAAGAAGAAGAGATTAGTCAGTATTCTTTTAAAACTATCTTTTACAAGGAAGCCAATAAAATGATCTACATTGTATCACAGTTCAACATATCTGACATCTGTTCTGTAATAAAATTCACTTCATACATATGCTTCTTCAAGCTCATACATATGCTCCCCACAAGCATCCCCCAGCTGCTCTTCTGAGACATTTTGTAACATATCTATAGCATTATGCTAGGCATTCTATCTTTTCTCTGTAATATAGTGAATATGTTAAGCAATTCCACTTGGTGAAGGGAGTACTGCAAACTACTCTAGGGCTGCTTGGATATCATCATAAGTTGCTCATTTTCTCCTGGACTGAATCTCAGGGTCTGTGTTGATTGTTCTCTTTTAGACTTGCTTTCCACAAACGTGGAAGTAATCATGTTCCATTCACACAGATTCTTGTGATAAATGGAATTATTGCTCAACAAAATGAGTATATGATTCACCAAATTTTTAATAAAATGCCAAAACCAGAAATGGGTCAAAAATTTATGATTTTTCTGAACCTTTAGCTGTGAGGGTTATACATTCTGAATACAAGATATCAGGAATGCATATCATCAGAAAATGCAAGTAACACACTATCTAAGCTAATATTCATTCTGTGAACACAAAAAAGTTCATCTTCATTATCGTGTTGAACTGGATCAGCAGCAAATTTCTGAAGCACTCTGTCCAAGCTGTGATGTAATTTCCTCTTCCGAAGGCATATCAGAGCACATGACCTTGATTTATTCAAGGAGAAACTGCAGCAGAAAATACACTGCAGGGATATGCCCAGTATGCTCCAGCTGCAAATGAACATAGGGGCAGCCAGATGTAAAGATACTCAAGTGGATAAAATGTAAAGTCCCATCTATTAAAAATTAGCTTTATATCATTTTGGAAGGTGTATCAGAAGCCCAACATAAAAAATATCGTAAAAGTACCTAAATATCACACATAAAATTTTTTGTTGAATAAAGATAGCTAGGACCATCACAGACTGCTTATTTCTCCTCATACTGATCTCTTAATGTAACATAAACCAGCTAAAAGTTAACTTGAACATTTCACAACCTACCACAATATAAAATGTTTAACATGGCTGCTACATAAAAGGATTTTCTGGGAGTTATACAGTGATGTCTTAGATCAGACTTTCCATCTCCCTGAGAACAGGAATATGTGG
This sequence comes from Motacilla alba alba, assembly GCF_015832195.1. Taxonomy (NCBI): domain Eukaryota; kingdom Metazoa; phylum Chordata; class Aves; order Passeriformes; family Motacillidae; genus Motacilla; species Motacilla alba. Next base: position 12,620,360 of record NC_052023.1, on the reverse strand, counting down.
TACAATCATGCCATACCTTTTAGCATGCATTTCTTTATTAGCTGCCAAGTTCTCAAGACAATTCACAAGAATTTAATTTTTCTAGCATTGAAATGGAGATGTTTCATATCAAACAATTGCCTGAGTCTAGAATAGGAGTCTTCTCCTGTTGGGGATCTGAACAAGGTGAAGACAGAGAAATCTATGATACTTCCCAATAGCTCTTGACAGGTTCAGTAGAGCTAGCAGGTGAGAGCAGCCTGAGGAGACACCACTGGGAAGCCTGCTGAAGCATTCATCCAGGAAAAATAATTTCTTCCAGAAGAAAAAAACTCTCTTATTTTGAGAATGTGTATTTCTTTTTTTGTCATGCCAGTATGTGATCTGATAATGTAACTAAATTTATGGACAATATAGAAGGTTTTTACAAAGAAGTATACAAAATTAAAGAGGACATGCAACCATTATCCAGCAACCTTGTATTCTGGCATTCAGTAACAAGTTCCAGTTAGTCAAAACATGTGTCTTGAGCACTCTGGAGTTTTTTTTATGTTGATCCAGGATGATTTCTTAAGAGGGAAAAACACTTTTTAGCTAAAAGTCGTAATTACAGTTTGGAATGGTATCTTGGCTTATGGGTCTTATGATAGTATTGCATTTGGTAAACTATTTCCTAAATACTGAAATAATTTCTTTCCTATGTCTATTAACTGCATTTCAAATTTCCTGAGATAACTGAAGTCTTGATTATACAGAAGACAGACTACCTCAGCCATATTACTGACACCAAGACTTGAGGAAAAAAAATAAATAATCATAATAATAATAAAAACCATTGTGCTTCATAGAATCATAGAATCATAGAATCATCAAGGTGCAACGACACCTTTCATCAAGTCCAGGTGTCATCCCAGCATACCACTGTAACCCCTAAACCACTAAACCTTATCAACCAGTGCCATATCCAAATGTCTTTTAAACACCTCTAGGGATGGGGATTCCACAGCCTCCCTGGGCAACCTATTCCAACGTCTGCTTTCCCTAACAGTGAAAAACAATTCTCTTATCTGATCTGGATTTCCCCTGTCATTTCTTTTGGTCCTCTCACTGGAGGCACAGTAGAAGAGAAGAGCCCTCACCTCACTGTGACCTCCTCTCAGGGAGTTGAGGAGAGCAATGAGCTTCCCCCTTCTCTTCTCAAGACTAAACAAACCAAACTGCCTCAGCCCTAGCTCATAGTACAAGTTTTCTACACCTACCTCATAGTACAAGTTTTCTACACCTTTCGGGAGCCTTGTTGCCCATTGCTGGACACACTCCAACACCTCAATGTCCTTTGCAATGCAAGGGGCCCAGAACTGGATACAGGACTCAAGGTGCAGCCTCCCCAGTGCCCAGTGCAGGGGGACAGTCACTGCCCTGGTCCTGCTGGTCGCACAATTGCTGATCCAGGCCAGGATGCCATTGGCTTTCTTGGCCACCTGGCCATATGCCAGCACCCCCAAGCTCTTTTCTACTGAACAGCTCTCAAGTCTCTCCTCTCCAAGCCTGTAGCACAGCATGGGGTTGCTGCCACCTAAGTGCAGGCAGGACCTGACACTTCATCTGATTGAACCACCTGCAGCTTCCTGCCTCAGCCCACTGATGGAGTCTCCCTGCAGAGCATTCCCAGCCTCAAGCAGATCAATACTCTATCCAATTTGATGCTGCCTGCAAATTCACCCATGTTCAGATCATCCATAAACAGGTTAAACAGGATTGGCCCCAAAACTGAGTGGCTAGCAACCAGCTGCCAGCTTGATTTAGCTCCATCCACCACAACTCTCTGGGCCCAGCCATCCAGGCAGTTTTTTACTCATCAAAGACTTCACCTATCCAAGTGGAGAACAGACAGTTTTTCTACAAGGAAAGGTTCAAGTCAAATTTTCTCTTAATTAGCAGTCTTCGTTGAGATCAAGTTCATTGAAGAAGCACATCCAAAACTGCATGACATCCAGCTCTGGAAACCAGTGTCATGGATTTCACTCTCACATGCAGCATAAGATAAGAACTTGAGCGTCTCCAAAAAATTTACAGGCTCGAAAAGTTATGGAAAGTATTAACACAGTTTACCTCCAGTAGCCTTGTAGTTTGATTAAAAACAGTTTTAATGTTCACCCATTTGAGATATTTATTTACTTATTTTGAAGAAAAAGGAAAGCAAAACAGAAAAGGTCTTGAGACAGCGAAGATGTTTTCTTCAGGGCTGCAGGAACAGGCAGTTAAAAGCTAGGCTCTGTCTTCCAGAACCTAGGCAACCCTGCCTATTACTGTTAAATATACTCCCTGTTGTACTACCATAAATCCAGAGTAACTCAATCGATCGCAGCTGTGAGCTAATGCAAGTGAGGTCAGATGTGTGACCAATAGGTCTCTAAACTATCCTTTATTTGAAAGGTAAGAAAATAATTTCTTAAATTGTTCCCATTCGGCTCTGGATCAATTGAACAAAGCCACTTAGTATTGTTTGTGCATTTTTTGACCAGGGAAAACAAAACTGAAATAAGGTAATATATTTGGAGGTTGTTATTCCTAAAAAAACCTTAAAATAATAATTTTTGTAGGCACCATCAGTGGTAACCACTACACAATAAAAATCTCTAGAGCAGCGCTTCACACAAACTCAGTTTTGATTTATAGCACCTTATAGTTACACCTTGTTAGAAGGATTTTTACAAGAAAAATAATTTATTTTTAAGGCCTCCCTACATTAGCCCATAAGTTACACCACCTCAAAAATTGTGGTTAGTCATTTTCAGGAGTTGTATGGAAAGTGGTCAGAGAGCGTTGTAAGTGACACAGCCTATTAAGACAGTTCTATTTTCATCACTTAAGAACTGCCAGTGATGCACTAGAATATGGAATATATCTGTTGAATTTACATATTTAATTATATAAGCACTAGTTGCGAAGTCTGTAATTCACATAGCATAATCTTTAACAGAAATATTTAATCACAACATATGCATTGCCAGGATCCAGATATTGAACTGAACTACTCAGGTCAAATTGATCAATCTAATTGCTCCCTGAGAGGTTCACCTGGGAAGCTGTCCTTACTCACCGTTCTTAACTTTGTCTTAAAGGATTTTTTGATTTAAAACTGATTGGAATAGACAAAAGTGTATTTAAGAACCCAAAGGGTTATGCATTGTTTTAAGTGAGAAATGTGTCAAACACTTGCAATCCCTTGATCCTATCATTTTATATTTCATAAGGAAGGGATCCCTTTTGAGAAGGATTTATGTGTCCCAACATATTTGGAAATGTTCTTTGACAGAACAAATTCTTTGAGGACATAAATCAAAACTACAGCTGCTCCCCTAAAAGCTGTCATTGATAATAGCGTCAGAAATTGGATTAAATAAGTCCTGTCAAGAGACAGTATGTCCATTCCTACATTCAAAACACATACAAATTGTCAGAAAAAACCTTTATTCCAAGAGTGGGAAAGAGACAACGAGGAAGTACAGCAATGATTTTCAGCATGTAGAAGCCCAGCTGCGGAGCTTTCCAAAAGTAGAACTCCCCTTGGTTTCTGTAAACCTGGCTGAGCTTCTTTGAATGCATAAGCATAAAATCCTAACATATTCTAAAGTGGTATGAATAAAACCAAACTGTGATTTCATCCAAGAATGGATAGAGGACAAACACAATAATTTTCTCCAAAACCAGTAATCTGTGGTATGGCAAAGCAAAGGAGAAAGGATTTGACACAAAAGTGATAAATATGTAACTTGGGATTTCCAGGTGACAATTTGGGTTGGCTCCCTCCTGCTGTACTTTTTTACCTATTTTATTCTCTTTAGTTTCACAGTAGAGCTCACTGCTACATCAGTTGCACTGTGAATCAATTTTACAGATATTTCCCTCTCCTGTTGAAAACTGCAATAGCAGTCCCATGGCTGACACATGTGTGGCCATTATCCATAAGTTCTATATTTCTTCTTGATTCATCCTATTTACACAAGAAGCAAAAATTTTGGGGAAAAATTTTGCTCTGATTTATAGCAATGGGAGGCATAGGTTTATTTATATGATGTATTGCCAAATTTCCTTCTCTTTCTAGTTACTTTGTCAAAGTATTATGGACATAATAGTAGAATAGATTTGTATTACAATATATTTAAAACACCAAAATCCAAACATCAACCACAGCTAGGGAATCCAGGTCCTGTGGTCTGCCTTCTGGGTTGGGCCCATGTCAGAAAGGTTTCTAGGACATGTTTGGCTCTCTGCTCACCTAGCTAGCCAGGCAGGGTGGGACATGCTGCTCCTGGAGCTGAGTTCATTGCAGTGTAGGGACTGGGCTCCACATCCCACATTGCTGCTGTTACTGAGCTCCACTGTGGAACACCAGGGGGCCCTTTGGCCCCCTCTCAGTTAGCAAAATACCCAGGCCCATATCATGCACCAAAGTGGCTGCTCCCACCCCTTCTCCCATCCTCTCCTCTCTCAGAAGAGAGCTGTTTACATCTGGGAAGTATTCTTGCCCAGGGCTGAGTGCCTCTGCACTAGAAATTATTTTGCCTGTGTTAAGGAACCTGCTCTGCTCTTCCAAGATAAAGGAAACAAGCATCAAACACACTTGCAGAAAGTGTTTGTGATCTGTATAATATTTATAGCACAGACAACTTAGCTCTAAGTTTTTGGACTAAAAATAAATTTAAAAGAGAGATAATTTCACACCTTTATTTGTTTAGTATTTATCAGAATATATAAAGTCAGGAGGATAAAATAGATTTTTATCCATAGCTATGATGCATACTTAAGGCTCAGAATTAGCCAGTTGATAAAACAGTTTTTTCTGAACACATGGACTATCCAAATTCTACCTTGTATCTTCAGGGTCACAAACCAAATGCACATTTGTTACACAAATAGAGATTCATTATTCTGACTGAAACAAACAGGATTACTTGTTTACCAAATCAAAAGTAATCTGTTTTTTTATTTACCAATATATTACATTGCTGAGCAAAGAATTATCTTTCCATTGTTTATACGCCTCACTATTTAAGAGGATTATTATTGTAGAATAATCATCTTGCTTTAATTACCAAGAGAAGCACCACATCATTTTATTAATTTTAGGATTTCTGCCAAGTTGGAAACAGAATGTAAAACACAGACTCAGTCAGTAGCTGACAGCAGCTTTGTTAACACTTCTACAAAATCTAACAAAATCTATACTGAAAGAAAAAAACACACCCTGCCCACTCACCAAAAAAAAAAAAAAAAAAAAAAAAAAAAAAAAGAAGAAGAAAACCTAACAAAAAAACCCCCAACCCAAAACCCCAGAGAAACACCACCAACTGAAAACTAGAGGCAGAAAATGAATATATATATATTTAAGTAACTCAAGCACTTTCAACAAAGTAAACACAATTCTTGCAGACTACATACCTGAGGCACACACATGCATATACATCTTTCCATGAGTGCTAAGGAGACAAAGCACATCCCTGGATTAGTGACAGGGACAGTGTGCATTGCCCAGAGCAGGAAGCAGGAGCACAGCCAGCCCACACGCAGTGGTTCAGTCTATCTTCTCCAGCTTCAGAGTCCAGAAGGAGCAGACCAACTTCAGCAGCCCTCAGGAAACAACCATGACTAAGTTAATGCTCATTGCAGCACCTGCCAAAGCAGTTAAGCAAACATACTTATTTCACTAATCCTTCAACTTATCTTTTTCAGGCGACAGTTTCTTTATCTAGGAAAGGGGGGCCTTGTTCTGTGCCTGGCTCAGCTCAGGACATCACCTTCTCCTCAGTGCACTTCCTCCAGCTGGTGCCATGTCCTGTTTGGTACATTTATATCACAGTTATAGGATCAACAGTGACAAAAAGCCAACTCTAGACAATAGCGACTACAGTTAATATGCATATTTATTCAAATGCTAACCAAGTATGTGTCTGTTGCTATCATTTTTAAAATAATAGATATTACCATCTCTAAGCAGAAATCAAGCTATTAACTCAAATGACAGCATCCTGTTATAGACTCATAACATTGGAAAAAACCTATTTTTTTTCATGTTGTTCTTTCTTTTACATCTGTCTTCCTCAACCATTAAATGTTTAGAACGGCCAGTAAAATTCAGAATTGATGGCTTGCCCTCTTTCTCTTTCCTAAGATATTGTAGACCTGCACCAGACAGCATTTCAGCGGCTTACTAAATCCCCGAAGATCCATTTCTGCAGGCTGACTCTGAGGAATTGATGTATATGCATATATCTTCTAAAAGAAAAGCAATAAAGAAGCAGTATTTTTGGATCCCTTTTTAGAGTCACTGTCTAACATTGTATTCTGTTACATACACACAGAAAGGATATTTTAGGACAAACACCAAACTGTCTTGCTTTGTTTTGTTTTGTTTTGTTTTGTTTTGTTTTGTTTTGTTTTGTTTTGTTTTGTTTGTGGTTGAGCACCAACCCTGTCAGCCTTGAAAAATCCACCAAGCAAGTCTGGACTATTTCAGGTTTAAAATGACTATAAATAAGTTTGGTGCTAGGTAATGCAGGCTCTCATTTTATACCCTCCCCAAACTTCCAGTTCTCCTTTAAAATTCACTACAAATTTATTAAATTGGAATCAACATGATTTTTTTCTAGATGAAGAAATTATCTTTTTAAAAATGAGAAAGAGTGGTGTTATAAGGTCCAATCCCATAATAACTTTCAGAGCCAACTAATATGTACTTTAAGTTGAATATGAAACCAGATTATAGTTAGAATTTGCACATATTAAGAGAAATCTTTATCTTCCACTTAGAAAGTTAAAAATTAAAAAGTATTTTTGTTTCATAACATTGGGAAGTTTTTAACTTTAACTGGAAACTAAAACTGAAGCTGTTTTTTTTAGACAAAAAAAAATTATTTTCCTCAACTATTGCTTGTGCCCATTGATTTTCTGTTTTATAGTTTCCAATGATTCCTGACTGCTGGCATTTTTATATGTGGTATATTAGCAAAGGAAAAAGAACCGAAGCATTTTTTTCTGATTAAATAAAAGCAGCATATGATCTTTGCAAAGAGATTGAGGATTTGGAATTGATAATTCAAAGCATCCTAATTTGGATGGTGTAAGAGAAGGTCACCTTCATAACTCTGATTCAGCCCCTGAAAATATCTTATTCTGGTAAAATCTGTTTAGTAGTAATCAAGCAAACCGAAGGTATAATGAAGAGAGCTGAACAAATAATTCACACTGAATAATTTGCTCAAACTTTGTTTCAAGTTCTGGAGTGTAAATGAACAGTTTCCTTGAATTTTATTTATTCAGAAATAGTGTATATTATTTTTATCTGTATGCACTTACTGGACATTTGATCTATCTGATTTAAACAAGCTAAGTCAAGGAGCTAAATACAGTTAATTTTATAATTTTTTTGATTCTCCAATAAATCAAAAAAACAGTAAGGTATTCAAATTAAAAAAAAAATCCAGGATACTGATTATTTTTTCTTATCAAGTAAGGTACATTGGAAAAAAATGCCATGTATTCTTTTCAGACAATTATGTCCTAGTCAAAAACATAATCCTGGAAGAAACAGAAAACTGTGAGATTCATTGGTGCAAGGTTCTAATTTGGTAGTCCCTGGTGACATCTTACATTTGCATGTATCTGCTTTCTGCAAAAACTGTGTTTATTTTTTCCCTTATTTACTTAGAAAAAAAATAGACTAGAATATTTCAGATGGAAGGGACCAAGTCCAAGTATATTTAAATATTTTTGTGCCAGTGTGCTGTGAGGTGGAGCAAGGACCACCGTCACACTCTCCTGTACAAAACCAGCGAGTATTCCAGCCCTTTCAAGTAAACACATGATTTCATTAATTTCACTGGCAAGAGGTTTGATGAGCAATTTTGTTGCAGTGCAGTTGTGTATTGTGCAATGACTAGTTTGTGATCTGTGTAGCATCTGACAGAGTTTTTTTAAAAAGTCTTATAAGCAAATCTAGGAATGTCTTTATAGATGACAGGCATTTCTTTTCTTTGATGTGCTTAAATTTATCTTAGGTTTTCTTACATTTAGGTACATCTAGGCAGTCATCAATACCATTGCTTCCCTTTGCATGAATATAAGCTACCTTTAACATATTGGAGGAAAAAAGTCTTGCCTGTATTCCCAGCTTTATTTGGAGCCTCTCCTCACCCCTCTGCCCCAATGATAATATTGCTGTTGGTAAATAGCATAAAGATGTATCAAGTTATACAAGTGACTTCTACTCGCCCATTTACCTGCTGCACAGACTTGGCTTTCTTGCACCAAGAGGTACAAAACTGAATGCTATAGCATTTAAATATTGTTCTAGAATAATAATTATTGAACATCATTACCTCTTTCTCCTATTGAGAATTTTATGGGTTGTTTAACTCAAGGGAGAGGCAAGACTTTATTAAAATTGATGGATCTTTTCTATACATGTCAAACTGATATCCTGTGACAAGACACTGAGCTACAAATCAACATTTAATGTTCATTGTCTGAAATTCTAAAGATAAGGGCCAAGTTTGCTTATGGTTAAACACAAACCCCCTCCTCCCCACCCCCAATTCTACTTAAATTATGTAGAATTTTTTTCTAGAAAAATATGCAGTGAAAATTCCAGGAAATCAGACAGCAACAGAATGCACACTTAAACACATGAAAGTAAGGACATTTTCAAATGACTATAGTGAGGCCTTTGCCTAGTCATGTTGAAATGGAATTCAGCTGTGCAAAATACTGAGCTCTATTCAATAAACAACCCCAAAAGATAAGGCTTCTGTTGTCCTCACTAAGGCTTTAGAATCCTAATGAGATGCTCCAAATGAGATAGATATAAAATCTACCAGTAACCTGGAGTAGAAGTCAGGCTAAGAAAACTTTACAGTCACTTTGGATTGTATTTAGATTTTTGTTGTTAGCTTTTTTTTTCCTTTGAAATACTGTAGTGTTGTTATTCAAGCAAAACACATAATAAAAATTAAATGGTAAAAAATAATCCATACAGAACATTTTACGCATTAGGGCTTTACATAGTAACCTTTTCTTTTTCCTTTTTTCCCATTTTTTTCCTATATGCTTTTTTAAAAAATTGCATATATTTTATTTGGCTTAACACTACTGGACTCATTATCTGAGTAAAAAATAAGATAAATTCCTAAAATTCAGTTTTAAATTTCTCTTTGGAGGTTTGATTGAATTCTATTCTGAAAATTTACCTTGTGATATTTTATCTTAGTGGTATTATTCAACTTCAGAATAAATCCTGCAGCAGTTTCAGCTTGGGGCCTCTGTTGGGAGACTAGTCTTATTTAAAAGTACAGAAGTAATAATTGTGTAATCTGGGACCCATTTCCTGTTCTGTTGCAGATTTTCTGGGCAATCACTTATATCCTTTCAGGCCCAATCTGATGAAATGAGCTATGGAACACTTCCTGCGGGACTCAATCAGCATATCATTATACTGCACACAGAAAATGGGCAAAATAAAAACTACCTCCCAGATAAGATGTAAACATCCATTAAATGTTTTAAATTGCTGCAAGATTCTTAACATACAAAATATTATAGGGGCGATTTTAATATTTAATGTTCAATTGAGTTTGGGTTGTTTTTTTTCCTCTTTCCCAATCACTTTACATAAGAAGTCCCTTCAGCTATTCATAAAGGGATTGCAAATCCACATGACAAAACAAGCAGTTGAATTTGTCATAAAACTTGAAAACATTGTGGATGCTGCCTTCTCTATAATCCTGTTCTCTAATACAAGAAAAATACATAAACCTTGTTAAGCCTGCAGGGACTGTATATTCCTTGTCCTTGCAGAAGAAACAAGAAGCTGAAGAGCAATTGCTCATGGAATGGTTTCTAAGCAAAGTTTTGTTTCAGTTTTTGGCTTTGGTTTTTGGTGTTTGTTTTTCCTTTTCTTTATAAGTCAGAGAAAATTATTTCAATTTTATAAAAATAAAAATCATCCTGTTTTTTACTAAAATATGTTTTCCTCTTGCTAGATGTTTAGAAAATATTCTCCGAAGAGGCACAATTGCTTTCACTAAAGATATCAGGGACCTAATAGTGCTATCTTTTCTCCAGGAAAGTTGTTCTCATTTACTTTTCTACTAAAGTATGTTATATCCTTTCCTTAGATAAACAGCAACAGTGAAACATAGGAAAATTTATACAAAACCTGCAGATTTCCTCTTCTTTCATATTCCATTTTTAAACCCCTACCTAGCCAGAAATGTAGTTGACAATTACAAAATTTTGAGATAAATCATCTACCATGAAAAAGTTAACTATCAAAAAATGACACAGTAAGGTATTGTAATGAGATTTTAAAATGTTTTTAATATTAAAACTACAAAGTTGCTTTAGAATGGGTGAAAGTATTATGAAAAATATTCTCAGTTCTATTTTTGTTTTTGGTTCATATATGTTCAGTGCCAATTCGTTCAATTCTGAATGCTTTTGAAAAATATTCTCACTGACCTAACTTTGGGTTGGGAGAAAAGGCAGTAACTGTGGAGCTGGACATCCCTAACAATACATATATTTTACTTTATTTTTAAATAAAACTGACAGGTCTCCAGGCAAAGCAGTTCAAGGCTGATTTTTGCAGTACAGTACTGTAACTCCTCAGCAAGGGTTCCTAAGGCTTACAGTAAATTTGTGCATCCATGGAAAGTCTGGTCAAAATAAAATATTGCTTTAAGCTACATAACACCAAAAAATGCTTCCTGAAATTTTGTCACTGAAACGTGCTCCATGGAAGAATGGGTAAGAAATACCACAGCGCTTTGCCAAATTTCCTTTGGCTACTGATGAACACCTGAGGTGTGGGCCACAGTGATTATGCTGTGTATAGGGAAAGACAATAAGAGCAAAATAAATGAAAATTAGTTTTGTGATAGAGAACTACGCTCTGCTCTGGTGTGCCACTTTCAAGGCAGTGAAACTGCAGGGCAGTCAAAGGACCCATGTAAAATGGATAGTGTAGGAAATACGGTGTTTGCAGAGACCTTTGCAACTGGATGTCAGCTGCAGTTTCATCATCGCCTGGACCTGCAGCCATCAAAGCCAGCTCAGACGTGTTTGCAGCTCCCAGAAGTGATGGGAACTGAAAACAGAGTCTGACCCAGTACCTAAGAGCTGCTTTTGTTATTTGCCACTGTTCACGATGGACATGATAATGAGGCAAAAGAATAAAGCTTCCTGCTGCAAGCAAAACATTTGGGGTGCTTGTCTAATCAATGACTCAACTGCATTCACTAAAAGGGCCAGAGCCCTCTGAGAGCACTCAGATGTGGTGTGATATTATTGTGCTTCAGAAGTTGAGGAGGTGTTCTCTGTTTTCTCTGTGGAGCAGGAGGGGAGGAATTTGCAGAAGTTCACCAACAATAGTACGTGTGTTGTTTTCTCCATCCTAAACACTTGTTTTTATCATTTTGCTTTCAGATAGCAGAGGCAAGCCCAGCTGGGAGCCGGGCAGGGAGTCAAAGAGAGGAAAAGGGATCCCTGGAGGGTTAGTGATGTTCAAGCAGATGGGGGAGGAGGGAAGAGAGAGTGAGAGCAGATGGGAGGGGGGAAGAGACCAGAAGCAGAACAGATGTGGGGGTGGGAGGGGGCTAATTTTGGTTAAAGACAAAGGAGGACAAATATGAAATAAATTTGTTTTTACATTAAGAACCTTCTTTTTCCCATAAGCACACATTTTGTGTCTTGCACTAGAGGAAAGTTTGAACAGCCTGCAAAACACAAAAGACAGACCAAACATCAATGTCACTTGAGCAAGCACTAGAAAGTGAAGAGGATCTGTAAGAGTTTCTCAACCATGAGGTTTTGTCTCTAAAAAGCTGGAAACTGAAGGTTCCCACCTGTACTGTATTTCACTGCAAAAAGCACACATTTAGAAATATATGCAGCAGCAAAACAATAAAGAGGAGACTTATCAATGTGGATGAACAACAGATCTTTGAATTTCCTGAATTAAAGAGGAATAATAATAAAATTTGAGCTATTGAGCCATGAGTGAATTACATACAGGTCTACCCTAAATAAATAATAGAAAGGTATAACCTATGTTTGCATGCAGAACATTTTCATTTCCTGTGAAGCCACTCTCTATATTCTGTCCAGTTCTATATTTTGAAGCTGAATTTTGTTGTGCTTCCTGGCAGGGTGTGTAGGTTGTGAGTGAAGGCTGACTGGGAATGCTGCAGCTGAAAGTTAATTAGTGTGTTGGCAAGCTGTCAGCCAGACTTTTGTCTGTTTGCTTTTCATATAGAAATGAATGAGAGTGGATTCCAGAGGTGTCTGAGTACAATTAAGCATCTCACTCTCTAAAATAAATATTTTATATTACTGCATGCTTTTAGGAATCAGCCAGAATGTATCCACTGATGGCATTTTCTGCTGATATCCTTAAATGTAAATATATGTAAGCAGGTAGAGAAGATGTAGTTTAGTTGCATCTGTTTGGTAGAGCATGAAGGGCCAGATTCTGTGTGCATTTAAACACAGAATATAATTTTATGTAATCCAAAAACCTGCTCCAGACTTGAAGAGGAATACTGGGGATCAGTTTCTGGCCCAGATTAATTGAGCCTAATTTAGTTGCTGATAATCCAGCAGACAAGCCTGCTTAAAATGTTAAAAAATTCTTTTCCAATTCTATGTTGAAAAACTGCTAGAAATCTTGGAATATGAAGCAGTGTGCACCCAGTAATAAATCTTCACCCACAGTAATTACTAAGGATGTGATGGCTAGATTTCACAGCCCAGAATTAAAGTGAGAAGCCTGCAGTGGGTGCAGAAGGACAAAAGGAAAGCTAAAAGGGTACTAGAGAATGGCAACCTTGGTTCACTCTGGATGTCATTCCCATGGGGACCCTGCCTACAAATGACTTTCACCTGGCCAGGGAACAAAGAACAATTTCTCCATTTGCACAAAAGGAAATGCATCAGCTCCAGAAATCACAAAATTATTTCTGGCTTTCCTTGCCCTTAGGAGAGTATATTCACCTTGGGCATTCAGGTATGCATCAGGTATGCCACAAGAGCACACTTATAGCCCCCCCCAGAACAGGAAATGACTGAAAAGCAAAGATTGTGCTGCAGCCAAGAACCCAGGCCTAGTGATATTTGTCTTGCAACCAAGATCCCCAAAAATCTGATGTGTCCAGCAACAAGTGAGACTCTAGAAACTCCCCTTCCTAACACTGTCCCCAGAGGAGATGGAGGCCTACCGATGACAGGCTGAGTAACTCTGAGTAGGATTAGATTGTCCTAAACTAGTTTTATGGCCCCCTGAAGAAGCAAGCACAGGTAATATAGGCAAGAAAAATCTGCTGCAGACTGGAGTATTATCTGGAGACACCATAGAATACATTTCCCAACAAACCTGACCATCTGTTAAACAGATTTCTGAGGCCTGGGTCCCTGCTGCTGCAGAGCAGCCAATTCACAAGACCCCAAAAAAGGAACTTCCGATTCCTCAAAATGACCAGTAGTGTTCTTTTTTTTCACCTTTTCAATATTATAAACTTATTTTCTATTATAAAGTTGCCAAACTTTATGAAATCTCACAACAAAGAGAGTCACAGAAACATCTAGGTACAAAGAACTTGTGTTCTCTTGGGTGCAGTTGTCCTCTCTTACTGTTTGCTTAGCTGGTTTGTGACTTAGCACAGAGACTGAGCTCAGTGCTGGTTGCTTTCTGAATTCCATTTCTGCTTTGTTTTGAAGTTCAGTGTGAAAATACTGGCTCAGAACCTTCTTAGGTTGTCACTAGCTTTTACCTGAAGAAGGAAAGCTCCCTTGTGCCCTCATCAGTATACACATGTGTGAAGTTTAGAGTATTAGTTTATATATTTTTTAGAAAGGATGTAAACTATTTGGAATAGAAATTGATCCCGAGAGTTCGTATATAACCCACAAGGATTCATATTAATCCCTAACCCACTAATCCTGCAGTTTTGATGGCTTAAAAGCCTACTACTTTAGAATTCTTTGTGTCTGTATACCCAGCTGGTCCTTAATTGTTTCTCTTCTGTATTTATGCATACTCCAGGTCATGTGTTGGTATACAATGTCATTATCACAAATTGATTTAAATCTGTCCGTCTCCACCTCTCAGAATCCATCAGCATAAAGCAAAACATTTATTTCCTGTTCATCACACGATAGTGCTGAAGCAGTCATGACTTTCAAGCTACAAAACACATCAGCACATAAATTAGTAAGTGTAATTTATGAGAACAGATTTATAACAAGTATATTTCTAGCAGCATTGTATTAAAGAGGAATGTTTAAGTCAGGGCAGCTTGTCCCTCCAGATTGTCTCTCCAGATTGTCAGTCATTTTCAATCACAATAAGAAGAATCTAAAGCAATTTAAGTAAATATAAGAGTTTCTTTGTTTGAGCCTTTTTTTTTTTTTTTTAATGTTGCCAAGGTCGAAATCATGCCAACTGAGAATTGGTTAGGCTCTGCCAATTTGCCTCAGCTGACCCCAAACCATAAGCTTCTGAGAGCACTGAAATAAAGAGAGGCTATTGTTAATGTTGCTGAGCTGTCCAGAGGGTCCTAAAGAAACCTCTGTTATCTTTTATAAACACCAGGAAGATCTAATCCAAGTGCCAAAAGAGAGGCAGGTTATCTTCATTACAGGGATGAAGGAGCGAGCACGTAACAGCCTTGTAGGATTAATACCGCTCAAAATAAAAGTTACAGGGTACTTTTTGACATAAGCACCCTGTTAAAACGTGTTTCACCTCAAGTTTAAAGCCCATTAATCTTGTGAAGAGCCGGAAATCTACAGTCTGTGTCACTTAGCTGGCATGAAGCACAAACTGCTCAGCAAAGCTGCTGAAATTCTGATCTACAATAAGCTTGTGAATGAGATATGGACAGCCTTAGCAGCTTGTTACTTTCGGTAGCTGCCATGACCAACTGCTTTCCCCTTTTTTTCTCTCTTAGTTATTGATTCAGCAGTGTGTGTTTTTTTCTCTAGTCACCTGCAAAGGTAGAGCTGCTGTATGGAATAGAACAGCAAAGGCTAAAGACAGTAGGTTCACCCTTTAGGAGGAATATCTTCATTAGAGATTTCTCTAATGATTTATCCTTGGCTGTGCCCCCCAGTTTGTTAACATCTGGAAGCTACAGCCTGAGATTTCTTGCGGTCAGCTCCACAGTCCTGGCAAGGTTTCCTGGCACCCATGACTTGGCTCTTAAATATTTTGAGCATCATGGCCTGGATACTTCATGTGCAAAAATAAGGAGGATCAGAAAGCATCTGATCATGATCCCTCTTGGGGACCTACTGTCCACTTCAACTACCCTTTCCAAACTCCCCTTAATATGTCAGTTCTCTGTTTTTGCCTGAAGATATCCCCTAACACCCTCACACAAGACGGGCTAGCAGATAAGACAGATTGCAGACAACAATCTGATCAGGGTCTTGCCTAAAATACAGAACATCCAGCAGCTCATTGGACCCAGATTCAAATAAGAGCACCAGAGACTTGCCAGGAAGGGCTAAAAAGGACCAAATACCAACCTGTGCAGGACTGACTGTTGAATAACTCCTCTAAGCAGGAGCACTTCTTTCAGAGACCCCTGTGCTTGACAAGTGCAAGACTGTGGGTGCGGTGCCCTTGCCCTCCCCTTTCCACTCCCTACATCGCCCCATTTCTATTTCAAGCACTTCTCCTCTGTGTTTTCTGGGGAGATCAGCTACATTTTGAGAAGGACATTGAGAACGGGATGCTCAGAAAAATTATATTTTTATTATATCACTTCTGCACACAAAACCTAAGAACAATTTATATGGCAGACAGATTACTATGCCTAGGAAATGCTGCAGCAATACCAGTTTTCCCATATTCTCTTGGAAGTCCATTCCTGTCAGAACCTGTTTGCAGATTGCTGTGGGTGGCAGGGGCTGCCCGGCGCTCGGCTCTGCAGAATGAAACACCTCGGAGTGCGACCTCCCCAGTGCCCTCAGAGAAGCCAACAAAACAATTCAGGTCAAGACAAATCAGAGAAGGGAATCAAGGGAAAAGGAAATAGAAATAGAAAACGGTCATTGATACTAGAGCTCACACAATAAAATTTGTAATAGCTTGACCCAGGTAACCAGACAGAGTGTTTTAACAACATTTTTTTTCCCCTTCACCGGCACCTTTACATGGATGATGTAAGAAAAGAAAGGACTGTGAGTAGATGATGAGAGATGAACTTGTTTCTTAGTGCTGGTGAAGTCTTTGAATCTTATCAACAGAGTGGGTTTGGTTTTGTGGTATTTTCCCCATTTTGCTATGTTAATACTTATTTTTCATGTTCATGCTATGTTAAGCCTTATTTTTTATATTTAGCTCAGTCCTTTCTATCATTTAGTGTATGTGGATACAAGAATTTTACCAGGATAGATCCTGAAACTTGGATATTGGGATGGAAAAATATATTCAAATCATAAATTAAGCAGTGATCTTTTTGATCATTTGCTTAAGAGAAATACATCTACATATTCAAATTCAATGATTCATTGAAGTAGCGTGGTTGAGACATTGCCAAGGAGCTGACTGCTTGCTCAAGTTCAAATTTCAGCTTGTGAACACTCATGAATCAACCTTAGAATTTTGTTTTCATTGCTGCTCAGTACTGTCAATGTTTTAATTCTTCACAAAGTTCTAATTACTGGAAACACTTTTTGATGACTATCCCCAAGGCTTATAATAAGTGAAAATCAGTATTTGGAAAAGCTAGTGAATGCAATCATCCCATTAAGGCATGACGGAAAACCAGTGTTTTTCCTGCTTGTCCTTTGCTATCAGTTTGTTTATTGTAATAGCTCTTTTATCTCTGTCTGTATTTTATACCCACTATACTCTATAGTGCTTTTGTGCTCAGTGGCATCACATAAATCAATACTTTTTATGTTTGTTCTTGCCTTGATATGTATTTGTAAATCCTATTACCATGCAGACTGGAGAGGAAAATACACACCAGAATTAGTCAAATTAATAATTTATTTGTTATATTTGCTTCTCATAGTGACTGATTCCATATTTGGTCTTTAGAATTTGTGATTGGTTAAATCAGTAGAACTAAAGGCATCCAGGACTCTGAGAGCTCTGTTTGCTGCAAATTAAAATATGTAATATATATGTTTTCCTAGTATCTGGCCAGCTCTGTTACAGGGAAGATGCTAATGTGACACACTGAAGCATGAACTTCCTTCCCCACGTGCACCAAAGAAACGTATTTTCAATGAAAATTCATTGTATCTACAGGAAGGCAGAATAATCAAGGTCTCTGCACAGCCTTCTGTAGAGACACACAGGGAGGCAGTGAGGCCTCTTTTCCTTTCCAGAAGACTCAGCTGGATCCTGCACACAGGAACCACAGGATACTGCAGGCTGGATCTGTCCAAATTCTTATTCTAAATCCTCTCATATGGAACTAGTGGAGAATAAAGAGAATGCAATGAAGATTAAAAACATCAAACACCACGCTGTTATGGCGAGGGAAGGCTGCTGTTAGGAATTTATCATTATTGAATGAAATTTAGGTCCAAGAAAAGAAAAAAAAATGTACCAAGAGTGATTGCTCAAGGTCTTTTCTCATATAAATACTTTGCATGTGTATACATTCAGTCACCACAACCTCAGATTGTGTTTGTAAAAATGAATTAACAGACAGGGCCATGACTTACCCTGGAGACTTCTGAGAGTTGAAAGCTTTAGCCTTGTAATTTATGTTTAATAATTTAAAACATTAATAATATTTTAGATTTGGATTATTGAACATAAGCATGGAGATTATTTAAATGAATATTTAATTTTTATTCACCTTGCAAGAAGACAGAACGCATTTTTAATTGCCAACAGTAAAATATAGGGAAATTATCAGTAAAGAAAGCAATTAAGAAAGTGTTTTTACAAAGAATTCATGGCAGAGGGGGGTATTTTCCTTTTTCAAGATGATAAAACAACCTTTTCAAAAGCATCAGGTTTAAGGATATGATGAGTTTTATTTGCACAGTTTCCTGCTAATTTATCTGCAGTAGCAATAACATATGCTGTTTTTCATAGTTTCCATCTCTACAGTCTGAAATTATCTCTTGGGCTTTACATACTGTGGTTCTGCCCAAAAGTGTGAGTTTCTTGAAGACCAGTTGAGCCCAATCTCTATTTGCAGAGTGGTAAACATAATCTTGCATCTGATGCTTCCAGCAGAAGTTTGAAAAGTCTCTGAAAACTTTTTTAATCTGTCATATTTTGGGGTTTTTACTATACATTTGTTCTTCTGCTGTTGGAGAAGCTATTGGTTTGTGAGTATTTTTCTGAAATTTTCTGTTATTTATTATTGTCCTTAGGAAGCAATCAAATCAACCTTTGCAGAACAGCATTTTATTTTAGTACTGTTTCTCTGAAGGTATTATTTGACTGAATTTCAACTCACTGACCTACCTTTCTTAAGAATTTAGAGACACTTTAATTTCCACCTTTTGCCTCAAGCTCATACATTTTTAGCTTTACTTGTTTTGGGTTTCCATATTTCTTAGAAATCCAGGAACATTTTTCTTCCTAGTCTTCTAGACTCTGAAACATTCCAGAAGAAACTCAAGGAAAAAAACTCATCCTTTAAAGTTTTGCACCAGTGTTTACAGCTAATTACTGCTAAAGTAAATAGCTTGTGATACAGCGTGCCAGAAATCATGCACATCTTTTGTGGGTATTCAATATGAGCCACATATGGGTAATTTTTATTCAAGTTCCCTTCTGTCTAGCCAAATTATCAGATCATTATGGCTCACTTGCCTGTTTGGGCTCCCTTCCAATGCATTTCACATTTGTAGCCATTTTTCCCCTACTGGTCACCTACTATGCTGGAGGCTATTTTTAGTATTCTTAACTCCTCCTCTAGTTTAACACTTTTCAAACAGGCAAAACTTTGCTGCACAGAGCAAGGGAATTATCTCTGCCTCACAGCCATGGTGGACACGAGAGAAAACAATAAACTTACACTATAGCAATAAGGATTTAAATTAGATAATATAGAAAGAAAGTAAAGGCAGAGAATAAAACAAAAAAACGTTTCCTACTAAAAGCAGGGTTAAGCGTTAAGATAGGCTGGGGAGTATATGAGATCTCTGTCACAGAATGTTTTAAAAAACAGGTTAGACAAACATCTGTCAGAAATGTTTTAGGTATAACTGATTCTGCCTTGGGGCAGAGAGAATGGATGAGATGACCTCTCAAGGTTCCTTCTAGCTCTATTTTCTGTTTATTTCTAATTTTCTTTTTTTTAGCCTGGATTTGGACAGGCTTTTCAATGCACTTTCTATTTGGAACGGGTGGTCAGATTTCTGTTTATAAAATACAGATGTTGCTGTTAAAAAAGATTGAGTCAAAAGAAGTTGAAGTTAGGAAAATTGTGGTTAAAAATATAATTTAAATGCAAAACACAGAAAATATTTTTAGCAAAGTTCATAAAAACTAACAAGAAAAAACCAAAAAAAGCTGTACTTGAAATCATTAATTACATAAGGGGCCTCAAACATTGATTAGGCTGTACCACTTGTCCTTATTGTAAGTGGTATTGACCCTTTAGAATGAAGTTGATCCAATGCTTTCTACTATAACTCCTCTTAGGGATTAGGAGATGTCAAGTAATTTCTCTTGTGATATTCAGTTCTTGATAGCTTAGAGCTAAAGTGAATTAATTCTTCCCATACAAAGAAACTATCAAATTCCAAGAAACACAGGTAGGTATAAATAGCACATATGTAACAATCACGGAGCCAAAAAATATTTTGTGTGCTTAGCTGGAATCAGCTGGAGTCATGTAACCTTTTAATTCCTGAAGCACAATTTCAAAGGATTTAATTTTGTTCCTCAAGTACTTCTGTCAGAAAGAGAAAGCCAAGCTTCTATTGGGGGTGACCTGCTACACCTTCTGGTTCCTGGTGCTGAGTGTGGTGAATGTTCACAAAATTTTCTACTGAGTGCCTTGTTACAGAGCTGTGCAAAACAGGTCTTCAAGCAAAATGTTTGCTGGGGGCTCCCTACAAACACAATTCCGTTGCAGTTAGATCTGTTAACTCTGTTAACTTTATTCCATTTTCTTTTAATGTACTGTAAGTACACTTCATTGAATTCAGATACAGTTTAAAGATATTTTAAATATAAATTAGATCATGTGGAAAGCGGTTTGGATGTTTTATAAATATTTATCATTGTAACATGTCATACTTCGACTTTCAGATTAAAAATTCACAAAGCTCAACATATTTTTCATCTCAATCAGCTAGTGAGTTGTCAGATTGACTTGTTATTTATTTATAAGGGCTTGTAATGGAGGCACATTGTCACACAGGTGATTGGTGAGCCAGGCAGTGACACTGCGATCCTGCGGCGGACAAATGTGCTGGTACCACGTGAAGTTTGCTGGGATATGCTGTCAGTTCTATCAGCAAGCACAGAGCTCTCATGTACACAGATATGTTTCTGCTGACAACTCAGTGACTCTGCCCCTTAATTTAATACAGTCTCAGTGATGAGAAGAGTGTACATTTTCCCTCAATGCTTCCTCTCAGCCCAGATGTTGGGCTTCTGTCTGTGTGTCTAGTTCAGACAGACACTGAAGTATTTTGGGGCTTCAAGTTTCTTTGAATTTTTACATTGGTCTGAGAGCCCAAAGTAGTGCTTACCAGACCCAGAAAGCTGAGTGTTATCATTCAGTATGAATCCATGAAAAAGGTTGAAATAACTGTTCGGAAGGGTCTGGTTTACTTTTTTTTTTCCCCTTACAATTTGGGATCTGCTTTCTATTTCTTTTATTCTATCTTTCTTGAAAGGCAATGTAAAGTTTCACTGCAAGACTTTAAGGTACTGGGAAATGCCATTTATTTGAGTTGTACTAAGGTAACAGGTGTGCTTAGTAAATTTTGTGTTAAGCATGGCACAGACAATTACAGTAAAAACAGTTTTATCAGGTTTTAAAAGATATTAGAAATCTGCTGTAATGCTGACAATATTTTTGTTTCACATAATTTTCCATACCTAATTATGACTACACTCTCATATATTCCAGCATGGCCTGAGAGCCAAGGTCCCAGATATTTACTGTTAATTTATAATTTTGTATTTATTCTGGATTTCAGATATATGTATTACCATGCCCTGTCCCTCTGTTTGCAAGCACTGGGCTCACTGATTCATGAGCTGTTGTTGGTTGTTATCAAGAAGGGCAATCCTGGCCATGGGCAAACTGGATATACATAAAAATTCAAAACTAACAACACTCAGATGCAATTGAGAAAGATTGAAAACATTTATTTGCTTGGGCTGTGGAACAGCATCCTCCTGAGCCTACCTGTCTCTTTTGACCATGTTATTAATTTTCTGAGTAGCTGGTTGGATCATACCTGCTTTTTGACTATTTTTTGACTTCTGGATGAGACACGTATCCTCTGCACCTCTGTGGTGAGGGATCAGACAGTAAGCCAGATGTGTTGTGAGAGCACCACCCACCCCTCTTAAGTCAAATATAAGAATTTCCTGCACAAATAGACAACTATGAAAAATAATTATCTTGTTTAATATGGTTTTAACCTAAGAATTTTTTCTTTCAGAGAAACTATCGTTTCTTTGAAGAGCTATTAAAAAAATACATTTATGATTGCCTTCTCCTCTTCTTTATTCTTTAAACAAGGCAAGTAATATGATTTTCCTCTGAAGGTCAAGAGTCTATATATAGACGTGTATATTTTTTTGGTTAATATCAGGAATATGTATTTCTCCCTCTATAAGTAGGTTATATTTCTCTACCACATCTTCTAGATCTGTTCTGCTTAACTGCAATAGCTGTAAGTGAGCATCTAGGTCAGAGTCATAAGGAGAGACATAACCACTGCAGCTGTTGAGAAATTGCTTTGGTAGTCTTTGCTAAATTTCCACTAACAGGCAAGTGCAGCACACTAGAGATGTAAATACTTCACTTAAATACATCCTTTAGTCTGGATTTATTGCCCACTGTATCTGCTCCTCTCCTGAAATGTTAAAGGCTACAGGAAAATGATAGGCCCTTGGTGTGGAAAATCATGCTGAAGCAGAAAGTTACTCAGCACAGCAAATGTTATCTGGCAAACACAGCCCACGGGCTCTTGTTTATAACCCTTCTTCCAGCCCAGGCTTTGTAGGGCACTTTGCCACACAGTTGTGGAGACAAGAAAAAGAAAAGATCAATAGCTTAAAACAGTCTACAGAAATTTTACCCTAAAGCCCAAAAGCACATAATCAAAGACTCCCAAACCTGTTAATAGTACTGAACAGCATTTTGTTATTCTGTCACCCATATTAAAAAAACAAACAAACAAACAAAAAAAACAAACAGACACCAAAAAAACCCAAAAAAAACCCTAAATCTTGGGGAGGGGGGTGGAATCAGTGTGATCATAGTCCCCAGCATTACCTCCTGTACACGAGCCATTGGTCTAATCTATTTCTTCTTTTTTATGCTCTGAGACAAATACACTTCCTGAAATTGCATTGGCTCTCTAGTAAGTTTTAGTAAAAAAAAAAATAAAAAAAATAAAAAAAATTAAAACCCAACAAAACAAAAAAGCTTTGTTCAGAAAAACAGCCCATAAATTTTGTAAATCACATAGAAAGTAAAACAGATGACCTTTTATAAGTAATAGCAAAAGATTTTTTATATTTTATTTATGTACGTATTTCTATTCAAAACACTGTAGTTAGTGAAGACAGCATTTTTTAACAGTTTGACTGTTTGCCAAGTTGAAGAGATTGATAGATATGGTCTCCCTCTTTTACCTCTATATGAATCTCCTCCAATGAACCTGTAAGATCTCTGGCTTTTAAATCTATACACATTTAGTAATGCTTCTACAGCTGTGCAATGGATTAACATGATATCATAATGTGAACAGCAAGTCACAGAGAATTCTGAGATTTCCACAGAAATTTCTGTGATTTTTTTCCTACTTTCTTTCCTAGTTCTGCATATCCACAGATTGTTTGTAAAATGTAAAGTTAGTGAGATATTGTGCCCCAAAATGCTTGCATCCATCAAATGTAATTTGAAATTTTGTGATGTTTATTTCTATACTTCAGAGGGAAATCTTGGAAATGCTATATGTATTTGATACATGATTCAAGCAATTCTCATCTGTTGTCTGCCAACAAGACACCCATGAAAAGCAGGGGGCAAACCAGTTGAAGCTTGTGTGTGTCTTCCTAGAATAGTGGAAGATTTCAAGGCTGTTGAAAAGCAGAGGCTGGAGTGCTCCCAAGCTGTTAATTTCTTTCTGAAATTCACTCCACTGCTGAATTTTGAAGAGATTATGTAAAGCATCTTCGTATTTAGTTATCAGAATGCATATCGGAAAGAGTCATTTTGACTAAACTCCATAAGGTATATTTGATCATTCCCTGTCTTACCAAGATTTCCATTTGTGCTGTAGCTTGGCTGCAGACAACTTACCATGGTATTACACTAACAGTATTATAGCACCTAAATGTACCATTAGTAATTGCAAGTGAGAAAAGAATATTTTGAGAATTATTTTAGTTCCAAAGACTCTGATTAGTCATATGAAAATATTGCAGAAGTGAATTCACTCATTTGAAGAATGAAAGATTTTTCTAACACACCATGTTTGAGGGACTGACTTTGTCCCTCATTAATAAAAATATATGTATTCATTCTTAACAATAGGAAAAAGGTGAACTTTGTTCTGCCTTATAATATATTCTGTTCAGTGCCCAAAAGAGGAAGGATAATCACACACAAGTAAAATCACTGATATGCAGAATTTTCTTGAAAGCCATCATTTCTTGTCCATTACCACATCATTAGTTCAAGTAGGGTCAAGGCCTACACAGAAGAGATTATATAATTGCTTAGGCAGGGTTTGATACATCCATTATAATCCACTCTTAATTGATATTTACCCACTTTTTTATTCTACTGAACAAGTTTTTAAGAAGGACTTCAATTAGTAGATGGGGGCTTGAAAAATAGATACTGTGGAGGTGTTAATATTTTTCTCAACAGTGATCATTAGCCATAGTAGCCATTTTAGGAGTGCAGTATCTTAAAAGAAGGTATTTCTTGAAAGGTCAGATAATAACTCCACAACCAATTGTGCCTGAGATTATTCTCAAGCAAAACTGGAAAGCAATTTACTTTTGGGAAGTGAAAAAAAAATTAGAATTTGAATAATTTAATTCATTATTAAAATTATATTAAATTAATAAAAAGCACAATTATTCATTATATTGCAATACAACAAGCTTTCTCTCTTTAGAAGGTAACAGAAAATCTTATTAAGTTGTACTTGACTAACTTTTATAATAATACTCTGATATCTGTTTAAGGCATCTAAGTAAAAGCTAAGCAAGAAAGGAAATGCATAGAGCATCAGAATCTTGAGCCCACTTATTTCAGCTTATCACTTGTGTATAAAGAATTCCAATTAACCTGTTTCTGAGTTACCTCTGAAAGCACAACGAACTGACTTATTTTTATATCACCTACACATTTTATTTTTCCAGTTGAGCTGAAAGATGGACAGACAGATATAGTGAAATGGAGAAATGCCAGGATTGCAAATATTTTGAAGGCCTAAGGGTTTTAGAAAGATGCTTCTTTCTTAGAAGCCCTTCTAAATCTGAAATCCTCATGACCATAGAAGTATATATTAAAAAAAAAAACCTGTCAGCACTCCTTTGTTTTTTTTATCTTTTCTTCAGAAAAAAAGCTCAAAGCATTGCTAAGATTTTCTAATTCCTGCTGATTTTGTTTTTCTAAAAATGTATATAGATTCCTTCTACCTCAGAGATTCATAAATGTTATTAAAAATGAATGGCAAGACAGATTTAAATTGAAATGTCATATGATTGGTTTGCTAGTACTTAAAAAGTAATGACAACTGCATAAGAAACAAGCTAAATTAAGAAAAATAAAAGGTTTGGGGTTAATTATAGTATGAGTAGCAAACTATAAGAATTTAAATATTATGCCTATAAAACATATATTTACACACATGTATGAATTTAATGAGTTAGCCATATGAGTGCATAGGTTGCCTAATTCTGCAGTGCATTTTGCTCATTAGTCACAGCACACCTCTAGCTTTGTCACTCCTATTCCAGCCCCACACCTCCGAGGGGAGGGCTGTTAATTATCCCAGCTCTGCTCTGGCTGCTGCAGTCTCTGGGCTGACTGGGGGTACTGAGCAGCAACCAGAACTCCCTCAAGACTTTTGTTTGCCTCCCCTTGCTTCTGATAAGGGCTGGAATCAGACATCACAAGATCAGATCTCTGGCATGAAGAGCCACTGTGCAGAGACCCTGAGGGCAGAACAGACTTTCTCCATATCCCTTCACACTTCGAATATTTGTGCTGAGGGGAAGTAAGTAACCTGTGTCCATCTGTATCTGAATTTTGCATTTTAATAAAGCGATACAATCTTCTGTACTAATATGTTCTAAGGCGAAATTTATAACAGCTTGAATCTTTAAAATCTTGGGTTTAATTTTTTACTTTTAAAATTAATTAGATCTGTCACTGCTGTAAAGCCTTCTTTTAGAAGCAAAACCACCTCTATATAGTATAATTGAAAGCCAAGACCCTCAGTGCATCTCCCCCTCACCAGCCTCCCTTAACCCAAGGGACCCTGCTATGTTCCTCAAGGGCAGCTCTCATGCCAAGATTCTAGGAAAGGGGAAATCTGAACACAGACCACTCATAGAAAACACTCCTCCAGTATCTGTGGAGGAATAACAGAGAACAAGAGAGTGGGATTCTGCAGAAATTCATGCTATAAGTGCTCATCAGGTTTCCAAGTTTAAGAAGGTGTAAGACACCACTTGCACCAGAATCTGATTTTTCCATTGTGCAAGAGAAATTATTCCAGACACTGCAAAGACCTTGTCTTCTACTTATTTCTATTATGCCATGGATAGACAGTTAATAATTTGCCATAGCCTGATTTTACTCATATCTCTCCAGTAATATGTAATTTATGTACATTTTTAAAGCATCTACAAACTGAAAATGAGGTTTCTATTAGAAATATTTATGCAAGTATAAAGAATATATCCTAACAATTCATAAAGCATGCAGTAAGAGCAGCTTTTAATAAAACAGGTGCACTGTAGAACATTGTTTTATATACATGAAAAAAAAGAAAAAATCTAAGAGATGCTAGCGAATACCTTTATAAACTTACACCTCTATTTCAATTTTTTCTATAATATAATAAAACAGGAATAAAATATTGAATGATAGGTGACAGTTGCTAAGTACTGAGTGTTAATACAAACTACAAAATATTCTACTAGAATCTGAGCTACAGTTTCTGGTTGAATATTGCATACCACTCTCTTAGAAAAATAACCCCATGAATGAGAAGTTTTGACAGAGAAAGACACTAAAATATTCCTTTCTATTTAAAATGTAACATTAAGGCTAAAAGAGCAAAACTCTGACTGACCTCCTAACCTCTTTCAAACCAAAAGAACTGTGCCTTACTGAGTTCAGTTTTATGAAGAATTCTGTTGAGACTAATTGAGGATGGAGTAATGAAATGGGTCAGGTCAGCTGTGAGCTGTGTGTGAGGCTCGAAAAAAAATTAATCCCTTTATTTTGAAGGATTTTTTCCTTCATTATTTTTGAAAATAATAACATTTTTGACAATTTTAGGGAATTTTAAAGTTTATTCTCCTTTGGCAAGTCTACATGCTTTTTGTTGAAGCTGAAGACTTGCATTGCAGACGTCAGTAGAGAACACATAAACTGCTGTCTGCCCAAATTCTTTCTGTTCTTCTCCACCATGACTTATAAATGACTAATTCTTCCATTTTCCTCATGAGGTCCATGAGGTGAAAGTTCTCCTCTGTAATGGATCATGCTAGACTTGGACATTTTCTTATGAGAAATAGAACTATTTTATCAGGCTCAGGTGTACAGGTCTTTCTCTGATCTTTTCTAGTATAAACATTTTTTTTTATTTTTTAAGGTCTAAGTTTAGGGGTTTTTTGTCATAGAAGGGGTTGTTTAGAACCAGATTAAATAATATCTTCTATGTAAAATGAGATACTGTAGGATCAGCTAAAACTATTTCAAAGATTTTTTTTCATCATTTTCTTAAAAATTTCACAATTATGAAAACTAAGATTTTGTGAGTACCTGTTTGTCTGTTCCTCCAGGAAAGAGTTTAGCTAAAAATGAATCTGTATTTTTGAGGTCCCAACGTTTCAGTGCACTTCTCATTATTCTACTGTGTTTTCATGCTTTCGTGGAGGTGGGAAACCAACTGATACATCAGATGAGATACCTTTGTGGTAAATATGATGGTAAATAATGCTGTAAATCTCCCTCCTCCAAATACAGGTCTTGGCTGCATTATGAAGACTGCATAAATTAATATCACACTGTAGACCACATGAAAACAGTAAGTTGCCTCTGCAGCCTGGCATAAAAAATGGAAGGGTAACCTGATACCAGCAAAATATTTAAAAGTCAACCAGGGCTTTAAATCTGAACTGATAGAGCTGGACTTCGTAATTTGGACTATGAGAACAGAAGAATGGAGTTATTCCTGCATTTGCAAGCCAGAGACAGAAGGGCAAATGTTTTGCATTCTATAGCTTCCTACAGCTAAACTGTACAATATATTTTATTGTACTGAAATATTCTGAAAAACTAAGCAAATAGACTTGAAATTGCTTATGAATATAATGCAGGTTTGTGGTGTTTCAGGCCTGTTATTTACTGTGCATTTGCTGACGTGTTTTTTTCATAGAACTACATATTCAGGTATATAATAGTGGTGACACTCAGATTGCATTCAGGTTGCATCAGCATATCCACTGAAAAAGACTTTTAGGGGAAGAAGTACATTATTTCACAGTAAAGAATATAAATCTGCCTCTTGATACATAAGTATTAATTTAGGATTGTGAACTGGCACTCTCTTCAAGGCCTGCAGTGGATGGCAGACTCTGTGTAGTGGAACAAATTGTGTAATACCTTCACAAGGCTCCCATCCCTGAGGAGCATTGATAATAGGGATATATATACCTTGCTTTTCAATTAGTGAAACTGAAACAGGGTCTTCAGAAAGTGAAGAACAAAATAATCCCAGGAAGGAGGAGTGAATAGGGAAATCATAACTGACCTAGCTGTGCAGCAGACTCAACTCTTAATTGCCTTGCTTTATCGCTCCAAAGTATTGGAAATTAGGTTGAATGTATATCTTTATTCAACAGTACAGAGCGGTACATTCATCATATCAATACTCAGAGAACTACAGTATGCACATTACTGATGTCACTGAAGAGACATGAATACCTTTCTATCTGATCAATTCAGACTAACTCTTATATACTGTATTCGGGGGAGTTTGTGAATGACAAAGGGAAATTCAACTGGAAATTTTCTCAACTGGAAATTCAATAACAAAACATCCCAGGCAGTGACAGTTTCCAATTTTCATCTGTAACTGTTAAAATGTTATACCTGTTTACCTAATTAACCCCTTAATTGTTAACATTAATTTTTATCATAACATATCGCTTCTTTTTTCAACTTAACAATTTGCTGGAAATGTAAAAAATTGCTTTCATTAAAATCTTGGGTTTATTTCTTCTTATTGTTGAGGCTGTACTTGTTAAGGAAAGGTAATCTAACATCATAAAGTAGTTCAAGAAAATTTGGATAATTAAGGCAGAATCTTGTGAAAAGTGGTCATCTTGGCTATTGGTCTGCTCGTGGTAGTGGTCTACTCTTCCCTTTATGTATGTGATCTTAGCCGTCCTTCAAACCAGAGTTACCCTGGACAGTCTTGACCAAGAAGCCCCAATTCCTCTCTCTTGATTTTTCTCTGTGAAACAAACAAACAAAAAAATCATTTTAACATGGTCATCTGCAGAGATAACAGTACAGAATAAGTTCTCTAATTCTTTCCTGACTTGCTAGATACCATTACTTTCCTTTATGGAGAAGTAGGAAGAACTTAATCCATTAGAATAGCATTAGACTATTATAACCATGTAAAAGTTTTCTATGGTGTGCTATTAGAACAATTTCCTTTTGAATGCTATATTGATTCTTCAGGGTAATAAAATTGCATTGAAGGTAAAGTGCTTGACTGTACAAGTGTACAAGTACCTTATTCTCAGGTAGTGATGGAGTGATGGTACACAAACAAAGTAGACGTTTGGCTGATTTCGAGGAATTATCAGAAAATCCATAATTTCCCATTTTTACACCATGAAACTGTACAGCCATGAGGAAAGAAAATGTGAAAAAACTTAGAATATGAACAAAAAGAAGGAAAAATCTGTGAGAGGCAAAAAAAATTTATGTTTATTCCACAGGTAGAAAACAGGAAAATACAGCTCTTGTGACTTGAACACCTGACCCAAAAGATTAAACTCTTCCTTGGTGTTCTCCCTCAGTGACCTCATTCATTTGCCGTGGAAATTGGACAGAACACTTCCTGCCTCTGAGTGTCTGTTTTCTGCCAGATTTACCTGTTCGATTAGCTAGCTGGTGTTCAGTAAGGGAATTTTGATCTCCAGGGCCCTTTGAAGAACAAAACAAGCTAAAACCATGACTGTCATCCTGTCACCCAGTGGTAATTCTCCTTGATTTGCAAAATAACTTGCTAAAAATTGCCTGTCTCTAGATGTGGGATTTTTTATGTAGTAGTGACTTAGTATATGAGTTCTACCTCCTTACTCAACACCATGTCCTGAAGAGGTAGTTCTGACCTGTCTCACTTAGTAACCAAGTCTGAGTGGAACTTTCTTGTTCCATTTGTCTCCTGATTGTTGTTTTACAAGGAATCCCTCTTTTACTGTAATGTGGTTTCTCCATAGATGACTTTTTCTATCCCAATATGCTTATTTAATGTCACTTAGCATGTATACTGACTAGTAGGGGTTTCCCTTCTTCTTGAGGTTACCTCAGTGATTTTCCAAGTTTTCTTCAGCAATTTTATAATTGTTTCTGGCAGGACAGTTATTCATGCATAAGACTTAAAAACTCAAAACCTTAAGGTGCTATGGATAAAAGTTAAGAGATTGTTTCATAATGCATATGTAAATTCTTATTCTATTTTGATAATGTTTAGTGTGCTCTTCTTGGTCTGTGTTTATAACTTTAGTCAACAGTGCTCTTTTGTATCCTTTTACAACAAACTGTATCTGTACTGAAAAAAGGCTCTGAACAGCACTGTCATCAGATTTTCTGCCTTAGTAATTCCCTAACAACAAAAGGAGTTTTACCACTTTTGCTGTTTAAACCTAGTTGGCTTGTAAGTGTTTAGAGGTGCAACCTACAGCTTGTTGTAATTAATCTACTTCAGTTTGAAGTTCTCATTCTCTGTTATTTTTGCTGGTTTGTGGGTTTTTTTGATTTTTTTTTTTGTTTTTTTCTCAAAGAGAGAACACATAATCAGGTCTCTTTGTTTGTGTTTGGAACATATAGCAAGAATCCTACTTGAGCACTTTTTCTCTTGAGAGGAAAAACTTAACCTCAACCATATTCCTAAATTCTCCTTTATGCATCACAGCAACTTTCATATCTCCATGTTCTCAGAAAAGAAGTTGGCATCAGCACTGATTTCCCTTGGTTTATGTTCAGGGGACAGACTTGTGCTTTTAGCTTTTAATAATTATTTGAAACCTTATGACTATAAAATGTCCCTACCAATTATGAATAGGATGAAATTGTGAAGTCAGAAGCACTTGATAATGCAGTGTTGGTTTCCCAAACCTGAAAATGTCTCAAAATAATGACTCAGATTTTAGTTCTTCCAGTCAGTTCAGCCAGGTTAGGTCAGAAGCCTGAAGACAGAAAAACTCTTCACATTATCAAGATTACAACAAAATAGTCTGTCTTGGTATACATCTGAGTAAATGAGAAATATGTTCAGAATCCCAGGCTGACAGCATCAGCCTTACAGCTAGGTTGGAGGATGCTGTAGTGGAGCCACAGAGACCCTGTCAATATTCATGTCCTTGTAAGACAACGTGCTACTGTACCAATGGAGGAATGGGACTAATTAAATGTTTTCTTACTAAGGTATCAATAATTGCTTTTTACCTCCCCTTCTGACCACCTCATGCCCTCACTGAAATGGCAGGCTCAAGCAGTAGTCTTCTAAATATTTTCAATTACAGTATTATATTATTACAACTTGGCTACTTACCAAAAAAAATAATCATTTTTGTTTTTCTTTTTTTTTTTTCCATTTTTTTTCCTTTTTTTTGTGGGCATTAATTTCAGCTTCACAAAGATCAGGTTGGGCATGTGAAGCCTGAAAGCCTGAAAGCCTGAAAGCCTGACTCATTCACATCAGTTTCATGCTGCCACCAGTTGTGGAGCTTTAGATTGGTTGTTCAAGATGTTAGAAGGCTAGGATTATAATTTCAATTTTTCTGCGTTTCATTTTAAATTCTTTTTAATGGTGTGGTTACACTGGCCACAGCATAAGTAACAAAACAGGATTTGCATTTAGAATGCTGTAAAATACTGTATTGCTTCGGGTATACTCACAAATATACCCGTTCATATAAATCAAGATAACAATATGGAAAGCAATTTGATTAGGTACTAAATCCAAAATGTTACAAGAATGTGGTCTAACAGTCACCAGGAACTTAAGTCAGGCTACTTATACAGCAATGTCTAGAGTGGAAAATTAAAATGACAGGTTTAAGAGATAAAGAAAATCTTGTTCTTATTCAGCTTCAGGGCTCCTGCCAGTTTCTCTTATGAGGTGTAATGTAATATTACATACACATCTACTATAAACAGTGAGACTTTTATAGATGTGTCCAAAGGATACAATTTGATGCAAAATAAAATAAATTACAACCTTGTAAAAGTTCTTTAATTTATTCTTATAGGCATTTCCCTCTGAGAGACATGGAGCAAAAAGTAAAGCCTGTATATTTTACTTAGTGTCTAATCAAGGTAATAAACTATAGTTTTCAATTATGGGAGATAAAAATTCTGCCCTTAGCTAAACTAATAAACAGTGTCATTAAACCTTATGCAATTTTAATTAATGAATATCTAGAGTTTTTAGAGCATTTCATTTCTGGTTAATAGGTCTCAGTGACACACATGAATGTGGGACTCTCTTCTTCCTGACCTTTAGGTTGCTTTCACCTTCTTTTGATCCCAAAGCTGTTGTAAAAAGTTTCTCTTAATTTTTTCATTTCTTTGTCATCTGGCTCAATCATTGCTTGATTTTCTTAGAACTATGTAAAAATACCACTTGAGGCTACGAGAGATGTTTGCAGACTTCCTCTAAAACAACAGAACCTCCTCCCATCTCCTTCTGATAATGACATCAAAAAACATTTATGGTTTAGAGATACTTGGCAAGTTACTGCATTCCTCGCCTATCAAGTTTAACGGCTTTTATACAGCCAGCATAACCCATTTAATCTCATACTCATTCTATACATACTTTTTTACTGATATTTTCCTGCATACCCTCTTCTAATTAGGAACTAGGCCCCTGAGGGCCCAATTAGCCAACATATGAATGTAATTATAACCCTTGAAATGTTCTTTTCCATGTGTGTCTGTGATATGACTTTGACCATGCATAATGGGAACATACTCACGAGGAAAGTTAATCCCCTAATCATTTGTAGAGAGAGCTTTTCTCAGATTTATAGGAGGAATACAAATGGTTATAGAATATCATACTCCAGGTAGTTAGTAAATATGTAATGCTCCTGTGGCAGTATTCAAGAAATAATCCAAGTTTCAGAGTGTTTTAGTACCTCTCTATTTCCATTGAATTGTAAGTTATGTGACCTTGCTAATGTGTCAATAATATCTGGATTTATTTTACTTCTGGGATTTTAAAACTTTATTTAAATATTTGAGACATTACCTACACATTATTCCAATGCTTTGCTGAGGCAAGCAATTAAAGAAACTCCCATTCTAAGTTCTTTAGAATGTGAGGAAAATAAACCACAAATATTTGAAACAGTATTTTCTGAAGTCTGTTTTCTTAACATTATTTTTTGCACTCTCTGAATTAATGTTGACAAATCTTTCAAGCATCTGGATATTTTTATTTTACTTCCTGCACCTGGCTAAAACCTTTATTGAAAAAAAAAGTCACAGATTTTTTTTAAGAACGGTTGCTGAAATGAATAGTAGACATTAACCTGCATGGACAAGCAAGTAGGATACAAAATTGGACACCTTCTGGGCCAACACCTACATGTCTGCAAGATACAAAACCCCTCAAAAAAATAAATCCACTCAATATTAATATCTAGCACTGTGCTGGTGGCATCCTAATTGGGTTTGACTTGGTTTAGGAAAAAAACTCATGCTCCAACTGAGAAGAGAAATATCAAAGTTTCTTTGGAAAGAGGTTAATTTCTGAATGCAAACCTTGTACAAAATATGTGTGGAAAACAAAATAAATAACACTCATGAGACTATATTGAAGCTAACAATCTTACACTGAGGGCTTAATTGTCAAAATGGCCTATTATTTGGTCTTTTTGAGGTTTTTTTACTTCATCTCTAAAGACAGTTCATCATAAACTTACAAACAAGTCCTGGAAATATGCATGTGTTTAAATTGACTCCTCTGAGATGCAGCAGGCTGGCATTACGGGAGAGACTTGGCGTATCAAAACTACTTATGGTTGGCACCTTCCATTTTCATTAAAAATGAAGCATTACAGCAGATGGGCTTCAAAGATATTTTTAAGATTTACGTGCCAGCCCATGGGAGGGCTCCAGTGCAAACAGTTCTCTTACAAGGAGTCGGAGCATCCTAGGTCAGGGGAGGGGACCAGGCAGCTTGTTTGTCACACATTAGGATCCTTTCATGCGTTTGGTGTTGTTAAATTCCATTCTGCCAGTACAAACAAGTCATTTTAATAGGGGAAGCTTAACGTCTCTCAAGTGCTTCTTTTGCACCAAATGTAGAGGTTTCAAAGATATAATAAAATGAAATTAAATGAAATAAGCAACACTCTACCAAAAAAAAGGCTTTTAGTCATGTGGTAGTCTGGCTGCAAATGGCATGCTTGGTCTCAGGATTCATTTCTCAGTTTGGCTCTGTGCTGAAGCCACTGAAGAGGATGGGAATATTGCCACTGACTTCAGTTGGTGTTAGAAAAATTAGTCTCCTCAGTAATGAGAACTTCTTTTCAAGCCAGTCTACCAGTATATCTCAAAATATATAAACAAGGGAAGTATGGAGCCATTTCAGGATACATTTTGTCTAAAAATACACTGAAAATACACAGTTAGTCCTTTATAAATTTCTTTTTACGTTACTATTTAAAGATATTGTTTATTTCCTTTCTTAAATTTATACCAATTGATTTTTACCAGCTGCAATACTTCAGTATTCAAATACTAAAACTATTGGGAATCCTTGAAGGATTTAAAAATATCAGGAAATTTGACTGTTAATTCTAGGAGTTCTGTTAAGCTTTCACATTAAATACCAGCCAGCTGCAACAGGCTGAATCTTCTTCCTGTCTTAAGGGTCTGACATAAACATCCCCGTGGCATGGCAGTATGTCTCCAAATGTTCTCTTTGCTCATCTGTGATGGTATAAGCCTTCTGCTTGAACACTTAAATTTCAAGTTCAATTGGTCTTTACATATTGTTTCTGAGAAAATTATTTGCTTTCACTGTGTATCTGGATGTAAATCTCAAAAAAAAAGAGAAAAGGAATCAGTCATTTTCTGATCATTAAGGAATATTCTTCGGGACCTCACGGACATAAGACCTTTTTGTGCACCTTAGGCCGCATTTTTGAACTTTTCAGTTTTTGATTTCTGGCCCTCATTCCACATCTAAACAATGTCTCTCTGTCCTGCTGTGAAATCAAAATTATTATTGCTCCTCTACTGTCTTAAAAGTCTAAATCCACCCATGAGTCTTTTTCTCACAGTTTTCAGAGTTTTTTTTCCTCACCAAAGCTTCAAGAATCCTTTTCTTCTGTTTTTTGGAAAGTAGAGTGTAGGAAGATACTAACCTCTTTCAGACAGGCATGAGAAAATTAGCTAGCTCTCTTGAGGAGAAAACCTTTAGTCCAAAGATGTTTCTATCTCTTCTATTAAGCCTCAGTAGCAGATCTGTGCTCAGATCTATGAAGGGTCCAGGAGCCTGACCTGTAAGGCCAAATACCTGGTTGCTCATACGTACTGAAATACGGTAATGTTCTAACTCGGTGCCATTAATTCATTAATTCTATAGAAGTTCCCTAGATTATGAAAATATCAGCTGTGCTAATGACAGGAGCTTTTGAGTTGCAGGACAAGACTATTAAGAAATTAATAAAAGACAGTATCGTGTAGTATCTTGCTAGTCATTAGATCTTTATGATATTAAGCTGCCTGTAAATGAGATACTCTATGTCCTAGATTAAACAGCTGATATCTTTTTAGGCTCCAAAGCTGATTAGAAAGACCATTTGTTGCATTTTGTAGCACTTGAAGGTTTTTAGCTACCGTCTGTAGATCAAAAATATTTGCTCATATTTGCCATTATTTTTAAAATATGCTTGTTTCTCTCATATTTACTTTGTTCTCAGGATGTTATAGGGTAGCCCTGTTCATTAAACAGAGCCATGTACAGTGCTATAAAGCACGTGAGGAAAAAATCTGACTATTTACAAGAGACTTGTAATCTAAATATGTCTGGGAATCACTTACCAGAAGATAATACCAGCAGTCATGTCCCCAGTTGGCTCTGACAGTGACCATTTGCGCTGCCAATGTCTGTTACCTCCGAGCCAATGATGTCAATAAAGCACAGATCCTGCCTTGATTGCTTTGTTGTTAGGTTTTGAGATTTTTTTTAATACATGGCTACTCCAGTTAATTTAAAGAAAAAATAAAACAATCCCCCAAAACCTAAAGCCTCCAGTTTCTTTAAAGCATCATGACCTAGAACCACTTCCAGTTCTTGTTTGGGATTTTCTCAATGGCACACCTCCTGTGGTGTTTGGTGATCACTCACAATTTTGATTCTTCCTGTTTTGAGATTACAGGTTTCTTCCCTTGGCTGCTAAAGAGCTTGTTTGTGTCTCTATGGATTCTGCTCACATTATGCAGTTGGACCAGCAGCAATAACTGTAGCAACAATACTTCTATCAAGAACTGAGGAATCAGCAGAAAAAGCAACAGCGAAAGTCAGTTATTCATCATAATCATCATCATTAGCAGAAACATGAGATCCAGAATGAATTCCTACAGGACACATTTGTTCTAAATAGCCAGTGCTTTGGATGGGCAGCGTGTTGCTTTTGTAAGACTTCCTCAAGCACTCAGAGGAAGCAAAACCAGTCTGTTTTGGGGAGGAAGGTTGTTGAGATTTTTATTTCAGTGGTGGGGATGTGTGTTTGGATGGGTGGGTGGGTGGTGGGGGTGGGTGTTGTTGCTGTTGTTTTAAATCAGAACCATAATTTTTATCCTTTTTTATTCAAAATGTCATCAAATCTCCATGGAAAAAGACTAAGTATAAACTGGTACTTGTATAATAATAGTTTTGTGTAAGAAAATTCTAATTTTAAGTAATGGAACATTAATTTGTTGACACTGAACTTTAAGTGACTTACGAAGTGTGTGGTAAAAAGTAAGATACTGAGTGCCTTCAATCACTGTCTGGGGAAGTTACTCTGTCTCCTTTCGCTATGAAGAGATCTTCACTCTGTCAGATGCTACTGATAATAGCAGAAGTGTCCCCATCGTCATTAATGATGTTCCAGCTATGAATGCAAGGACAAATTTTATGGGTGGAACTGTACCAACAATGTACACAGATTGTAATGCAAGAATAAGGCTCAGCATACTAAAGTCTAGGGTACACTAAGACAAAACAAAAGAAAGGAAGTGTCAATAGAGCTGTAAGACTTACAACATTGACATTAGATGGGGAAAATGACATCGTAATTGAGGTTTCAGTTGCTCAAAAGGTAGAATATAGTAAGAAAGGAAAAAAATCTCTGAAGATTTACTTCTAATCAAGAAACACCTATGTTACTAAGGTTATAGTATAATAAACAAGAAAATAGGTTATTCTATGTGAAATAAGTGAAGGATTCCTCCCTAGACTGCTGGATTACAACAGCCCTTAAAACACAGATGAAATAAACAGCAGTTAGCAGAGAAGAACCTGACTAGAAAACAGAAACCCATGCTGGGATTCACACTGCTGTTACTGGCTCAGCTCCCTGTGCATGACACTGCAAGTGCTAAAATGAAGCTCTCTGCTCCCTGGAATTTGGCTTCATCTGACATAGTGATGCTTTTTTTTCTTATTTTATGTAGGGAATGGTTTTATATTTGGAGCTGACTTGGATTTAGAACAGCGCCAATTCTCATTTCTTCTGGACTGCATTTTTTTTGCCTATGGGTTTTATTTCCAATCTTAAAATTCATAGATACAGAAAACATATAAGTAGTTGCTGCTACAAATACACTGCAGTCTCACAAAGTTTTCTTTGGAGTTTATTGTGGACCTCTTGGTGGTTAAACTAAAAAAATTGCTGAACTAAATAGCAGACCAAGAGTCTGGTCAACTTCCTTTCTACTGCTGAGAAAGGGTTTGTAGTGCATTAATCCCAGGATGTGCAAGCACAACATTAGACTTTGTTAAAGCATTAGCATTAACATTTTAATTGCTAATGAATACTTAGGACCAATAAATATTTATTAAACTGGGTTTACACATCTTCAGTGTTCTGTGTTCTCACTGGGCCACAAATTGACAAAAGGGACCTAGTGAACTAGAGTCTCCCAGGTATGAATACTATTCTTTGCTCAAAAAGGGCAGAATTTTAAGTGTTAGATGTCACATATCTATAGAGTCACGCCATCGCTCTCTTCTAAATAAGTCCATTGAAATAAAAGACAAATTACCTCAAAAAGAATGTTCAGGAGAAGCATTTTAAAATTCTAAAGAAAAAATCATGTCTGATAAATCCTATCAGCTTCCTTAATATTAGCTACTCTTAGAATTTAAAATGAAATAATTTATCAGCCTTCTAACAGTGTGAATCACTAATTATCTTGTGTTATTTACACAGTTTTCAAAGGATGACAGTTAAAAAAACTTCAATCTATTCTAACATATAAACTTAAATATTTGTGCATTTATATCTTATATAAACTTAAATCCTATATAAACATAAATATCTGGGACTATCTGGTTTTATCTGATATAAACTTAAACATTTGGAAAAAAAACCAACAAACACAAGCGACTGATTGTTCTCAAGCTTTGATATCTGAATACTAGAGAGAATTCTGTGGTTGAAAGTGGACAGAAAAAGGGACACGGTGAAAAGTGTTCAGAAATAATGAAAGGTGTAGTGAACACTGACAAGTTGCGCTTTATTCTCTAGTCAAGTATTTTACTAGAGTAAGTGAGTCTTTCTTGACATAAGCAAAGTTAGAATGGATATTTTTTATATGAGTCAAGAATACCTGTCAAAAGTAGCCTCTCTTGCTTTAGTTAGTTTTATAGAATTTAAAGTCTTATGGAATTTATAGAATTTAAAAGTGGTTTAATGGCAGCATGAACTCACATAGCATGGACAGCTGTTACTGAAACAGGAGAGTAACATAAACAAATGTCAGTAAAAAATGAACCACTTGTCACAAGTTACTTAACTGCTAGTTTATAGAGACATGGATATCATTTAAAGCAACTATATCTTAGTTATATAACATGAAGAAATGTGTTCTTTCACTTTGTTGTAATTTGGCCTAGTCATGATTTCACACAGTAGAGCTCTATATATAGTTTTTATTATCATGTTTTTAATATATCCTCTTTCATTTCACACGTCTGAACTTTCCATTGGCATTCTCTGTCTTTAGAAATGTTCAGGTAAAAATTGAGGGGCAAAAAATCACTGGCTTTCTAATGTGTATTTCATACTGAAATATTCTTTTTTTCTGTTCCATAAGTATGTTAAAATAATATTGAATCTTCAAAGTTTGCTGTGAAATTCATCTTTAGTAAATACAAACTTAAGTAGCACTTGAGAGCTGTATTTCTAGTGAGATCCCCACTATGAGCATATACAAACAGTGATAAGGGGCATCAATCACTTTTAGCATCATAGAAGTTTCTCTTCTGTTTGCTTTCTTTTCATTTAAGAAAATGGCTCAGAAAATAACACAAACTGTTGAAATTGGTGCACCATTGAGATAAAATATCCTTTTTCACATTTGTTGGACAAAAAGATCTGAAACATGCCCCTTAAAACACAGGGATTGTATACATTTAAAGCTCCTGTTTGCCTTAAACAGTTCTTGAATTATACCATAGAGATGTAAGTGGGTTGAGGGAAATGAAATGAATTATTATGATCAATCATGTTTCATATGCTTGTGGCCAAGTAACAACAATTGTGGTAGATGAGGTACATAGGCAGAGGAGCAAATGCTTTTCCTAAGCTGCTTATAATCTAAATGGTTGAGATGGAAAATACGGGTGAGGGAAATATTTAGCACAACTGAATGTACACAGAGATGGTAAGAAGTGGATACAATTTGCTAAATGTTTTTATGTGAAATGGAGGATTTATCAGGAGAGGATCAACTGAACAGAACATGCAAGAACAGGGAGTGAACTCTGTAAGGCTGAAGTAGGAGAGGGGAAAATGGAAGATGGAGGCAGCATGTCAGGGATCTGAAACACGGGGACAGAAAGGAGACCTCTTGCATTTATTTCTATTTGTTTGAGTCCATCCAGCTACATTTTCTTACTTGGGCCTTTGTATGAAACTGCGGGGAGAAAGTGGTAAAAGATGCAGGGAATGAGGGAGGCATCACCTGGACTGTAGTCAAAAGGGGATCTTTGGCACGCTGACAGGCACAGGCTGCAGGGGAAAAAAAGAGGTCTTATGGAGCCACTGATATATCTCTAATTTATGCATTTTCTAAGAACGTGTGCTCATTAAGTGGTCTGCACGCACAATTGGTAAATGTGGCTCAGCTGTCTCTCCAGAATAATACAGGCACTTTTCACTGGAGAAGCTTAAGTGCTTGCAAAATATATTCCACAGAAATTGTGGATTTTTTTTTAGCTAAAGCCCAATAATGTCTTACTTTCAGAAGCTGAAAAAGAAGCATAAATAATAAATAAAACAGTGATCCATCCATGGGTATTTGACTAGAAAGTAGATTAAAATCTTAAAATACTGCTGAAGTTATCAGGGCAAAAAAGAGTCAAATGTAAGGGCTGAAACCAATCAAAGCTTTCAGTGTCAGGTAGCAGTATTTTCTCTGGAGCTAATCTATGCACATTGCATTTATCATCTAAACAGCTCTAGTACTACAACCAGTGATGATATTATATAGCCAAAAGAAAGGTGGAGAAAAAATCTTACAGCTGATCATTTATCTACCTTCTCCCTTCTCCTTTTCTTCTTGGAATGCCATTTACATTTAGCTCACATTTTAAAAGAAAGGGAATGCAAAAAGGGGACAGGGATTCAAATTTGGCTTCAGTTTTTCTATCCTCTCCTTTTTTGTCTTTGTTTTCTGCAACACTGTTTTAATTTTAGAAAGAAATTCTAAATTGACATTTAAATGGTGGCAGGGCAATTCTCATTCTCTGCCTTGTGAAACGGTCTCTGAAATGTACAATTATGCTGTCATCTTTAGCACTCCACATTGGACAGAGTTTAATTATTAATGTGTTTCCCTCAGAGAATGACTCGATCATGTCACAACTCTAGACAAATACAGCTAATGCAAAATCATAAAATATTCACTTGAATACTGCTGAACTGACAGGAAATTAATTCTATGAACACTTTTGATATTACCAGAAAATTAGTTTCAAACGCATAAGACTGAAATAAATGTGTTCATAATTTGCTCAAGGGTAACGCTCATCTTGCAATCAGTTGGTGTCTTTTTATAAATGTTACAAGTATTCAACATGGCTTTATGATAAAGAGGACAGTTAATGTAATGTATTATTTGTAGACAATATTTCCCTTGTAAACAGCAGGGAGTGAAGAATTGCTCTTTCAGAAATATTTAAACTCTAGAAATATTCTGCAATTTATCATTTTGTGACACGAAAAATACACCTATTTTTGAATAGTCCTAGGAGGGGCCAGGAGTTCAGGAATTTTGTAATAATCACACGATAGTCTTTCACATCTAAATAAATTACTGGACTGAGTTTTATTAGCCAGATTGGGAGTGGCTGAAAATCTTTATCAGTCTGAAAGTTGCAACGAACATAGTCAGTGGAAAAGGATCAGGCTCTCTTTACCGGGAAATGTCTTTGTAGCAAATGTCACTATCACAGGGTAATCTCCAGCTGCATGATTAAAAGTGCAGATGAATTGTGACAGTTTGAATGACCAGAAACAGCAAGTTCAGTCGTTGTTACTTGTGGCACATTATTTACTGGAATTTAGAAAGCCTGAAATATGAAATAAACATTTCCAACAAGAGTAATTATGGTGTAAAACATTGACATGTATGTGCCTTACATGCTTTAACCAATTCCTATGGATCTTGCCAAAATGCCTGTTCCTAGGCATTCTGTCTTTCTGTCTGGCTACTCTTGCTGGCAGCCGTGTGAAATCCCCTGCAATGGGTGACCGTGAGGAGCAGGCAAATGCTTGAGTGGACTACTTGTCACTGAACCAGGGACAGAGACTTTATCCCTTAGGCTACTTGGCAGATAATCCTGAACAAATACAAGGCCTGTTTTTCAAACAGGAAAAAGCATTTGGAATAAATATTATTCACAATGAATAATTTAACAGCTCTCATGGGCACCTTTGGAAAGTTTCCTCAGAAAGGCCTAGAATTAAATCACCATGAAGATTAAATTGTTTTTCAGGGCTAATCCTGCATTCATTTTTGCAGTGCTGACCAAAGTTATATAAAATATGAAGGATGAATATAGTGGAGCCACATTTATTGGGAAAGCTGGCATAATAACTATTGACAGTTCAAGGACCAACCAGATCCAGCCTGTTGTTCTTGAAATATATGAGGGAAGACGGTTACCAAAATATTCAAGGGCAGGTGATCACAAGGGTATCAAAGATGGTTATCAAGTCAATCACTTCAGCATTTTGTAGATGGAAGCAGAGGAGTTGTTTCTTTGCACTGTTTTGTAGAGCTACAGCAGAGGATGAGACAGAGAAGTGACTCCCAGTGAAGCTGAGTTCTACCAGCAAAGAGCCCGAGCCTCTGTTTATCCATGTTTCTGGAAGATGTTATGTAGAAAAAAAGAGGCACCTGCAATTTTCCAAAGCATTCATCTGGGAATTTCGAGATGCATCTATGTACATGAGAAGGTGTTTTTACATTTTGCTTGTAACATTTGAAACTGGAAACTAAAAAAATATCCTCAGAACATCTTTTCCACTCCATCTGTATGGCTGCATAATAAATACACCATTAAAATATGCAGGGTCATTAATGAACACCAGCGGATTGCACAGTTTAACTGCTTAAACTTTTTATTAAAAATTAGAGGAAATGAGAGTATTCATTATGCTATAATGCTCCTTCCTATCATGACAAATAGCACTAGTTCTTAGAATTAAGATATCTGTATAGTAAGGAAAGTGCAGTAATGTGTGGGAAGAAAAATCCAGCAGATTACAAGATAATAAAAGAGGCAGGCAAGAGACAATACCTTTGTCCAGCCATAATTTGGTTTATCAGGTGTTTTAGCCAAAACTCTCATAAAGTTAAATTTAAAACGCACACATCATGTATAAACAAGAAGTTTACATGCTTAAACACACTGCAAACAAATAGTAACTTCTATTAGTTTTTTTTTTTCTTTTCCAGATAAGTGCTTTTTGTGTAACACCTGTACGTGGTATTAGACATGAGCAGTACATGCTGGCACTTTCAGTTAGCAGCTCTCAAATAGGGTATCAATAAATTGGAACTCAGCTTCATAGAAGTAGTAAATTATTCAACACCAGTCTGTGGATGTCAGTGAGGAGTGGCTACTTAAGAATATTGAACTAATCACAGACAATTTGTTCTCTGGAAGTATTGTTTAGGAGGAAAAAAAAATAAACCACAAAAAACCACAGACATGCATACAGCCCCTCTCCCCCAAAACACTAACAAGCTAGAAAACAACTGAACAAACCTCTTACTTTTAAAAAGAAAAGAAAGCAAAACCTGGAGTCGCTGATTTGCTCTATGTTTGAAGCAAAGCTGCTGTAAAAGGAGAAAAAGAGATGACATTGGAAGGTGACTCTACAGGGCAACAGGCAATAAAGGAATAAGCTGCTATTCACTGAACTAGAAAAGGAGCCTCTTATTAACTTCAGCCAGCACTGATTCATTGCCCCAACCACACAGCTGAGTGTGGATTGCTAGGCAAAGGATACAGATAGGAACAACGGCTTAGTCTTCATGTTCTTGAGGCCTGACATTTAATCTCCAAAACATTCCTCAAATGCTTAAATGATTTAATTTTAAGAACAGGTTTTATTAAGAAGTGAGGAAAATTTCCAGTTTGGGATTTCATAAAGTTCTGTGTAGATGGTTTGTTTTTTTTTTTTTACACAAGAGAGTATCTAATTTTCAATGAGTAAACTCAATATTATAAAACATAGGAGTTCAAGAGATTAAATTTGAAAATTATATGCTATATTCAGCAAACACTGTCAGTGGTAGAATGATAGAAATACTTGAAGAAACTTTAAGATATTCTTTTGTTCTCATGTCATCTAAGTTTAGGAAATTAAATGTCTATCACAATTCTACTTAAAGAAAAGAAATAAATAATTTTGAAAACTTCCTTCCGATTTGGAACAATACTGTACTGAAAGCACAGGCTTTTAAAAATGATTATGAGGTGAAAGTGGAAAAAAAAAGAGTCACTAGTTAGGATTGTATTTAGCTGTCTTTAGGGAGATGAAATCCTCAAGTGAGATGAATTTCTGTGTTGCTATCTACACAGAAATTCATCTGGCTGCTCTCAGTAGAGACAATGATTCTAATTTCATTTTACTACAAATCTGGAAACCTCATTCTGTCTTTCTCAACACTTTCAAACTCATAGCACTACTATTGATGTGAAATTATTTTATATCATAATACAAATGTATATTTTTTTTATAGCATGGATATCTTCCTAACAGAAATAGGGATTGTGTCTTGACCTGAGCAGATAATATGTATGGAACCTATGCCTCCTGCAAGTCTGTCTCTAAACGAAAGTCTCAGGATCTCAATGCTTGCTTTTTACTGCTTTTCTTCCCTTCCTTAGCATTGCTGAGCACATCCACACACCGTAACCTGCCCCCTCAGCTCTTTTCAGATCTTGTTTTCTTTTAACCTCTTTGTATTTCACTGAGAATAAACTTACTGGAACAAATGAGAGGAAGCTGTGAATCACTGCCAAGCAGGAAAAAAGGGAAGTTACAGTCTGTGCACTTCAAGTTGCAGTGACATCTCCAGATAGGTATTAGCTGAGGCCAAGGAAGTTTTGACCATGTCTTCAGCAACTCCCCCGTCTGCCCTGTTAAATAGGTTTAAAAGCACCAGCTGGAAAACAGTCAGAAAAGTAGAATTTCGGGCAAATCATATCCAATGGTTGTGATGCAGGACAATATATACTGAAAATAGGGAACAGCATATCATTAGACTGCTACCAGAAGAAAACCTTAAAAATAGCAGATTATTAATTGAATTGGGAACTCCAA
Organism: Motacilla alba alba; assembly: GCF_015832195.1. NCBI lineage: Eukaryota > Metazoa > Chordata > Aves > Passeriformes > Motacillidae > Motacilla > Motacilla alba. The sequence continues at coordinate 12,575,587 of NC_052023.1, read as the reverse complement.
ACAACTCCTTCCAATCTTTTAGAGAAATGAGACTTTTTATGAGTTTTTAAACAAGTTCATTTAGCAGACTTTCACTATAGGCATTTGCTGACTTCATTTCTCATTGATAAGATCTGCATAAACATCCTTCCCAATTATGCTTTTAATTACTTTCATTTGTTGAGTCTATAAAATCAGTGCTATAAAATCAATGCTGGTTGGCTTGCATTAATGTGTCATGACGTACTGAGGATGAGGATTGGCAGCAGAAATATCTTGGACCTTCCATGATTTGGCCAGGGCAAGAGGCTGCAGAGCTCAGGACGAGGGGCTGTGCAGCTGCTCCTTGTCATGCTCCACCATCTCAGAAATACCAGGCTTTCTACCCTTCTCTCTCCCAATAAATCCAAATCCAAGCTGAAGCCTGAATTGGCCACTAAACTTAGTATTACACTGAGACTTCTAGGAAAAAAAAAGTTTTATTGAGAGAGGTTTTAATTTCTTAGGCGAATTCTTTTTTTTTTATTTCTCTACTGCCTCCTGTCGTCTTTTGGTAATTTTCTCTCTTACAGTAGCATGACTTTGTGGTCTGTTCATCAATTTCACTACACAGTTGAAAAATCCATGTAGCAAAAATAAAATCTTTACAGATTACTGAGTAGTGATGCCAGTGTCTGCTGGAGTCCTCTGACATAAGAACCAGATGGGACTTCAGTGTAATGGTTTCAGCAGAGGGCCAGGGAATATATGCCATGGGTAGCATTTGTGGAACAGTCATTATAGGATTTACTAACATGTAAGTAATATGTCATAACTTTTGAATGCTGCCAAAATGTGGGATTTTAACATACCAAAGGAAGGTTTTATTCAAGAAAAAAAGAGCTTATTTTAACAATATGTTTTCCTAGGATTTTCACACCAACATGGCTGAATTTGTAGATTGCTGTGGTCATAAAAGTAATATCTATATGATTTTATTTTACAGTATGGCACGTGGTTTAATAATGTGCATTTTTTTTGTGAAGAGTGAAAAAAGCTAAGACTTTCTCCAGAAAGGCTCTCCCTGAACAGCTGAATATTTTCCAGCTAATATAGTGGTATGGTTTTTTGCCCTATTGTTTCTATAAAGTAATGTAAATTGATTACTTGCAAATATAAGAACATTCCCATCCTGATCTTTCATTTTTAACACTGGAGAAAACTATAGCAAAGAAGAATAAAAACAAAGGTCTACATTGAACATTTTCATTATGTATGTACATATTTCTTCTTATAATGGCAGTATCTGAACAAAAAAGACCTGTCTTCAGTTGGTGGAAATCTCTACTGTCTTATTATAGGGCCAGCTGGGAATATTTTGACAGAACATTTTATCAGAGATTATAAATGCCAATACGTCCAAGTAAAATGTTTTATAGAAACCTGACAAATTCAACAATTTTATTTCAGGAAGAAAAGACGTTCTGTTAAGGTCAGAAAATTTTGTTTTGACACTTTTAAACTGAAATGTTTGGCAAGCTTTTTTAATGGTTTTCATTTGAAAATTTGTTTTCTATTGGAACTCAGCCTTTAAATCAGAAGAAAAAGAGAACAAAAAATGATTGCATGAGAAGTTTTGAAGGAATCATCATTATTCTCAGTATGGTACGTGATGAAAAACACAACTTCTAGATAGACATTGCTTCTTGGGGAATTCCATATCATCTTCAAAGTACCTGGATTATTTTAGCTGAAGGTTTAATTCTCCTAGGGCTTCCTGTATACCAAAGAAAGAGAATTTTCTATGTCAGTTGGGAGCAGTAAATTGGTAACAGCCAAAAAAAAATGCTAATTGAGACTGCTACAAAAAGAGGATGCTTGAACCCATGTGTGTAAAGGTAAATCTAGAGCAGATCAATATTTTCTGTTGAACTTTAAGAATAGTAAATTGCCTTTGTATGTCTTACTGTAAGGAAGATTTGAAAGGGTGTGTAGTATTGAGCCTGTTTTGGCTACAATTTAGACCATCATCCCCTATTGGGAAAAAAAAATATTTGATTTCACTATTTTGTTAAATCCTGTTCTGTATGAGACTGGAAGGTTATGTCTGTGTCTCATTTATTGGGTAGTGAGTACTGTCAGTGCTGTCTCGCTCAGACAGCAAATGACAGGAAGGCTCCATCCCATCAGTGCACTGCAGTCAGCTCTGTTCCAGAAAGCTACAGCAAAAAGAGAAGTTATTTGTAAAGGTGGTCTGCAATTTTCAGAGCTGTACTAGACTCTAATGTTGCATGCATTTAAAATATTTTCCTCTCTGCTCTTCCTGTCCAAAAAGCCTTTGCAATGAATGTGTTGAGAGGGAAATGAGCTGAATATTGCAACAAATGCAGGATGGAGCTGATAAAAGCAGAAAGCATGGTTTGTATTAAAAAATGAAACACTATAAATTCCATTCATGTGTGTTATCTGAAAAGACAATTTTGCAAGCAGTAAAAATCCAGCACCATGCATTAAAATATGTCTCCATATGATTCTCCCTTTCCTTTGATGAGTCTGCTGATCCTTCCTTCCTTTCTGCAGTCTTCCCTTTCCTTTGGAACTATTGAGAGGACAAGGATCACTTTATTGTTTGTTTCAGACTGAGTAGTTTTGTGCTTCCTTTATATATATTTCCAGACTACATGTCCTGATCCTGTCACCTTTTACCTCAAGCCTCCCTTTCCCTTTTTTACCTCAGCCTGCTTCTTTGCTTTGTGGTTTAGGACTGTGTCTTTTCTTTTACTCCTCACATATCTTCCTTCTTTTTTCCTCATACGAGTCCTCTGTCTCCTAATGTTTTCCCACCTCCTTTAATGCAAACATGCCTTGTTTTGACACACTTGCTCCTATCCTTCACATTGGTGATGTATGTGTAAAAGGCTGTTCTTAATCAGCATCACCTATAATAAAAGACCATTTATAACTTATCTGAAACCAGTTTTCAGGCAAAACAATGGAAAATACATCTCCTGAGTAAATGTGGCAGGAGTTACCCTACTCTTTTCATAGCTGGAACTAAAAATGGAAAAAACTCTGATTTGTTGGGAAGACAAGTTTATCACAGGGAAACATCCTAAGTGTCATTGGTCCTAGAGTCTGTAAGTTCTTCAGAAAAGAATTAAATTCTCCTTACGGGAATCTCCAAATCTGAAAAGAGAAAAGATCCACAATCTGGCTCAGACTTGTACTGTAAACTACTCTTTTCCCCACTCTGAAAGGGCTTTATCATTTGTGTAAGTATTTAAGAAGTCTGCATTGTAATTAAATGGACCTCAGAAGAAACCTGGGGTCATTCCTGTTAGAGAAACGAATATATATGTGTACATTTATGTGTGCATGTTGCCATGAAATTGTATCCTTTTGAGGACCTACTCCATACTTCTGATTACCAACTTTTAATGTCCCTATTTTACAATAAAAGACGATCAGGTGGATGGTCCCTGTTAGCCAGTAAGAAACAAAGAGGCTAACATATATGTTAAGAATAGCAAGTTTCATAATTAATTTACAGATCAATGCTTGGACGCAGCCATTTAAGCACCCTGCCATAAAAATATCCACTGTTCCATGGAACTGCTGGTCTTCACACATTCCTAAAATGATTGAGATTGCAATGAATCATCATTTAACTCTGGTCTTTGGAGAACTGCGGATGCTGCAGCAAATTATTAGACTGTTTTCCCTATTCATGTATCTGCAGTGAAGTCATTATCTAAAGGCTCAAAATTCCATTGTGTTTAAAATTAGGCAAGCGGTAGCTACTTTGGAAATGAAATTGCAGCAACTATTTTGAAGCAAAGAATCATAGAATTGCCTGGGTTGGAAGGGACTTCAAAGATCTTTTCGTTCCAATCCTCATGCCGTGGGTGGGGACACTTTCCCCCAGATCATGTTGCTCCATCTAACCTGGCCTTAAACACTTCCAGAGCTGGGACACCTACAACTTCTCATGCAGCACAACAATTTAAGTAATTACAATTTTTTTACACATCTTTTCTTAACCACTGCAGGTACCAGGATGGTGTTGATGTCCACTAAGTGTTCCTGTCTTTGCATGTGTATGGAACCAGATTGTGAGTGTTTTATGTTGGATTACCTATATTGCCATTTTGTACCCTTGTAGAACCTCTGTGAAAATGACTCTTAACTTCTAATATTATATCAGGATCACAGCATGAAGCCCTGTAGCTGTAAGACATTATATGAATAGACATTTATGCTATTTTTACAACATGGGTTAAAAACCAGCTCTATCTTTCTTTAACTGTCCTTATTGGAGAACAGTAGTTGTTATAAAAACGAATTTACAGAACATCAGAAACTCATAACTGATATTTCAACTTTCAATGGGTTTTAAGAACACTATCTAGGACTTCTATGGCTATTTCAATAAAAACTCTAAATTAATGAAATTAGGTACATCGCTGAAAAAATAATTGGAGAAAGTGTGTTGGAATTATTTATTTCTATAACTATTATATTTACTACAGAAATATATGTCAATTTCTGGTTACAAATATCTACTGATGGAAAACAAGACATGTGACTCAACATATGATAGAGCTGAAACCCTTGGGCACTTCCTCCAGTGCACTTCAAATTAAATAATCTGTTTTTTAATCTCAAATGAACATCAGTTATCATAAATTCACAGCAGACAGCTGCTAAAAAAATAGTTCATGGTTACACTGACAGTTCATGTGGACCTACATTTGAGATAGGATTTTACCTTTCCTCCCTCCCTACACCTGAATCTTAGGATGACTTCAGCCTCCTCATGGAGGTAGATGTTCAAACCTGTCCTAGACTCAGTCTCTATAAATAGCTAGCTCTGTCTTCCGAAGGGAGGAAAACCCTGAAGTAATTTAAGAACCCAACCACTTTCCAGCACAAGCACAATTATGAAAGAAAAAGTAGCTGGGGGAAAGGAAACTGATTAACACACTAGTTCATGGAGTAAAATCATAATTGCTAGATAAGAAATAACCAGGTTTTCATTGTTCTGTTTTATCCACTAATTTATGATTACTTCAGCCTGTATTAGAGAGAATAACAAATTAAATGAAGAAATGGTGCCTAATGAGTGAAGCAAAGAAATGTGAGTTACAATACCTCAGAGCTCTGCTTTGTCCTGCCATCTCTGACTGAATAACCTTCAGAGAATTGTTCAGTTTTTGTTGCTTTGCAGAGTTGATGGAATCCCTCAGACTTTGTAAAGTGAATATTCTGTTATAAAACTCTATACAGGAAAATATTTTGTTTATTATGTAATGATAATGCCACTTCTTTCTTGTTAATCCTTCTGATATTTATGAAACTGATTGCTTTCATGTAAAGAAACTTTAAATGGTGCTGTTAATGAGATAGAGACTTACTCAGAGAAAAAAAAAATAGGTGATATAATAACTGTTTTCTGAGCCAGGTAAGTCCCCCAAAAGAGTTTAATAAGCTGGACTGTGGTTCCTATTATGTTGACAAAGAACTCTATTCAGGTTATTTTTGCACTGAAATAACTGATGATGGGATACAAGTAAGAAATAATTGTGCTAAATTATTGCATAAGGAGGTTATAACTGGAAGACAAATCCCTAAATATTTGGATAAAACAAGCTGAGATGGCTGTATTTGCTTTGATTAAAGTGTAAAGGAGAGTGATTAGTGAATCACAGTGCATGGCTCTGCACAGTTGTTCAATGTTCTGAAACTACCATACAGTTTTGTCTATAATTGGGTAGATTTACTTGCCATCAGTTTGGCTGTTTCTAACTCCTTTTAGTGCAATAAAATTATGTTATTCTTTGGACAAAGACCTGGAGGCATTTTTGGTACTGAAATATACAGTATTTTGTTGATGTTACAAATGTTACACAGATGTTGAGAATAAAAAAGGTATCTATGTACTTTTTTTTCCAAGCAGATTGAACTTTCCCTTGATCAGTAGGTGGTATTTTTAGGGACTCCCAGCACTCTGATCCTACAACTGCATCCTGGGGAGGAGGGTGGCAACAGCCAGAAGCACCCTGGCTTTGCAGGCAGAGCAGGTGGCTCTGACACAGCTCAGAGAAGCAGCTGCTGCTCAGATTTACCCAGTTAGGAATGCAATGACTCAGCCCTGAAGCTGGAGGTTGTAAAAAATATTCTTTGCCTCTTAACAGATTGCAAGATCATACCATGCAAACCTGATCTGTGTGTGAGTGAGATCCTTACAGCATATTCTAGGTTTAATACAGATTCAAAGAATACTGCCTCATGTATGTGTGTGTGTGTGTGCTGTTCCTTCAGTTCCTGGTGATCTGACAAATTCCTGGAATTGTCAAGAAATTTGCTTACTTCCAATATCTTTAACAATCTTCTAATTCTCTTTCAAGTTTGCTTGGAAGTTGCTCTTTTCGCTCTTAGCTCTTTTAACAGTCATCTTCCATTTCAAATGTCACTTCTTGGGCTGATTTTCAGTGGCTAAAATTTCCATGCCTTCATGGCCTGTGTGTTTTCCTTCTTGATCCACTTTGCCTCTGCAGTGTGAGATCATTTCTTGAGGCAGTCTCAATCCTTCCAAAGACCCTTTCTTTCGAGACCACTTTGAGATTTCCTTCTGTAATCCCAACCACTCTCATAGTCTCAATAGAAAACCCTGTTGAGGGGAGTGCACTTGACCAGAGCCCAGGAACAGCAGATATCTTGCTAGTTTATTATCTCTGCTGTCAATAGACAAACAATATTTAGACCTTGGAATGCGAATCAGATCATGCAAGCTGTTACTGGTTTACTAGGGAGCAACAAATACATATTTTCCTTGCATTGAGCTGGCAAGTATCAGGCTGAACTTTCTTCTCTTTTTCACTGATAACCTAAGCAAGGAGAAAACCTTTAGATCAAAACTGAAAACTAACCCCATTCATTGTCTTCTTCTGTCATGTTATGTCCAAAACCTTTTAAATAATTTGGATCTGAAACATAAATTTAGATAAGGACATTTATGTTCCACGTTTGTATTCCCTTCTTTTGTCTTCCCTCTTTTTATTATATGACTTTCTATTTCCCCTTGTAGTAAGTCTTGCTGTTGTACATTTAAAATGACTTTAAACAGAGCATAGTCAATTACTGCATAAAATTTTACAACTTACACATTCCTATTTATATCTAAAATTTATTTCCTTCAGGCTGGATGTACTGAACCTCTTGACACATTTTACAAGGAATATCAACTTTGGCATTAAGTATATCACCTGTGATAGGGTCAAATATAAATATAAAGAAAACAGGAGGGTATGTCCTATACACTCAAGAATCTTAAAGGAAGCATTAATAGATTCCATGTGAGAAAGAGGAAATTTTGAAGAAAAGAATGTCCTCTGTGATAAATTATGCCCACTTTTTGTATGGCATTCTATGTCTTCTAAGCCAGGAAGGTCAGTCCCAAGAGAGCAATTTCAAAACAGCCCCAGTCCAAAGATCCAAAACACAATAAAAATTGCTTGCAAAGACAGAGTTTATTAGGCTTTATATTCCACTATTAGTAAAGGAAGAAATTAAGTTTCTAGTATTGGTTTCTAATGGTGCACTTCTCACTCTGTACTGTTCTCATGTTATACCAGATGACTGGGATTTTCATTGAGTTGTCCATTAAAAATTCTATTGGCACTGTAGCCTGGAGTCGGAAAAAAGGGAGCTCTTTTGAAGATTGAGTAAGAATTTCATACTAAATGACATATAATATCTTTAGAGGCCTTATTTTATCATATAATGATATTCCATCCAACATCAATCCAGAGTCACCTATAATGTATTTCAAAGAATGAAACTGAAATGACATTGCAGAGGGGAGCTATAATTCCCTCTCATAGACAGGGAACTCATGTCTGGTCTGTAGTAGCTGCCTCCTAGTATTTTTTTCTAGACAGAATTGAAAATAGGGTATGGGCTACATGGAAAAAACAGAAAGATTTGATTTAAAGTCTAACAAGTGATTATTCATAGCATGTACTTGTCTTCTCAGACATGGCAGAACACAACATGACCTTGAGTAGCGTGTGTTGATTCTACCCATTTCTAGTTCTTTAATTCACTCATCTGGAATTAAAATTTACAAACCAGACATTGATGGATTCTTGCAAATTAGAGAGGTTGTGTATATCTGGGTAGAATCAAATATGAATGTCATTCTTCTAAATTTGGACTGGAAGATTGAACAGAAATGTTTTAACTTTATATTTTTTGATTGAATTCATTATGTGGACTCAGCAACATTATGTGTGCAAGGCTTTGTGGGATTGTATTTGCTTACAGTGTGTTTGCATAACACATTTTCAATCTCATCCTCGTATACCTTCCACAAATAAAACATTTCTACTATTCTTATAATGATGCATTTGTAAAATTCCTGTCTAATGGATAATTCAAAAAAAAAACAGTCCTTTTGTATCCCCTCCTTTTGTTATGTCTCTGTTATGGGTTAAACCACTCAGGAGTTTACCAGTGCAGTGGGAACACCTGCTAGCAAAACAGTTTAACTGCAAGCTTTTCTATTGCTCAGTTCAACTAACAAGCTGCTTTTAAATGGCCTTCAGACAGCAGTGTAACAGTAGTGGGTTTTTTCAGTTTGTACTCTTGGGATGTATAGTGGAGAGCTATTCATCAGTTATTAGGATTTCACCCAGTTTCTGCCTGCTGTGAAAACCAGGGGAACTTAGTACAATGTATCCTATAACTTCCCTTTTGAAAAAAAAAAAAAATTCAATGCAATTACCAGAGACATGCATCTGCAGAGAAGCAAATAATGAACCTGCCGAGACATAAATCTCGATTTCAACTCCCAGATTTGTCAGTTTCAACGTTAATATTTTGGGGTTTTTTTTATAGTGCACATCAGGATATTGCAGTTAGCCAATGTTATTTAAAACACGCGTAATTACAAGCTAAAAAATTCCAATTTTTTTCCTCTTTTAAAAGTCTATTTGTTGAACATGAAACTTCTCTTAAACTAATCTGTACTTTTTTACAATATTGAATACACATGCAGAAGACACAAATGTTGAAGGCAGTAGTAAACCATTTATTTACATCAAAATTCTCAAATATAAATTGTATTTTTGAACTTTAACAATAACTTAGATAACTTAGACATGTATAAGTGTGATTCACGCTTCAAGACTGCTCACCTCACACAGAGCGATGAACTGTCACTATTTCATTCATTCTAAATGCAGTATCCATAAGGGTTTAGAGAGTAGACATCACCATAAATCAATGTTATTGGACTATATTTTCAAACAAAACATTTTACAGACATAGAGATCCCACATTCCATACTGATCATGAACCACTTGCATGAAGGTCAGCTAAAGTCAGCAACAACTTATGGATTCATTTTCTGGAGGAATAAAATGTGCAGATGTATTTTTTTAGTGCATTAAAAGTATGTTAAATCTATGGAAGGTTTCCATGTAGAATTTCTCATAAGAGAAGACCTGTAAAAGAAAGAGTATTAAGAAAATGTGTAAGCACTTCAGGTTGTCTCTTCTGATGAAGCTCAGAGGGGACTCAGTCACCATGCAGGATTATATCACTACCTTGAAAAGCACATAGATATAGCAGTAAAATTTACTTCTCTGTGAACTTTGGTTTATTTAAAAAATCTTATAAAATGTTTTGCTTAGAAACCCAATGTAAATCCAGTTACATGAGATATATAGCATCCTACCTGTTAGTAAAGCGTTGGAACTTTGCTCTGTGTGGCCTAATGTAGAAATTTGTCTGACAAAAATAGAAGTGGTTTTATATTTTTATGTTTAGAATTAAAAATCCTTTTTAATATAGTCAGATACACCTAAGGACACCCTAGAGTAGTAAGTGTGCATATTTCTATGGCTTGAACTAAAAGACCTACTCTTATGGGGAGTGAATATATTGATCCTGTCATTTCAGTCTGCTGAAGATTATACAATGAATAGAGTTTGTAGAACTTTGGGCTTGTATGAGAGAAGCAAGGAAAATCAAGTTCATGTCTTTAAAAAGGGCAAGGATTCACTTGTGTAAAAACTTCATGTTTTACAGAGCCATTAATACAGGAAATTTCAAAAATACACTGACCACTTTTTTTTTTTTGAGTTATACCTCAAAAGACAGTTTATGAAAGGATCCTCTTTATATCCATTGAAAGCTTTTTAAAGCAACAAACTAGAATAGTATTAAATGACACTGCTAAGGACCAGACCTTGGCAAATCAGTAAATATGCTGTTTTAACAATTTTTACTATGCACTTAATGCATTTTTTAATCTGTACTCACAGTCTGGAAACATTGCAGAACACAGAGTCTGCTTTGCTTCTACTAAAGAACTTTGATCCATCTTTACAGAGTTGACTGCAGATATTTATGCCAGAACAGCTCTTAGGAACAACCTTGGGTTATAAAAGCTGCTTCATTGGGAGAATCTTCAGCTGTCTACTTAATTTGGTCTTCCCAGAGCAGAGGTCAAGATCTGTCCTTCATCGTTAGGCAAAAGAGAAAGGTCTACTTGTGTGTAACAATTAATTGTAAAAGTTCTTGAAAAGCTCTCAGGCCAAACAGCCATCTCTGAGCCACAAATCATGAAAAGCCTAATAACATCTTCTCTCCTTGCATTTTTAACTGAGTATTACTTGCTAGGTTATCTTTCGACATTAAAAAATACTGCATAATAGTAATAATAAAAAATAATTAATGCAGGATGAAAAAATCTTCTGTATAATGAAATGCATAAACTGTAATTTAATGAAAGTTCTCACTAAAGTAATGCATTATTTCTGCAAAGAATATTGCAGTACACTGGAGGTATGGAAATTTATCATATACTGGAATTTATATGTTACATAGTGATGAAATCCATCTGTTAGGTGCTCACTTACACCACATAAAGTAATGAAAGCAACCATCATCAATCACACATTACTCTAATCCTACCTCCATATTCTACTACTCCTGGGTCATTGAAGAAAGGCAATGGTAATGATCAGACCTGTAATTATGGAGCAAAAAAAAAAGAAAATACTGCATGCCAGTGAGGATAATGATGTTTACTTTTCATCTTAAGATACATTTGGTGCAATCAAAATGCTAATAATGGAATGCCAGCTACAGAATTTCTGCTGTGGACAACATTGCTACACCCAGGTATTGCAATTATTCTAAAAAATACCAGTCAACATGATTTTGTGAAGTGCTGCTTTTAAAGGAAGTTAGAGACAGGCATCTAGGAACACATTATTCCTGACACTTATGCTATTCCTGACACTAATGCTACCTATAGAAGCTATACCAAAAAAAGAGCTACACAAAGAAAAAGACCATATATTTTCTGTGAATTTGACTCATCGCTTTGCATGTTTAAGCAAATGTGTTATATCACTGAATATATCCTAGCAATTTATAACAATTGCTTTTGATTTGATGGACAAATTCAAGAAAAAGGAGGCACATTTAGAACAACTTCAAACAAACAAACAAAAAAAAACCCCTCTGGTGGATCAACACTTTAACCCAAGCGCTGAAGAAAAAAAATTTCCGGACTGAATTTTAAAAACAAATTTGGAGGATGCAGTGAAGTGGAGGGGAGGAGAGAAAACCTATTTTTCATTTTAAATTAAATTTACTTATTTTCTGAATAGATGAGCTTTATTTTTAATGTCTATTGTTTTTTTCTTTTTAAATTTGGTCTAGTTAATAACAAAGGTTTTGATTTTAATGAAAACAAGTGAGGTTTTAGGTCTTTTTTAAAAGATCTATTTGAACTTTCTTTATGTTTCAGGAGGGGGCAACAAGTTCTAGTTGAATGACAAACAATGCCCCTCCTGAAAGTCAATTTATTAATCAGAAAAAGAATTCACCCAGCAGTTGTCCCCATTGAGAGACACTTGTATCACACCTTAGTAAGTGCTCTGAAATCAACTGGTTCTCATGAAGTGTGATCTGTGCAAAGCAGTGATAATGAACATATCCTGGAAATGTGTGCAGGGATAATTGCATTGGCCTGGGCTCATAGCAGTGTTCTGGACACCGAGGCCAGCAGTGCGGTCAGAAAACAGCCTTGGAAGGAAAATGTAGGTGGGCCAGACAGAAGACAAATGGAAGTTATGGAGTAAACATTAATCAAGAATCCAATGGGTCTTATCCAACAGAAACTGCAGGGCCAAAGTGTTGAATAGCTCTTCACACATGTACAGGTTGGCAGAGCAGAAGAGGTGACCCTGACCAGAATTTGGGATTTTGTGGCCAGGATCAGAGAGACACATTTACAGCACCCAAGTGACCTTGGTTGGTTTGACTTTCTGTGCTACCTAGGCTGGCTTCAACATGCATCTCATTCACGTTCTCTGAAACTCTGCTTTCACCAACAGAAATAAAATAATTTAAAAAAATAAATAAGGCACAATTTTCAAACTGGGAAAGCAGATAGGGAAAGAATTGAAAATTCTTGGCACAGAGAAAGATGACAGTACAGAAGTCTGGGGGCAATTATTTAAAGCTCTTATAGCTGGGGTTTGGCTGAGAACAGAACACAAGTATATGTTTTTATTTCCTCTAAAGAAACTCAGATTGAGATCTCAGTGATGTGTGACAGGATGCACGCCAAGCAGAGAATTTCACTGAAATCATGTCAGATGTGCAGGATGTCTGCTGGGCATTCCTCAAGACCAGACCCATGGCCTACACAGCAAAAGAGCCACCAGGCAGATCTCTGCCCCACAGGGTACTGCTGGAGACTCAGCAAACCTGTCAGCAGGTGGAAAAAGTCCAAAATAGGCTGGACTCAACTGCAGGGTTTTCTAACAGACCCCACAAGTCTGGAAATGGGGCTGGAAATCATCCAAAAAGAGGTGGCTTGGTGACATTCCCCTACTTCCTCTCTGATTCAAGTGGGAAGCAGCCCTTAAGCTGATTATTTGTGCTCTAAGCCCTTATCTAGGCCAGGAGCCAAAAATGCAGAAGGCCTGGACATAAGTTACCAGAAAGTGTTGTAACTTTGAGAGAGGTTCAGCCCAAGTTCAGTTCTAAAAATACAGGAATCATCAGTGGGGGTTTATTATTCTATACGAGCAGCCTTTCCCATCATATGGACAGAGTCTTCCCTGTTGCATTAGCTTTACATGCATGTAACTCCACTCATTGGAAGGTAATTACTCATGCTTAATATGAGGGTAAATGTGAACACATTCAGGCTTTTAGCCTCAGCATTATGTGGATTTATTGGCAGAATGCCCAAACCCCGCAGACCTTTTCCAGCCCGAGCCCCCACCCACCACTGTCAGTAGCTTTGCCTAACACAGGATCATGTGCTGTGGCTGTATCAAGGCTGACAATGTTGTGAAAAGTTTCATCTCACCTTTTCTGAAGTTTTCAGCTTTATTACAAACTCCTGTAGTGATACATTCTGCAAAATTCAGCCTTTTCTCAGAACTGCTCTGTCAGCCATGCTGGGGAATGTCTGGTTTTATTTTGTTGGTTCAGAGTGAAAAAGCAGGAGGTAGATTAAAAAGCTAAACTAAAATGCTGCTTTAAATCTTCAGGTTGTAGAGATTTTTTAGCTCTTTTAATTTCTACAGTGTTGGAGTTTTTATTGCAAAGGTATCACCTAGAGTAGCCAAATCTCTGCTATCCTCTGAAGAGGGCAATACTCACTAGATTGGCGATATCCTTACTGAAGGTGCATAATTCTAAAACAAAGATACCTACTTCAGGCTTTATTTTGTGTTTGGAAGACATACAGTACAATTTGCACTCAAATTTGTGTTTTCTGTGATATTGAAGTAAAAATTTCAAAGTATATGGAAACTCTGAAACATGTTGAGCTTAAATAGCTATTGCAATAGTATAATATACTGAAGAAAGGATCTGAAAGCTGTACTTGCTTTGTCAGTCAATTCCAGGTAATTAATTTCTATGTCCAAATGAGATGCACAGATGTGCTGACATAATGTTTACTGTTTCCAAACCTGTGCAGATATTACTCTTCTTATTACTTGTACATGCTTAGTGTTTGCTCCCAGAAAAAATTAAGACCTCCATGCTGCTTTGGTATAAATTCAAGGTAATGATAGTCAAATCATGATGGTTGCATTGTGAAGAGCTCTTGTGGAATCAGTAGGGTTTGAGAGCTCACAATTTGCACCGTCAGCTTTCTTTATATCACTTTGCAAAACTGAACTGGTTTCAAAACTGTTAGGTGCATTCTCGGTGTGTATTCATACTAGAAACCACTTGCATACTTTCATAAAAGTGTGAATGTTTTGTGTTAAAATTGGCTTTTTTCTCTGGTCTAAACTCTGTGCAGATGCCAAGAGTTTAGGTTTGGTGAAATTGAAATCTGATCATGTCAGTCTAATGAACCGACTAGGCATCAGCTTTGACAGCTGCCTGGCATTGTACAAGACAGAAATAAAAGACTTAGGGCAAAACTGTGACCCCAGACAAGTCAATGGCAAAACTCCTCTTGCCTTTAATGGGTCCAGGATTTCATCTGTGGCTCCCTGCCTCATCTTTCATTCCCAGAGACAAACAGCAAACAGAGTATAGAAGGGACTACAGACACTAGACTTTCTCCAGTATATAATGAGGCATAAACTGAGTGAAGTCAGAAGTTTTGGATCTCAGCAAAGAAGTGTCTGTTTTCAAAGAGGGGGAATGAAGAAAATATAAACACATAACTGGCTGGAAGGAAAAGCCACTCCTGTACATACCAGGGGAAAGTGAGAGATTGCTTGGGTTTTCTTTTCATTTTGTTTTCCTCCAGCTTCCTGAAGTTGCTTGACAGCCTGATAGAACTGACTCATCACCATTTGTAGGCAAAACACAAAATAATATCATGACTGAAAAGCACTGCCTTTAATGAAACTCCCATATGCGGAATTCAGACGGTAACATAAAGGAATTAAATGCAGCTCTCTTCTACCCCTGGTGATGATCACTTCATTCCCGGGTACCTCTTTTTAATTACAGGGACTTCAGAGGGCAAAAGTAAGTTGCTTTGTTTTATGGTACATATCTACCACAGTGCTACAAAATATTTCCTCCTGGCCCATTACTCTGTTGAGGCCTTTGGTGTTAGATAACAATGTGGGCTACAGATCTACTTCCACCTCCAGCTCTCTGAAGTGCCTCCTGAACCAGCACCGAGTCCTTGCACGGTGCAGTCTGACTGCTAATGAGCTCAAGGTGTTTCAGGGCATTCATAAT
The DNA here is from genome assembly GCF_015832195.1 of Motacilla alba alba. Taxonomy (NCBI): domain Eukaryota; kingdom Metazoa; phylum Chordata; class Aves; order Passeriformes; family Motacillidae; genus Motacilla; species Motacilla alba. Next base: position 12,560,380 of record NC_052023.1, on the reverse strand, counting down.
GTGGAGTTGTCTTTGTCCTCACAACTTGACATTGCCCCTCCAGCCATCTCTTGGGGTGTGTGTGGGGCCATTTGCTGGGCAGCAGCACAGCTGGCAGGAGCCAAGGTGGGGTTAGGAGCAGCAGCTGTGGGTGTTGCCTGCCCCAGGCTGGTCCCTGCCTGCAGCTTCCTGTGGCCACACACCAGGATGGCAGAGTGTGGTGGGGCAGCAGGAGAGGACACTTCCAAGAGGGAGACGAAATGTGCATCTCCTGCTAAGGAAGCCTTTGCTCATTACTGGATTTTATGTGAAGACTGAACGCCTTTACTCATATTTCCTGAGTTAAAGCTCCCTGACTGAGGAAGAACTCCCTCCAGGCCTCAGGAGCTGGCTCTATAGTAACAGCCTGATAAGTATTCAGCTCTGATTACACATTAGATTTTTAAATCAATTTGAATGAAAACAAAAAAAATAGATGGGGCAGTACCTTTTGCCTCCTGGTCTCCACTGGGAGAGGACCTTCCACGGCAGGATTTCCCAATCCTGTGGGATGGGAAAGTTTGAAAGGAAGTGGGGTGGCCTGGAGAGGCAAAACCCACAGTACCCCTGCCCCCCAGCTTTTTTCTGAAGGGGCATCACAAGGAAAACATCTCCCGGTGTGCGTGCAGTGGCTGGGCTCAGCCAAACCCTGCAGATGTGGGGTGCAGAGAGGCAGCTGGTCAAATATTTGCAGTCTTCCTTCTGCCTGGACACCCTGCCTTGCCCTCAGTCCCACAAAAACACACACATGCACACACAGAGATCTCCACAGAAACCTACCAGCTTTTGTCTCTCCATTCAAGCCCATCCCAGCCCCATTCAGTTAAACAAATATGTGTCGTTCCACTGAAAAACTTCTGGAAAAATGGAGGTACAAGTAGTGGTACACTGAGCTGGAAGGCTAAGTCTTCCTTCTTTTCCCTGGTGGAGGAGCAAACAAGAAATTACAGAAGAACCTAGACAAAATTCCCAGAACATGAAATATGGAATTTCTTGGCACATTTTTCCTTGCTGCTTTCTAGGAAATTCCCCATCAGCTCTAGGACAACAGGAATTCAACGCCTGAGTAAAACAGAAAATGCAGGATGAGTCTTAACTTTGCCTAGGCTTAGTAACTCTGATTTCAGTTGAGTTATCTTCAGTCTAGACCAGAATATCTAGAGTCAGAAGCCCTGAGCAATGAGGCCGTGAAATGGAGAGGGCCATGACTTTAGCTGTTATTAATCTGAGATCAGCTGGTCTCTGCCCACTCTAAATCTGTTTAATTGTTGGCATAGAAATGGTTAATTCCGAATAAGTGTTTTCATTTCCTTTTATCAGGCCCAGGAACTAAAGAAGGAGTGTTTTAAAAACCAAACTGTAGAGTTAGTGAAGGCCAGAATTAGGAGAACAGTTTCTGTCTGTGCCTTTCTAAAACAGCAGTGTGACTTCTGAGGCACCTATGTTTGCAGACTTTTAAAATATTGCAACATACAGACTTAGCAGAAGCACAAAAGACTTTTTTATTTAACTTCATGTCATATCTCATCACATTATGGAGGCCTGTGCTGCATAATGTAATGAGATGCACATTTTAACACACAGAGCTTTTCTTGTGATATCAAACAGGAGAGTCTTAGGGAGCAAATTAGGTCATTCACTGCCAAACTAACTGGTCAGCAAACCGATGTAATGACTATTTTCAAGTTTGCTCTTAAATTTGCCACTTTCCTGCCTCCCATTAAATCAGGCAGAAAATAGAGCTGTGTCAAAAATTAGGTACTTCCAAAGAAATTGTTCCCCTTTTTGTTCAATTTTCTTTGGCATTCATCATAGGGAAAGGAAAGGGGAAAAAAAAAAGTCCTTTTACCTAGGATATTTTCACCACTTTGAGCGTAAGTGAAAAGCAGCTTTTGTCAGCAAAGTGCTTTTTGCTGCCTGATGGGTAATGTAATGTGTGAGTCAGTGTGGAAGAGGAGTTGAAGGTCAAAGCTGTAAGAGTACTTGCAGTGTCACTTGGTGTCCTGATCTGAATGTTATGCATGTCATTTCTGTAGCTCACTGTCAAAGAAGGGAAATCATACCAAGGCTGGAAGTTTGCAAAAGCATTGAGGAATAAGTCAAGAAAAATGACTCTTTCAAAATGTGCCAAAAATATGGAAAATATTAATTACTTGATTCTGTTTCTCATAGGGTGTGCAGAAGTTTGCACATTTTCTTCTCTCAACACCAGCACCCATTTTCTCTATTTGTGAAAGCTTGCTGCAAACTTGAAGGGTGAAATACTGATGAGTTTTGCCACTGACTTGGGGAGGCTAAGACTTATCCAGAAAGAACTCACAGAGAAAAGGAATACTTGAAAGACAGTAACAGAAAGTTTAAAGCACTTGAAAAGTCCTTGTGAGTTCCTTAAGCAGACATAGTCATTATGAAAGCATTTTCAGACGAGATTCTCCCTTGGAAAATATTGCTGAAAATACCCTGTTTGTTTTTCAGCAAGATTAACCTTTTAAAAACCTTTTAAAAATCCCACTTATGCTCTAAAATGAAGTGTGCCTATGCACAGTGACTTTCCTGTTTTCAGCAGAAAGGCTCTGGGGTTTTTTTTTAACATCAAAAAGGTAGAATGAAAGGTTCCTTTAAAGGACCTTAGCTTATTTACCCTGCACAACTGGACATTAGTAATTTTGTCCAATCTTTTCACTGACTGGTTTTGTAGCTTGGCTTAAAAATATTGTTTTTGACATTTAAAGCCTTTAATTGACTGGGTCTCAACAAAGTCCCTTACTGAGCTTCTGGCACTCTGCATACCACTTCCTTCTTTTGGGTCAAAAGGGGCAAAGCTCTTGTATTTGAAGGACTGCAGAAGTAGAAAGGGCAGTGTTAACATTTCTGCATGTTCAGCTAAAGATCACAGACCAGTCACCTAGCTGACTTTTCCCAGGATTGTGTACTGCTGTTTAAGGAGGAATTGCAATCCCTTTTATTTCCGGGGTCTCTGAAAGGACATTGTTTAAACTAGTGTCTCAAAATCTTTCTCCAATTTGTGATAAATTGCAATAATGTTTTTTGTTTGTTTGTTGGTGTGTTGTTGTTTGGTTTTTTTTTTTTACTTTTCAGAATGTGAAAACCTGTAATCAAAGGAAAACAGCATACATTTACCTTGCCTCCTAGTGTGATTTCACTTGATTGATTCCACAGCTCCTAAATGCTTTTCCTCAGAAGTGGATCCAGCATCATTTTTCAGGCTCCCTGTCTTGTAGAGTTTTCCTCATCTGGGATCTGCCCTTGTAACTGTCTCAGCATGTGACTAAATCAACTGGATTTCTTGTGTAGAAGCTCTTCTTGCTTCTGAACCCAAATAGACAGAACCCACAAAGACTGATGGGGTCAGATTAACAGGTAATTGGTGTAAACGGTACATTTTAGAGATTTATTTTCAAGTGCTTTATTTAGCAGAAATTTGGAGAAATTGTTAAACTCATCAATGTTTTGATTATGCCTTGATGTTTCAGTTTTGTTTGTTATTATCAGTTTATGATTTTGTGTTGTAATGAAGAGTAAGACCAGTACTAGTAAAGCATCATTTTAAGTTACAATGATAGTTTTGCAACTGAGATCAGGACTATAAATCATGTCTTCCCTCATAGTTTATAGCATCTTTCACAACTCACTGACGCCAGTGACGAAACGTAATTTAAGAGCCATGGGAAACATTGAAGTTAGGTTTATGTGCACCCAATGGAAATGTTTCATAAACTGAAGTTAAACCAGGCTCTGTTTCAAAATGTTGCTTAAGCACCTTTTGTAGATGCTCATTTGAGAGGCATTGTTTTTATCAATGTGTTTCCTGGCATCCTATAATTGTGTTATTTTGCTTTAGTGTTACTGAGTGAGACATAATCATGCATGAATTCTTTCAAAATCACTCTAGATTTTATAATTAAACCAATTACTAGTCCATGCATCTTGGTCATATGGTAAAGAAGAGTCTACTAATTCTGTGCAGTCTTACCATGGTGAGCCTGTCTGAAATCCATGCAGAAAAGTAAAAACTGTGCAGTTTAAGTTAAGAAAACTCTGATTTCTATTAATGGGCTGAATGATTCATATTGGCTCCATCTATGTCAGACATACTCAAGCATGATAGTAGATCTATAGAACAAAACAGATGGTGCAGATGTCTACATTTGGGGAGGGGAGATATTTCATAGCAATTCTTGGCAGTTCCAGTGAACTGTATGCCTATTAGCAGCCAGAGTGCATTGGGTTTGCTCCTGGAACTTTGCTTCTGGTTTATTTTTCATTTGAAAGGCATCCAGCTCATAAGCTCCATAACCACTCAGTGATATGACTCAAATCTCAGCAAATGGAAACAAAGTAAGCATTTATATAAAAAATTGTACTCCTGATAGAAATCAGAATTTTAATGTAAATTCACCCGTTTACTATATTTTAGAGATTGTGAATTTAATGAGAAATAAACACAAAACTAGTAAAATAGTAGTAAAACCATATTTCATGCTCAGCACATGTTAATATCTCTGGTCTGTTTCTTCCTTCCTGCCTTTTTATTTTTTTTAAATAGCTGATTACAGATGATATCAAGTGGTTGTCTTTCAGTTTATTGTAATGTTGGACGAATGAAAGCCCTTGACTGCAGGTATGTGCAAAGAATACATGAGCAGATGAATTATTTATCAAGAACTTTATCAGGGTACCTCAGTTTCATAGGCTTGAACTGTGTAAAAAATTCCTAAGGACAAATAGTAGAGTACAGATGAGGCAGCACTGTAGGAAAGCAGGTGAAGCTGTCTCCATCATTATTGACAGTGAATCACATTATCTCCCATCCAAGCTTGTCATCTGAAACTTATTGCTCCCTTTTCCTCTGTACAGGTTGGATATGCAAAACATTTTATAACAGAGTAGTAAAAGCCACATTTACTAAAGCTTGTAGAAGGTCTGGCACAGAGATGTGTGAGCATGGAGCTGAAGACACAGCTCTCTGTCCCAGATAACTCCCGTCTGCCTTGGAATGGCAGCACTGGCAGGGGCCGTGCCCACACCAGCAGAACAGGCTGGAGGGACCCTGAGTTTGGCAACCACAGTCAGCACACCAAGTGCAGATGGTGGATGTGAGACATACCCTGCATTGGATGCCGCCCAGCCACCAGCTGATATTAATTGTGGAAAGCCTCTGGCCTAAAAAGCTAACAGCATGATTGGAATTGTGGCATCCTCAGCTCAGCACAGGCAGCAGCCAAAGCAGCTGACAGAGAATGATCATTGGTGTGCTGCACTCTGACCTCGGGAGCAGGCCAGCCAAAGAAAGGCAATCTAGGGATGCTGCAGTTCAGAGCCTGAGCAAGAATAGGCAGGACAATGTGGAAATGCAGCTACTCTGATGTCACAGAAATATTATTTGGGAAAAGTAAAGAAACACGATACATATTTTCTAGTTTTGTGATCCTGAGCTGCTGTGCATTTGTGCTCTCCAATATTTGTCCCAGGCACCCTGAAAAAACAAAGATATCACAAAAGCTGACTAAAACTTTTTCTGCAAAAAGGGACTAGCAACTTTCTTGGGACTCTTGTTTCAGTCACGTTAACTGGTAATTTATGAGGGTTATCCAATCTGTATTAAAGAGTAAAGTAAATATTTCTTGAAAGATTAATATAATTTTTCAGTAAACAGTGATGGTTCTTTCCGATGTACTGTAACATATACAGAGCTCCTTTGCTTCAGAAACTATTGTTCTTTATTTGCCTGAAATTCTGTGCACAGATTTATTTTTACAAACAGATACTTCCTCTATTTTCCTAAAACCAAATTCCTTCTTACCTGAGTCAACCTGTAGTTAGCCCTGATGGAAAAATCTTCGAACACTGTACATTGGTGTAGTGCAGCATGCAACCTGCCCTGTTGTTTCTTCATTCTTCTTCAAGCAGCTGTGACTCTGGTAACAATAATAAAAAGAATCCATTACTTTTCCACCCTAATAGTTCCTTCAGGTTTGATAGATTACAATGAATTAATCATACAGGATTTTGCTAACATATTTTATTATGTTGATTGAAAGGATTCACTTGAGATGACAGCTAACACGGCTCAATAGCCAAAAGCTTTTTAGCACAACTATAAGTCTATTCACTGTAGCTGCCATTCTTCAACAACTTAAAGGAAGTGGCTAAAGTGAATAATATATCACTGGTGATGTGTTTCACTCTATAACTATGTAATATGGCAATTAAGCAAACACAGATTCAGAAAAAAAATCTTTAATTTGATATCTAACCTCCCCAAACCGATGTGCCAGATTAAAAATTAGTGTATGGTATTTGACTTCTTATGGACATACTTTATTTAAATGCTTCATGTGAAGTAACCCTTTGTTCTTCTTAGCTAGAGCAGTACTCTTCAGCTTGTGGTCTGTAGCTAGAGTATTAAATTCAGCTTTATATACCATACTTAATAAAAATGGAGACCAATTATAGCTTGTCAGAGGATTAAAACAAGAAGTTTCAGATGTTTATAGAACATGACCTTGGAGAACATAGTTAACAAACTGGATTGCTCAACCTAAGGAGGAAAAGACTGAGTGTGACAAGATAACAGTCTCCAGACACATAGAAAACTGCTGCAAAGAGGCAGGGAACAAGCTGTTGTCCATGTTTGTGATGGATAGAAAAAGAAATAAGAAGTTCAAATTGCATGAAAGATGATTCAAGTTATATATTAGGAAGAATTTTTGCACAGTGAGGATAGTGAAGGAAATGTTAGGTTAGATTGCCTGGGGAGGAATGCCCATCACTAAAAGCCTTTAAGAAACTGTTAGACAAATATCTGCCAGAAGTGACATGGATAGAATTGATCCTGCTTTGACATAGAAAGAGATCTGTGTTATGCTTTAAAAATTTCATGTGTTATTAGTCATTACAGCTGTATATACTCTGAAATGCATTTGCAGCATTTTAGAATATACTTTACAATATGTTAAAAACATGTTGGGTTCAAAATCTCATTCCTAAATGATTATGCAGCAGAATTAAAGCCAGCTGTTTAACCCTTACTTATGTCCCCAGTATGTTTGTACTATGATACAGTCTTTAATTACTCTGTCACACACTGATTTATTTCTGCAGGCCTCTTTTTCACCAGCCTATTGGATAAATGCTTAGGGAAAACAAATTGTTTTTACATCTTGTCTACAGTTCCGTGGGTATTTTCATATTTTATTACTGCACACTGTCCAGACTTGCTATGAAAACAATATTGCTGTATTTTTAGGAAGATTTATATGACTGTCTTCAGTGCAGTGTTTGAGTAATACTTTAATTTACCCTCCCAGCATTGCTCTGACAACTGTACAGTTGGGTGCTCAGTCTGACACTAATTTTTCAGTGTAATCACTATTAAGTAGCACCACAGATGTTCAAAATAGAATTATAATACAATTTTTTTAAGGTTCAGAAATTTAATCCACCAGTTCCCAATCTCTCAATGGTGATACTACTGATTGCTCTTGGTAAAAACTAGTGTATATGTACTCTTCCTAATGGTGAGCTACTGAAATCAGGTTATTAATAGCAAATTAACTCCAGAATGCAATATATTTTTTCCAATAACCAGGATTCCTCAGCAAAGCTAAAACTTCTGTTAGAAAATTACAATATTAGCACAAAATTTATGCTTTCTAACAATACAAGGTGCCCATTCTCTATGTGTGTCATCATTAGTGTGAGATCATCTGAGAGCTGAGAATGAGATACCTGTCTGGTTACTCAGGTTTCACCTGCACTTATTACAGCAGACTATGGGAATCCTAGGCTAAAATCCTGATTTAGCAAGAAAGTGTGTTCCAAAGGGTGTAGGCAAGAGACAGCCTGCCAGCCTTGTTCCAACTCCAACATCACCTGCTGCTAGGATCTCTTATGACAACAGTGGATCTTTTAAAAAAACAGGAATCAATAAATGGGGCTGAACTCCACTAATGGCAGGCAGAAAGCAGAAGGAGTGGCAGGATACAGACACTGATCTTTCACTTATAGGACCTCCTGGTCCTCTACTGTGTTTTCCTAAAGCCACCTAATAAACCTTTAAAAGATAAATATTTGAAGTTTAGTTGTTTTAAGAAACACAGACACTTTATCTACAGGCAGAACTGTAAGTCTCACTTGTGCTGTACAGTTTTTACAAAGCTGAGGATATGCTTCATTTTTGCACAAGATGACTGCTACAGACCTGTTCATTTGTTTCTCCTTAAATACATACCATGTTACTTCTGTAGAGGTAGGTAGAAGAAAGGGACTTCAATTAGCTTCAGTGGGTTCAACTCTTGTGTATCTGAAAAAATGTTATCTATATAGTATACATGCTAAAATTTCAGCTGAGTTGTTCAAAGGTCTTCTGTGATTGCCTGCATGCTCATTGCTTTTTCAGAGCATATCCTTGTATGATTTTCCTTGTCTAGAATTGTTTTATTTATATAAGGTACTCTGTGCATTTACCCGTTTTTAACATACATTTGTTAATTTTATGTGTTCCTAGACCTGCACATGCAAGCCTGATTTTTATTTTAATGATCTTTCATGAAACAAATGTTTAAACATTTAGCCTAATAGATACACTTGATTTTCTAAATTATGTATGTGCTGACTGCAATATGGAAAAAAAAATATGTATGCAGTCAAATGCTGTGGGTTTGCAATACTAAAATTGCAACCAATTTCCTTGTATGTAATTTAAAGAAAATGTAGCAAATAAAAATGAATAATAGGCCAATTTTAGGGTGTTTTATAGCTGTAAACATATGACGTACAGGTAATCTGATGTGTCATTAATTCAGTATTTATGAATGTGAAAACCATGCTTTTGACTTTATGTGTATATATAGTATATATTTTTGTTTGCTCTGAGTCATATTTGTAGTATTTTTTCATGTCCAGACAGCAGGAGGTCTTCTACTTTTTCTGACCCAGGAAAAAATAATTAGTTTGAAAATATGTTCCTCAAAAATACCTCGATTTAGGATTAAACCTTCTTACTTGATGCAATGTTTTCTTGCTCAGAGTTTGGCTGTCCTCTTAGACTCTGGAGGAAATATTAATACAGGAGCTGAGGCAGTTTTCCAGCATTCCCAACAGATGAACATGACCTACCACTAGTTATGAAGTGTTCAAGAGGTCAAGGAATCTGAACCTTGAGTCATAGATGGATGGTTTTCTTTGCCTCTTTCTACCATTTGATATGTTCTATATTTCTTCCTTTTCATATAGCACATACTGTAGACATTCCAAAGTAGTATGGTACAGCTTAGCTAGATTATGATGAAATTCAGGAGAAAAACTTTCATAAGTATTAGCAGATTAATGAGCTGACTTTTCTTCTGCTTATTCACAATCTCATTTTATAAGTTTGTTTTCTATTTAAGCAGCTGTGAAAAGGAGAATCATTCTGATGGAAACATTTTTGAGGTCTCAGATGCTAGCAAGTAACCAATCATTTTTCATATCAAGTGGATAAAATCTGTAACCTGTTAGTTACTGTAGGAATTTAGTGGTACTGTTCATGGTTAAAATGTTTATTTAGTTGACAACAGAGATCACAAAAGAAAATTCTTAGCAACAAAACCATAAAAACAGTATTCTGGAAGTGGCTTCTTTTCTGCTGCAGAACCACTTCATTAATTCAAGGGTATATTCATTAGAAATGCCATAGTATAGAGAAAGAATAGGAGAGAATAAAAAAAGATAAAATGATCAATACCAGCATTTGGATACCAAATCTTTAAGTGGAAAGTGCAATGAAGGTGCCAGGCTACAAGCTCCTAAGAGAAGGATGTAAGCAATTAGAAACCAGTGAATAACACAGCATGAATGTAAGACAGAAAATGTGGGTCATGGGAATCATTAGGAGAAAATCTAAAAAGAAAAAGAGACTTCTGCTGATTTCTTGTATTTGTTATTCTAGAAATATTCTGTTATCTCATAAACCAGTTGAAAAACCTTTCTGTTTTTAGAATGCAAGTAAAGTGTGATGGAGATAGAAAACCAGAAACACGTGATATGCATTAACCATCATAAAACAAGCAGTCTTATTTTCATCAAAAAGTAACAAATCACAACTCCAAATACACATAATATGTGCCTCATCCTTCCACCATTTTCTTATTTTTACATGTAGTCAGTGGTAAAAAGATGTCCAGATGCAATCCCAGACTTCATAGAAACATCTTTAATATTTGACTTGGAGTGTTCTTTCATTGCAAGAACTGAATTGAAGTAAAATCCTTACAAATATTTTGCATTAAATTCTGAAAACTATCTTGCACTCTTCTAAGTCTGGTCCCATAGAAATAATTAAGAAAACTTTACAATTTATCCAAAAACTTAGTTAAAATGTCATGAGTGATGCCAAAAATCCCACTTTTTATTAATGAGAAAAATAGAATGGAATATATGCTCTGTAAACCCATGCAGGTCAACATGATTTATTAATAATCAGTGAGTAGTGGTTCCATATTTGGAACCAAGATCTATGAATAATCAGACACCACAATTAAAAATGGATATAGCTATGCCAACACAAGAAATATCACCTCTGATATCACAGCAGTAGAGGAGGCTTTCATTCTAATAGCACCAAGCCTTCCCACTTCCAATTTTGGTTATGGCCACGTGTTTTGAGAGACCCTTAAGGCAAGGAGGGTAAGTCATTGCCATGTTGTAGATTCCAAGGCTGCAATTTTCTGGCTCACCTTTTATTTTAGGGGCATACGGGTTCTGCTTTTGGCAGGAATTTCTGTAGTGATTTCCATTTCCCTATGCCTGATACTTTCTCCTTCCTTTAATGTCATGTTATTGCACAGTCCCTCCCACAAGGATCTGAATATAATTGTGTTTTGGGCGCTCTTATTTAGTGGCTCAGTTATGGTTCTTGAAATAACTCTCTGTTACTTAGGGCCATAACCTCTCCCCTTGTGGGCTCTAGAACAAGCTGTTCCAAGAAACAATTGCTTAAAATGTCAAGAAATTGCTTCCTAAACCTTGTCCCAATATGACATATTACCAGTTTATACCCTGACAATTGAAGTCCCCCATAACTACTGTTTTTTTTAGATTTGGTTGCCTCTTATGTTCTTGGCATTGCACACACAGTGTGATTTTCCTTATATGCAAGTGCGTAGCTACAAGTGCAGGTGCTGTCTCTGCACAGAGAGCAGCACAAAATTATTCATCATTTAATTCTATACATGTCTTTTTTTTTAAAGGCTGAAATGGAACCCAAGCTGCATCTAGCTTTTTTAACAGACATTTTGAACAAATGTGTACTTTAATTTCTATGGATATACAAACCAAATTATAAAACATAGTTGGGTGTCAATTTTGGTGTGACTAATTTTAGGTGATTTTAATGCATTAATTATAGTTTAAGCCTTTCATTTTCCTGGGGCTAATCTACTCCGTTGAGCCTTGCCAAACTAAGGATAGAGACTAAATCTGATATTACAGATTTATAAATGCCAATATGAGTTCTTTCCAAAGAAAACACACTTCTTTTCCTTCAATTTTCTGCTTCTGCAACTTGAATAAAGAAGAACAGAGCTATTATGTCCATATTAGAGTTAAGATTGAAGTTTCACAGTCATAGGATTACAGTTCCCTTTCACCACATTAAAATTACTGTTTAGGTCCCAACTTAATTGTTAAGCTCATTGAAATGTCTCACTAGGTTAACTAGTTATAGTACAAGCCAATGGCAAATTTGGGAAGACTACCAAGTTGTTAAATTGCCTCATTGCAAAACTTCTGGCTCCATAGGAGGCAGATTTCTGCTGCGATCGTCTGAGTGTTAGATTTGTGTTCCTTGGAGGGTCTGAACTGATTGGCTGTGACCAGAGCTGCTCCTCAGACTCACTTTCAATTGTCACCTCAGCTATTTACATGACTGAACCTTTCTCCTTATTTCTGGACTCATATCTTAATGCATCTTATCATCCAGTGCAGCTGCTCTCCCGTTCCTTCAGCACACCCCTGGTTTGGCATTCCCTTCTCAGTGCCTGAAACCTGACCCAGTGTTATACTTTTATGCTGTACTTAAACCCTCTCTTTAATAACAGCAGTGCTGCTTTCTCTGAATCAATAGTACAGTCAGTTACTCTGACATTATCAAAATACTTGTTAAACATGGGTCTTAAAGGATCTGTGGAAATTTATAACATAGGTCCTTTTAAAGCAAAACCCTCAAACCTTTTTATTTTTTTGTGCAAAAGTTCTGCCAAGAATGAGGACATAACACCCCACAGGAAATATTCCCAGTATCTACTGATGTTAACTGCTTGAATTAGAATAGTTAATTCTCAGAAAAACAGTGGAATGTATCCATTGCATACAGTGGAATGTATCTTTGAATAGAAGAGGAAAAATTAGTTTTCTTTTGTTTGAAGTAAAAATATATATTACATGAATGAAAAAATAGTAGCTGTTAGTTTATTGGAACAATTAAAAGCTATTTATTTTCTTTAGTACAAAGAAAAAAAATTAAAGTTAGTCTTTTTTTTTATTACTAGAACTCAGAAATCCCGTATTTTTCAAGTATAAACCAAATGTTACATCGATAAACACAGAAATTATCCAAGGAATCTAATGTCAATCTTTTCAGTACCTTATAATTCATCAAAAAGAAATACCTGGTTTCTTGAAATATGAAAAATTACTTGTGGTTTTCTCTTATACTCATTTTCCATATTCTGAGTTGCATACTTCATTTCTTATACATTTATGACATCCTCTCTGTAACCAGTTGTGTTTTCTCTGGCCAGCTCCTGCACTAAAGGATTATTTAGTTTGTATTTTACTCGGTAGGCCATGAATCCTAGTTGTCACATGCCATGCAATTGAGTTTCTATTCATAAAACAAGGTGTTTTCAATATATGCCAGTAATTAGCCTACATACTGTGATTTAAGAATTGCATTTTAAAGTTCTTTGCTTTAGCTTAAAAAAAACCCCTGTGTTCTACACTGTGCTGGAGTAATTGCACTGATAGGAGCAAGCACCCTTCTCGCCCTGCCACAGGAACACAGAAGAACCAGTTCTGTCTGTGGCCGTGCCCGAGTACCAAAATGCAGAGGGTGCGTTCCAGGGAAGAGGCAGAGTTGAGATGTAGTGTTCTCCATAGATGATGATCCCACAAAAAGAATAAAGTGCCATGTATTTAACTTATGACTGATTCAATTGAGCTATTCTTTGTTAGAGCTCAAATTAACGAGTCCCAGTAGCCTGGTGTTACTCAGCATAAGAATAAAGGAAATCAGGAACTCTCAAGAGTAGTGAACTAGGGGAAAACTAAGGTTTACAAGCAACTTTTCTGAAGACCTGCACTATATGCACCATTGAAAGAATGGTCATATGAGATTTATTATGATGTAATATGTCCATTTCAAGGCCATCGAGGCTAAACCTGCTCCTTTGAGGGATTGCTTATGTTCCAGAGAACATCTTAACTTCATTAAACTGTGAATGCTGTACTATTTCTTTTCTTTTTCTTCTTGTGTTCACTACTATTCAATAATCTCCTAGGGTTTAGAACGAATTTCTCTTTAACATTTGTACTTGGAAATGAAGACTCTTGAGTACTGTTGACCTACAAGAAACACCAATCACCAGTCTCTGAAGGTTTTCTTGGAGGTTTGGGCCTTAATGCAAAGCAAACTATAGGAACCAGAGATGCAACAGTTTCATTAACTTTAAAATTAGAATTAGAGTATAAAAATCTTAGATAGGACTGAGTTTATACCATTTCCATGGAAGGGCATATCTGGATCTCCTGGGAGGTGCTGATATCTGTGAGCACTATGAACTCAAGCTGCTGTGTCCCAAGAACAGGTAACAACATCATAATTACTGACTCATGTGCCTACAGTTTTAGAGCACTACCATGAAAATGGAACAACATTTTAGGAGGAGGACATTGAGAAGGTCTTAAGAGAAGTGAAAAAATTACTTTGTGATATGCAGAAGCATTTTACATCACTGCTGAAATACTAGGAGATGGAAGAAAGTGGGAAACAAAGTGCAAGCACACCCCTTTCTTTGTGTTCCCAGTAAATCTGCCTCTAGAGTAAGTCAGATTTTTCAATTGTATCTCTATGAACACATATCAGTTTATCCTGGTTGAATATCCAGCCTTACAGTGTGTAACCAAAACCTATCTGCCTCTCTCTCTCTCACACACACACATGCACACACAGACACAACACTAAACTTCTTCAGAAAAAAAGGAGTTCTCAGGTAAACTCATAATTATTGTCAGGCGTAAAACATGCAGAGAAGTCAAGATCAATAATCACTTTATCTAACATGTACCTTCTATTGAAATAAAGATAATAAGTAGGATTGAATGTGTTTTAAATTTGTGCAGAATTTGGTGTCAAAGAAAAAGGAACAGAAGTCCTTATGGGGTTTTTTTTCAGAAGTTTTCCATATTTTGGCAAGATAAATTGCAGAAAATAGCCTGGAAGTATACCTCAGAAAAGTTCCATAAATGTTTGTTATATTAATAATGATAATTATAGTAGGTAAGTTTCTTTGGTTGTTTGGTAAGTGCTGACAGTATGCTCCCAGAGAACTGGTGCTGGCTGTGTTTGCTCCTTTTGTGTCTACTTTTCCCAAATGCTGTGTTGGATTATTATTGTCATGGGAACGTTTGCTGAAATGTTCCTTTTAAAGAGGATATTAGAGGAAATTCTCAAATTGTCAATTCTGAACTCATAAATACTACACCATTCCAGAAGTTTGATTTACCTGTGAATTCTGTTTAACTTCTTAAAGAAAAAAAAATAAAAGAAATGATGTTTTGTTCAGTCATAATTAACACAAGTAAAAATTAGAAAATTAGTAAAAATTACAGATTTTGTTAGCAATAAGCTGCTTGAATGTAATCTACCAAGAAAGATATTTTCTTAATACTCCTGTAGTGATTCCTATCAACTAATGGGCATGTGAGATAGATACTGTAAGAATTTCACTACTTGTGTATTGTGGTTCCTATTGGCACCCCTCTGCAGGGCTTCTGATACTGTTGTAATCTGAACTAGGAAGAAGTTAATTTCATAAAGTACTCAGCATATGGGTTTTTTTGTTTTGGTTTTTTGGTTTTTGTTTTGTTTTGTTTTGTTTTGTTGTTTTTTTGGGGTTTTTTGGGGGTGGGGGTTAATTTTGCTTAAGCTGCTCATAAACAGAAATCCTTACTAAGCAAGATCATCATGGGTATTTCAAAGTTACAGACCGGGACAGGCAGACTTAACCATGGGGAGAAAGATTATAGACTGCTCTGGAAAATACATAGAACAGCTCCTTTCTTACCCCAAAACCTTGGAGATAAAACCAACCAACTGAAGAGCTGAGCAAAGGAAAACTCAAAGAAAAGAAAAAAAGGAAAAAAAGAAAAGAAGATACATAAATTGCTTTGCATTTATAGATTGTGATTATTTTTATGATGTTTATTGAAATGTTCTTATTAAAAAAAAGGAAGCAAAGCTCAAAAGACTAAATAAAATAACCCGCCCAAAAATATGAGCAAGAACATTTATCAGAAAACAGATGGTCTCTTATACACAGAATTAAACATCTCTAAAAACATACCAATCCATTTATCTTGATGAATTCACCCTCTAGCAAATATCTCAAATTGCAGCAACAATTTACCTGCAGGTCTGGAAAACACGTTTCACAGAGGATACATGATGCAGAAATCAGTTCTGGATTTCAGTTTTTACATGTTGAGCAGGAATATTATGGCAAGTTTTCCCTTCTCCATCTTCAGACAGGAAAACTTTCTCTCCTAGTCCTGAGGCTTAAGGCCACAAATTTAATTCCAGACTACAATTTAAACAACTGTACAACCCTTTTAAGTTTTTAAGTATTGCTTTGCTATTTGCATTGTCTTCCACGGAGTCCTCTGGAAATACAAACTGGGTCCTGCACACGCTTTCTGCTGCAAGAAATCCCTAAGAAATCAATTTTTCAGGCTTTCCACCTCCTTTTCTATCACTGAAGAAGTTTAATAACAAAGTTTTAGTATTGGTCAGTGATAACAATTTTAAAAAGTTATTTTGAGCACACTGAAAATTAATTGTTTGCCATATGTGTGGGCAGAAACTCCCGTGCTATCACCACCGAGAAATGATTAGTCAGGACAGCCTTTTCAGATTTCTCAAAGACAGAGCTAACTCCTCTTGACCAGAAAATTTTGAAAAATGGCAGACCATCATAGAAACTGACAATTTTAACTTATTCTTCCAAGGAATTCACTGCAGCACTGTAAACTATAAACATTAGTGCCATGAAACATCTCTGGCTTGGCTTTCGTGGCATTTACAACTGCTTTTAGATTAGAATACCTCTAGAGACTTTCTGTAGGAACTTGTATTACCACTGAGCTTGCCTGAGTGATTAACAATATTCTTGTAGCACTGAAAGGCTCTCTTAAATAAATACATGTCAACCTATAGATTCATATTTAGTCCTCTGAAATTAGAAGGAAATGATCACAGAAATACTACTAGAAAATATTGATTCAATGAGGAAAAATATTTCCTGATATGTCCAGAAATTCCTGAGAATTGATATTTGCTGCATACTGGATTTACAGCATTTCTAGCAGACTGGACCCAGTGTTAGTTTCTCAGGATCTCCTGGTCAATACATGCAGTCATTTCCATAGGAAGAGCCCACATCACAATGTGAACAACACAGAGGAAAGGTCCCAACAAGTCATCTTCCTTAGCACTTACACCAGCTAATGAATTAAGTTGGTGAAAACTCGGTCTCACATTTTAAAGATATGATAATTCAGGTTTCTCAGAGGATAATCTGCTTCTGTTGTCAGAATCCATGGTGTTACTTCCCTGTCATCAGATTACTGATACAGCAAGACTCACTTTTCCCCAGGCACTCAGAAAATGGGAAAGAGCTGTGAGAGCTAGAATGTAGGTGGGAACTCTGGGGATTTGTAATGCATTATTATAAATTGCTTTGCTATTTATGTAGATTTAAATAATAAAATATACCCATAAGCCTTCTTATCAGCCACAATAATTATGTTTTCAAAGAAAGGACTAAGCCAACCTGCATTTTATATTCCTCTCTGCCTTTGCCCCCCATCAGTGCTGTGGGATTTACACATCCCCAGATATTCTTCGTAAACCCTGTGTAACAGTGTGTGCAGAGGGACCCAAAGAGGCTGCTTTGGGCCAAGGGAAAGTGTCTGTTTTAGGAACATTACTCTGGACAGGGCAAGACTTGCCAGCTGTCTCTGCTTCATTATGAGCAATTAATCTGGACAGGGTGGGATGGGAGAAGAGGCAACACAACAGGCAGAGGGCCCCAGGACATTAATAGCCTGAAATTCTAGTCTAAGACCAGTGAGCAAGTCATGCAGATCCTTTGAAAACATGGGTATATGATAAGTTGGGTATGTGAGAGGAGCATATGGAGAAAGGAGAGGCACTTTTGGTACATACTGACTAATTCTTTAATTGCCTTTGATAAGGTATTGTATTTAAGGTAATGACTTGATTAAATGTGACTGTGAAATGAAGTGTTTTCTCAGAAACGCTGTATTTACATGTGTCTTTCACATGTGTGAGACACTGTCCAGAGGGTGGATCTTCATTGCTAGCCCATGGCTAGGTAGAAGAGTTAAAAAAATGGTTTCTGATGTAGTACACAACGTCTGTGTGAATAAATTCTATAATAAAGTCCAGAAGATTTCTACTGTCTTCTGCAGTTAAGTTGAAACATCATGTCAGAAAGGCGAAAAAGACCAACAACAAAGAAAAAAGGACCTTAAAGACAATGACAAAATGCCTGGGGATCTGTATTGAATCAGTTCAATGTAAAATGTCTTTATCTTTTTTTTTTTTTTTAAATGTGGCTGGGATAACATAAATACTGAATAACCTTGTCTTTTTTCTTGCCAAAGCAAGTTATTTTCTACAAAATTTTGATTTATTCTCCTCTTAACCACTCCTTCCTTTCTGAGCTGTTCCTCACATTTACCTGGGATGTGCCCTGGCAGTTTATTCCACAGCATCTCTCAAGCAGAAAAGACATAAGAAAGAACCCTCTCTATCTCTCATGTGCAAAATTTTGCTTTGGAAAGAAGCCTTTAAGAAGTTTTTAAAAGGTCAATTAATCAATCAGGGAAAAGTAAAAATGTTATTTGACTCGGAAGCCTGGCCACACCACTCAGATAATGAATGATGAATACTGAGCCTTTGAGTGAATTCTTACAATCAACAGCCCATGACTAATCAATAGGCTGACATTTTCACACAGTTGCTGAAGGTGATCAAATTTCATAAATATCAGGTTGTTGTTGGAGAAAAAACATGAACAGAAAAAAATAAATAAATAAAAAAGATGAACATTTACCAGTGACCTGCTCACTGGTGGCTGTGGGCTGAGGGGTGCTGCCCCTATGTGCAGGGAGAAGATGCTACCTGCAGCCCTTCCAGCCCTGCCGTGCCCTGCCCAGGGCTGTGCAGGTCCCAGTTTGGCTGATGAAGGCAGCTGGGATTGTGGGAGGATGGCACTCCCAGCCCTGCCACACCACTGCCCAGGGGGAGCTGGATATCCCCTACACACACAAATGTACCCCACGTCACACAAGTGAGGACTTGATTGGTATCTCGGAAGGGAGGTTATTCATGCTCAATCTGT
The DNA here is from genome assembly GCF_015832195.1 of Motacilla alba alba. Classification (NCBI taxonomy): domain Eukaryota; kingdom Metazoa; phylum Chordata; class Aves; order Passeriformes; family Motacillidae; genus Motacilla; species Motacilla alba. The sequence goes on along the minus strand of NC_052023.1, from coordinate 12,541,655 downwards.
TTGGAGAGGTCATTTCTGAGTTACTACTGAGCAAAGTTACAAAGGACAGCAGGGTAAATAATTAAGAGAGCAGTTAACAGGGACCAGAACTGCCGGGTGACCTGGGCCATGTAGAAAAACTGTAGCTTAAGGTCATGAAAAAGCTATTCAGCAAGAACAAAGACTGAAAAACACAGTGTGTGCTGGAAAACATATGCTTAAAAAGAATTAACATGAAATTCTAAAGCAGTGCTGTGGCAAAAGCCGCCAATATTGCCTGTGATTAAACAGGAGCATGAAAACAGGAAGGTGGTTTTTATCCATGTAGCCAGTCAGACACAGGAAGGCAGGCAAGCTTAACTCCATGACAGGATGTTTAAAATCTGGAAAAAATGAAGAACAAAAAAGTCACAGAAATTATTCAAATCTTTGAGTAAATGCCAGGTCTGTTTAGTTTATCAAAAACAAGTTTGAAGTCTGATTTGATTGCAGCATACATCTATGTACTTTCCGGGGTGAAATAAGCTCTTTTGAGTTAGAAGAGTAAAGAATAGAACTTTAATGTGGAAATCTAATACTGCAATAATTCAGATTAGAAATTGCAGATATTTTATTCTTTAAAATCTCTTTTTTTTCTTTTGACTTGTTGGCAATTATCCTCTGGAAATGGATAACAAAGGGAGGGGTTTATTCTCCAGTTTTTGTTGCATTCAATTAAGGATATTTTTCAGAAGATTTAGCAACATGGAACTTTTTTTTTAGAAGTCACAGTGTAGTTTACAAAATATTAACTTGATAATCTTGCTAGTTAGTTCTGAGTTTGAGATGTGTTGGTGCGAGTACCGAGTTTTAGCCCTGAAGTCTCTTGCCACATTTCTGGTTTTGTCATAATTTGAAAATCCAGGTAGCAATTAGTAAGTCAGACATATCTGTGCCCTTGATAGATGACTTTACTTTGAAAGCAGCTGTATCCTGATGTGCTGTTACATCTGCAGATTACTGTGAACACTTCTGTTTGGTTCACCATCATGGCCAGGCTTCTGCCTAGAGGAGGTTTCACACAGAGCTCTCCCTTCACCTTCTCATTTAATAGATGGCACCAGCTTCAATCTTAAATTCAGGCAGCAGTGTTGACATAAGTCTATCTGAGCTATACCACATGTCATTAAATGTGAGGTGTGAAAAAGCTTTTTCTCTCTAAAAAATCAATTAAAATTTCAAAGGCAATCTCTGTACAGCCTCTGGAAATCACCAGCCAAAGAGGCTGTGCCAGGTAAGAAAAGGAAAAAATACTATGAAGTGGTCTGGGTAACACCTCCTTTGTTTTGTTTTAATATGCTTTTTAACTCAGCCCAAAGATGATCACAGTGAGCAAGATTCTGGAAGGTGTTTCTAGTACTGGGAGTATCTGAACTAAAGGTTAGTGGCTCTAGGTGAGGAATGGTGCTCTCCCAGGGGAAATGCCAATGAAATCAGGCCGTTACAGACCCAGCATGCATTGTTTTCTTTGGTTTGGTTTGGTTGTTTTACAAACCAGAGCTGAAACCTTCTGAAAAAATCCCCAGCCAATATAAAGAAAGAAAGAAATTACTGATTATTAACTGCATAAGTTATTTTATTTCCCTCCTGACTTGGTTTGGGTACCTTGAAGGTGGTTAGTTTGGTCTAGATTAAATTGATCTTTTTCTGATCAATGACCAAAATATATTACTCAGAAATGAAATATTTTGGATAAATATTACTGCTGTTATTGTTGAGAAAAAAAAAATTAAAAGTAAAGTTTATTATTTGAAGAGGAGAGGTGAGCTTTAGGCAAATAGAAATCTGTGCATTTTAATCCAAGACCATAATCTTTTCATTAGCATTTCTCTCAGTTTCTAGGCAATAAAAAAGGATTAGATTTTTTTTTCTGGTGAAATATTTGTTGAGTATGTAGTAATATTTAACATTATATTCATTGTCCAATTTTTCAACAAGTATGTTATTTGTGGAAAAAATGTTTATGCGGAGAACAAAAATGTATTTTTGCAGTGTGCAGTCATACACTATCATAACTGTAGGAGAAAGCTGTAGTTTCAATTTCTACTTGCCATTTCTTTCACTGTAAAACTTGTCACTCCAGTGCAGTATCTCTAGTGCTTAACTTGTCTCCAAACACATTAATACCTTTTTCTCTTGTGGCTTTCCTTCAGTCATTCATATCCTCCAGCTATGGGGTATGTGTTCTCAAAAATTCTAGGGACTGGAATTTTGCTGTGCCTTACGTGTAGAAAATAATCAAATATTAGTTTCATGAGGAACGATTTCCAAATTCAAAACTGTATCTGAATCACTATGATTAAAAAATAAATAAAAACCTCTGTTAGTATCATCATTTCAATGATCAGTGTGGCAATCTCCTGGAAAGAGCTATATGTTTGTATTTTTTCAGGGCATCTCATCTCATCTCATCTCATCTCATCTCATCTCATCTCATCTCATCTCATCTCATCTCATCCTCAGTTTTATTGAAATATAATTATTGATTTAATATTTTAACTTTTCTTTTGCATTTTACTGTTGTATACTTTTGTCTTTTTAATCCCTGCCTAGCTTTTAGAGACTAATTTCAGTTCTAGATTTTGTTTGGAAAATGTGTATGAAGAGAAGTTCATTTTATAAATATTATCTGAAGCTTACCTCATAATATAATTCAGAGAAACACAATAAAGGTTAAGGATTAATTATTCTTAGAAATGAAAAAAAAGTTTGGTCTTAAGTAGCTATCCTTGGACAAGAGAGGTAGCTTTTAGAAGGTCAAACAGAAGGTGTGTACGAAAAAAAATTGAAACCAAACCAATTAAAAAAACCCAACCAAACAAACAAACAACAAAAAAAAAAAAAACACAAAAAACCCACAAAAAATACCACCCCAGAGTCACCTATAATTTACAAGAATCATCTTCTAGAAATCCTTCATTATCTGGGGTATGTTTATGAAGTATTGACACACAGCATTAAATGACTGGCTAGAACAGAGGGCTTCTACCAGTAAATAACTGCAACTCTCTGCATTCCCGAAAGCTGCTATTGAGAATTCAGTAGTTATTTCCCTTTCAACATTTCCTACTCTTTTCAGAATTATTTTTTGTTTTATATACATACACAGAATTTCTCCAAAATCAGTAGCATCTCTGTATAAAATGAAAGAAGAAAAAATCCCAGAAGCTTCACCTTTGTCTGCTGGAAGGTCATACTCATTTTTTCCTTTGTAGCAGAAGAAAATGAAATCAACCTGGTAAATATCTATAGGCAGCCATCAGAAAGAAAAGTGGCTCCTCTGTTCTAAGAGGAAAGGGAAGTAAATTCAAGTCTGACAAAATTGTCACTAGCCAGAACCTGCCAGTCCTGCTTATTTTTAAATCAAACAGCCAGTGGTAATGAGGTGATGTGAGCCTCAGGAAATAAAATCAAACAGCAGAGGTTAGCTGTTAGGAAACATTCTCAGTTAGCCTGGTGGTCTGTAAGGGTGCAGAAAAGCAGACCTTTGTGTTTTCAAGACCTTCAAAAGTTTATCTCTTACCATGAGTAAAACCCTTTGTTGCTTCACTGAAGTGGGTGGAAGGATTCATGCTGTTTACAGTGGGAAGCAGTCTGCCCATGGGAAGAGCAAATATCCTGGATGGGTTTTTCAGAAACAGTCTCTAGGGACATACCTGTTATCACATTCAAATTTATGAGAGTCCCAAAATTTTGGGTGGATTTTTTTCCATTCTTTTTACTGAATTAAAAAAATGGGTTTAATATCTGAAATTTTGTGCTTCCCTATTTAGAAGCTGTGTTTTTCTTGAAATGTGGACACTCATAGACTTTTTCTATCTGTGGATATACTGTAAATCTCATCAGAACTAGGTGATTTTCTCATATAAAAGTGGCCTTTTGTCATAAATATTTATGGAATTTGTAAGTTAATAATGATATAAAATCTCTGTCGAGAAGAGGTCCCCAGTAAAAATTCTGCATAACTGTTATATTTACGACATTTTCAAAAGAAGTTGTAAAACTAATAATAACATTTAAAAATAACTTTGAAGTGAAAAAATGTCCAGAGTCAGTCTGCTTCACTGCTGTAAATGAAAATAACTTGACATTAAATCAGTAACTGCCCAAGCCTATTGCACAAGCATGTTTGACAAATATTGCACACATTTATTATCAATGGATATTTGCTTCCTCGTGCTCACCTGCTCCCTTTGTTCCCTCTGAAGGGAGATTCCTGTGGGACCTGTCCCAGTGAGCAAAGGCTCACTTGGGTGTGTGCGCAGCAGATCATGCCGTGGCTATGAGATCTATTTCCATAGCATGTTTGCTGTGATTACTCTCCTGACTTGAACTGAATTGCACTAGACAGAGCAGCAAAAGCCTCCAAGGAGTTGTCTAGACACCTGAAGCAGTAACTGGAAGGCAAGGGCACATGAGCTTTTATTTACTGAAAGATACTCTTTAAAGACTTTTGAGAAAAGCAGTTTCTTAAAACCCTAAGACATAATTCCAGAAAGCAAGAGAGCTTGGGGGCTTAATTCTGCTCCTGCTCACACACAGTGTAACTTTGAATTAAATGGTGTTATTCTTGTGAAAAAGAAAGGTTTAAGATCATAAGCAGGGAAAAGTCATATGAGAACAAGAGTATTTCTTTTAAATTTCTAGGTTAATATTAAATTACACATGAATAATTTGAGAATTTCTTTCAATATTTGAGATTTTTTTAGTCCTTTTTTATATTTTTCTTGTACAATTAATTAGTTTGTAGTTAAATAAAATGTTGTCTCATAAGCATTGAAATGTAGCCTATCTTTTCCTGAAGCACAATCATCTGATATAAAAGAGAAAAGAGCTTTAAAACCTGCAATAAAATCAGAGTAATTGCTTCAGATTCAAGACTTTTTACTCTTGGCGAAAGGTTCTCTTTGAACTGATTTTGCTTTGGTATTTGTGCTTAAGAAAAAACAGCTTCTCATCAAAAAGGGTTAAAATCTTAGTGTAAAAATCTCTGTATTAAAATCACAACCATCGCAAAATTAATACAAAGGAGAGCTGAGCATTGTCTTCATACTGACTGGTGACTAAAGCAAAACAATAACTTTATTTTTTACTAAGCCAAAATCTCGTCAAAAGGCTTTCAAATGTTTAAATGGATCCAGAAGAAATCAGTAACACAGAGACAGACCAGGTTGCACTTCTTGCCTTGCACAGGATTTCTCTTCCTTGACAGCACCCCAAGTCATAAAATACCAACCTTCAGCCACTCATGTTGCCTCTAGAGCATGGTTTATGTTTGGCCATATAATCAAATGTAGCAAATACAGCATAAATGCTACTCCAAGTAAGAATGGTTGCTTGCCTTGGGAGCTTTCATGCTGATCTTACACCAGATCCTTCAAAATGAGCAAACAGTTTAATAATTTCATTAGTTTTTCACTGGAAGTTGGTGGGTTATTATGATTTAAGTACTTTAGACTTAAACTATGCTGCTGAAGTGGAATAGGATGCTCAACCATGATTGGTAAGTGATAATGAAAATGCCATTTTTCAGTGAGTCAAAAAAAAAGAAAGGACACGTATTTAAGAACATATCAAACAGGAGAAAGTGAAAAGGAACAGATAATATCAGACAAAATGAAAGCAGTGCCAACAACAGTTTAGTATTCATACCCTGCCAAGATGTCAGTAGCTGGAAGGAGAAAGACTGGTCATATTTCAGAATGTGCGCGAGAAAGGTTCTTCAGGCGAATATGGCTTGATTCAAAATCTTCCAGATGACAAAGATGATTTTTGCACCCCCTGGAAATGACTACAGCTTTGTGGGAAGTAGTAAGGTGCTCAAGGAATAGTGGAACTTGAGTAACTGCTCTCAGTGTTATTTATACCCTTAATAAAATGTCCAGATTTTTTTACTTGGTGAAATAAGTTGTGTCTGACATTAATGGGGGCCAGCCCAAGACTTGCTGTTACCTAAAAGAGAATAAATAAGCCACGCTGTGAAAAGTATGGTAACACAGTGGAGAATTTCAGTAGATCCCTCAAATAATAGAGTCATAATCAATGTGTGTAGCAAAGGTAGTTTCCTCCTACTGTGCAGCCTGAAAATTTTTTTGGGGGATTTCAACCCACGTCCTGCCTTGACAATATTAACGATGCATGAAAAAATATTTCTTTTAAGCAGAAGAACATATGAAACTCAAAAATAAAAAACAGAATAAAGGGACACACACTATGTAACATGGGCTAGAAAAAATTTCTGTGTAGCCCACTGGACCTAACAAGGCAAGGAAGATCAGATTAAAAAAAAAAATCCTATTTTTTTTTTAAATTGATGATGGGAATTTATAAGGAGATTACCATTACCTTGCAATGGTTCCATTTACCAGAGTAAGAAACAACTGAACTGTTCATACTTGCACACAAACACAAACCAAAATTTGTATAGGCATTGGTCTCACTCATGGGATTTTCACACCCAATCTGGGTTTCAAATCTCAGTTATAACATGCCTGGAGGAAACTGAGTCCTTATAGATGAAATTGAAAAGAGGCACCTAAATGAGGTGTCCAAGCCACTTAGAAAACAGAAGAGTCAGATGAAAAAAAATTTTGGGTAATGGAGGATAAAGTTTAGGCATATGAAGAGCTGATGTTATTGCTTCCAGAAGATGAATCAGACCAAGACACCTCCCTTCCTTTGAAATCTGTGTTTGCCAACAGCCTTGCAGAGCTAGATATCCAAACCATGTTAACTGCTTAAGAAATTGAACTTATAACTCTTTTATTTTTTTCGTCTCACAATTCTCCATCATTTGCCCCTATGTTTTTCCACCCTCTGTCACCTACTTCACAGGTTTCACAAAATATTCTGAGTTGGAAGGGATCCTCAAGGATCATCAGGTCCAACTTGAACGGCCGTAGATGGATCAAACTCACAACCGTGGTGTTATTAGCACAAGGCTGTAACCAACTGAGCTAATTGCTGCTCCCCAGTTATGTCCTCATTCTTAGTTTGGGGGTATATAATACATATGGGGTGTGCTTTGATCAGAACCCTCGTTTGGAGGGGTACATTCCCAATTTTTATCTAACAATCTAACAATCTAACACGCTCAACTCAATTTACATGGATTTTCACTTGAACTGGGGGACAAAGCAGCTTGCTAGTGGGGAGAAACATCAATTCTTTAAACCTATTTGTCTAAATCTTAATTATGTTTTTATGACCAGAATTATAAAAAAGTTGCTTTGAATTTTTGTTTCACGATGCTGTTCAAGACTCAATGGATTTTCTTAGTTTAAGGTCATGAGGAGAGGTCACCATCTGATATTTTCTCCTCTGTGCTACTGAAGAATTTATCTTGTATTTGAATAGATCCTTATGGCCTTGATCCAGGGAACTTTTGTGCATAAGGAAGTATTTTATGTTTAACCCACAAAAATGCAAAACCAATTTATGTAATTCAGATTATTCCACCTCTCTGCTTTTAAAGTAATTTATTTTCTTTTAACAAGTACACCTTAAAATTACTTAAAATTTTACATTTTAATGATTTCCCTTATCTATGGTCTTTTCTGCAGCATTCATCAGCTACTTAGAGCCTCATTTTTCCCCACAGCACACTTTTAAGTTGTGGTAGAGTACTTATTATTCTGATTCTTTTTGTTATGAACATAGTCTCGAGTGAGGGTAAGGAGGGAGCAGGTGACCTTCCCAAGGTCATATAAAGAGGTTTATATCCACCAGGAAGTAAAGCATCTGAAATTCCCACTTCAGTGCTTTATCAGAACACTACCATTGGATTCCTTAGAAAGTTCTTTTGCAATTTATTAAAACTGCTATCTTGAAGAAGACAATTTGTTTAACTCATAGCTCACTTTTTCAATCCAGGCTTTATTTATGTATATCGTATAGTAACAATAAAGATAATAATAATGTATGCTGTGTAATGAACAAGAACACTAAGAGATCTGATGCCAAGGTGATGCAAGGGTTAAGGCAGTTCTTCAACAGCTCCACATAAAGAATCCAGTATTTTAATGGTCCCAACCAGGATTAGAAGTTAACACATCATTAAGATGAATTGGGGATACAGTTTGCACCTTTACTGTTACTTCTACGCTGTGTGGCTTGCAGGCTCCTTCTACTGTTCCTGGAGGACAGGTTTAAATAACACAGGATTGCAACATTAATTTATGCAGGAGAGTCTCTGTCAAAGAAATTACTAATGACTGTATTTTTAATGAAGCTCTGGTTCTGCAGAAAGCCTCTTGATGGTGTGAAGACCAAAACACCAAGGGATTATTAATATTTTTGTACGCAATCCTTTTCACTGTTAGGTTTCATGTTATAAGATAAATATTGTTCATAATACCTATTTCATCCATGTGCAGTTCTGTAAATATGCACTCAGTGAGACCTTCCTATATAAGGAGGAAACCCAGATGTTTCCCTCATGGTGTCATATTTGCATTCAGTATTAAAATGAGTAAAGATCTAAAGCCCACCTAGAAGCAGAATCACAGTTGTGTTTTCAATAATAAAACTTAGTGCAAGTGCTCTTGATTCTTTTTCCTTTATGTCCAGCATTAAAAAAAAAACAAACATATTTTGTACAGATAAATGATTTTTCTTGGATCTAACACGTTTGTCCAAGGAGATTGGTGTCGCTATAGGACACGAAATGACGACACGCTCACTGCTGCTGTCAAGGTGAAGAAAGAAAGGGAAGTTTATTTTCTGACTCCAACATTTATAGTTTTCCAAAAGTGACAGTGGATTGGAGGGTGACAGTGGATTGGAGGGTGACAGTGCCACCTCTCCAATGACACTGGACAAACCAATAGTCCATCAAATTTCTCCTCCTCCATAAAAGAATGCAAAACAATAAGTTATTTATAGAATTGTGTGAGAAAGTTCGTTACAAGAATGTAAACATCAGAAGGCTTAGAAAAATCTTAAAAAATCAGCAACAGATTGGTAACAATTAAGTTGGCTGGTTAATCCAAATTAGGCTGATGGAGGAAGACAGGGAATGGTCTGATAATTTGCCAGTATAAAATGATATAGTTGCAGGCACTACTGGGTGCCAACAAAATGTGTTTGCATGATATCTCACTGCCTCTGTTTTAGCTTGCTCCAAGCTGTATAGGTTTGAGATGAAGTAGCTACAGAGAGCTCCAGATGAGTCATGATCATTCTAAGGGCATAAAAAGTTAAGAATGACCTGCAACTGCTTTAGCACCCATATATACAAATCTGTACACATATATGTGGGCATATTCTGGCCCTTTCAATCGCAGTAGGTTGGTTTTACATATTGACATTACTGAAGTGAAATAACTCATGGAAATAGGGAAAATATTTTCTGTATAAATATTTATAGATCCCCTGTTTTGACATTCTCCTAAAATTTTAATTGCCGTTTCAGTGGAGTTATAGATGCTCACTTTAAATGCAGAGAGACCTTTTAACTATCAGTGCTCTCATATTTACTGAAACAGAACTGAGTCTGAAGTAATACATTATACCAGAAACCCAGTATTTAGGAGCCTGCAGCATCCTTTTTCATTCAAAAGACAAAATTCCCACTGATGCAGTAAACTCTGTAGCAGACTCGGAGACCAATGGGATACAGTCTGCAGTGATTAATGCTAACTACTAGACAAGGCTGTGGAAGGGATTAGCAATTTTAGAGACAAGGTTGTGGAAGGGATTAGCAACTTTAGAGATCCAAGTTTCTAAAAATGTCTGCTAAAATATTGGTTTCCAGAAGACAAAAAGTCTCATCTTCCTTGCATGGACCCCTTTAAATCATCTATTCTTTTTTACCTCACAAAGAACAGTCTTTAAATTACAAGTTACTTTCGGAAATCTTGTCCAGAATTTAGTAAGGCTTTTATCCATAAAATACATACTTTATTTTCTTTTCTGATTTCTCGGAAATACATTTCTTTTGCTCCCTTTTTGAATATGTCCCATTTTGAAACACAAATTTCTCCACAGACAAAATGCATAGGCAATATTTTAATCCAGACATAATTCCCAAGGATCTAAGAAAGACATTTTCATTGTAAAGGGCTTGGTGCCTACCATACACTTACGTGAAAGTTCAGTGAGCACTGTACGAGACCAGTCATTTTTCAAACCAGCTGCAGGGTTGATTTGTTTCTAAGTAATTTAAGTACACATTTTTTCTTTAGGTGATATAGCTGAAACATTTTGTGATTTTATTTTCAATGAGGAACCACATAATATTCTGAGTTGGAAGGATCCACACTTAGCCCTATGTAGAACACACCCAGGAGTCACACCATGTGCCTAAGAGTATTGTCCTGATTGGTTTAGCAGCATACATGAAAGTGATTGGATTGTTTCTAAATCATCCTAAATGTGTATTTAAGCAAAAAAGTTACATAATATTTTCATTCCATGCCATTAGGAATTTTGGAACAACTGATTACTGCTGGTATGCTAATTTATTGAAATATTAAATAAAGTTCAGATATAAGGATAAATCTGCTAGGGAAGAGCTATGCGTTATGTCAGTTTGTACACATTGTGTGTTTGCTATGAAACCTGTTTGAACAAATAAGTGATAAAAGACTAAGTGAGTCAATGAAAAAAAGGTCCCCTAAGTACCAGGCTGTGAATTGGATGCTATTCCATCTCTCCGTGGGTAAACTGTTGCCTGCTCTGCTGTAACGAAAATCACTCTTAAGTAAATACCATCTCTTTTAAAAGAACAAGTTTAATAAAGGACTAGATTTTCTTTATATCAAGGAAATATATTTTAAAGCTGCTTTTATTGTTCCACAGCAAAGCCAAAAGGCATTCAACTGTCTGGTATTTGCATACTTTTTTCTTTTTTTTTTTTTTTTTTTTTAATCTGGCAAAATACTGTATGAATGGAATAGGGAAAGCTAAACTGATTTTGTCCAAGCTTGTGATTTTAAAATCTCTGCTCCCAAAGATATTTTAACTAGCTAGACTCCATTGATCTACAGCAAAGCTTTGTCAACTAAAGCTTTTTTCTTAAATTGATTCTCCATCTTGTCTTCTCATTCTTTCGACAGCACACAGCAGGAAGCTGTGTCTACATACAGAAAACAGAATCTTGCTGTAGGCATGGGTATAAAACAAAAAGACAGTGATTAAAGAAAAAAACAGACTGCTGTTAGTATTTGATCTTAAAATTATTGATCTTGTCGATCAGTTACAGACAGAGAGCGTCCATTTAAATCCGTAATAACTATTAATGCTACCACAAAACGCTGACCACTTGGAAAACAGAAGAAATCTATATGATAGTGCAAGGTGATGTTTATTTGTCTGTATAGCTATCTGTAGTATGTGAAAGTACAACATCTCATTTGACAAAGATCTTATCTCTAAAATTTCTTTTAAAGTTAGGATCATACAAGAATATTAAGTTCATAGAAGAGACTTACATGTTAAAGACTTTTTTATGAACTAAAACCTTTTATTCTTCAATTGCCAAGAGCAATATTAGTTTTTATCAGGCATATATTTATAAAAACATTTTTTCTTTTAACTGACCCAAACTCAAACACTTCATTAGGACACATTTCAAAACCCACTGAGCTAAGCCAGCATCATGCTATCTTTGTCCTTTATGTGAAATTGTATTTATTCTGTCTCAGGAGTCTGAATTCCTATTGTAGTTGTACCAATAGTGCCTCTAAACACATTTATGTGTAAATATAATTGAATGTTAGTTTAAAAGAAAAAAAAAAAAAAAGCCAAATCTTATTTTCAAATTATATGCACTTCAGCTCCCGGTCGTGTTAAAAGAAAAAACAATTTTACCATTTGGAACTAAACAAAACCCCGAAGATCTTGAGTCAATGTCCAAACATGCTTCAACTTTAAATCTTACGTCAATCACCAAAGCTTGTCACCTTAAAGTAAAATCAGTATTTTTAAGGGCTACTAATGTTACACTCTAGGTCCCACAATGAACCAACTTACAAATATTTAGCACAAATATTCATGTAATTTATAGTATTATTTTTCTTCTGTCTCCATCAAGAGAGGAAAGCATTCACAAACAATTTGATAATGTCTCTGGGACAGGAAGAAGATAAAAATATAGACAGCTGCATCTAGTCTGCAATTAGTAAAACTATATGGGATGGTTCATTTACATAAAAGACAAGTAGGAATGAATGTATTTTTGAGCTGCTCAAAGTGTTTTTCAAAAGCCTATGCCCATCGCTAATACACATGTGAATTAAATGTTATGAAATGCATTTAAAATATACTTAATTGATTTTTTAATTTATCATAAGCCTCGAACTCGTATTTTGGTGCCAGTCTAGAGGCTCATGTGGTTTTGAAACCAATAGAGGCTCCTATTGAAGGGTTTTTCTTTGCTTGAATTATATTATTGGTTGAGTGGAAGGATTAAATATAAACTAAGTCATTATGGTGATGTAATAAAACACACATTGCTTGTTACTTCACTTTGAAATCTGTTTTTTAAGCACATTTTTCTATTAGAAGACAATGAAATGTTATTAAGCATCTGGAAATAACTATTTGAAATATTTGCTTGTGTCTCTTTTAATCTATAGAGCACTGAAATAAAAATCAAAACAAAACAAAAATGGAAGTAAAGATTTCATACAGAAATTACTGTGAATTGCTTACATTTACTTATTATAGATACAATAAAACTCTCTCAATTTTTTACTGACAGCTGGATAGAAAATGCAATAACTTCCTAACCCTACTTTTTATCATTACAGGTGAGACTTGATTCACTTTAAAAAAATAAAAACCTCAAGAATGCTTTTCATGCTTTTATGTTATGTATTACATCCTGAGTTTTCAGTGTATGAAAAGACACGTGAAAATCTAGAATAATAAAATAATTCTTAAGTAATGTATTAATTAAAAAATAATAAAAGAATGTACATTGTATTATGCAATGGAACCTAAAAAGACTTGTTTTCTTGCAATGGTAAAACTAATAATAAAACCTTTTCTTCTTGCTCCCAAAGAGATATTTTTCACTAATCAGGAACCTTTCAATGCTGGAACCCATTTCTTAGCACTACAGACAAATATATGAAAATTTCTTTCACATTCTTGTCAGTTAAATTATTTATCAAGTGCTTTCTTTGTGCTTTTCTTTTAAGGCAGTAGGACTTCAGCCTTCACTCCTGCAGTATTCTCCAAGCAATTGAAATAACTCTTCCTTTGAATTGCTGGTTATTGGCATAGAAGTATTCCTCTGCTCTTCTCCAGGACTTTGAAGTGTGTCAGGAATTAATGTCAGGGTTTGGCATAAAGGAGCTCTGCTGGGTGGAAGAGAAGGGCTCTGTCCCTCCTAAAAGTAGAAAAGTGTGCATGGGTAAGAAAAGTAGCAAAGAAAATAGAAAGAAAAGTGCTGGGACTTCTTCCCTGCCACCCTATTCCCAGGAGAAAGTTGCTGGTGCAGATATGGTGAGATATGAGGTTATCCCAAAAATGCCCAAAGGAAGCTTGTACCTTCCTCTTGGCTGCGCTGGAACACACAGAGAGAAGAAAAGGCTTCCCTTCGGAGCCAGGGCTGCTTCTGGAGGGGAGGCTTGGAACTCAAACTGGGCAGACAAGGTCTTGATGGAGCTTGTATTCTCCTACACAAGGAAAATTGTTCTTATTTCTAGTGTTGAGACCTTTATGCTTCCACTGCTCCAGAGAATTGTAGAGGTGCCTGAACACTGTCTATGGCTCTGTCTCTGGACAGACTGCATATCAAGAGCAGGAAATGCAGAATGTGAGCAGGATGCAAAATCACCTCTCCCTCCCTATTGCCACCCAGGTGAAATGCTGATTAGTTCCTGACTAATCTCACTGGCAAGAATACAAAACCAAAAACTATTTCTTTCTCTGAAATTGTTGAATCACACCCTACCCTAGTCCAACAATTTTAGCATGTGTTTATTTTTAGTATGGTATACTCCATTAGTTTGTCTTCATGTAAAAGGAAAAACAACACAAGGGATCATCCTTCTTGCAAAGATTTTTCTCACATTGCAAAGATTTTGCTTACATTATTTTTACACATATTCTTTACAATTTTAAATATATTTAGTCCTTATTCCACAAAATGTAAAAATTTCAAGCCTTACTTATTACTAAGCATAAAAAGGTGATGTATGTTTCAGATTTTCAGAAGTTTATCCTAATGAGAGTATAAAGTAGGTTTTCAGACTAGCCAAGACCAATTCTGATGTGGCACAGACTTAATTTTGGTCTCTGATGTAATCGGTGTTTATCTTGTCAAGTCCTCTGTTGTTCATGCACATACTTGTGCATCTGGGACGGAGTGTGAGTGCCTTGGCACAGCATATCACAGTAAAACTATTTAATACCTTGCAATATGATTGTAATGTAAAAAAAAATTGTCAGTAGTGCAAAGCAAGAGAGCTGTAACTATAGGTTTCTAACTAAGCAGCTTTTTTTATCCTTGTTTATATATTGACGTCAGGAGCATGAAAAACTGAGGATTGTTTTGTATAGATACACTGAAGGAAATGTACAGTTCGAAAAGATTTAAGGAGGCCATGAGACTCCTCTCCTAGTTATGCAGATTTTTGTTGGGTCAAACTGCAGGAGCTGACCGCAGTCAGCTTTGGGCAAGAGGAAGGCCTGGAGACTTACTTGGGTGCCCATCAGTTCCACAGGGAGGGACAAGATGAACCTCTGTCCTCATGCCAGATACCAGAGAGGGTGTGAGAGTTTCAGAGATAAACTTGGTCAGTTCTCTGCCTCATTCTCCAGATTATACCCACTTACGGTCAGCAAAAGGCACTCAGCAGCACGCACAGCAAGCACACCATTCTCTATTTGTCCATGGTGTAGAAGACCATAAGACGGGATTGGGCTTTCAGGAATATTCTGACCACATTTAATGCTCCCATTCCATCAACCTGCTCTGAAATTTCCTTCACTCAAAAATGGAGGAGGGGGTTTTTGGGTCTATAGCACTATTAACTTCCAAATTTTGTTTCTTCAAGTCATTGGTAAGTCCACACTCACAAGTCTTCATATTCTGCCTTTGAAAGAGCCAGCCAAACATAATTTGATCCCAAGATAAAATCCCGGAATGCTGCTAATTACTGCTATTGAAAATTAGTACAGCTGAGACACAGCCCACTGATCCAGAATCACGTCCTCTGTGACTGCTGTCAGAACTTGATTTCCATGACGAGCTCTCTTGGCTCTCCAGAAGATGCTGGCTGCCCTCTAGTGACAAAGATTCTGCTGACGCACTGCTGTGGATGCAAACATGTTAATAAATACTGTCTTGTAGATCAATATGGAACAAGAGGTTTGGATCGAAGAAAGGCAAAGAATCTTAAGATTATTAGCAAGAGCACTGAGCTTGGAGGTATAAGAAAAAGAAGAATTCCAGGTTGACAAACATGTAACCATCAGTCACAGTAATTTTTGAAGGTAAATTATTGTTTGATCAGCAGTTCATGAATCTTTAGAATTTCTTACTTTTCTATTGTCAGTTGAAGAACCTATGATTATTGTAAAAAGACCAGAATAAGGGTTCTGCATTGCAGAAAGGTTCACTCTGCTAAAAATATCTGACTTCCATGCACCCACTGATGTAAAATATATTTTTTGCAATACTTCTTTGTATATATGTGTGTGAATATGTATGTGTGTATCTGCAAGTGGTAACAGACATGTTTTCATAATTTACTAAGCGAAATCATTGTTTGAATTTTAGGGACACTTATGAAATTTGTTTTTGGAATAGCAAAGATGATATCAAAAGCTAAAAATATTATCTGAAATCAAGAATGAAACCAAATATGTTGAGACTGAATAAAAAACTATGTTGAATGTTTACATCAGTGAATTATCTCATGCTATGAGACAGCACATGCAACGTAATCATTTAATTCAGAACAAATACATTATTAAAGAATATTCTATGTAAATATTCTGGAAACTAAAATCTCATCTGCTTGAATCCCAGGGGAAAAAATTACCACATTTCTACATGATGATACATCTCATAATAAGAGACTTGTGGTTAAAACACAGACGTTTTCTCTGCTGTCTGTGAGAATGTAAATGTATATTTCTGAAGTGCTGTGCATCTCATTTCATTGATGATTTCATTTCTAGAATTTCTTTCCTTTTTAAATTTTAATTTCAGTTGTGATCTTCTAGGATCTGAAAGTTGTCCTCTTTACCTGATCTCTCAACTCTCTTGTACTGAGACAATAGCATCACATCACCTACCTTACCCTGATTTACTCAACCTAAACATTTACCTCTTTCCTGTTCAGCAATCTCATTCCTCTCTGCCATGATGTTTGTTGTTAATCTGCTATGAGAAAGGACATCATGGAATTTTAAAATCTGCAAAGCTTTTCATCCCAAATGTGCTCGAACCTGATATGAAACCTGAAGGCCAAATCTGCAATTCAGGTTGGCATCTCATATCACCAATGGGAAATCATATTGACTCTCCCTCAGGAATAAGTGCTGTTTAGGAAAGCCATTAAGCACATGCTTAATTCACATTGTAAAGTCATATTGCCAAAGAGTATAGCCTCTATAACGAAGAGAGTAATCTTTCTATTCAAATTAAATAACATGACATAGTGACTCTGCCAGATTTGCTATCCTCAGGAAAACAGAGGAAAAACATTTCCCTGTTTACAAAAGCGCTTACTATCGGCTGAAGAGTTCCATTGACTTCAATGGGATTTAAATATTGAAATTTTTTTCCCAAATTATAAATGTTTCCTGAAGTAGGACTCGAGAGAAGATGAACAAAAATATTTTCACTCTTTCCAGGTGTATGTATATTTTTCCATACTCCCATGGCAGTTCAAGTCTAACTTCAGATATGCTGCTACTGAAAAGTTTAGCTTCAGTACCAGGAAAAAAAAAACCAAAAACAAAAAAGAGAAGTATTTGCTTTTGGAAATGTCATGATTTTGAATGATTTAGTTTTGTACATAGGAAGAATATAGAATCTTGTCGTAGAATGTCTGGAGTTAGAAGGGACTCATAAGTCTCATGGAACCATAGAATATATCTCAGGTTGGAAGGGCCCCATAAGGATCATTGAGTCCAATTCCTGGCCCTGCACAGGAGAACCACACCATGTGCCTTGAGAGCATTGTTCAAATTGTTCTTGAACTCTGGGAGGCCTGGTGCCATGACCACTTCCCTGCACAGCCTGTTCCAGAGCCCAACCACCCTCTGGGTGAAGAACCTGTTTCTAATGTCCAACGCAAACCTTTCCTGACACAGCCTCAGGCCATTCCTCAAGTCCTGTCACTGGTTACCACAGAGAAGAGGTCAGTGCCCTTCCTAATCTTCCGAAAGGCTCACTGCCATGCCTTTACTTTTGTCCTGGTTTCAGTAGGGATAGAATTTATTCCCTTCCTAGCAGCTCATACAGTGCTGTAGTTTGGATTTGGGATGAGAATAGTGTTGATAACACAGAGATGATTTAGTCGTGGCTGAGCAGTGTTTACTAAGGACTTTTCAGCTCTTCTGATCACCCCACCAGCAAGTAGGCTGGGGGTTTTGAGCAGCTGAGAAGGGACACAGCTGGGACAACTGACTCATCTGACAAAGCTATTTTCTATGCCGTATAACATACACAGTTTATAAACCAGGGGCAAAGCTGGCTAGAGGCCTCTGCTCAGGAGCTGTCTCGGCATGGGTTGGTAGGTGTGAAAAATTGCATTTGGCAACGTGTTGTTTTGTATAATCTGTTTCAATTTCTATTATTACTGTTGTTGTTCTACTACTTTCCTTTTCTCTCCTTTTAAACCATCTTTATCTCAACCCATAAACCATACTTTTATTCCTGTATGGTTTTTAGCTGCCTGCCAGGCTAAACCACAACAGGAAATCATGTGAGAGACCTTTATAAAGGGAAACTAAATCTAAGCCACCTTTTGTGTGCTATAGTGAGATACATCCTTTGTTTAAAATTATTCTGAGAGATGAAGGGGAACACATTCATCTGACTTTTAGTCTCTTCCAGAAGTTAATGAACCTGTGCATTAATTTCTCATGAAATACTTCCATAAAAAACATTTTGAGATTCAAGCTTCTTTGTTTTGCTCATTTTTGCTGAACTCGTATGTCTTTATTTTATGTGCTCTGGATCAGAAGCAGTACATTTTGTTGCACCATCTTCCTCTGGCCTTAGATCTGTCTTGTAGCTTTCCCTGATAATCTTTTCAAGTAATAAACTATGGTTTCAGATGCTGAGATATTTGAATAGGTAAATTTTATTATCTGAAGTTCTTACCAAAACAAGGAAAGCATATGCACTATTAATATACTAGTTCTATGTAAAAATACCTTGTGTAAGAGTCTGCCTGTGGAAACCATAGTGACCTCAGATATGGGTCAAGCTGTGCAAGATATCCCTAATAACTCTCTGTCACTGAAACAGGAGTGTGCTGTGCCCTCCAGTGTTCCTCTTCCACACTCCTCCACAGCATTTCCCTGACCCTTTCCTGCAGTGACTCCATTTGGATACTTGGCATTCCAGTAAAGGACAAACAGGCACATTTCCATCAAGTTAGTGATCTGCATTTCACTGAGATTAGTGACCTCGTTCTGAAGGGCCTGGTGAGCACCACAGCCACCACAAACCAGGGCAGCTCCCAGTAGAAGTCAGGAAAGGGGAAAAAAGAGAAAAAAGGCTTTTCTCTTTTAGTGACTACAAGGTGTCTGCCATCTCATGCAACTTAATTCCAAAGGTACTTCATGGTAAGTAATTTCCATATGTTAGATTATTTTGCTGTAGTTTCGTGCTGGTATTTGGTTTTTGGGTGGCTTTTTTTTTTTTTTTTTTTTTTTTTTTCATTTACCACTCTAATAAACTCAGTTGCAATGCTTAAATTTTATAAAAGTATGCCATTTCAACAATTTCAGAATGTTTATATAAGTAAATTTTTGTGAACAGCTGTAGAAAGTGGAAAAGATGGATAGAACATCATTCTGACAAGACAAGACAATAGCTAGATGATCACCATACTGGTGAGGAGTATGGCAAAAACACCACCCCATCCCGGACCCCCACATTCCCTGCTATAATTCCAGACATGATCAGTGGTCATTCTGTTGTAGTGCCATTCTCTTGATCTCAGTTTCCATGCATAGCGAGAGCACAATTAAAAATCTCAGAAATTGCTATGAAACAGCTCTTGATTTAGATCTTTGTCAAAGGGACTGTCACTCTGTACCACAACTACAACTGTAACCCGACTGATCTCTAAGTGCTACAGAGATATGGATGTTTAATCATGATGATCAGCATTGAAAGCATAACATTTTGAAATATTAGGTGTTTTGTGTATAGAGTCTCTTTCTAATGGGGTGTGTAAATTTCATTCTTTGCCTTGGACCTTGGTTTTACAGGGTTGTGTGGGATTTTTGTAATAAAGTAAATTTCCAGCAATTTCTTCTGATGTCATCATCATCAGTTATTATCACCTGCCTGGATGTATAACATGACATCTCTTCCAACCAAGTAAACCCATCTACAGAACAATTTATCAATGCAGCTGCCTTGAGATATGTCCCAGACATTCTATTTTAGACTAATCCTGCCCTTTAAAGGGTGTTCCATAAAGTTTATGGATGGATCATGTCTGCTCCTGCATTGACCTATTTCGTTTAGCACTTTAGCAACCAGGGAGACTTCTGCTTACATCACCATGAGCACTTATGTATTGCTGCATGCTGGGAAGACATTTTGAGGAATTCATACTGAAAAAGCTGTAGACGACTCTTTGAAGAATGAACTTACAAGAATGGTGCCAGTAGTAGAGAGGAGCCAATACTAAAATTTCCTATGGGAAAAAAAAAAGGAAGGATAGAGAAATTACCGCTTGCAGAAAGACAAATAAGATCGATGTGTTTATTATCAATTAATCAATTTGCTAATCCAGGTAACATTCTGCATCTGGAGGATGTTGAGGGTAAAAGGAGGTGAGTGGGTTGATCTTTTTTTTTTTAATAAGAGGAAATCAATATTCTAATCAAATATCAGATGGGAGATGATAAGTAGAGAAGAGAGTCTACATAATGTATGGTTCTAAATTGGTTTCCTAAAATACCCATGTTAATGATGAAGGAACTCATTCTAAATTAGTGTATATTGGCATCATTTAATATAACTGCCATAACTTAACTTGCACCAGCTGGAAAATCGACTTAGCATATCCAAAGATAACACTAGGGTAGAATTGCCCATTTTTCTCAGTGATGCTTGTTCCATATGGATAACTGTAAATTTATACGGGTTTTAAGTAAAATCAAACTCATAGTGAGGATAGTTGGGAATGGTATGGCAGTCTGATGAAGCTTTCCTTAGCCTAGACGACAAAAAGAGGTCTGCCTCTGCTTCTCTTCAGGAATAGATTCCTCACTAGCAGGACAACAGAGCTATTGCAGCTGAAGGCCACACATTAACATGGACTAATGAATTCCCACTGCTGCACATCCTGGTGCTCCTATTGCTATATTGTCTAAAGCATCTAACCCAGACACATCATAGATATGCTTTTGAATCATTTGAGTTTAATAAGGCTCCTCAGGCAAAACAGTTTACATCACAGTTCTTATACTTTATAGAAAACGCTTTGGAACATGCCACAACAACAACCACTAAATACATGTCACATTCTTTGTGCTCTATACATAACACAAACATTCTTATCAGTTCATTAAAACATAATGTTTATCAAAGATTGAAGCTTATGATTAATGTAGAACTTTTTGTAGTGAATTGAAATAATTTATACAACATTAAAAAAATCAAAATCTTTATAGAAGATTCTCATTTTTTTATCATGAATATTCCCAGTCTCAGAGTCAAATTGGCTTTGATGACATATGGGGTAGTGAAGTAAGGATGGGAGAAATGAACAGACTCCTTATTGGGTATATAGAGAAATAAATAAAATTATTTCTAGATACAGGAATTAATAAAGGAAAACAGCAGATGTGATGGACTAAATGCCTCAATTTTTCTGTTATTCTCATACTAACTACTCATTCTTATGAAAACCTTCTGAATATTCTGATATGACTGGAATTTTCCATGAGTATATCAGTTAAATTTTCTGTGCACTAGAAAGACAGTTACTTATTGATACACTGGGCAATTTAATGCTGTTTTCCAAATTGTTTAGCTTGATTCACATTCATTTAGTTGTGCAAAAAAACTTCCTTGTGACTAACATTTTTGGAGCTTCTCCTTCTTCAGCTATCATCCTCTAAGTATCCACCACTATAGTATGCTCATGCAAGAATAAATTTTTAACAATGGATAAACCAGAAAATTTTACATTGCAGGAAGAAGCAACAAAATCTCTTGAGAGATGTATTTCCTGAAATGTAAAATCCATAGCCTATCTGAAAAAATTTGCAATCAAACCTACAAGGTTTTTTAAAGAAAAAAATTCCAGTAGTTTAATTACTAAGTTTTAATTTTTATAACTTTCATATTTTGTAATAAATTTATCATAGATAATGTGGAGATCATCAGTGCTGAAAAATCATTCTTATTAAGGTTCAATTTGAAATAGGATCAACATGCAAAAGGAAAACAAAAATAATCAGGTAGCTCATTTCCTTCATTGAGGCTAACCACTAAATAAGTGGAATAGTTGAACTGGATATTTACAATATATATGTGTATTCAGTTGTATGACGCAAATGGAAAGCGAAGTCTAGGAATTTTTTCACTATGTGTGTAGAAATTTCATCAAGGTTCTTTCTTTGCCTTGGATAAATATGGTTGCTTTTAACACATCTCAGCATTGATTGAAATATTTGAAAGTCTGGTTTCCACATCCTATAGTTCAGCTATTTTAAACTTTTCTAAGTACCAGAATTCAATAATTTTATTTTTGTTTCAAGGCAAAAGTCTTAGGTATTGAAGATTTCAGATAGAAAACTGCTGTTTCTCACTGTAAATGTATGACAGTTAGAACATCACACCTCACTATGTATTTTTTTTTCATAATCAGGATATACAAAATACCTACCTTGACTTCTCATAAATCCACAAAGCAAAAATGATTCTTTCACCCTGGATAGTCTAGATCAGATTAAGAACTCAAGAATTATCAAAAGTTGTATCTATTTGCTTTTTAGTGTCATTCTGATATTTCCCATCCGGATCTTATATGTATCTGAAGATATTAATTTATATTAATTTGGCCTCTTCCATCAGACTTCTTGTAGCAGCACTTTTTATTCAATTGTGGGGGAAGAACAGAAGTAGACAATTATCAAAAATGCTCTCATTATAGTACAAAATATTTTGCTTTTTACATATGCTGGATTTTGACCATAGTGATGGAGGACCTCTAGTACTTAGTTGTTACTAATGAACTGCATAATATTCAAACCCTAATGCATGTGAAACATGTTGTTTTCACTTTATTAAGTTTAATATTTTCTTATCTGTTCTTGAACTGTGGTTCCATTTGTCTAAACTTGTAATTTAAAAGTGGTGGCCTTGGGCCAAGTTCTCAGATACTAGGAATTGTTACTGACATCAGCAAAGTTATGAAAATTTATACTGACTAAGGGTCCATTTTCTTAAAATTACTGGAAAGCAAAATAATTAAAGTTTAGACATGAAAGAAATAACTTATCTTTGGAATCATTTGCTGCTAGATGATATGGGCAAAACCAGATAGAGTGTTCTCTCTTGTGTGCAGTCAGAATACAGAACACCAAAGGAAGTTGCTGATGGCTTGAACAGATGAGTGATATTGCTGCTGATAGGGAACCTGAAGACTTAATTGGTTTGCTGTAAACATTACAAACACGTTTGCATGCTTCCATTCACTTTGTGTGCTGTGTATTAGATAGATGGTATTCACACTGATAGCTGCAATTTAATTACAAGAAGTCTGTTACTTATTCAATTTTAGTTGTGTCATCCCATAATGTTGGCTGTGAAGCACTGAAAGTCTCAATACAGCATGTATCCTGATGTCAGAGAGATAATGCCACACAATGGCTCAATTTTGGTTATAAGGGTTTTCATCCAGATTGGAATCAATGTTGTAAATGGTTATTAAATTCACACATTCTGGCTAACTGAAACAAAGTGAAAGATCTGAGGAAGCACGTTATTTTTTATTGCAAAGAACAATTGCTACGAGCGGTAAAATTGCTCGCCATTGGTGAATCCATTAATATGAATAAACATATCAAACCTCACAGGACTGAGGACCCTGCCCACAGGCTGTCTTCTGAGGCTTAATGAATTCACAGAATGAACAAATTGATTCAGTCTTTCCAGTTACTCAATTTACTACAGCTGCCAAACAAATGACTGGAGCAATACTCTGGGCTGCAGAGCGCAGGCTTGATTCCTCCTAATCTGTTGCTAGGAATTGTCCACAGACTTTGCAAATGTCATTGCACTTTCTTTTTTATGCTTTTGTGCAACACTAAACTTTCCAACCAGCAGAGCCCACTTGAATGAGGGCCCACAATTAATCACTTTCCTCAGATAAGGATAAGGCATTTGGACACTGCCTTGTGAGGGTGGATTTGTCAAAAGACATTAAAGAAAAAGTGTGGTGGGATGATATAAAGGTCTGTGAGACAGGTTTAGGCATAAGTCTTGTCCAAATATTTAACTGTCCATGTGGTTTATTAGACTTTCTACTATAAAGTGTTTGGAAACAGAGGAGGACTTTTTTTAGGCACATTCATATGACTTTTCTTAAGGAAAACAATGCTCCTATCTGGAATCTCAAAAGAAACACATGGATTCTAGGATGGGAAACGTAATACAGCAGGTATTGGGGTGAATGTTATGGGCATGAGGTAGATAAGAAACTGCCTACTTAGAGAAAATAAATCTGTAATACGGCTGAGTTACAGGAAGCTGTAACTCTCTGGGACAAGATTATGAGTAGCATCAGCATCCTGGGGTGGGGAGGTGCTATAAGTCTTTTGTCAGGTGAAATAAAACAAAGAGGGTCAGAGCACTAAAACCTATTTAGTCTGGCCTTGATTATTCTGGATTAATATTCCTGCTGATTTGTACTGCTGATTTAATAGCTAAAAATGGATATTTATTGAGTAGCTGATTAGAAGACTGGTTTGCAACAAATGGTTCTTAATCCACCCTTCAGTTTGATAGATAGTCTTCTGTCCCTACAATATTACAGAACGAAAAAGAAAAAGAAATCTTCAACCCTGCATTTTAATAAATGTCCCCTCAAGGTCTCAAGAGTATTTACTACTCTCCATTCACCTCTCCATAGTGGAATGTATGTAAATGGTGCTTCTGACTTTCAGTATCATTTTGAATTTACAAAAGAAATCTCAGTAAAATGTAGATTGATCATGCTGCGAGTTTTAGGCAACCTAATTTCAATGAAATGCTTTACAAAATGTGGATGCTAGATGAGCAAGATAAAACAACTAAGGAATCCTGCTATTTGGGAAATTACTTTTTTTATGTTAAATGGTGGAAATGGTGAACTTAATAAAGTAAAAAGGAAGAGGACTATCAATGACTCCCTTCAAGGCAGCCTGCCAGACAGCCTTGGCCAGATTTCCGCAGCACTACCTTCAGATTTTATTAAATTAAAATAAAACCTGTCATCTTGGTTTTCACTGGCACAGTCAAGTACACACTTTTTTACTTAGTTCCAACATCAGCCTGGCATTCCCAGCCAGCATTAATATTTCACTATATAAAATACATAGTTCTGCGTCATTTTTTACATATCTGGCAAACTAACTGAAAAATGTTCCGCTAAAAGTTAAAAGAGCAGTGTTACTAATTATTTGATCATGTCCACTCCTTTTCACTGTTCTCCCTCAGAGACCAAAGCATTTGAAAATGTAAATCAAAGAATCAAAGCAATCACAAATGGAAAATTCCCATTAGGTCATCTAATCCAATCCTCTAGTAGCACATAATTGTTCCCCATAATACATTTCCCCCCCATTTTATTCAGTTTGGTTCCAGATACTTGGGAACACTGCTTGCCTACATGTTTTATGAAAGCTGGATGGTAGAGCCAGACAGACCCAACACCTCCTCTGAGGTCACCTCTTGCCTCTCCTAATTTGTCCTGGCAGTCATAGCTGTGTAGGGCCTCATACAGGGACTGGGAATTGGCAAAATGGAAAGCATAAGCTGCAGCTGCATGCTCTCCCTCATCTTCCCACTGGGATTTTCCTTATGTAGCAGGCTGAAATAATGCAAACCAGAGCTACTTCACAAGCTAATGGGAGCAGCTTTATCACCCGGCTCCTCTGCTGCTGTCAGAGGCTTCAGCCATGAGTCTGGCCTGCAGGACTCCTGTCTGGGCCCTGAAGGATGAAGGATCCTGGTGGATAGATTCCCCCATCCGTCACGGTGCTGTTTGACACAGGTCTCA
This sequence comes from Motacilla alba alba, assembly GCF_015832195.1. Lineage (NCBI taxonomy): Eukaryota > Metazoa > Chordata > Aves > Passeriformes > Motacillidae > Motacilla > Motacilla alba. The sequence continues at coordinate 12,516,216 of NC_052023.1, read as the reverse complement.
GCAGTGAGAAAGCTCAGCAGCTGCCAGTGATTTATGTTATCTCCTTCCTCTCACTCCCAGAGCCTTGGACAGCCCCTGGTAGGAATGGCTGCACCAGGGGAATGTGGTTTGCCTGGAGGAGCAGTAGCTCAGACTGCAGCAGTGAGTTAAGGTCCTTCCCAGGGGAGCATATGACACATTCCAATTTTATTCCAGTAATGCTAGACAACATAAATTACTGGGCACTATCAAAGATTGCAGAAAGCTCTTCCTCACATTTCAGGACATGTACAAAGGTAGAGATATGCCGCTACCTGAAGGGCAGAGGGATGTATAGCCAAATTCATGAAGAGATAAAGGAAGCATCTTCTTTCTCTTGGATGGATCAGGGAAACAGAAAGCCGTGTAAGTAGAGTAGCTTGAAGGCCTGGGCTGCTACAGTTATTGCTCTCTGCTTCTTCAGAGCTTCTGCCTGATTAATTGTTCTTGTCTGAGACTTCCATGAGGTGCTTTAGCCTCTGTGACAAAAGCACAGTTTCTTCTAGTCAGGAATTGCTTGCAGTGTTCCAAAGGTTTCCACCTATTTAATCAATATGTGTACCTCCACCAGCCACAATAGACATCTCTTTCACCCAAGTTCCAAGATGATTTCTTACATTCTTTGAGTACAGCCCAAAGGAGACATAATTGTTCATATAGTCGAAGTCAATTAACAATAAAATTCTATAGTTTAATTAGGTCATAGAATTCAGGTTATATAGTACGAAAGTATTTTGAATATACTTAGAGAAACCATTTTAGAGTCATTACCTGACAATGACCTTTTGTGCAGCTCATCACAGGATCAACTTGAATATTTGGAGAGATACAAAAGCACGCTTGGATATGCTTTTCTAACAGGTCTTAGAAACTTTTGTCATTCTTCTGCATTTGACATGAACTTGGTCTCACAGGCAAAAGAAAGCAATGTGATAGTTAATACTTGCATGTTTTCCATTCAAATTGAAGGTTAATCAAGTTCTGAGGATAACCCCTGACAGAGAGAATAAGCATACTTAACTTGTGTTTGTCTTTTGGTATCTTTTGAGCACCTTTTTCCCTGCAAATCATGACTTCTAGCAGCACTGCAGATTTTTGATCTTAGTTACTGACCTTGGAAAAAAAGGCCTGTTATTTGGGCTAGTGACATATAGCTTGGGAACTTCAAAAGACTAGTTCAGTCCTAAGGACCTTGGTTACTGTCCCTGGAGATACACTGTTGCAGTTGGTTTTTCATTTCTGCCTACAGCCGCTTTTAATACCATAGATTCAGAATACTACCATACAAATAAACAAAGATATATATTATTTTCCATCAAAATAGCACAGCTATTGTCCTTATACTCTGCCTTTAGATAGAGTTAGATGTTCAGTGTATAAGTATAATCAGCATGCCACCAGTCAGAAATAAATGCACTTTTGAAAACACAGATGCCCTTCTTCTAGATGTACCTGTGCTGCATCTCTTACAAAAGAAGTTGACTTACATATGCACTTGAAAATATATGTATTTTCATTGTGTGGTAGAGACCCTATTTATTTCATTTCAGATTCACTACAGAAACTTGTCATGCAAGTAAATATTTTAGCATCATCAGGGAGATGTTAAGATTCTCTTCCTGTGGAGAGTTATTCAAACTGTTTATGGAAATGTGGAAAAGAATTTTTTACCACTCAAATCTACATATATATTTTCCGTAAAAATATGTCCCAGACTTTGTTTATTTACAGATACAAAGTGAAATCTGCATATGAAGCCTTAAATTTTTGTGAACTTTGTCCTAGAAACAAATTTGCACTGAGATGTCTTCCAACTATTTGTAACAACTGACACTTTCAGAATTTCTTAAAAGTGAGTATGATTTTGGTCAGAGCTCATTTTACTGTTTCTTCAGGGAAAACAGGATTCACAAAGTGCAGCCACCACAGATTCTCCCTTATGCAAGGAATTCACCTCAAGAACAGGAAACCTGGTGTGAGCATAGTATGGTCCAATTATTCCCCAAATTCACTATTTTGTAATTTTGAATTCCAGTTAACTTCAATAATAAATACTACTTTTATTTTAGAAACAGAACTTTTAACTGTAAGAATACAAAACAGAGTTCACTTCATGAAAAGTTTATTAAAAAAAAAAAAAAAAAAAAAAACCAAACTGTTCACATGAAAGAATTTTTAAAATACTAAGCTAAATGATGAGTAGTGGTGCCAAAACAAGTTGAAAAATCCCTCAATCATCTTGTATCTTTTCCAGCAGTTTTCAAGTCATACTCAAATGTCTTGCCTTTCAGCACAATGCATATACCATGCATTTTTTCTGTGAACAACACAATTAGTGACTGCATCTTAATGAGAAATATTCAGTAAATCTCATTTATGATAGACATTTCCAGAGAAAACTAATTTCCACAGCATTTGAGGCTGCCATTTGAAAGACAAGGCATCCCAATATTTTCTAAGAAAACAAAATTTTTTCATCTTCTGTCAATTGTTTTAAAAATGGTTGTATGAGTCAGTGTATCACATTATTTTTGTGGTTGGTTACTTTGTTTTGTTTTTAAAGAAATGTGGCTTGAATTTTTGGTCCTTCCACGCATGGCTTCTCATTCTTATTCAATTTAATATAGCTCAGATGCAGTGCTAGTGTTCTGGGATATAATGCTTGAAGGATATTTGCTCAGATTCATGCTGTAGAATGAATTCTAGGGGAAAAAAAGTTTTTTCATTGAGGCTGCTGACTTACCAAGTCTAGCAGAAAAAATGTTAAACACTGTGGTGACAGAAGACATATTCCCAGATTGAAAGAATTTTGTTCTGAATTTGGAGCTAAATCAAATAAAAGTGAAGATAAACACAAACAGGTTAAGATGTTTACTTATTCTGTGTTAATAAATAAGCTTCTCCAGGATTAAGTCTCTTCTGTCTAGATTATATCTGCTTGCTAATAAATTCTCAGTGAAGCCAAATGGAACACAAAGAATGTGTTGTTTATTCAGTTTTTAAGAGGCAAAAGGTAGCATAGTCTGTGTATCTTTTTGGCTTTATTTTTAAAACAATGACTTTCTAACAACAAAAATAATATATAGCTAATATCCCAAAATGTTTTGAGTTTAGATGTTCTTTCATTTAATTTCTTTATTTACCTAGTTCAGAAGAAGGGATTTGGCCTCAACTGTAAAAACACTACTGTAAATATACAAACCCATAAGAGGCTGGCATAGTAATGAGAATGTACTGTTGTTTCATGGCACTTTATGCACCATTTGATCATTTTCATTTAAAATTTCTATAGAAACCAGCATCCTACAGGTTGCCTGCATCATCAGAACCAATTACAAAGTTTGGCTGAGTTTTCAGTGTCTGCAAGGATGGAACTCATTTGTCTCGTGGTTCCTTGCTAACTTTAGCATATTTACGTAAGGACATAAAACTCCATCTGTGCGGTGTTATGGTTTATAATGCTTCATACTTCTCATTTTTCTCTGCATTTATAAGTGAACATTAAATTCTAAATCCTGATCCTATGAAATCCACTTGTGTCAATGTGGTGACTGCACCGATTTGATTCCCTAAGCCAGGATGCTTACTGAATCATACTATTGCTTTAGAACATGCCTATTGCCTCTCTTTGGGATGACCTGAAAGAATGGCTGCCAGAGAAAAAGAAGCAATTTTCCAGTTTTCTTCTTGCAAATGAGTGTCTTTTTCTGTTGGTAAGCAGAAAAGTTAAAATAACATCAATTTTTCTTCTAATTTACTAGTCAATCTTGTTCAGTTTGGGAAACGTTCATTTAGTACATACCATTTAAGACAAATCAAATCTGTTTGTCGTGCTCCCTTCACACTGATACATCTTTATTGATTGCATAGCAATAATTAAATTTTTGTGCTTTAAGCCACAGTAGGCACATCTATTTCGCCCTCCCCTCTTTCCTCTGCTTCTGCCTTGCTCTCGCTCTCTCCCCCCAGCTCCTATTTTTCCCCCCTCCTTTTTCAATAATCTTCTTTGATTACTGCCAGATATAGGCATTAGGCTGTTCTAAAGCCCTGAATTTCCTGGCCTGATTGAATGCTTGGCTGCTCCCTGAAGAAAGACATTTGAAGACACTGCAGTATTTTTCTGAACTTCAAAAATGCCAGTAAACCTTGATCATTTCACCTGTCCAGGAGTAGAGTTAGAGGGCACAAAATGTCTTTAATTTATACAGAAGTTATCCTCCCAGCCCATAAACAATACTTTAATCACCACGTGAGTGTGTGTGTAGGCGCATGGAACTGCTCAAGGGCATAACGCAAATCTTGGTGGAGTCAATGGGAGCCTTTCAGCCGAATTTCGTGGACTTTGATGTGTCAGATTTACTGACTAAATAGCTGCAGTGGAAAAGTCATCCCTAATGTCTGCAGGTACTGTATTATTTAATGGGTAGCTATACAGTGGCAATGAATTAAACTACTGCCAAGTGAGTATGTGAATATATAAAGCAAAAGATTTTATTTGAGAGATGTATTTTGAGCGCAATTTTAAGATACAAAATGTGCAGAGTAAGTTAAGGAAAAACTTAAGAAAAGCCTTCAAATTTCTATTCCCATTCCCTCTACTGCTTTCTGCCCTTACATTTTTCCTCAGCTCCTGAGCACAGGCAGGGTGACTTTCCCCTTGCTCTGAGACTCTGATCCCACACAGGCTGACATTGCTGCCTCTGTTTGATGGACAAACACAGCATTTCACTCTTCAGGGCAGTCAGTCCAGCACCTTTCCAGTGACTGTATGTTCACAGATTAAGAGAACTTTCCTTTCTGTAGTCATAAGAAAATGCGCAGAATAGTTCTTGAAAGTCAGAGATCTTTTCAAATTCATAATGCTGCAGCTGTTTAAACCACTTTTAAGTCCTGAGTTCAAATTCTTACGTTCCAAGCCAAACATGTTCAAACCTGCCATTGGAATAAACCTTTGACCTGTTACCACCTTTCAGGGAGTGCTAATAGAGTATCATCATTTTACATTCCCAACTCTCTAAAGAAAGGTTGCAAAGATAATACTATGATTTAGGGTTTTTTCCCCCCAGAATGAAAATGGAAATGAAAATGTACCATGTAAGATAATCCTCAAGCCATTCAAATAATCCCTTAAATTCTTACAGAGGTTGCTAGAGGATGGTTGTAAATGAATCATCAAAATATCCCAAAAGCTATCAAATATTCCTTTGTTTATTGCCAAGTAAAATGTTTCAGATAAATATGCTGCTTCCATTCAGACTTTGAACTAAAAGAAAACCCCCAAATTTTTTTTTTTAAAAAGGGACATTTTGTTGCACTTCCTGTAAGGTGTCAGGGTAGTCAATGTTAGCTTCTACCATTTCAGAAGAAAATAAATAAATCACCAGATACTGCGAGTTCTAGATATTCAATGAACAAAGTACAGTATTTTTTCAAGAGACAGCCCTGTCCTTTTTCAACTGCATTTTTTCATTCTCCTTGCACAATAAAGGCAAAGACTGCTAACCCTATTTTCTGCTATGAGACAAGATCATTGCAGTAACAAAATGTCCAAATGCACTTGTTGTAACCACTCATAAAAGATTTGTCACTGAGCCTGAATGGACCATAAGAACCATAAGAACCCTACCATCATGACCTTAATCTCATTTTTCTCTTATGGAAATGAAAGATAATTATACCTAAAGAAAAATCAGTCCTGGGAGCTTAATTGCTGTTAGAATTGGACAGAGGCAGGAACTCATAACTACATTGGGTTAAGTGCTTTGAGATCCTATGATAGAACTACAAACTTTCAGATCTTCAGAATTATGCTATTATCATATCAGAAACACAATCTAGTGTAAAATGCCTGCAAATAAACACCAATGCCAATTAAGGAATGGAAGAAAGAACAAAGTACTGTGCCTTTTCCTTCAGTGAGAAATAAAGTGTGTGATTATTGTCCTTCTAACTGTGGTTTAGAGGCAGTGGAGGACATTTAGATCCTGCTGGGAAAGAATATAACATGACAGCTACTATTTTTAGCTGTTTGAGAATATTAATTGAAATCTAAACTTGCAATAGGATCCTTAGGCTTTTACAGACTAAGACCAATACAAGATGCAGCATCAAATTATAAACAGTAGACCTGGAATAACATGCAAGAAGGGAAAGTGGCAATGTGTAATTATTATTCCCAAGAGGAAAAGAAGAAAACACACTTACAAAGTCTGCAGTTCTGCAATGAAGACTAAGAACAGGGCTGAAGAAACAAAAATGAAAATGAATCTTTGTTATTGATTATCTGCATGTATCTCTGAGTTCACAGAAATCAAAACAGAGTGCTATTATCTGGAAATCCCAAGCTGTTTCTAGTTCTAGCACCATTGGTTTGACATGTGAACTTCATTAAACAACCAAGTTAAAAAAAAAAAAAAACCCAAACAAAAACAAGCCCAAATCCAGAAAATCATTTGGATACTGAGAAAACAGGTACCTGACCCTGAACTAGAATAAAATCAAACCCTTCCAGGTACATCAGTAATATGCAGTGGAAGAAACATCCATCAGAGGAGGAAAAGCCAAAACCAGGATGCCTTAGGATGTAGCTGAGAGCAGCTGACAGAGGGGAGCTGCTGAACAAAGGTCCTGCATACCTGATATTCCCCCTTTTAGCTCTTAAAAACATCAACTAAAATATCATTGAGGTTAGCTGTCACTGTTGAAATTGGTCAGTCTTTAGAAAGACTGAAAAATTAATTGGACCAGAAAGATAGAAGAAAAATAAGTAAGTTTTGATGGGCAGCATTTATCTTGGAAGACTTCTTCCTAGTAGTCTGGATTTCCATTTTTGAGTACATCATTTTATATACCAAAATATCAATTATCTTGTGCCTTGCAATTTCTTAGCTGGCATTTCATTCAGCACTTCGATTTTGTAGAACCTGTGCACCATGTGTTTTTTGATGCCAAGAGCCTCCTTTCTGCCTCTGGCAAGTAACACTGACATTCACCAGGGACAGGCTTGGGACTGGAAGGTTTGTCTGAAAGGTTTGTTTCCAGAGGAGGATACAGGAAAACTATTAGTTGCAGACATTTAAGACTTGTGTTGACTTCCACTGATACCAGGCTGAGCACAAGGGGACCTAGAAAAATTTTCAACCTAACTATTGTCTTCAAAATGCTGAACATCCCATCTCTCTTTTTTTCACCAGCAATTCATTATATATGTATGCATATATAAATAATTTTGGCAATACAGTGTCTGGTATTTTTAAAAAGAGACAGAAACCTGACTTTAAGAGTATTTTTCTCAAAACAGCTGACCATCTTAAGATATTTAATGCTGAGCTTTCCCAGGGACACTTAGACTCCAGTCACGTGAAATCTGAAGTGAATTTGGGGTTGCAGATAGATTGGTCCACTGAGAAAAAATACTGAACAAACCTGTCATCTATTAATTCCTAGTTTCTGAACTTCATTGTCATTTTCAGCTTGAGACATTTATGATTAGTAATTTTTACTGAATTATCGATGTAGGATACTTATAAAGCATGTACATGACAGCTTTTAATATTGTCACTTCAGTTTTGGTGTTACATTGCAAAACTTCTGTGTTATCTGAATTTATAGTGTTGCCCAGAAATTTCCCAGTGCAAAGCAATCACTGCAAATGATAGGTACGTTGTTTACAAAGTTAATTTTTTTTAACAGACAAAATGAAGGTGAAAAGACTGAGGATAATGTTTAATTCTACAGATTATATCAGACTATTTTATGCTAGTGGGTTTCCTAATACATAGGATAGGAAATAAAACCATGAGTAAAATCTGGCTTATTTCACCACACAGTTTCCTGGTCCTGAGATACAAACCCATTATTTTTCTTTAAAATTTAAGGGTAGTGCATATTCTCCTGTTTCTGCAATGATACAAAGAACACATTTGTTGCTTTGTGCTAGTCTCTTATTTCTTTTAACTCATGATGATGGATGTTATCACTAAATTCAGACATCAGGTTATCTGACTTGGTAAGTATGTAAGTATAAAAATATTTACCCACACAGATGCATCAAATATTTCAAAGTGCATAAAAACAAATATAATAAAAATTGTAACAGTATTGTATAGTAAGTACATGCTATTTTTATTGCATGCACCTTTCTACTAATTCAGAAGTTATATTTTTGAAAAAGACATTGAATTACATATTAAAGCAGTAGAACTTTCTGAATTAATGTATTTAAAAATGTTATAATGGGAACTAGGTGAAAGCAGCCATAATATTTGGGACCACTGATACGCTAGTTTCTAGTAATTATTATTTGCATTATCCAGGAGTGGGCATAATTATGCTAGTCAGTATTCATGTAAATAATAAGAGACATTCCTTGTCCTGAGAAATACACAGACAACACATAGGTTAGAAGGAAAAAAAGGTAACAGAGGTAGGAAATGAGTTTCCTAAGGGGATTTGAAACAGGAAAGTGAGAAATTCCAAGGTTAACAGGCAGTAGCCTGTCCACAGTATATCATATCCTGCCCTTCAAGCAATAATTTCTCTTTTAATTATTTGGGTTTTCTTCATATGCGTTTCAGCATGTCTGCCAGTGTAGATAGCATTCATGGGCAGAAGCGAGCGTGAGGCCAGAGGCCATGCACGTGGCCAGCTGGCTAAAGAATAGAAATTGTGATGAACTCAAAATGTTAGGGGTTATACAGAGACACAAAAGCTGTGTAAAGTATTGCAAAAGCACACTGAAATGACCAGGAAGCTCGCAAAAAGTGCGCTTAACAAAAGTATGCATAATTAAAACATGAGATGGAATAGAAGGTTCAGAGCTGTCCGGAACCAGTCTGAACCAGGTCAAACCGGTCAGAACCAGGTCAAACCGGTTCAAACCGGTCAGAACTGGTCCAAACCAGTTCAAAGCAGTCGGAACGGGTACGAGCCAGTCGGAACTGGGTCCTGACCGGTTCTGACCAGTTCAAACCGGTTCAAACCGGTTCTGACTGGTCCCAAGTGGTTGAGACCGGTTCAAACTGGTTCCAACCGGTTCCAAGTGGTTGAAATCAGTTCCAAGTGGTTGAAACCTGTTCAAACTGCTTCTGACCGGTTCGAACCAGTTCAAACTGGTTCCGTCCGGTTCCGACCGGTTCAAACTGGTTCAAACTGGTTCAGACCGGTTCCAATCAGTTCCAACCAGTCTTTTTCTGAGAGTATTAATATTTTTTGTGGGTAAAACAAGTGCTGTAGGAGAGAACAAAAGTCATTTCTCCTGTAAGACTTCGGTATTTGCTCTACATCAGGCAGAGCACAATCTGGAACATAATTGATCCATGGAAGCAGCATGTGGTTTAACAGATATTCTGTGTTTCTATGCTGTTTTAACTGTAACTTCTGTTCTTCACCCAAAACAAATCATCATTTTGAATTATGATCATGAAAATATCAGAATTATCTCTATTTTTTTGTTCAGAAACCCCTGTTTTTAAGTCACCCCCTCTTATTGCATCACTATGGATATGTATTTTCCAATATTTGGAGTTTTGTCTAGATCTCCCCAACTTCAACCCACTGATGATTTAACCAGAACAAGATTTTTTCTTTTATCACTTCGTCTGGGGATGTTCTTGTATTAAAGGCAAATAAAATACAGTGTTTCTGATGTCTTTATGCTACAATGAGTCTTCTTTCCCCCAGTTTATGCAAGTTAATTTGAAAATGATATTGGAAAAAATCTAGTGTGTAATCAGAAAGATGCTTCTTATGATAACAGAGAGCAGAAAAATGAACAGATTCTCCAAGCAGTGGCAGAGACAGAGTAGATCCCATTTCAAACAAGGGTGAAAAGTTCAAGCATTTCCTGAAATGATGGAAAGAAAATTTGCTTCAAATGAATGAGAATTTTCTTATCCATTTACACATTGTTTGGGGTAACAACACCATTGTTGACGTGACAGAAAGGTGAGATCTGTCCCTCCTCACACTGGGGGTCATGAGAATGATTCTGTAAGTGCCAGGCACTGCTTGTTCTAAAGGCTCATTGCTCTCAGAGCTCTGCTAATATGGGTTCAGAGCAATATGCAGTTAGCTACAGGATTTTACACACTCAGTGGGCTTTGTGGATGGTTATAAAGAGGAAAACTTTGGACTAGATACAAAATATGCTAGAAAATATTTTCCATTCAAAACCCAATTTTAAGTTTTTTGGGGCTATTTTTGCTCTGACTTTAATGATCTCCTTATCAAGATTTTTAGTTGTGTTAGGAGTATGATTAGGAACTATAAAGCCTTTATTTACAAAAATTGCAAGTATTAGCAAGATGTAGGTAATATAGAAGTAGGTTAATAAGTTAGTATTTATGTCAGTTTCACTTTCTAGCAAAGGAAATAGTTGCTTTTTTGTTTTAACATCCTTGTTGGCAACATAAAAGAGTGAAATTGGTGAACTATTTTAATGTAAAACAAGTCACTAAGAAGGTCAACAAGGTCAGGAATAAGAGCCCTTTAGATTATTCAGGATACTGTCCAATATTTCCTTGGGAATAGTATGATAACCTGTACCTTTGCACTGCAGCTTCTTATCCAGTGAGGGAGTAAAAATGGATTCAAACACTGCATGAACTGACATCATTAAAAAGATTCAAAGAAAACCAAAACCTGGCAGGTAAAAATCCTTTTATTAGCCGCTGTCAAATGAAGCCTTCATTTTTAAAACATTCTCAGTATCACAAATCTCAAAATACTCGGACTTTTGTTGAGTTTAAATGACTGTACAGTTACTTGGAACATACCTAAGCTCATCTGGACAATCAGAAACTCTCACATTTGCAAATGGAAGTATCAAATTACAAGGACAGCCACACAGGACACCGCTCACATGAAAACCAGGAAATGTGTGAACTTGAAATAAAGGCAAAAAGGAGAAACAATCCAGCTCTCTTTGCTTTGGTTCTGTTTGCTTATTTTTTTCTGTTGTTTGGGGTTTTTTATGGGATTGGTGTGGCCCTACAACAAGCAACCTCATTTTGTTTTATGTTATTCCAAGTAATTTACCTACTTTACTAAATGATTTTACTAAAATCTTAAGGCTTCTATTAAAAATGTAAAGGGAAACAAAGAAAATATTTTTAAATGATTTCATTATTTAATTTATAACTTTCTCATACTTCCCCAGAATTTTATAATGATTTTGATGGCTGCCAGTTTGACTGCTGCCTAATCCATGTGTTCTTTGTATCTGTGTTTGTTTCTTCATTTTCTTGCTGCATTTAATGTTCAAAAGGAAAGGTGATGTAATGTAACATTACCCTCTAAGTGAAAGACGGTGAACATCAGAGCTGCTGTAGCCATTTTCTATAACTGCATACTTGCTATGATTTAAAAAATGACAACAATTTGATCTGAATTGCTTCCCATTTCTTTGCAAAACAAATATTTTTTAAAGATCGACAGATTTGAAGTATCCACAGAACTTTCTGAACATGGATATTGTAATGATTAGGAAAATCCTTTATTCTTCCTTTGCTTTTTATACTAAATAGGTTTTGAGAGCTCTGAAGTACTCAAATACCATAAACAGGCAGTTAATGCAGGCAGAAATCTGAAAGACTGAGACTAGTTGTCTTTTACTGGCTCTGTAGCATTGATAAAGGCAGTGTAAGTTCACAGAAGCTGTATCTGTAAACAGACACTGAAAAAATACATGGAGCCAATGTCCTTTCTTTTTTTTTGTCATTGGCTCTTAGTCCAACATTACACATCGTTTGGGGTAACAACACCATTGTTGATGTGACAGAACTAAGTAACTAAGTACAAGCTTCTGTCACCTTCTTCTTATACCATTTTAGACAGTTATTTGACCTGATATGCGTACGCATGCACCACCTTTTTTGATTCTGTAAGCTCACATCTTAGAAACATTTAGAAGTTGATCATTAACTAGTACCATCTGCAAAATCCCAAAAGCAATGTGCAAAATTCCACCTGACAACTTTCTTCCTCATCCCTCCCCGGACCTTCTGTCAAGACAATAAAACAAAGATAAGACGGCACAGAATGGGTTTTATCTAGCAACAGACTTTGCCAGTCTCAAGCTTGCCTAATAGGCAAAATGTTTTATTCTAAGCCAAACCCTTTGAGGTCATAATTATTAGAAGACACTAGATGGTATCACAGTTGCTGGGAACAGCACACCATTTTGGGATAAAATCCAGATTTAAACAAGTATCTACACTACACATCTGTCACCATTATGTTGCAAAGGCTCTATCTTGCAGTTTATTTCAGTGGTTGACAGAACTGAGACATACTATAGGAGTTATCTTTTAAAATATTAATACTGGAGAAGACTGTGTGCTTTGCTCTACAAATATTCAAGAGAGAGGGGAGGAATGTTTCTCTACTCTCCAGTCTATTTCAACAGTTAGCAATAAGCAAAGAGTACACAGCACTCATTTCTAGAGCATTTAGTGTTTCTACCCTCTCAGTGGCTTGTAATGGGTCAGCATAATTAGATAAATCAATGTGCAATAAAGGACATTAAAAACCACAGCACTTGCCACCCTGGCACACAGGGTCCTTTGGGTAATTTAATTCCTGGGATTTTTCCAGATCAAAAGGTAGAGAATTCATTCTCTGAAAGAGAATGTTAATGGGACAGCTTCCTTGTTAGCTCTCCTTCTTAGTAAATCCATACTCGTGATACAAGAGTGTTCTTAAAACGGATTATCAGGGGACTTAAAAAGAGATCCACTCAGGTAAATGATGGGGATACTTTTGCTATCATTTTGAAGGGCATATGAAAATCTCTTGTGGGCTTAAGAAAAGCTCAGCTTGTGAAATATGCAAGAGGGTTAAATATTTGGACTGTCTCTGTATGCCCCTCTACATGCATAGTGAGCAGTTTTCTGCTTGGACCCATCAATACTAAAACTTTACCAGTTTCTTCAGCAATCTTTGAGCCTAGTCCCAGTGGACAGCTGAAGGGCAAGCCTGTAGAAAACTTCATCTGATGCAGCTTTAGAAAATAGATTTTTAAAAAGTGTCTCTGATTTGAGATTTCATTTGTGGTGAATGGAAAAAAACCCTCCACCTGTACTAATGTCTATGCCCACAAAGGAAAATATAACTCTCCTAATGTCAGTTTACAGTCTACTTCTTTCCAAGAAAACTTAGGGGTCTTCCTCTCCACCAGGAGCTGTCTAATTATGTAAAGGAAAAGTGATTAACTGATTATGATGAATAAATTAATCTCTGAGGACTTCTATGTATTCAGACATTTCTAATTAGTATGGTTTTCATGAAGAAATTCAAGGCAGTCCTCTGTTCCTATTAGTAATGATTAACAGAACAATAAGTAATTTTTGGCAGCTCCCTGCAAAATTATTAGAATTAACATGGGATTAAGGATTTGTGAAAAATTTGTCACTGATTAATGATGTGAGACTGACAAATACCACAGACTGCCCTGGAAAAATACCAATATCTAATGATTTCAGCAAGCAACAATGGAGAAGGGGTTTCCTATCACCTGTGCCAGAAATGTTGATTCCCTTTTCAAGTTCCCTATTCCTCAGTTTTCCTGAAGATCACCAGTATTGCATGCAAGAAGAGTATGATTCTGTTTTTGCATCTCAGGACATTTCACAATGCTTTTTCTAATTCATTTTATAAACACATTACCTACCAGATACCTTTGCAGTTCCTTTTTTGCTTTTTTTCTTTGAAATGTACTTTATTAAATTTGCCAAAATTGTGCCTTCATTGATGACTGATCTTTATAAGCAGCCTTTAAAATAATCAGTGTTTAACAACAGTAATTTGCATTTTGAACACTTGGTCGTGGAGACAGGTCTGAGCAGATTAGTTAAAGTGGCTGTGAAACAAACAGACATAATTCCAGGATGATCAAGAAAGCTATTTCTGTCAGACAAGTACATGCCTCTGCACAGAGCACTCATTCATGGTGTTCTGAAAGTATTCATAAACATGAATTTAAACCAAAACAGGAATAAAGAATAACTAATAACTTCTTTGGGAAAAAAGAGAACCCATGAGAAGAGGCTGAGGGCAGGTCTATCTGGAAACATGAAGCACAGTGGAAATAATCTCTGTCTGCCTTTATCCAGGCTGATATTTTTACACATCATGATGCAGCTCCATCTAAGGGTAATAATTTGGATCTAAAAGGTAGTAGAACACGAGATATTCTCTAAAGTAGGTAGCCAGCTTCTGAAAAGGCTTTATTAACCCATAGACAGAGCCCTGTGTGGCTGCACTGATTCCAGTTCAGGGGCAGCTGCAAACTGTGCCTGGTCAGGGGACCCTGCTTGCAGGACACAGTGACCTGGGGCATCATCTCTGGCTTTGGAAAAGGAATGGGAATTCAACAGTGCTATTGCTCTGAATCAGTACACTGGAAAGGCTGAGGGTAGAAAAGGAGGGATTTCTGCTAAAAACATCAGTCAAACACAAATCAGGAAATCACTTTGGTTCTGTTTTCTACTAGGAGTAATGCAGGAAAAATATCTGCCTTTCAGAGGGAATGTATCCAATTTACAAATGGGATTCAGTCACATTAATACCTGAAATGACAGGCTGTGTAGGATGATCTGGGACTTTACTGTCCTTTACTGCCCACTGTATTAATAGAAGCAATGATAATAGAAACTATTACCACTTTATCAGTAGAAACCTACTATATACAGAAATGTACAATATGTGCCTTGCTAAACCCTCAAAATAAGCCAAAATCTACAGGGCATGGTAACCTTTTGCTATCAGCTGCAGTCCCATGTTTTGGGTAATATGAACATGTTGAATGGATAGATATGTTTCCAAACAAAAAAAAAAAAAAAAAAGAAGAAGTTGGTTCATGAGGAAAGGTTTTCACTTTCTTCCACCCATTGTCATGGCATTAAATGGACAATTCATGGCAAGGACCTATTTACAAAATGTTGCAACCAATCTGAAACTTTTCTGATGGTCAAAAACTCTAAATTAAGGAGAGAGTTAAAAGCAAAATACTAATCGGATATTGGCATTGCCACACTCAATTGCCATAAAAGTGTTTGTTGACTCTGCTTTAGAGAATCCTTCATGAGTACTTGAGTACATCCAGAATTACAGCAAAATTCATCACGATGCTCAATATCTGATCTGTGATCTCATTGTCAGTCTCTTTCTGGGTCATTTTGCTTAATGAGAAATAAGCAAATTGTGTCTATATATTTATTTATTTTAAGAAACAATGGGAAGACAATTGTGAGTACCTAGTTTTCTTTATAGATATCTTTCTGCTCACTTCCCACCTACACATATAAAAGTTTTTTCAGGAGTCTGAACGCAATGCATTGAAAAACATTGTAGAAGCAAAAAACCATGCAGAAATGCTAGCAAGTGAAAAAAGTACGTCTACTGAAAGTTAACTCTCCTTCCCCCCTACTCCCAGACTCAGCAGGACTGCAGTTAATGCCTCTGTTTCCTCAATAATAGCCATTTTAACTGTAATCAGCAATGATGTCACAAAGCAGGAATTATGACTTCAAATAAAGAAATAAACTATGGGAGTATCAGGACTCTTCAAAATCAAAGACTTTTTTTCATGCAAATGTCTTTACTTATGAAGAAGAAAACATCTTATGCAAATGGATTTGTTTCTAAAGAGATTGTTTTTCAAAGATTTCTGTGGGGAAAGAACTTCTTTACAAATTCTACTGGACTATTACAGCTCTGTAGTAGTGGGTGGCATTGTTTCAATATCTGTTGCTGTAAATCCATAGTCCAGTTAGAAATTTGACTTGCACAAATGATTGCTGCTGAATAAGTGGTCAACACAGAGGGCCTCTCTATTTGGCTGTGAAATGTTTTTGTTCAGAGTCTTTCATTTCAACAATTTATTATTTTCCAGAATAAACTATTCTTTCTGTTGAAATTGCTCATACATATTCTTACACTGAAGGTGATTGTGTGTGCTTGCGTGGGTATGTATATGTAAATGTTGGCAAAATGTGTATTCACTCACTTATGAATTTATTGAAGCAGGATGAAGCAGTGCTCTCATTTGCTGTCATTCTGCAGACACTTAATTTGCACTCAAATGCCTCAAAAATGTCTTCACTTGAAATCTGCAAAGCTGGAATGAATTCAGCTTGGAAACAATGTACTAAAAGAAAAATAAAGATCTGAGCATTTAAGCAAATAATGACAAAGCATCATTAGTGAGGAAATTTTAGTGTTTCCTCAAATTAGGTTTGCTGTAAGTATATATTTATAAATAGCTTGCTTTTAAATTCTGCTATATGAGAGTGTTGCACCTATTTAATTAAATTTAGAAATGTATTTACTGCAAACAACACATTTTCACTGAGGAGATTCTTTTACCTTTCTCTGACCTAGCTGAAATATTTGTAAAGCCCCTGCCCCTTGTTTAAGTAGGGCATGGGGGTCCTGAGCAAAATGTAGCACACCAGTGCTCAAGCTAAAGCACTGGTCGATCTCTCTTCTTCCTCACAGATTATTTTAACAAACTGAAACCAAAAGCCCGTCCAGCAAACAACTTTCACTCCTTCCCAGCCTCCACACTTCATTTTAACAAGAACTGGGGCTCCAAAAATGACATCCCCTTTCAGCCATTGACTCCATTGATTTCTGCAAACATTGGATAAGACATTAAGAATGAAGAAAGATGCAAATAGACACTGAGGTGATGTCTATAGTAGCACTGACAGTACAAAACAAGACAGCCTGCTCCCTTGTGATGCCTTCAGAAAGCTTACTGAGTGAGCAGTGTGGGAATGCTGAAGTTCTTTAGGATTCTGAAGTTGTTTTAACATTCATATATACACAAGGCCAAAAAATGGACAGCCCTTTCTGACAAACAGTGCAACTGAAAACCTGCCCTTTCTATCCTAAGAAACCTTTTGTTCCTGGCTTGATTCTTTGACTAAATTAGACAAAACAGATATTAATCCATATTTCAGTTTTTTCAAACTGAGAATTTAGCTGAAATCTGAAGTCTATAGAGGAAAAGATTCAAATTTTGACTCTGATGCATGCAGACTATATGCAGACTTCAGAGATAAATGTATCCAAGTGAGAAATGTTAAACTGCATCACCAGAGGATCAGCTTCCCATCATTGATTCAGGATTTATTACTATTTGATTTTACAATATTAAAAAGCATATTTTAAGAATTACAATCAAAATGCATGTTTTTTCACTTAGATAAAACAGCTACAGTATTTAAAATTATTAATATTGTGAGGAATAAAATGTTTATTGATGAAAAAACTGGGGACTTGTTAATGTGATGTTGAAACCTGTAATGTTGTGCTCTTTCACAGGGAGCCACCATTCCCAGTACATAAACTAGCCTGCAAAAATTGTGTTCTACACTCAATACCAGACTGGTGTGTGTTTGTCAGCATCACTGGGGACAAGAGCAAGCAGAGTGCTGACATTCTACTTCTTATCAAGTTTTGAAAACCGACATTTTAATGGGTATGGCACTCAGCAGACCTCAAGACTTCCTTTTCATAGCTTTGAATTGCCACCCTATAATTCAGTACTATTAGCCTCCACCTCTTTCATTTTATCATCCACAGGTGAATACATTTGTTGAAAACATGATTTCTAGATGCTTTGTGCAAGTTAAAGCTGTCAAAAATACAAAAGAAGAGAGAAATATATGACAGTTATGCAAGTGAAAGGACATTTATAAAAGTGATTTATACTTCCACTAAATAAAAAAGAAGTCTTACCTAAAGGGCAAATCCTGCAGTCCTTAGGAAAAGAAATGTATTAAAAATCTTGTCTAACTCCTAAAGCCCTGATTCAGGAAATTGATTAAGCATATGCCCAAATTTAAGCAAAACAATAGTCTTAATCTTCCTTGGGAGAATATTAAGTGACACATACCATTAAATCATGTATTAAAAGAAAAAAATGTGGCTTTTTTCATTGTTGGTGGGGCTTTGTTGCATGTTTATTTTTAGGAAAGGTAGGTAACATGAAATCAGTGTTACAACAATAAATAGCAGTAGATCAAAGGAAGGTTGACAGCAGCAGTGTCAGACCCACTAAAAGCTCTGTCTTCTGTAGTCTACTCATAGGTTGTTATGGGATGGTTTCTACCTAAGATACGGTTTGCTCTTCATTAAAATATTTTGAGAACCCTTAAGCTGGTAGCTTATATAGCAGCTGTCCTCAGACCTTGAACTGGCCTCAGGCAATCAGGCACAACTGAGATACACTGAAGAGGCTTAAACAAACTTCTCTGTCATGTCAAACGATATGTGAAATTTGAACATTGTCCCATTGGACCTTTCAATATCAGTACTGATATTCCTGAATTATCTGCTCACAGACACTAGAAAATGCACCTCCTGCCTTGATTGCAATCAAAATATGAGAAAAAAAGCATCAAAGGGTGAGAAAGAATATGGGAGGTAATCCATAAATGAGATGAAAGGCCTTCTAAACAGTGGTTTGTTTGGTTGAACTTCTGATTTTAAGCTTACAGGCCTGTTTAATATACAGAAGTACCCATACATATTAAGCACCCATTTTCCTTTTGTTTGATAAAATACTTATTAAAGTTAACTTTGTGTCATGATCCAAGCACTGAAAATGGTTTCTATAGCTAAGTTTTGCTAATGGTTAGAAAAATAACTTTTAAAAAGCATAATAAATGCTCGCAACAGGTAGCACATTATTGAAGTGTTTGTGACTTGATGCTCAACCAGTGAAGGCACAGTACAATGGATTATTGATGGACACACATGTGGGAACCACAGGAGTGCCAAGAGAACACGTTGTTATCAGCACTGAATAATATAATGCTGAATAAATTAACTGTGGTGATTGCTTAAAATGTACCTTTTTGTGTAATAGCCCTAATTATCAGCAACCCTTTACAATGAGTGGGTAATCGTTTTTAATTCCTTCAGTATCTATTGTAGTAACATTAATCATGATGAGCTCATTTGGTCTTAATGTGAATATAATATGTGATACCGCAGGAACTCAGCTGAAATTCAGCAATATATAAAGCCCACTTACTGTACAGGGTTATCTCAAATTGCCTTCAAACACAATGCATGCTGGCTGGTATATGCAGCCCAGGGCGCTGCTCAGTTCAGCTCATTTGGACACATCTACCCAACAAAGTACCGGTCAAGCTCAAGCTGAAACACTAAGTTTCCTGGAACTCCTTTTTTCAGTGGCTAAGTCAGGGCACTGATGCCCTCAGGCAGATGGTGTGGGGGCAAACAGCATGCCAGGGCAGTTGGGACTCCATAAACCAAGTCAGCTCTGTATGTAAACAGCCTGTGCATCTCTGCATCTGTTTCCAGCTGTAATGCCTCGAGACAAAGCTCTTCACTGGCAGCTGAACTAAGCCAGCAGTTTCTGGGTGAGCCTGTTCTGGCTGCTGATGCACTGGATACCCACAGATACAGATACACAAAATGCTCTGGATACCCAGTGCACATAACAGTATAAGCCAGCATATCCATAAGGAAATTGCAACTTCCGAAATGGAATTCTTTACTTGTAGTTTTTATAAACTCTTTAGTTCTCTGGATTAATAAAAACTGCTAATGAATGATTAACTGTTTTACCTGTTATCCCTTGTAAGTGGTGCCTGGATTGGCAAGTGTCTTTAAAGTATCAGAATATATGCTTCTCCATAGAATTAAAAACAAAACAAACAACAAAAAAACTAGTGCCAAATGTTACAGTTCTTGTTTTTCCCATGGGACATATTTTTCTGTGGCACAATTGACTTCTGATTTTGTATTATCTGGGACTGGGGAAGAAGTAGTCATTCATTGTTGACCTGAGCTAGTCATATTGTACACTGGGGAAGATTCAAATTTCCATTCGTACTCTTAAGGTATTACAAACTCATATCTTAGGGCTCTTGGAGACATAAAGTTCCCATCACAATTTATCTGTGCATAAGCATGCAAACAGGCACAAATATAGACCTTGTGTGATTATAGAAGGAGTTTGATATGATTATTTCTATGCATGGATTAAAAATAAGCTTGCATGAGCATTCAAGAAATTCAACTCAATTTTAGTCAGTCCTAAGAGAACAGAAATTTAAAGCTTCATTTATGAAAGTCATAACTTAGACTCTGCAAAATTTTCTAAAGTCACAGTGCTGGCTCAGATTTTTCTGAACTGTGACAGTGTAAACCGCTGACATCTTTTTTTCTTTTAATTGTTTATTTTTCAAGCTGTTTCTGGTGAGTGGGCATCAAACCTGCAGTGCTGTGAAAATTTATTCTAAGAGAGGATGTGGTTCCTTATAGGTTTAGAAGCTCTATAAAAATCTATATAGCCATACTATTTACCCATTAATAAATGGCTTGTGTTAGCAGTAATGAATTTAAAGGTTTCTGCAACAGCCTTTTCATCATTAGACTATGCTGCAAAGTTTCCAAGTACCTTGACACAAAAATTCAGGAAGTAATTATCTGTCTAAGCTTCCTTATATTTTCTATTTTATCTTTTAAAGAACTTAGGACTGGATTAACTTCATATCATACCTTGTAGAAAGCTGAAAACTTTATTGACATTAGAAATGAAACTATCAAGGAGAAACTAGCTGTTTAAGGACTTTGCTTTTCTCTTTGCTTCTAGTTGTGAGAGTGCAAGAAAGTTCATGCTCTTTTAGTGCCTTTTTAAGGAGCCGTGTTATGTCAAGTTATGCAGCACTGCCATAATGGAATTTCAAAAGGACAGTGGAGCACCATGTGTTTGCTTAGATCTGCCACATATCCAGGACTGACCTGGAGAGTACAAGATGCAGGGCATATGTCTGTTTTAGACTGCTACTCAGACCATTAAAAGTGCAAACCAGCTTGTGAATAACACATATATGATGGACTGTCCATGAGAGAAACTGTGAGAAAATTTCAGGCAGATGAGTATTTGATTACAATAAAATATTCACTTGTAATTTTATAATTATCTTTAAAAGGGAATGGTGAAGTTGTCATTTTTGATATAGATAAGCCCTTAAACTTCTCCGGCAGTTAAGCATCTTTTCACTGACAGTATTATGAAACAAGAAGATGCTGTTAAAAAGGAGCATTTTTCCACGTAACTTTGAAGATAATGTTATTAAAACACAGTATATCATTGTATCTTTCAAAATAAACTATACATTCAATTTATTTGGTAAGGTCTTTCTACCGAATTTTCAAAAATGTTACAAAGTCACATGAATTGAATTAATTTTCCTCCTAGAAAATATACAGACATTTAAGTAAAGCCATTACTGCTATCCCCATCCCCATACCCCAGGTAAAAAAATAAGCATTGTCAGAGAACCGAAGTATAGAAGGGAAAAATAACACATACACTCATTTTAGCCCCAGATAAAGTAACATTTTCTTTTTTTATTATGGAAAAATCTAGTGTTGTATCAGATTGTAAAATGCAAAATCTTGCTGAAAATAGAGTCTGGGAATAGGAAAAAATATTAGAGGTGGCATATTTTTATCAGCCATGAGATCTTCTCCAGGCTGTAAGAAGGAAAAAAGCATCTATTCAGTGTTAAACATAATATCAGGCCTCTATTTTTTATGAAATTTAAAAATAATTGTCACCTTAGGGCTGCATACAGCAGGATGAATTATATGTGGGTAACTATGAACTTTGTTTTTTGGGTGACTTACAGCTCGTGTAGCTTGTTGCCTAAAAGGAAGCTTATGGTCGAACAATTCACATTAGACATTCCTGCTTTTAAGCTCAGTAAAAGATGTCCTTAAAAAGATTTTTAAGAAATCTGGTGCAACTGCCACCCCTGGTAATGAACCATGCTAGCATTCAATTATTTGAATTAGAACTCCTGCTTAACTTCATGCATGTTAAAAGCTAACCTTTTTCCAATTTTTGTCACCAGCTGTAATCAAATCAGGACTGCAGCTTTCAATTATGCTTGTCCAAGATTGGAGCTCTTGAGTCTTTTGTGAAGACTTACTGCTGAGTGCAAAATGTGAGATAAGTTGCAAATGTTTAGACATGATGACAACTCAGAGGTCTGATTGATTACTAAAAAAGAGTAAATAGAAGGTGTTATTAAAGGGGTTTTTTTGGAAGGCAGCCCAAAGGACCTTTTAAGAATGTTTTGAGCCATTTCTTAGCAAAGAAATTAACAAGATTCTTTCAGTACTTGAAGCAGAGATGGAAAAGTCTATTTAAACAAGCCAGTTAATGTTTCATGCTTTTTCTTATTCATGATTTATACTGAAATGGCCAAGTTTAGCTCCACTGTAACTGACAGCAGCATGAGTACCAAAAAGTTCTTTATTCCAATTAAAAAAGATTCACTGAGGTTAAGAGGGACCAAACACAGTTTTATCCTTTGATCACGCCTATTTTCAAAAAGCTTCATTATTATTTCTCTGTATTTGGATGACATTTTATTCACTTTTCAAGAAATCTAAACTGCTTTATGAAAAGCAAGTTACAATTGGTATCTCATTGAAATGACCATCAA
This sequence comes from Motacilla alba alba, assembly GCF_015832195.1. Lineage (NCBI taxonomy): Eukaryota > Metazoa > Chordata > Aves > Passeriformes > Motacillidae > Motacilla > Motacilla alba. The sequence goes on along the minus strand of NC_052023.1, from coordinate 12,493,699 downwards.
ATTTTAATTTACACTTAAATGACCAGGAACAAGTCCTCAATTTCTGATCTTTTACTCATTGAAATCAATTATAAAATTGCTGAGGACATAAAAAGAGCAAAATCATCCATTAATAATTTGTGAGCCTTCCGTCTTTAAAAGAGAAGCTAACAGAGATGTAAGAATTTAAGAAGATCAGATGCTGATGATCCAAGGGACTACTATGACTTTGATGCTACAGAAAATCTGTGTAAGGTACAGTGAAGATGCACGGGTACCCTTAACCATCAAAGCAGCAGATCAGGGTCATTTCATATCTGGAGGAAAAAAGCAGCACCAAGAAATCATTGGAAATTAATGTCAGGTAGGCACCTGATAAAATCACTCTAGTAGAAGTTCATCAGTCTAGGAGTCTAAGTCTAGGAATGATTAGTCTTACATTCAGATCTGGTGCAGAATGAAAACCCCAAACCAAAAATCAAGAAAGTGTTGAGAAAGTTAAACACACTTTCATTGTAAAACTACCATGAACGACAGAATATGTTATTAGCACCTATGGTTCTTACAACAGGTACTGATCTACTCCCTCCTAAGCTAAAATAGTTGGGTTTGCACAGCCTCAGTTCAAACCCTGTCTCTGCAGTCAGATAAATTATTATATTTTCATCATCCTACATCTGAGTCATTAAATACACATTTTCAAAAATTGTTCATCTGCTTGTAATTGCACTAGAATGGAGTAACTCCATTCCACCTGTTACTTTGCTAATATTCCTGAATTATTCCAGTGCTTCTGTTCCTATTCTATCAAACAAAATCTGCTCTTTTTGATTTTCAGTTTCGTCCTTAGCTCCATGTCAGGCAGCCCTTGGGCTGATACCTACAATGGCCAGCAATGGGGTTTTCTGTTTTTTTCACTAGGAAATGCAGTTCTAGGCATGTAGCTGTGTTGTGTTTTCACTCTGGCTCATCACTGTGTTAGTCCCTCAGGTACAAACCATGATTGAAATGACTGGCTGTTAGACTGGAATCTTCTTTCTCCTGTTGGCCAGTAACATAAACATTTCAGAAAACAAAAAAAAAAAAGGAAAAAGACCATAGTTTTGTCATGCTGCTGCTCATGGTTAGATTAGTTGGATCTGCGTAAACAAGGGTAGCATTTCCATATTATATAAAGATGGTTAATGCTTTTTTAAAACTCTGATCACATGCAGAAGCAGGAGAAGAGTGGTGTTTGGGGGTCAAAAAGTTGTTTACAGAAAGGGGGAAAAAGAAAGAACACTTGTTAGTTGAAATCATTCTTTAAGCCTCACAACAAAATTGTTATTTTTTCTTTCAATTTCTCAAAGTATTTTCAGCGGCATCTATTTTTAAACAAAGAAATTACAGTACAAAGCAAGGTTGAAAAGCTCTCCTTATAAATGGAAAACTGAACTCTTTTGTTATTTCTTATCTTCATGAATATTTTATTTGACAGAAATAAACTATTCAATTCAACACAGAAATTCTGTTTTCTAGTCAATATCGTATTCAGTAAAAAAAAGTCCCCTGGCTACAAAATGTTTGACTAAAATTCAGTTGCTGTCTTGCAGGAAATACAGCCCATAACTATGATGAAAATTAGATTCCCTTTCCCCCTTCTGTCTGTTATCAACCCCTTGTCTCTTATAAGCAAAATCTATTTTTTTATTTTTCCATTACCTCATATCGTCGTGAAGTCTGAGGTCAGTATTGAGACTCCTAAATGTTATTGTAACATAAACCATAGGAAGTAACACAAGATGATTTTTTCTAGTTTTGAAGTTGGAAGAAACGCATTTTGTAACTGTAGATATGAGTTGCATGGTCATGAAGAGAGACATTATTAAACACCAATTTTACAAAACTTTATAAGGGCCTATGCCTAAACCAATACAAAAGGACCAATCTCTTTCTCTCCGTACTGCTTCTCAATAAGAGTAGAAATGAAATTATCTTCCAAACTGTGATTCGGACAATGGACTGTAGGAAACAGTTGGTAATTTATAAATCAACAGAAAGTTGTCAGGTATTTAAATTTTGCCACTTCAATAACATTTTCATAAAGGTTCATTTACATATACATAGGGTTGGTGGGGGATTTGTTTTCTTTGGGCTTTTGTCTCTTTGGGTTTTTAGGTTTGTTTAAATATGTTTTTTTAATTTAACAGAGACTTCTCAGTTTATGGATCTCAAAGAAATAATTTTGAATCGGAAAATCTTCACTCACTGTTCTTGTCTTTGCACAGAGCAAAGGAAATTTAAACTGCCTGAAGAGGACACCTGAAGCTTCTTCACAGCATGGATTAACCCTAACTGCAATGGCTGGAGCAAATACCTTGAAGTAAAAACCATGCTGGTGTCACAAAAGAGGTCTCAAAAATTATCAAACAATTCTCCAAGCTCAGGCAAAATAGAAACAAAATTTTCTGAAAATATTTTGCTAGTATTTTTAAGTATCTTTTTGAAATGAACAGCAAAAGAAAAAGAATCTGCCAGAACCTAAAGACAAGTGATCTGAAGTACTATGCAAATGTCTGAAACATATTTAGTTCATTATACTTATTTTTTTAGGTATTTTTCAGGCTTCAAGGATATCTGGAATTCACTGTGTGGGTTAAAATGGAGTCATAGTCTGATAACTTTGTTAAAGCTTTGACATTCACTTATCTTTTTATAAATATCCAGTATAAAATACACTCATCTTAAAATTTTAGACATACCTGATGCTGACAGCATCCACTGTATAAACTCCACAATTGCTTATTTTTCTCATCATTGAATTTATTATCTGACTATCATATGTGACTTCACGTGTAGCTGAAATATACTTGAAAGAGTAACCAATTTATTGTCACTTTCATTTGGGTATGGAAGAATAATTTCTGTAATTTCTTTGGGGAATGGTTTCTTTTTTTAAAAAAGTGTATTGAGGCACAATGAATGTCAAATGCTTCAAAAAGTAAAAGACAGTGTTTAGTGAGAAACTTTCAGCCTTTCAGTTTCCAAGTACAGCAGTCAAAGGGAGACTTTTCTTCCACACTCTATCATTACCCCTTCAGCCCCTCTGACATTTTGACATATCATCATTTCCATGATCTCAAGCATGTATACATTGATTTTTCAATCATTCTCTATTAAACCCAACAAAAGAAATTTAATGATCCAATTGAATCAATCCAGGGGAAATAACTGCTAGTTTCAATGCCATCAAAAGATTCACGCTATTTTTAAGTTTTCTTTTTTTGTTGTTTTCTCAAGTGAAATAAACAAAATGCTCCTTGTTCACTCCGAAATAGGAAATTGTATTTGAGATAGGGGGTCTTGCAGGCAGTGAAATCATTTGTAGCCATACTGACATAGGATCCCTGCCAGGGCCAGGAAGGAGTGCACAGCTGAGAGGCAAGGGTTACCTCCTAAAAGGTCATTTGGGATTTCCTCATGGCTGCTCAGCCCAGCTGAGATCCAATGCAGCTCCTTTGACAAGGGCAAGTGAAGGATGGAGGCAAGACCAGATTTTCCTTCCTTTGGAGAAGTTACTTCAACACAAAATTCTCCATGCATTTGAGAAGTTAGGGTGGTCTTTGCACTGGGGCAACCACCAATAAGATCGTTCTGGAGCACTACCACAGGAAAAGTTACTTTGTAACACAGATGTCTGCTAATGACATTTCATACAAACACCTACCGCCAGACCAGATTGCTCAGTGTCATCCAACCTGGCCTTGAGCACTTCCAGGGATGGAGCATCCACAGGTTCTCTGGGGAACCTGTTCCAGTGTCTCACCAACCTCACAGTAAGGAATTTCTAATATCCAACCTAAACCTTCTGCCAGTTTAAAGCCATTCCCCCTCGCACTGGGCCCCTAGGCCCTTGTAAAAAGTTCCTCCCTTGGTCTCTTGTGGGCTCCCTTCAGGACTGGAAGACCACAATTGGGTCATCCCAAAGCCTTCTCCTCTCCAGGCTGAACAGTCTCAATTGCCTCACCCTTTCCTCATGGGAGAGGTGCTCCATCCCTCCTATATTCCTGGTGGCCTCCTCTGGACTTGCCCCAGGAGGTGCTTGTTCTTCCTGTGCTGGGGACCCCCGAGCTGGACGCAGTACTCAAGGTGGAGTTTTGCAAGGGTGGAGCAGAGGCCCGGAATCTCCCTCTGGCACAACTCCAAGGTATGACCTAAATCCAACCAACTTGATTTTGTGTAGAGTAAGAGAATTGATTTATAAGTCAAAGACGGTATCTGAATAAAATGAAGGGTTTACAGATTTTTGTAAATTTCAAGGAACTGGAAAAGTGCAGCCTCATAGTCCTATCCATCCTGAAGAAACATTTGGTTATCCTGGGGAGATGGTTGTGCCAGTGCATTTCCAGGCATTCAGGATGTAGGGTAACACGTCTACATCAGGAAGTATCAAACTCTGCCCCATCTCAGCACAACTCCAGCAATAAAAGAAGGAGGGAAGAGAAATTTCAAAACGCATAAGTGAGGACAATATCTGGGAGCTATGTAACTGAGGAAAAGGTAGTTGGGCCTAAAGGACTAGGAAAAAAAAAACCCCAAAAATATCTATTTCCAAACCTACAGGAAAAAATTGAGTCTCTCAAGCGCTCAGTTTTTTCTTCGGTATTTTCCAAGCACTGAGTCAAAATCTTGCAAAACTGTTTGCTCTCATTCACAGATGTCTTTGAAGACTGTCATGCAAATAAAAGGTCCCTTTCAATATTAATATTTCAAATAAGTTGATACAACTATTTGCTAGTTTACGAGAACTTTCCTAATCTTATTTTGCATATTTTTGCAATATGTTGAGTTGCGTCAGAAGATAACTGGATACTATTTCCTTCATGGAAGCAGAAGCAGCTTTTTATTATATCAATCAATTTATGATACCAATCATAGCTCTCAATATATTCAGAATTTCTCTATGTTTCATACAAATCAGTATAAAATAATCAGCAACCTGCAGTGCAATGATTGCAATTAGAGTTGTGAAAATCTTGTCCATTTCAGTTACTGGGTTTCACAAGAATACTTTCTTTCAGAAGTACTTTTCTTTTTAACTAGTTCACCATTTGAGCCTGTGGGCCAATGTAAAAATAAAATTGCTCAATGACCTTTCATAATGTAATTTAAAACTAAACTAATTTGTTAGACAAATTCATCAGCACTTACTGAAACATCCATGAAACACAGCTGATATTCACCATTTTTAAAATTTTTATTCTTAGTATTTGCAGCAGCTCTCCTTACAATTAAGAGGTAATTTTTATATCATCCCAGTGATCTAAGAAACAAATTGGTCTTTTTAGCTCAGGAATTACAGTTTTCTCTATCACATTTCATAGCACATTTAAAATTTTAAAATAAAATAAATTTATATACTATTTCTTCACTGTAACTTTAATCTTGTCCTTAGCACATAAACCACGATCATTTGTACAACAATTTTTGAAAATCATTAAAAGCATAAGGCTGCAAAACTTAGTCACTTCAAACTTTAGCTTTAAGAGATGTCTGAATTAAACATAATGGCACCTCTGAGATGCTCATGCTGCAGCTGACAGATGCCAAGGTCTGTACATGATAATGTGTTTATATCACAGAGAAAACCAAAGCTGTATCATACAGAGATTAAGCAGCTCCACAGCTGGACGAGCCATGCCTGTCTGAAAGCAGAACAATAGACACCTCCAATCTGCCATGACATTAAGTTGACAGTCTTTATCTGCCATTGTTACTTAAAACATGGGAAAAGTGTTTCTTTGGAAGTTCCAAAAGGTACCGGATGTGCTGTAATTCCCAGTCTCCCATTTGTTTGTAAGGCAGGCCTGAAGCAAACTATAGATCTGAGCTACTTAGTTATACACCAGTGACCAGAGAACTGCATACACGTCTCCCAACCCACTGTGTTCCCTGAAGCATGACCTTTAGACTATTATGTAGCATTTGGACAATGAATCTTTACCACCCCTAAAATAAAGGGAAATTCTGAATAGACAATGTTTCAATCTAATGTTGTTCCATTCTTCATAGGCTAAAGCATTGGCTAAAGAATGGGCTTTTTTTGTTTTGGTTTTTTTTTTTTTGAGTACAGCTACAATGGGGTCATTCAACATGTTAAGGAATAATGTGAAGGTTTTCCAGTCTTAAAGAAAATAGGAGTATCTTCTTTTCTGGGATGAAAATAAAACTGTTACTTCTGAGGATCTGTGATCTCTGAAAAAAAAAATTTCTGTCCAGTGGGAATGGAAGTTTAATGCTGCAGACAGTATAGGTGTATTATTCTATATCACAATATGTTCCAGAATACTGCAGTTCTTTGTAGCGTGGTTGTGTTTTAATAAGGAAGGATGGAATAAAAAAAGGGTTTTTTTTTAATGAATTCCTGTCTCTTGCAGTAAGAAAATAAGGTTTATTATTCAGACAATTCAAATTTTAAATGAGAATTCATGGACACTGATGTTACCTACTGGAATTTGGAAATGTGTACACACCTGTATCAATCACATAAATAGAACACCTCCAGTATTAGTTTTACAGCACGTCCATAATTCAAAATTAACTTGACTGTGGTTTTAGACTGTAGTGGACTGAAAACAAAACAAATAGGAAGACTTCAAAGAGAATTTCCAATTGCAAAACATATTCTAAAATGCTTGATCATGACACAGTGAAAGAAAAAATATAAGGAGGAACTTCACAATCTCTTGTTATTAATTTGTTTCTTTTAAAATACCAGCTGTATTTTTTCTCTTTGATTTTGCATAACAATACAAATGTGAGAACAATCACAGAGTTGGGGGTGCAATTAAGCTTCAGGACAAAGGGGGCTGGAGTCACAAAACACAATGGAGATGCTGAAGTAGTGTTGTAGACTTCAGATTAAAGGATAATTGAGTGGATGTAGGAACACTCAAAGTTGTAAGTATGCAAGTATTTTAGTTGTCTGTATTTAGAACTACTGTGCAGAGTGCTTTTAAGAAAAGTGGATGCATGTTTGAAATATCTTGAGACTGTGGTGGCAGAGATGTGTTACATTTTCCACAACCTCCTTACTTATGCATATCCCAGTATATATTATTTTATGAAAAATGTGGTGGCAGTGGTAGCAGAGAACTGGGCTTTGTACTTAATACAATTTACTCTAAGGTACAAAGTAGCCATACTAAAATATTTTCTAAATTATTATTCAGTTAATAGAATAAATTAAATCTAGTTAAACAATTTTTAACAATTTGTGAACAAACATTTACTTATTTAGGAGTGGAAATGCAAGGGAAAAGAAAAATCACTACTGGAAGTAGATGTCCAAATGACAACTAAGGCTTAGGTTCATATCCTGTAACACAGTACTTTGCTGTAAAAACCTTGAGAACTGTCATCAACTCTACTGAAAGATTTATTGTTTTTTTACAAAAACAGTATTGTTACCAGTGTTTAATGGTCATAAGTAGGTATGGACCCCATGTCTTTGTTACACCACCACTCCTTAATCAGTGAATTTAAACACAATTTTTCATTATTGAGAGAAACAATTTTCCCAAGGCGTCAGTCTCTATGATGAAATTGAATTTACAATTTCCTCACTTACAGGAAATGTTGGACTGGGGGCAACAAAGAATATCCATCCCCAAGTTTGTTTGTCATCTAACTATATGGAAACAGGACATTTTCCCATTTTGCTGAAAAACAATACTTCCTACTCATGTGATGTTGTCAGAGGTCCATGTACGACATCGTTCAATCTAGAGCAAGGAGTGCTCAGTCATGAATTTGGAATATGGTTCTTTTAAGGAAATGAGTTATATGTTCTACTCTCCAGAAAGCATTTAAGCCTAGCTTTTAAGCACATGGTTTTACTTTTGTCCCATTTATTTAACATTAATCACCTAGTTTCTGCTTTGCTGAATGAGGATGGTATTGCACATATGCTTAAAGTTAAGCATTTGATTAAGCGTTTTGTTACAGCACTTTGCACTGTGCCCTGTAGCACATCTAAAAGACATTTTAGCAGATTCAGAAAGCTCTGGAGAGAGCCTAGTGCTGCGGTGTGGCTGTCATTTTACACTGAACAGAATTTTTTTAATTTAAGCCACTGCAATTGAAAGCAATATTGGACCTCAATGTGAAACAGAGAAAAAAAAAGGCTGCTCTGAATCATCACCATCATCATCATGATCACCACCAATTCATTCTGTGAATAATTGAGGCAGGTCACAAACCTGTTCTAGCTCCTAAATGATTCATCTCTATTGCCAGTAACTTTCGTTTTTGTCACATCACAGCAGCGCTGCCAGCAGCTCCTATGAGATAATTGTAAAAATTGTCATGAGGAACTAAATTGTTTTATACCTCAGCCCAAAGGTGTTAAAAAAATAGACTTACCATGAGTACTGGTAGATACTCCTCTTTTGATCTCTACCTTTTTTGAGATGTATCATTTAAAATGACTTGAATTTTTGTTGTTGCTGTTTGTTATCAAATGAACACATGAAGTTTCAGTCCTTTAAAATTCATATTAATAATGTATCTTACCATAGCCAAATTAGTCATGGTAGGTTTGAACTCAGTGTGTTTCTTTTCCTGTCTGACAAGCACTGCCTTCCTTCCTCCCTGATAAATTTATTGTTTTTTAATTTGCTTTATATTTTGACTGATTCAATTGTGCATTCATTATGGTTTTAATATAAATTTGAAGACTTTTTCGGGGTGGGGGGGGGGGGCGGGGGATTAACTCTTTCTACCACATCCCCTTGCCGGTCTTATTATCTTTCCCTAATAATCTATAGCACACATTCATTGGGATCAAATTTACCTTTCTGCATACTGGAAGATAATTTCCCAGACTGACAGGAAAGCCATATGCCTCATTACCTTTTCTCACTTTTTCTTTTAGCTATCCCCACAAGATCACTGATGTATTTCACCCTTGCTGAAATCCAATCTATCCTGGAATAAACCTGCTAAAGTCTTTGCCCTTGTTCCAAAATGTCTCAGCCCAAACCACTTGCCACCAGTCTAGAAAGTCTTTTTTGGCAGCTCTGGAACTCCAGGTCATGATCTCCATCATGTTCCTTACTTGCCTCCTCTGTTTCAGCTGCCTCCAATCTTTCAATTTTAATAATGTTACTGTTTTTAAGAGGGGGCAAAAAATATTTTTAGTAGTGTAAATTTCACCAAAATTACTTAAAAACCTACATATTTTATTTTCTTTATATTTCTCCCAATTTTCATTTACACAGATTAGGATTTGCTTCCCTGTGTAGTCACTGCAGTGAACACAGGAGACAAAGGCAGACCCTTGACCTAGCTGCAGAACCTGGGAGGAGAATGGGTTTGGGTTTGTGCCTCCAGCAGCTGCTCTGTTTTGGAAGGGTTTTCTTTTTCTTGAGTGTTTGCTTATTTCTAACTTTGACTTCAGAGATCACTGAACTCTTGTTGCAGAAGTGTCTCAGAAAAAAGAGAAAACAGTGAGTCCCTTGGGCAGCAAGGCTTCATCTGTAGTGTGAATCATCGTGCTCGTGCTAATGTCAGGATGTCTTCTGGGCTCAACATGACATTGAGAGAATTTTGTTTCTCCCTAGTTAGCACAGCACCTTACTATGAAGATGCAGAAAGGGGAAGAAACAGCTGTCCATTCAAAATATTTTTTCCATATATTTAACCCAATATTTTTGATACATTTAACCCAAACATGTATTAAAAAATGATGAACCAAACAAATAAAAAACTCCACAACAAAATCTAGGAGAGACATCAATACAAGTCACCCTTTCTGCCTTCAGTGTGAAATTATACACATCAGAAATTCATGTATGTCATTAATGGCCAGCTTAAAAGCAGCATCTGCTTATCAATTGTTTTTTGCTTTTTATGCACTATTCCAGCTGGGCTGGCTGAAGCACAAGCAGGTGAAAATGACTTTTCCAAGGTCATTCTGTATGAACTCAGCTCATACTAACACTTAAGGCTTGCTTATTCTCAGCCATTCCCATAAGCCAGTGCATCATGTATGCACGCCTATGTGGTTAAATTTTTAAAATTATTATCTTCTGATGATATATTCCTTAAGAAATCCAGTTTTTATGAACAAAATTATATTTACTGTAAAGGCAATGATCTCATGACTTTATTTGATATGCAGGTGGTTGTTCACATTTCCATAGGAATTTCATTGTAATTCAGGATCACTTAAATACTAATTAAGTTGTCTCTTCAAGGTTATTTTATTGTAATAACCATTACTCACACAGTTCATGGTGGGTGGGGTTTTTTCTTTCCCTTCAAAGTAAAATTTAAGCTGATCTGTCAATCTCAAATTAAGGTCCTAAACCTTGGACTCCAAGGACTATATTAAAAAAAAACAATGCAAGCAACTTTATCTGCTTCAGAAATGAAAAAAGTTAGTACTTCAGCTGAAAATCTTTTAAATTACGCAAGAATCTACTGAAAAGGAGAATCCAAAACACCCCCCTCCTCTCCCCCCACAAAGAACCCAGTGCTTCACAGTCTGCTCAGAAAAATCACAGGATACCAGTTTAAGTCCAGAAGTAAGAAAAAAATATACATAGAGAATAAATCTCCTAAGATTGACATAGCATCCTAATGGTGGGCATATTCAAATGAAGAGATTCAGGACAGAAGGGACAGCAGAGAATGAAGGCTATGTTCCTTTACAGAAGTATTGCAGAGGACTGAAACTCACTTCAGGCAAGCCAGGAGGAACTCCAGAATGCCAGGAATCTTCCATGCCTTTTCCCACAGCTTTTGACTTGCTACGCAATGCAGTTTGATGCCATTATTTAAACATTTGATTACAATTTTAATTAGCTGATTTATATTTACTATAGGAAGACATAACATGTTATGATGAATATTCTCCTAAATGCTAGCTGGACATTTACGAATGTACTTCAGGCCAGGAGCTTCCTACTCTAACCAACCTAGACCCCATCTATATGTAATCCTTGTAATAGAATTATCTTCCTTGAAACATTCCACCTTGGTTTATTCTTTAGAGGTAGGTGGACTAAATAAACTGGAAAATTTTAATTAATTCATTTATCCAAATACTTTTTTTCTTCTCATAAGCAAAACATGGCAGATAGATCAAAGGAGGGAAAAACACAACCCTGCAAGCAACTTCCATTTCATTATCCACAGAATTCTTTGGTTTGTGATCAGATCTTTCAGGGGTCCTAGGTTCCTCCTGTGGGCCTCTCTGTTCGGCCTTCAGGCCCAGGTTTTCCCTCTGATATAAACCTGTTCAAGTACTGAATTTGCCTATTGATCATGCTTGCTCTGCTTGGAGAGAAGTTCTTAAAATCTATTGTTTCCTCTTCTCTGCTGATGATTTTACACTGATCAAACCTTTTACCCTGCAGACAAATGGCTTTTGGTTATCATTACGACTCTATTCTTCCAAGGGTAAAAATTTGCTGGATAAAAGATCAAACCCTATCTTTATGAATATATTTTCAAATTCAGGATTCTGAATGTTTTTTTCTTTTAAATTAAATTTTAAAACCACAACACACAGATATTGGCCAAACAGGCTCTAAACAATTACTCGAAACAATGTCTTTCAAGTGTAGCTGATCTCCCAAAGTAGTATATAGCAAATTAATAGCAGCTCTGTTCTTTCAAATATTTTTATGTACCTTCTGTAGTCAATATCACCCTTCTTTGAGTAAAAAACCCAAAAAAACATGAAGAAACTGACTTAGTTTAAAGGTTTCTTTTTTACCTCATGGGATAAGACTTTTCTACTGGAAGACTATATAACTAAGTGTAGAACATGATATAAGAAAATATTTTTTTTCAAAATAAGGGTGGTCAAGCACTGGAATAGGTTGCCTTGAGAGGTTGTGAAATCTCTGTCCTTGGAGATATTCAAAACTCGACTGAATATGACCTTGAGCAACCTGGTCTAACTTTGAAGCTTGCTCTAACTTCAAAGCTGGCTCTGCTTTGAGAGAGAGGTTGGACCAGATGATCTCCAGAGGTCCCTTACAACTTAAATTATTCTGTTTCTGTGTCAAATGCAGCATTACCTTGTGCAGTCCAAGAAGAGCTTTGTATAACATGAAAGCACAAAATACGTGCTATGTCCACAGCTTCTTAATAGAAAGAACATAGCTTTATAGTGAATCCCTTAGCAGATCCTTTATTCCAATGTTTAAATTTCTCTTTTCCTTATTTTTCCCTGTAAAATAGGAATATCATTGTACTTCTGTGAGTGTTTAAATTAAATAGTAAATGAATGCAGAGAACTGATTTGTTTTTCTTCTACAAAAAAAGAAACATGATAAGTTTTTTTTCTTAAATTCCGTTTTATTATACCAACAATTTTATACGTGGTGGTTTTTTTAATGAAGATTATTTGTATTAACTATTTGAACCTCCTAATGGTAAGAAGACATAGCAAATGTATTCACAAGCATGAAAGTCTTTGCATTCCACTGTTTTATTGCTGACTTTATGTGTTGATGAATGGTTGGAAAAACTTTGACCTTTATGCGGCTACTATGAAAATATGATCTTCAGATCATAGTTTTTCCTGAAACTATAGTTTCAGACTGCTAGAGAGCTCCATGTAACTGATGACTTCTAAGCAGACTAATGAGATTACTAGCAAACATTTTCATAATTAGAAACGGCAATTGGCACTTGATATCTGTTCCTTTACTAATATATTTTCATTTAATTTTGTTTCAAGCACACACCTGTAGTATAATAGTAATGGTTTATTTCCTTTTTATTAACGGAAATTTTATTTTGGAAAGACAGCCTGAATTATTGTTTCGAGTGGTCAACAAGTATTCAATCCATGACTCTTCAAATTAGCAGTGTGATTTGACAATAATTTTTTCTGCTTCCAAATTAAAAAGCTAACAGTACATAGTAACAGTAGGCAACATAAAATATCTCTGCCAAACTTGGTCAATAATTGCATAGCATTTACAGCTATAATTAAAATCTTTCACAGTCTATGTTCATATAACATTCTTTGAGGTTAATTGGGTTTAGATCACTGCAAAATCATTTTCATTTGATATATTTCACTTGTTACAAATTGCACATTAGTTCATTGAAAATGTACAGGATGTCTCCTAATTTGAAAGTATTTAGAATTGTAAGCTACAGTAAAAAAACCCCAGCTAATTCCTAGTTTCTAGTAACACTCAAAATAAAATAAAATAATTTCCATTTTGAAGACAATATCTTTATTGTCTAGCATAAGGCTGTGAAGGACAGGCTCTTCCAAGTATTGGGGCTGCCTCATTTAGCTAGGTATGAAGTTGGGGGACTTGCATCCACTGGAACAAGTCAGAAGTCCTACTTCTATGAGACATAAACATTCAGCATCTATTTTCACACAGACCTTGTTATGAAGGCAGGATCCTTAGAGATGAAAAAAAAAGGTGTTAGAAGAAGAAACCACATTTTGTTCCCCCCAAAACCCTGGACTGACATGTGCTGGAGTTCAGGCCTTTCCAGCCCTGAAGATTGAAAGACCAAAGACAATAAATTGCTGAAGCCTTTTAGAAACACAGCTGACATTCAATCCGTGTAAAATATGGCTGCTATTATGATTTGGAAATCATAATATTGAAACTCCTGAAAATGTGTTCACACAAAATTTGAGTCATAATAGGAGTGAGCCACTCTGTCTGAAGTGCTTAATTTGGAAACTCTTCTCCATATGGTCCCTTCTGAGTCATTTCAGAGACTCCAGAGGGAGGCTCTGGATTCCCCAGACCCAAGTCTGTGAGTGGCCTGTGTTGTTCCACTGGCTGTAGAATAATTATTATTTCAAGCCCATAATTTCAAGAATGTCAGATCTCATTTCTCTCAACATTCCTTAAGAGTACTGAGAAACAGATATGCAAGTGGGACCATGTGACATGCAAAATTAATTTGTATCAGATTTGTCACATTTTTAGTATTTCTTAAAACAAATTACTTGTTTGAAAAACTTTTGTAGACACACAGGATTAAAAATAAAAGTGGCACAAGAATATCATGTGTCAATTCTTTACCCTATGCTTCTTCTCTATAATTTTGGCATAATCTGAAAAGCTGCATTAAAATAAATCACATAAAGTACTTAGAAAAGACTACATAGTCTCCCTTATTTTAATAGGTAATTATGAATTTCCAATTACTATAAAATAATAATAGCTTTTTAAATGATTGATTAACAGGGGAAAAAATAACATATGTGAAGAAAAAATATAGTCAAAGGCTCAAAAGAGGGCACTAAACATCTTCTTGGCAAAAGTTATAGGAAAATTTGGACTGTCCAGAGATTTTCTTTGTTGACAGTTGTCAGACTCAAGAAAAATAACACACAACAGTCCTCTCTTTTATTGCACCACCTCACAGTTTCACGTTTTATTTGTGCAATTGACATACAAATTTTATAAAGGAGGACCTCATATTCTAATATAAATTTAAAGCACTCTGGGAATTTGTAAACAATCTTGTCATCTTTTCTGTCTGTGAGCTCACAGGACACTCTTCAATGCAAGAAGACAACCTCAGCTCCTGTAAACTTATCTGACTAAATCTTGGCCCAAAATCTGTGCCTCCTTGTCCACAGTTGTGGGTTCACTGCAGTGTATGTTTGTACCTATATGCACCTATATGCACACACATGCTTTTATGTACGCACTCATTTTCCTAGACTTGAGTAAAGAAAACTTTGGAGTTCAATTCTGTAAATATTTGCAGAAAAATAGAGTATTATTTAAAATCCTAATTAGAAACAATTTAGTTTAAAAATGAGTGTATAAAGGAAATTGTTTTCTTTCTGATGGTTTGGTCCTCCTACACAGTTTACACTTCTTAATGCAGCTATCAAAACTCAGGCAATGTTATATTTTAAGTGTAATTGTTTTATTTCAGTGTATAAACCAGGCTGAAACAGAATGGCCACTTAGCAAGCAGAGCAATCCTTTCTTTCAGGACTTCATCCCAGTGTCAATAACCAAGTTCCTAGGGCCACTTCCTTTTTAAAAGATATTCTCACCAAAGCATTACAAAAAATTCCCTACTGTCTTATACTTCTTCTCTATACTATCTGCTTTCACACAGACCTGGGGTTCTGAGAAAAGGCCAGTATCTAGTCTCACCAGAAACTAAATTTTTTACTTTATGCTGAAAATAATACTTTGAAAACCATACTTGAGAACAGATTTTTATAGATATTATAAACATTTTTTTTTTTACCTTGAAGGCTAATTAATGATGAGATTTGTGATTATTCAATTAAGGAACTGAAAGGCAGTGCCATATATCAAATTAAATAAGTTGTCATTGATGCGAGTATATCTAGTAAAACAACTAGAGAGAGGACTTTTTTTTTCATTTGTTTAGTTTATTAGAGGCCTCTAGTTTTCACTAGATAAGAGTATATCACATTAACCAAATTTAAATATTCCTATGGAAACACACATATAACAGCAGATTTTTCACTGGAAAACACTAAAACCAAGCTAATATGAGAAAATTGTAAATTTCTTCACTATTGTATAAATACATGAAGGAACTATATCTCCTACAATTCACCTCTAAGAAGAAATAAACATATTATTATAACAAAAAATTCTGAAGCAGATCTGTCATAGCTCCTGCTGTTTGCCTGAAATAGGTAAGCTATCTTCCCTGAATAATTCACTGGTGTAAATATAGAGCAATCACTTTTTCTTTTTTTCTATTTTTTTTAACATTCTCTTCCATTGATTATTGGGTTTTAGTTTCTCATAGGCTTATTGCTGTAATGTAAAAAAGAAATGAGAGGTAGAATTTATGCAATACAGCTATAACCACAGTGTAAAGCAAAGACCAAAGATATATTATCAATCCAAGATGTAGAACACTTTTTTTAGCCAGAGTCCCTGGGTGAGCTGCTGCCTACAGAAGAGGAGTTTTCTGTCAGAGCAGACATATTCCCTTCCCGCCCTGGCGCTCCTGCAGCCTGCCGGAGATAAAACGAGCTGAGCAGAGAAAGGGAAGGGAAGCAATTGAAAGGGGTGTGAGGAGGGGGATGTGACAATAAAGAATGTGTTCTCCCTCTGTTCTGCCAGTCCTGCAGCACCTGTGGAGTTTTAAACAGAAGTTTGAGGGGCTATTGCGTGGGATGGTCTCGCAGATCCTGGCAGGCAGAGTGAGCATTGGCCGCCCGCTCTGGGGGACAGAGGGCCAGCACCAGACCCTCACAGGAGGGCCTGTGTCCCTGCATCCCTGTGCTCCCTGAGCTCCCTGCCCCAGGCCCCACGGGACTCAGGAGCCCAGAAGATGGAGCAGTTGCCAAGGCCCGTCAGGTACTTGGCTGTTTGCTGCTGAAAGGGCTGTAGCTGCGAGCGTGCCCTGCCTGATGAATGCTCTTTGTCATCTTGAAGATTTTCTCGCCTCCTTTGCGGTGCAGCTGGACCCATCAACGTGTGGGGCAGAGGAGATTTTTGTGTTTTCTCTTCCCCATTTCATCAAAGTGGTTCCTGTGCCCTGGGACAGCAGCCAGCCTCAAGCAGCAGGTCCTTTGGCTGCTCTGCGCAGCAGTCGTGTGCCATCCTGAGAGCCTTTGGTAGCTGGTAATGAGGGAAGACAGGGACTACGATCCATGACGTACATGGCATCTTGAGGAAAAGGCTCTTGCTAGGGCAGAGGTGTTGAATGGGGTGCTGAAGATGAGGCTGAGGGTTTTATAAATATTCAGAGCCACTGGAAGTGCACAAGTGCACAGGGGATTGCTGTGAGTGCAGAGGATATCGACACCCTCAGGCTGCAGTTATTGCTGAGCTGTGCTTCTGTATCAGCCAGCCCCTCTGATGCCCTGTGACAAGGTTGGTCTTGGGAAGGGGTGATGGATTTATCCCTGGCTTAATCATATTAATTTAATCACTATTTCACATCAAATTCTTATTATCTCTTTTGTTGTGGCAGCTGGTATGTGTGTGATCTGATTGATTCATCACTAGATTGCTCTACTTAGCAAATTGTTGGTTGATTGCTGCTGCTGGCATTAAAGAAAAACATTTACTTTTAAAAGTGTGAACCTATAGGTTTTTTAAAACAGTGAGGAGGGCAACTCTACACAGGTCAAATGGTGACAGTTCCTTCATCTTTATTTGCCCATTTTGCAGCATTTGGCCTTGTACAATGTGTTTTTATGTGAAACATAAATTGTTTGAGGGAATATTTTCATTAATTCAGCTTATCTGTAGATCAGGTTCAAATGTTATTTTAAATGCTCACATTCCATATTCCTTAAATGAAATAGGACCAAGTTGGTAAACATTATTTTCTTAAAGAGATATTCCTATGTAGTACCTGTGAAGCAGTTTGGTATGGATGAAGTTCCTTCCTGTCAAGGCAGTCTGTCTGAAACAGCTGGATAGGAGGAATAACAGAGCATATCTGAATGACTGCATGTGTGCATTCTGAAAAAAAGGATACACAAGTAAAATAATATCTATAGGCTGCATAGTGATTTTATTCCATCACTAAAATCACCCAGGCTAAAAAAATGAAATTTATACAGAAAGAGGTTAATACCAATTATAAACTCACAGCTCATTATATACTTCTCAAGCTAATACAGATACAACATGATTTAAGATAGGAAACTGTGGCTAAAGGAATTAGTTGTCTCGGCATGAAACTCGGTTTATTTAATCAATGTTGTTTCCACTAGAAAAGTGGATTAGTTTTTCTTTAAGACAGAGTTAAAAGTTTTGCAGCTAATTTATTTTAATAAGCATTCAGTCACTGACTGCTGCAGAAAAAGGCTAAACTGTAATGAAGAGCCAGGAAAGAAAGCATGACTTAATTATTTTTCTGGGGTGGATAATGAATAAATTAGCTACGCTGTAGGCTTGCTGTTTCTATAGAATTTATTACTTTTGCTTTAAGAACCATATCATGACAAAGTCAATTTTTCTCCTGACTGCAAACTGATTGATGGGGTAATGTCTGGTTGTGAAAGACTTCCTCTTCATCATTGTGTTGCCAACGTTGGTATCACAAAGTGAGTTTGAAGTTTTCCCAAGTGCATGTTCTCCTACGTAATTACAGATGACAATTACTTTAATTCCTTTTTTTAACAAGCTTTTTAATCACATAAACTACAGAATGAATAACGTAGATGAGACCAAAGATGCACATAGCTTGAAAACTGCTTTCTTGGTCCTTAATTTGTTGCCACAATGTCTTCTATGTGAAGAGCTAAATACTGTATTTAAAATGACAGCAGGTGTTTTCATGGGAAGATGAACATGGGTATAACAAAAAGGCTTTGCCAAGGAACAACTAAAGAATGGTCTTGCAGGTGTTCAAAGGATTAAATTTTTAAGGATATATATTATAAATGTGGCATGGCATAGGGAATATAAGTTTGATTCAATTCTCACTACAGTCATTGGGACACTTGGATTTAAGTGGGAGATGGATTTGACCTGGTAGGTTTATAAAAAATGGTGACTTCAAAATGAATAAAAATGTAGAATAAATGTCAGAAGGAAAAAAAAAAGATATGCTGTGTGATTTACTGCCGTGTGAATCCTCCCAGCCAAATGAAGAAACACATGCAGTTAAGATAATAAAAATAACACTAAATAAGCATTAGAAAAAGTATTGCACAGAACTTGGATAAGCAACCTGACTTTTCTACAAGCCCTGTCCTTTTGGGACTTTTTTTTTCCTGTTGATGAATATAAATGAGATATGAGGTCTTCAGATATATTAGAATGTATTTTATTTGTTGCTCCTCCCCAACCCAAGATACTAAAACCTGTATTGAAACTTTATTATTTCTCAAGTAAGGAACTTTCCACTGCATAATTTTGCATGCATCCTGAGAAAAATAATTTCTTTTAAATATGCTGGTTCTTAGTTTGATAGTCAAATTAGCAATGTATCTAGTTTAATTAAAGGAGGGAAAACATTTTATTAAGTAGACATTGCTTATTTTCAATAACTTTATCAGAGGGCTGTCGAACGTGGTTTTTTTGAGAGAAACATTTACTTTGAACTTGCAAAACAGAACTGAATAAAGACCAAAGAAGCAGATTTCACTCTGAAAGATACATTACTAAGCTATGCCCTATTCTGCAGTCAAAGGTCCTTAGTAGTAAAGAGTAAGGAAAAGAAGCGTAAGGGAAGAGGCTGAAATAGATAATTCTATCTTCTTTTACAGTCTCCAGAGTACTATGCACTTTGGGGTGTTTATTCATCAGCTGCAGAGGACACTGAGTTCTTATCAGCTTATTTCCACAGAAAGTAATCATCTTTTACTCCTTTATGAATACAAAGCTAAAATCATTATGACTTATTCCATCAAATGCTATGTTGTCAATGGAAAAAGCTCTGAGAAAGGTCAGTTGTTTGGCTCTTAAGCTGCAGCATTTGCAAGCAGTGCTTATAATTTGCTGGTTTGTGATATTTTCTATAAAACAGGGTAAAAGACACATCTAGGCATTTAGGTAATCATTTCTATGTGTTTGAATATTTAGTTTAATGACCAATAAATTCTGATGAGCATTCCATTGGTAAAGATACACTTTATAAGTTCAGTAAGAAAAAGCAAGCCAACAGATTCTGTATGTTACAAGCATGTTAGTTTTCTCTTCATTTAATTTGTGTCTACTCTCAAGGCCTCCTCCAGTGCATGTATCATTTTTATTAAAATTAATGTAAAATGACTCACAGAGTCTAAATTAATTACAGTGATACATAGTGTTATTCTGTTCTAAGCAAAAATTAAGTCTATTCATGGTTGTTCATGGTCGCAGCATAACAAATCAAAATCAAAAATCCCCTCCCCATGCTCCCCAAAGATGGCACTGCTTACTGCTGGTTTGAAGTAATGATAAAGAATTGCAGAATTCTGTCACCACTAAAATTCAAGCAGTCACTTGTAGGCTTTGCATCTACATTTAAGAAAATTCAAATGTATCTATGTGATACATTTAGATTAGGAGGAAAAATCTTTTCTGAATACAGTATATAGACACGTATATTTTTCTAATTTTTCAGCAAGGCAAGATGCTATTATTGTTTTTCCAACCTCAAGGGCATAGCCAAAATGATGCTTTTTCATGTGCAGAGGGAAGAATGAAAACAGCTCATGTTGCCTAAAATTCTTCAGCTATTTGCTTTTTCACTGCTTACCTTCATCTACTTTGCTGTTGAAGATGCATAAACTTACAGACTGGCTTTAACCCGAGTGTCATATGAACTGTGGTATGAAGGTAAACAGACAGGTAAACAGGAAAGTTCACACCCAGACTCTTTAAAAATGTGTGCAGGAAAATCTGTGCTCCCCAGACAACAGGCATTCCACTTTACACATACCAGGTTTCCAAATTCTTCTAGATGTCCCTTGTATTTATAAATACAAAAACCATGTACAAAGACTGGGGCAACTGATTGGAAATGAAGCAATAGAACACATATAGGTGAACATTGAACAAAAATTATTGAACCACAAAAATCTTTCAATTGTTTAACAGTAATCTTTATAAGTGCAAAGTAACCTTTATCCTTAACAAATATTCCTTCAAGTATACAATTGAAGAAACGTATTAAGTATAAAAATTTTTAACTGCTTTGCAAATAAAAAAGCTTAAATATGCCAAACCTATTCTTTCTTGCACATTTTTGTCTTGGTCTACACAGCAGTGTCATTACTTGCAAGAGCTCAGAGTGAGTAGAGATAAAGAAGGCAAATGGACAGTGACAGCCATGTAATCCAGTGTCTGATTGCTTTTCCACATGTCACTGGTGAAACACACAACTCTCCCCTCAGCTTCTCTGAAGGTCTACAGTACTCAGACTCGTTCAGTCTAATGCTGTCCATGCAGACAAACAATGTCTTGAAGGAATCCTTTGCTGAGATTGTGCTCTTTGGAAATGTTTTGACACCACTTTTGCTCATCATTAAAAATTCATCTGCAAGCCTGAACTACAGATATGAGCTAGGAACAGCTCATGTTGAAACAAACCTTGTATTTTCACTGTGAGTTGAAAGCATTAGAAATATTTTTGTCAACAGTTTTCCAAAAGTATTTGCTCCAAATACTTGGTTACTTTTGATCACTCCAAGAAGCTGATCTCTATAAAATTGTAGTAAAGAATCTTCAAGAGAACTGCCACCTTTTCTGTTTGTGCTCTTTTAATTGAGTCTCATGTAATTTTCCCTTTTTTGACAAACTTTGTTTTACATTCAAGTAATGTTAGTCTACTCTTTAAAAAAAAAAAATCATTTCATTTAGTCTTGGTCTTTGGGAAAAAACTCTGTGCTGTTAGCTTTTATCATCACCTTTAAGAATTTAAATCCTGGTCAGTCTCTTGCTCTTACAATTGCTCTTAAGACTCTGTAACTCTGCATCTTCTCAAAGGCAAATAAAAGAGGCTAAACAAACGATATGTAGAGTGGTCCTGGTGCTTTTTGTATTGCCAGCAGTAGAGAATAGTAAGTTCTGGTCTTCTTTTTTTTAAATCTGCTGAGCAAGATAGACCTGGTTCTTCAAAGTATTAGACCATGGCTACTATCTTTGCATCCTTTCAAATCCACTGAAATTTACCTAGTGTGAAACTGAAGGAAGGAAGTGAAAAGTTTGAATATTTCTAGGGATTAATATGTGTGCCTCATTTTGTAATTTAGTAAGTTACATAAGCTACAGCAAAGATCAATCCTAAGAAGACAAAAAAAGCAGAGTAGCTTTTTTATTCTTCATTTGAGGAAGACTATCCATTCTTTTTCCTTCTCTGCCCTTCAACAGACACCATGGTTTAAAGAGTGAAATAATAAGACCTGCAGAGAAAACTGTTGTGGCTCTTCAGTAGAATATAGGCTATCTAAAACACGTTTAAACACAGCATAAACCTGTTACTAATGGACAGGGTATATATTAAAAAATATTCTTTCTTTTTTCTAATGATAGAAAAAAGTGTCATGTTTGGCATTAGTTTTTGTTTGTTCTCTTTTTTTTCATTTTTTTTTTTTATTTCTCCTACTGTGTTATACAGGTGCTGATCATTATGCTAAAAATGCAATATTAAATGTGAAAACTGTTTTTGTTGCTACACAAGCATAAGTCTGTGAATTAGCGATGGTTTTTTTGAACAAAAACCATGGTTTTGTGAATCATTGCAGAATAAGGACAAGCCAGTGCCTGGTAACAGGCTGAAGGCCCAGCCTGTCTCTGGTTTGCCTCCATTCGCTGGAAGGATTTTAGCTGAACCCCTGTCCAGCTGTTTGCTGGGATGAAGCCATGGCAGAGGCCACCAGAGCAGCAGAGCCCTGCCCCATGCAGGGGTGGCAGTGTGGCACCAGGGGCTGCTCTGGGCTCCTGGGTGAGGCACCAGCCTCAGCCCAGCCCCACCATGCCCTGTGCGCGCCCGTGGTGGCCCTTGGCAAACTCCCCACTGTCCCAGGCTGGGGCATGGCCACCCTCCACCAGCCCAGCCTGGCAGGGCTGCCCTGAGCTGCTGCTGCCCCTGCAGAGCCTCAGAGACAGCCCAGAGGGAAGACATGTGCACTGTGTCTTTTACAGCCCAAAATCTCCCTTTTAAGACCATCTTTTATCCCTGTCCTGTCCACAGCTGCCCAAGTCTTAGAGCAGCAAGGCCCCTGAGCTTGAGAGGCTTCTTGGATTCAGGAAAATTCCTACTCTGATATTTTCTTTGATTTAGGTAATGACAGGTTCATTTCTTTGCACGTGAAGTAGTGATTTTGAAACACTTCCAAGCAGAAGTTTTTTCCTTACCTGGAAGGACTTCATCAATATTAGCATAAGTCATTTTATAGATGTAAAATAAGCCACAGAATGTTGCTCTATCCTATTTCATTTATAAAAAAAATTCTACAAACCAATCATCACCTGTTATCATAAAGTGTTTTTTTGCAGTATGACCCTTACCTCCTAACCTGGTGACAAGATAAAGAAGCTAAATTTTAGACCTGTACTTGTGTGCATATTGTTTTTCTTTTCTTGGTAATATAACACTCCTAACAGTAATAGGGTTTGTGATTACATTTTGAGACTCTCCATCTATTATACTGGCTTCCATTTCTATTAAAAATATATATTCTGTATGAGTTTTAAAGCTTAGAAACGAAACAGTCTCAAAACAGCTTTGTGTTTTTATTTTTTATTTTTTACACAATGCCTTAGCTTGAGAGTTATATTTTTCTTAGCTTTCATATTTAAAATAATATAATAATTAACATATTTAATGCAGAAAAAAATACCATTTTCTAAGTGCTAGAAATTTAAAACAAGTCTAAACTCAAACAACAAGTTCAATTCTCAAGTAAACAGGGCTATTGAAACATAGAGATCTTTTTTTTAGTGCTCCTCACATCTGACAGTGTTCAGTGTTGAGTGGTTAATACTTTACATCAATATCCACTGTGGAAAAAATACAGAGCAATTTCATACTAGAAGTAATTCCACAAATTCTTGTCACATAACTCTAGCACAAACATTTCCATGGAGTAAGTTTCCATAGTTTCCATTTCCATAGTTTTCTAACATAATTTTTTTTCTTGTTTATACAGAAGCAGTTCAGACTCTCAGATATCTTTTTAATAAAAAAATCCTCTCTGAAATATTTGGTTTTCAGCAAGGTCAATTCTAAAGTTTGCACTACTGACTTGAGTTTTACATTATGTAAATTGGTTGAATTCAAACAAAAATTAATAGTTTTTGAAAGGATATGGATGACCAGATAATTATGTGCATGTATTTGTATATATATATAAATATATGTAGATAAATAGGTTTAAATATATAAAGAAATATCACCACAAGATCTGGTGATTAATAATTGGTCTCCTGTTTCCAATTAATATGATTATGCATTTTGAATTTGAATATGCATTTTATGCTCTGTGTTTTTCAAGGATGGATGGTTGAAATAGTTCTATTTAATTTACAATTAAGCCAAAACCCCAAAAACATGTAAGAGTAGAAATCTGATGAATAGTTGAGCAAAACAGCCTTTCAGGTGTTTGCTGGAGAGAGCTCACAGGGAGGTAGAATGAGGTTTGATCTTGTTTTATGGTATGGTGAGTACAATATTCAGGAAAACAATAATTTGCATTTAGTTAGCATCCGAGGTAAATGTAGTCATAATTGTCTTTTTCTCAGATAAGCAAATGTAGAATTTAGCTCACTGCCCAGTCTTAGGGAAGAAATGGGCATAGCTGGCAGCAGCCCCTGTCACCCGAGCTTAGGGGCAGGATGCAGCTGCCCGCGCCGCACCTCCCCTGCCGGACAGAGGCTGCTCTGCACAGGCTCTCAGAGCACAGAAGGAGAATCTGGTTTTTTGTTTACCAACCACAGACTCTGTAGGAAGAGGAGCCGTACAAGGCTCTCAAGCAGGTTCCACGTGAATTCCTTCTGTGTTTGCAGGTTTACAAATGGATCCACCCTCCACGCCACATTTACCAGCTGTTACTCCTTTAGGATCAACCTGATCTCAGAGAAGAACCCAGGTTAAGATCCGTTTTGCTGTGCCCAGCTTTTTCTTACCACTAACTGCTCTCCCTCTCCACAGCCATTGACACATTATGATCTTCAATCCAGAGCATCCGAGTGCCTCCATAAAATGCAGCAGGAACCTGGGCATCTTGTTCTGGGCACAGAGCAGCTACAGGGAGCAGATGCCTAACTGTTATGTGCTGTCATTTTCACAGTTGTTGCACATAAGTGCATTGGTGGATCTAGCTGCTCATGATTAATTTAGCTTTACTCCACTGCTTATTTAATAAAGATTTTATTATGAACAGAAGAAATCAGATTTAGAAATTAAGCTGCTTCTTATGACAATCTGCGTGTGCCCAGAAAAAATTCTGGAGACAAAACTGGACAAAGAGAAAAAGTAATGTCCTTACAGTTAGCATATGTACACTGTACAGCCCGTTGTTCCATTTCTCTTTGACCATTAAGACATTTCGATGAATTATACATAGAGCAGTGAAATCATTTTAGCATTTCCAGTGGAACTAGCCCTCCAGCAAAGAGCAGCAATGGAGCTTCTCTGGCTTCATAGCCTTGCATACAAACAATCAAGACAGGAATGCTTAGTAATGTGGAATTTACAGAGTGTAGCTCTATACGTATTCAGTTCAGATTTTAAGAACAGAAAAGTGGATATATGTTTGCAAATAAACTCTGTTCAACATGAAAATAAACTAATAGCACAGATGAACTTCCAATCATTAGTGCCAAATGAGGATACCTTTAATTTGTAAGTTTCAATTCATTTGCATAGATCAAGAACAAAGGAAGTTAATTGTTGATATAAAACAAGCAGAAGCTCCCAACAGCTTTTCTCTTTGAGCTCATTAAGCCCTGAGCAGACTGTACAGCCATTAAGCAGCACCATGGGCAGGCACAGTTGTCATTTTGTGTGGCACAGGGACCCTCAGGTGTGGCCCTGTGCTCAGGGGAACTCCTCCATCCCTGCCCTGCGCTGGCAGAGGCACGGCTCGGGAAGGCACAAAGGAGCAAGGTGGTGGGACAGGAGTCCATTTCTCTCCTGCGCTTGCTCAGGAAAGCATTCCTTCTCCAACTGACACTTAAGCACGTGTTTAAGTTCTAGTGGGACATAATAAGGAGCAGGAAATATGTGCTCAAGTGTTTTCCTGAATAGAGTCCAAAACTGAGTAGGTCATGGGTGAAATCTTTCCCTGCTATGCTGTTCTGCCTGCGTCACTACTTCAGCTGCCTCCCCAAGGCAGGGAAGTGTCCTTCTATGTCTCCAAAAAAATGCTATCATTTCCAGGTTTCCTCTGAGACCTCAAGGAAGACTGAATTTCATCCAGAAAAGAGGATGAGGCGAGTTTCAACCAAAGTAAATAAATTACAGGTTTAAATAAGGTTAATCCTTTTTCATCATTTTAGTGGTGTCCACTTGCCTAAGTGGCTATGACTTCAGCACAAAGAATGATGGAGCCAAGTGTTCACTTGCATGTTATATTGCAAAAATGAAATAAATGGGGTAGGAATTCCATCTTAGATAGCTTTTAGTTGCAATATTGTAGCACTGAATGTGATTCTCTTAGAGATAGTATTTTGTTAAAAACTGTCTCTTTTAGTTGAAAAGAAACAAGAGAAACTTATTTCCATTTGTAAAAAATCTTTGGGCTATTTGGGTTATTAATAAACAAGCCATTTTGAAAGACTTGATTTGCAAAATCTCTTAACCTGCCTACATGCAATTCACATAATGCACTGTGTGACACGAGACTTCTGTGACATGGATCAGTTAGGGAGCAGCAGGTCACTGCAGAAAACATTGTTCCATGTCACAGACCTGGCTCTTTAAAACCTTTCACTGATTTTTCAAACCAGGAATAAAAGCAAGGAATTTAAAGGGAGGAGATCTTTAAAAAATAGCAGCAGACTTCTACACACATACCATTTTATGATGAATTGTTTTAATTAAAGGGGTCATAATTACAGTCTTGTTTGCTCATGCTGTTTTTGGAGAAAGGAATAATGAAGTATGATTTCATCTTCTGATCACCCATCTCCCAAATAATCTTAAACCCTTTCAGAGTATTTTTGGCTTCAGTTGTCTGAAACATGGCTATTTATCACAGCATGTACCATTCCATTTACTGCAACGTTTGTAGTATTTCTCATTCTCAAAAAAGAAACAATAAACACTGATATATATTTACCTACTATCAATGACCTAATGTCCAGTTTTCAGTGTCCTCTGTCTGTTGACTGTGCTCTGCAATGTTTCATCACCACAATTTTTGCTGCAGTTAACGTACAATACAAAAGTTCAAAATGTAGTGGTGTGTTAGATCACTGTACTATAACTACTGTTTGTCTTACATTGTAAGCAAGGGAGAAAATAGAAAGGATTAAACAACTATTTTCTTCAAAGATCCTGCAATGTTTTCTGTAAAAACGGGCAAAATTACCCATGCCTATAACGATCAAATGCTATACTTATTTGATCAAAATAATTATGGGAAAACATGACATTTAAAGTTGAAATTGTTTCAAAAACCACTTTCAAAAAGTATTGCATTAAAGACAAATCAATACTCTTTCTACTGTCTTCAGGCAAGATCTTCAAAACCTGAGATAATTGAGTATTTGAAGAGCCACAAATCACATATTGATCTGAAGAATTTAGATACAGCACTGAAGAGAATGTGTTCCTATAACAAACTGCCATGTGTTGACACTACTGCTGCCTATTTTTATTTTTCTCTGCAATTTTAAGGCTCATCTAGTAGCTACCGAATTGTGCAGCCAGTGGCATTGATAATACTGTGAAAGTCAGAACATTCATGAACTTATTTTCCATACAGTGTTGTTGATGTACAGACACAGTAAAAATGAAGACTGGCTAATGTGTTATCCACTGAATTAAGGCATAACAGAACAAGGCATATCACAGAAATCCGTGGCAGCTTCCCTTAGAGCTGTCTAAAGGTGAGAGGAAGAAAACAAAAATAAAAAGAGAATTGCATTGCAGGAACAGCCTTACTTTTGGCCTTCTATGGCAAAGTAGTTTCTTTCTTTTACTATGTGAATTCACTTCAATATATAGCTAAAATATATATGTAGCTAAAATCCTACTACTTCAACTTCACTTATCATTTTACTGCTGCTTTTCATTTTTGTCAAAGCATAAATAATAATTTTCAAATTATTCGTTATCTTTACTGAACATATATTCAGTGGTTAAAGAGGGCTTAACAGATGATTTTATATTTTAGATAAATAATGTATCCTATTAAATGGATTTTTAGAATCTCATTTAAAAAAACAAAACAACGTATTCTCTGCAGAAAGGCAAGAAGGCAAACAAAACAAAACAAAAAAAAAAATTAACAGGGCCTTAGGGATATGCAAGAAAACTTTGAAGAAATGTCAACACAAACAGAAAATGTGATGAAAAACCCCAAATGAAGTCTAGCTAGCTGTCCAGGTTTCTCAGTGTTCTGAAGTCCCTTGAGTTTTCTGGACCTCTCTGGGATGTCTATTTTCTGTTTCCCATTCATACTTGGAAAAGTGTAAATGTGCCTCACTTTTCTGTAGTTCACAAGAAGCCACCAGGGCTCAGCTGCACAAGGTGCTCTCCAAGAACTGCCTTTCCTGGAGGTCAGTCTCCATGTGATCAGAGCTCTAAGGCTGCAGTAGGAGATCTGTTACCTCTCCATCTCCACAAAGCATTTTCCAACAGGAAGACGGTATTTGGTGTAAATAATGTGGTGATTTGGGGGATAAAGTTATTTTTATTACAAAATAGTCTTTATTGCAAAAGAGTCACAGATATCCTGAATTTTACCTACATTCGTAGTTTATCTCTAAATTTTCTTCTGTGACCCAAAAAGTCAAGAAGAAAAAAAGTTCAAGTCTAGAATGCAATACATATGATTTCCATTGTTGATGTTATTAAGTTGCCCACATTGCTGTACACCACGTAGAATTCTACTAGATCTTAATATTTTATAATATTTGTTTTCAAAGGCAGATTTTGATGTGTCGTATGTAGCATATGACTCTCTTGACTACAAAATCAGATTGATAATACCATAAATAAAAGTCTGGTGACCACTTCAGTACTTCAGTTTAAGAATGAAAAATTTTTAAAAACCAAATTCCAAATAAGCAACCCAAATATATACCTTGGTCTTCTATTGCCACATATGGTGAAAAAATTATATTATAAAGGAAGTGCTTCCAAGAGAGAAAGTGATACAGTGCTGAAGATACTTAAAGCTACATGCTTTCAAGTGGGCTGCCAAAATTTTTCATAATAATTTAATATTTTTTAAAATGTATTTAAATCCCTATTAAAAAGGCAAACAAGTTTTGGTTCAATGTCATTAAATGCTCGTTCCACCGAAAATGCCAATTTTATCCAATTGTTATAAACTATTTCCCTTTAATAAAAAATTGGCGAATAAGAACTCAAAGACATTCATATTAAAGTCAACAGCTTTGAGGAACTGTCCCTCATTGTAATCTTTTGCCTCAAACATACTGTCCACTCCCATCAGACTGATCTTATTGAAGAAAGACTGGCTAATTGAAAGAGATCACACGAAGGCCATGGAGACGTCATTAGATGGTATGATAATATTCTAGAAGGTTGTCTCTTGGAAATACTTAGCTCATTAATTTTAAGGGCAAAGACTGATACAACATTAGAAACTTTTACAGGAGAATTCAAATAAGTTTTGTGATTGAACTACCATGGCATAACTACTCTGGAAGATCAAATTAGCTTATATTAGGTGCATTTTTCTCTTCAGTGCAGAGATAAAACAGAGTACTGTGGAAATTGTGTGAATTCATGGTAGAATAAGTAAAATTTCCAAAATTTAACTGATATTCTGAATGCCTGTAAGGAACCCCCTATGCTTAGTATAACTGTTAGATTTATCATTAATTTCTTATGTGTTGGGGCTTGGATAAGCAAACATGAATTTTAGCAAAAGTGTAACAAAAGTTGCTTAAAAAAACTTTGTTTGCAATTCAGTCACTCAGAATTGTTCTCTCTCCTTAAATACTTAATGCTTGTATGACATGTGGTAGTAGTTTGTAATAACTTTTTTAGAAACTTAGAGAATGTAAATAGAGGTTTTTCATAGTAAATTGGAAAGAATGTGCTTCATTCACAATGGATGGGAAGAAGGGAAATGCAAACTTTCTTTTATCTGTAAAAATACTATTTTTTATTAGAGAAGTCATGGGATTCAGTCACCAGGGTGAGGCCTAGGACTTGGATTCTGTTACAGACAGGATAAAATTCCCACATCTCAGGTGTAGTCTGGCTTCTCCTGGACAGAACGTTCATTCATCTACCCCAGATGCTGGAATGCAACAGGTTTTAATCTCGTGAGCTTGTGTGGGGTTCTGTATTTAAGATCTGGACTTTGAGGCTGCTTTAATGTTCTCTGGCTCTCCTTAGAACCACTGTCAGAAGATTTTTCATCTCCCAAAGAGTTTTATTTGGTCATCATTTGGAGTTTATTAACACTAGATTTATGCACACCAACATCTCCTAGAACTACATCAGAGCAAAGGAAGGCTTTTGTCTCCAACCAGAATGTCTATGGTGGCTTTGACCATTGGAGACAGAACTGACATGACCCAGCTGCACTGAGTCCCTCACAGGCTAGGATCACCAGGATCCTTAAAGTAGGGGACTTCAGGGATATTTTCCTATGGCATGTCAGTTTTGGTTTGTTGTTTGTTTTGTTGTTTTTTTTTTTTTTTTTTGTAGCCTGCATTGCTACCAGGTTATTTACGATTTCTGCCCATCCTTTCCAGCGTTGCAATTTTTGAATGTTTTTTCTGTGTAAGACTGAGCACCAGTGTGAACCCGCACCTGACAATCCTGCAGTGCAGGCACACACGGGATCCTGAACCAGGGTAATTTATTCCTGCCCTCCACGGACCACATTAAGCAAGGAAGCTGTCTGATGATTTGGGAACAGTTGTAGCGACTGGATGTATCACGCAGTTCAAAAGAAACTGAAATGCCAACATAATGGATAATTGTAACAATGTCTAGCCATCGGGGGAGATACATTCTGACAGGAGGCAGATGATATTTGGAATTATATTATTCCATAGGAAGACAGAGGTTCCTATTCTTAAAGAGAACAGCAAATAAGAATGTGTAGGAAATATGAGATTTCACTATAGCGTGATTCGAAATGGTCTGAAAGAAAAACGAAAACAACAAACTCTACAGCAGAGGGAATTTATATTTTTTTTTGGCAAAAAAGACCATGCCTGTACCATTATGGTTGAATATGAAAATAAATAAGAATGTTTTTAAAAGTTAAATGTTTGGGGCTTTTTTTTTTAAATTTAAAAACTATGTTTTCATCAAGCCTACAGAAATATTTTTGGATTCTGCTTAAATTAATCTTGATTTTTAAAAATTTCCATTTTTGCCTGACCTAAACTTGATTTTCCCACTACTTTTTTTCTAATTGTTTGGGGTTTGGGGTTTTTTTGGTTTTATTGCTTTTTGGTTTGTTGTTTTTTTGGGGGGTTTTTTTGGTTTTTTTTTTTTTTGTGTGTTTAGACATTGGTATTTACATAGTTGTAGTTTTTTTGTTTTTTTGTTTTTTTGCTGTCATAACCAAATTTCAGCAAGTATAGCTCTATAAGTAATAAAACTTAGAAAATAAGAGAAAGTAAAAAAATAATTGAAACAGTCTTCATCTCTCTTCAAAGAGCATTGCTATGCCACTCTGCCTCTGGTTTTTTGGATATTATAATTGTAACAGTCATTCCAAAAAGAATAATTTCAGTTTTAAGGTGCTCTTTCACCCCAGTGTTGTGTTGATACTGGGCCTTTTGTTACCATAAAGGAGAGAAAACCCTCAGTCTGTCAATGTGTGAGTCTGTGCAGTTCTGCTTTTGCACAACCTCTCCAATGATATTGGTATCAGTTCAATGTCACACACAAAATTTTCATGTCACAAACTGGTCTGAGCCAACTTATTATATGTTCTATTCTTCCATTCCATTTTTCTCTTCGCAGGTCTTTTTCATTATGTACATCAATATTCAAATATTTATCTTCAAAAAAATAGTTTAAAAGATTGAAAATAATGCTTTAATTCTTACTCCTCTTTTCATTGTCTGCAATATTTTTCCTAACACAGAATAAATGACCCTAAAAAGGATATTATTTTATACAAGATAAAAAAGAATCTGAGGATTTCTGACGCTAAAGCTTTTTAAATTTCTCACTGTTTTCAATACAGAGTTTTTCTATTGGTAAGCAGCAGTTGGTTTTGACTGAGTCTCTGTTAGAAGCCAGTACCACCAAGCAATCATCCTGCATATGGTGCAAGAGTAGTTGGAGTTTTGTTCCTTCTTGCGCAAAAAGCAGCCATAAAATTTCAGTCAAAAAATTTAATTTCTTTTAGATTAAGAATGATAATAATAATAATAAAGAAAGATCCAGTTGATGTATAGGGCATGATTAATAGAGAGAAGACAATAGAGAGACGTATCCTTTGCCAATACTAGAACACTTTTTTCTATTAAGGTGTACATAATTTTTTTTTACTGAAATCTATGTTGCACTTAATAATGCAAGTGTACAGTTAATGAAAATGAGGCAGCTTCACAATGCAAATATGACCATAACTTAACCTCTGTTGGTTTAGACCATCACTATCTGAGATATAAAACAAAAATTAAAACTCCTCCAAATTTCTTTTCACCTAGAATACCTAAGATTAAATGTTAACACTGCTTTAAGGTAACTGATAGATCTTCATCTGGTGTATATTGATGTCATTCAGCAAATGGTTTTCTGTTGCAAGGGAAACAGTGGATTGTTGATGTTGCTATTTAAAAACTACACAAAAATAATATTAAGGACAAAGCAATAAATCCTATGGAATTCTCTTTAAGCTCCTACTGGATTTTATAAGTTCTGAAAGTTAAATATTGGCTTTCCGGGCAGGTTTTCCAAGTTCTCATTACTTTAATTCTTATTTGGTTTAATATTTTGGTTTGTGGTTTACTGTGCTTATTACTGCCAACTCCTTACAACTATTTTCCAAAATGCTTTCTTATGAAGATATGAAAGATTTCAATTCTAGAATTTCTTGAGAAAATATGCTAGAAAGGTAACACGGTTGATAAACACAGTTACCCATACAAATCATCAAAATGATTCTGAGGAAAGATAAAGAATGATAAATCTCAGAGAATATATCAATAGATAGAGAATAACATGACTGAATTTAAAAGTATTCTTCACGATCTTGTGTGTAACTGTAATCTCTCCAGCTCTGACTGGATGTCAGAAAATTGCAGCAAGGCTATCCTAAGCAAAATCACTTTTTCAAAAGATTCTATGGGTTAAGTTCAAAATTTCTTACAGCCCCTGTGCGTTTACAGAAGTGGGGATACTTTTGTTCTAAATTAAAAAAAAAAAATTAATTGCACCATATTGGGATCAATTAGGCTTTCTGGTTTTCTGTGGGGTATCTGGAAAAAAAAACCAAAAAAACAAAAATTAATTTAGCAGAAATAGAAGCGGGAACTTAAAAGTGGGTATTTTGAAAACTTTTTTATGGAATGAATATAAATATGCTCTTATCCCAAATCTTTTCCTAAAGCTGGCTGGTTCCAACAGTATAAAAGTTAATGTAGATATAATTTTACTTCCTGTCTCCATCTTTTAAGAGTTGCTGTAAAACATTTCCATACATTCCTGTATTTTTGTGCCAGTGTTCTGATGTTAACTTGATCAGATATGTATCATGTTTAGATCTTGGTTTTCTTCTTCTCTGACTCAGTGCATGTTCTGCTCTTCTTGAAATCACTCTTTCAAGTCTAGAAAGAAATCTATGTAAACCAGAACAGAATCAGAACAAAGTGCTAAATTCCCTTTCCCAGCTGATGACTGGCCCTGACTGATGCCACAGAATCTGACTTCATGTACATTAGTTTTGTACACAAAGGAAGAGCAGATTTGATTTTAAAAGAAATACTAAGTGATAAAGAAAAAGTTTAAACATCAGTATTCTGAACAAATTAGCATAAGCACAGAAAAACAAATTCTTCAAATAGTGTTCTTGCAATGAAACTTGCAAAAAATGTAATGCCTTGTGAGGAAAGCAGTTTATACAGGAAATTCTTTTTTCATGATCTTAGTTTATAATCAAATAAAAAATGAGTTAGAAGAATATACCTCAAAAAATTCCTGGAGTGAACAAAATCCTTTATTGTTCTTTAGGAAGGGGGTAAAGGCACACACCTCCAGTATTTTTACAGCTTTTTTCTCCCAGATCTCTTTGTGGGTCAAGCCTAATACTTTCACACAGCACAGGAAAGTGCTAGTCAGCATACTCTGTATTGTAAATAACTTAAAATGAGAAGTGAATCAAATGGGATTATTTTTCACTAACTTCTATAAGCATTCAATTGGTCGTGAATGTTAGAAATCAGAGAGACCAAATGTATGTTTTCTGGTTCAGTGACTTCACTTTACAGAATTACTTTCCTATCAAAAGGGGAAATGGTCAAGTTGACTCAGAAAATACTGTGGGAAATAAAAAGAAGCAATTCTTTTGTCAGCTGGACTTCTGAACAGCAGTAAAGACAGTCATTCTTATCTTATGTTTGTGTGCTAATCTTCATGAGGCTGACCTTGAGATGAGCTCAGTTGGTGAGACTGAACCCACGCCGAGGCTGTGGGCTCCATCTCCTATGGGCCATTCACTCAAGAGCTGGACTTGTGGGGTCCCTCCAACTCAGGTCATTCAGTGGTTCTGTGATCAACTCAGAAACAGTAGTGACTTCTTCACTGCTAGATTTTTAATTATTTATGAGTGGTCACATGGGGCTAGACTTAGACTTTCGTCCCAGTCATAAAGCAGAGGCAGTCTCAAGAAGAGTTTTGGAAATTATTTGTGTGAATCTACGTCTGCGTTATTGGAAACAGTGGTTTGTAGCTGGGTTATACTGCCAATAAACTACTTTTTCTCTACCTTTTCCTTCTCTTGGTTGGACGATGTGGTCAGTGAGCCATAAGAGTGGAACTACACCTCTCTCTGCTCACTCTTATCTTCCCTCCTCTCCCAACCCATTCTTAATGACTGTACTCCAAGAAGTTGTCACAAGAGTAGAAAGGAAATTCTTCCATTTTATGATCCCCTTTAAAACGATGCTTAATTAAATTCACAGCACAGCCTCTGTGAGGCCTCTTTCAATTCTAATATTGGCAAGAAGGTGAAATAATATCTTTGCTCCACACGTTTTAACCTTTTATTCCTTCCTAGTGCCAAAATGCAAAGTTTAAAATGGTGTGCAGTGGCATGCAGCTGTGAAAACAGAATGATTTCTGGACATGATTACATTGAAAACCAAATTTGTTATCTACTCTCAAAGGTGAATATTCAGTGCATTTTTTTTCCCTTACCCACTTAACCTCTGAAATGTAATACATTTACAGAAAAAAAATTCCAATCATTTAGCATCTACTGCCTCTATTCCTTTGTGTGCTTTTCCACATCCCCAGTGATCAATGCTAAGCATTTTATCAGATTCAAGACTGTAATAAACAGTGGAAATAGAGTGGGTTCATCTTATCTTATCCTAGTCTCATTTACACTGAGTAGGACAAGTTAAGCTGTGCCTAATGTAATGAAACTATCCTCATCAAAATATTTAGACTTTAATTTTTGATTCATTAGAAGGGTATTCTGTGCAGTTCTGAGACAAAAATCGATTTGGCAGGAGTTTTTCATCATGATTTTCTGTCATAGTGTCTGGGTGGGAAATAAAATATACATCTGAGCGTTGTAGTCCAGCCCTATTCTGTAATTTTGTTGACAATGTTTGTAGATTTATTTTCATCAAAACACCCTGAAGAAGTATGTTCATTTTTGTCATCTTTTCATGGTTTAGTAGAACCAGAAAAAATGGGAGCCACATACCTGAGAAAGACATTTAAATATCCCTAAGATAAACAAGTTCAATTTTAAACTCATAATTCAATGTTCAAAACAGATGATGACTAAACACTTTTACTAATTGCATAACTATGTATCATTTAAATAATCATATAAATAGAGTTGATTAAGAATGACTGATCTTTAAGAAAGCAATCAAAGCAACACAACCAAAACAACACTGAAAGAAAGGAGGCAAAATGTTGCATTGCCATAAGGAGTTTCCAAATGTGCTTACATGCATGGATTTAAGCACTGCAAATCTAAATGTAAGAATAAGCACATAAATAATTCCTGCTGATTGCAGCAGAAGTGCCCATCTAGGGAAGGCAAATGGATTCTACCTTACGTCAGCTATTCAAATCAGTGGTGACAAGCTTTCCTTATACCAGTTCCAATAATAAACCACCTTTACACTGAGTTCAGCCCCCAGGAATTTCCTCCAAACCACACAATGGAAAGTTTTATATTTCCTTTATGTCCATGCAAGTGCCCTGATGTCTTGCAGAGGTAAAGATGTAAATGTCCCTGAATAATTGAATTTGTTTTGAATAGAGAGTAAAGTCAGCACATAGAAGAAGGCATATGTGGCCAGAACTGCTCAGTGCATCCCTCAGTCTACTGTAGTCTTCCTCTTACTAAGATACTTACCTAGAGCATGAAAAGGTACAGACCTGAGTTTACAATAAATAATTTCATGAAGGTATTTCAGGTCTTTGCAGCCTTTTCAATATGATTTTTTAAGGTCTTTTGAACTGTTATAATAATAATATATAAAACATCATAAATGTTCCACCAGAGCCATGGATGCATGCTGTCATTAAACAATGGCCTTTGAAAATATTCTGTGGCTTGCACCTCACAAGAAACGATAATAAATATATAAGTGGGTGAAGTGAACACCAAACAGAAGATGCATTAATTTTTAATTTTTTTTTTGCATCAAACAGAGCTTCAGCACTACTTTAAAGCAATAGGGGGGAGAAGGGAATGAATTATTTCCATCTTCCAGGAGCTCCTTAATTTCTTGGATTTCAGTCTGGGGACCCTTCATATTTTTATATAAATATAGAGAACTTGAGCATCTTCTCAAATTCGAGTCAAATTCTGGTAGCATTAAAACATCACTACATTATCTGTCTCTCCCTTATAAAGTCCAGAATTTAGCCCAAGTGTTTTAGTCTTAAACCACCTCAAGATATTGATTTTTTTTAAACCTAATGTTATAAAAATAACAATGTGTAATCAAAACTGACTAATTTCAGATGACTTTACTTTTCCTATGAATCAATGCGAGTTTTCAAAAGCATGTATGTGGGGAAGGAGTTCATGGAAGTTATTAAAAAAATTATGCCAAGATTCAGCAGCAAAACCCTGCTACTAAAATGAGGAATCCTCTCTACATGTCAAAGCTGAAAGTCTCTTCCAGGTTTTGCCATCTCCTGACTGCCTACTGCAGCTCATGAACACTGTGGCAGAGGCTCCTCTCAGCTCCTTTTCAGTAGCTGAACCTTGGGATTGTGATTTTTCCCAGAAGTGATGTGTAGGGCACTAAGTTTCTGCGTAGGTGTCACATTCTCTTTCCCCAGTCTACCAGAACTTTTACTGCTGTCAGCTGTGGCCCTTCAGGTTTGGAGAGATGTGCTGAGTGCCTGGACACAGATGTGGCTAAGCAAGCAATATGCCATGTATATTGGCATATTGGTCTCTCACAAGTAGATTTCTTTTTGAGTGAAACTATGTATGTATGCATGGATGAATACATACATGTGTTTTGAAAACTTAAGTTTAATATTTTTAGAAGACTTCTTTCTTAATACATCATCCTTTGAAAAGCAAATGGTATCATTACACTACAGAACAGAATTAAAAATAATACTGGCAGTGATGAGGTAGAACAGGAGTAAATATAGTAATAACATAAATACTTCCTTTTTTGTGTGGACTATACTCAGATAAATTACTGGTTTTGTTCTCAGAAACACATATCTTCTAAATAATTTCTTTATCTAAATTCTTCATAATTACATTTAATGACTCTATTCTTTTATCACAGTGCAAGATTTAAATAATAAAAGAATACTAATAGATTGTAATTATTGTAATCTATCTGTAGATATTAAAAATATTTTTGAGAGGAAAGCATGTTTTAGTTACTGGTAATACAGTGTTACTGTTGAGCTCCATTCATATTCCTCCTCCCTAATTAGGATTATAGTGTTCAAGAGTTTCTTCTTAACTTCAGCAGCTAAAGATTTAGGATGAGAGCACTGCACACAAAGTGCAGTACAAGCTTTAGTGTTGCTGCAATCCCCATGCCTGATCTTGGGCTCTGTTTAGCTAACTTTGAGATTCTGAGGTACAGAACTAAAGAATAAAAGATTTAAAATACTCCAGAAAGCAAATCCTTACTTGGCTTGTCAAACAATAGATACTTGTTTTACAATTTATCACAGCTGGTATTCCTGACCTGACTTCAGGCATTAGAAATCAAGAGCAGCCGTCTTCTTACCTTAGCATGCTAGCCCATAGAGGTATTTTGATGTTTCCTTTGAACTCATATCTTATCCAAAAATAATAAATACCAATGTGTTCTATCTTTTACCTTAAAATTTTAAATAAAAAAATGGTTTTTTTTGTTTTTTCTTTTTTTTTTTTCATATCAGATAACTCGATTTTATATCCACACTAAATCAATCCCCTAAACTCTAGTGGTTTTATAAAATTAAAGACACTGCCACAATGACTTTTCAAACATTTTCAGCCTTGTGAATAATTTCTTCTATTGGTTGAAGGCTAAAAAAAAACAAGTGATAATTTGAACTGTGTCAGAGGCAATACAGTTAATTATTTTATTTGAGACTTTCTGTGGGAAAATTAACTGCCAGAGTAGCAAAAGGGGCTGCTGGTGATTAGTGGTGGAGGTTTGTTTGCACCAGAATCAGTCCTCAAAGGTGGCCACTGACACATGACCTATAATTACTAGACAGGCATTAGAACCTACTCTTGAACAAGAGTCTGAATTAACACCCAGTAAGATTTTTCATTAAAAATTAAGATAACATAAAAATACTGACAGTCTCTCTCCCCAGAGGAACCTCAGTATGAGGCCTGAATCTATAATTCAAACGTTATAATGTAATCACAAAAATGCATATTTTATATGTATTATATATGTAGATTATAATACGTATTTGGTGTATAAAATATAGAGAGAAGGTAAATAATACATCGTAACACGGTACAATCACACCTTTCAGAAATTATAGGCACCTTGGCTTGATATTTGAATTAGTCTCCAGAGCTGATATTTGCTTGCAATTCACTGTTGCTATTTACTGTTCACTCTTATCTGACCATTTATTATTAGAGAAGCAAATGAAAAGTGTTTTTTCTATTTAATATTTAAGCCACATTCCTTAAGATATGTCAATTACCTATTACAGTATTTCTTTGAGGTCAAGTATTTTAGGACTTTGTTATCTGAAATAAAAGTCAAAAATCCTGTTAAAATCTGAGGCATTGTCAAAGAATCACATCCCATAAATAGGAATGTTTCACTTCTAGAAATTCAAAGCATAATGACAACAAAACAGAATGTTGTTTGGTACAGTCTTATTTTAGACTCAGTGGTATTATGAAAGTAGCAGTGGCAATACAAATAATAGCACATGTGTACAATCAGTATTAATTTATGACCAGAATTTTCACTGTTCCAAACCTGTATAAATGAAGTATTTACATTCTCTTCAGTGATTTTTTTAATAACAAGGTAATTCAATTTAATTTGCATAAATAAGGAATAAAAACTTAATCTATGCTATAGAAAATTTCATCCTAATAGACATAATAAGGATTAATGTGATTCAATTAGGTTATATCACTTTAACTAGGTACCAGTAGGTACAAACTCTTCACCATTAGTAACTTAGAAATGGAACACAATGACTCTGTCCCTTCAATTTGTCACTGATATCTACTGTAAATAGATTTGTTACACAAATGAGAGAGGGTAAAGAAAGCCTTCTTCCTTAGTAAACCTGACTTTTCAACACCCCCCCCTTCACAGTTCTGCAGTCTGAAGCTGAGACACCAGATTGATATTCCAGAAATACTCTACAGACAAAAGCACCTTAAATTTTACTAGCTTCCCTTAAAAAAGAAAAAAAGACATCTTCTAATTTAATTTTTCTCATGATGTGTTTCCTCCTTCATTCAGTACCCTAAGATTCAGGAACCTGCTGTTACTCCAGCAATTACTGACCTCAGTGCTGTTCATTTCCAGACAAGAAAGCTGCTGAGAAAAAATTTCCTAAAATGGGTGGCATGGGGATTAAAATAAATTATCATGATGGAATTTGTACTCTGATGTAGATTATCAGTATTCCTAAATGAGCATTAGCATAAAGAGTTGATGTGAAGCCTTTCCACAAAATAATTTAGGCCTGTAATAAATATTCAACATACTGGGCTTTAAAATGGTTCCATCTCAGGGGAACAAGCTGGCTCTTACTTCAGCATCAATACACCAGTTGGCAGCCGTAAAGTGAAAATGATACTTCACTTCAAAAGTTGTTTTCTCCTTAGAGAAAAACTGAACTCCTGAAGAGAGAAGAGTTGAGAAGAGAGAAGTTACTATGAATGCTCCATAGAAGTAACAAGTTCACTAGTGCTCTATTTCCATTCTTGCTGTACTACTATTTTCCAATTTTCTTAATTCCTTTCATCTTAGGCCACAACTTTTTCAAAGTTCTCATCTGACTGAGGCCCCATGAATTTGCAGATAAAGCAGCCTCACTTATCTTTCCAGTTTTATTAAAAAAAAAAAATAAAAAAAAATAAAAAAAAGAAAAAGAAAAAAAGAAACCCTGGTAGTTTAATGCTTACCTCCAAAATCTTCCAGTGTTTCTTGCAACCAAAATTCTATGCCAGGCAACATCTGTATGCATTCCATAGGAAGAAATGGGAATAAGTTCATGGCAATGTTCATCATTATCTGAAAATTAATTAGGAAGTGGAATGACAATCAATGTTTTTATCCATTACATGCTTTCCTCTTGAATGTCTGTAAGTGAAACAAGGAAGGCAGCTATGAAGTGGAAACAGTAATCACATCCTTCATACAAAGGAATCCATTATACTTTTGGTCCTCAAAGATCTCCTTTTGTAGAAATCAGTCTTGAAGAACTTTTTTAGCAAATAAATTGTTAATAAATAATATAATTGTTAAGAAATAATTGAAAATAAACATTACAGAAGATGTTTATTGCAGTTTATTGCAGATGTTTATTGCAGTTTATTGCAGAAGATGATGATGTGCAGCCAGATCCTCACATAAGTCAGTCTGCTTTAAAGTCCAACGATACTTTTAGATGTGTCTTACATGAAACTGCAAAGTCCATTTTTTTCTCACAAGTGTTGGTATACCTATACATTTGACTGACTGTTTGAAGAGAATTTCAAAAGTAAACTAAAATTTTCACATTTAATAAAGACCCTCATGACTCATTTCAAAGTAGCTCAAAACCACTTCTTTTAAAAATAAATTGTCACAGTTTAGAAAATAACAGTTTGAACTCAAAGGGATGATCAGGAACCTTAGTGCTTGGTGAGAAACTCTTCTTTTACAGGAAAGGAAAAATAAATTAAGAAGTCACAGATACTCCTGACATTTATTGTTTGGGATTTGGGGAAAAATGTAGCTGAGCATCAGTTATTGTTAGCAGCTACCACTAGACATGGAAAAGACAGGAATGAAGACTATGCATTTTTGATTTTGATTTTGATTTGTAGGGGAAACTCATATTAATTAAGACTACAAACATGAACAGAAAAACTGCTATAACATACCATGGTTGAGGTATAGCAAATAATCATAAATAATCTGAAGATGCTCCTCAAGACAAATTAGTATCACTGGTCAAACAACTTCGTGTGGCAATGAGTGTTACACTTGTCTGAGCTGTAAGAAGTCAGTGGTGAAATGGAAAGCCTTTTATGACCTCAGTTATTATCACTAATTATCTTCTTACTCATGTTCATGAAAACAAAACTGCTTAATACACTTAATTACGTAAGACAGATAAATAAAACTCGGAGTTACTCTGTTTTGAACATGTTCTAAAATGGTATTGCCTCCTTAGGATAAGTAATATCTCCACCAACCACATTTTCATTCTGTTTCCTTTCAATCTTATGGTTAAAGGATTTAGGGCCCTTTGCCCTATTTGTAAATAGGGCAATCATCAGTCTGTCATGGTGGCAATGGCAGGGAATTCTTTAATACAAAAGAAGTAGAAGTCAAGACTTAGATTATCACCTATGATTCATGCAGTTTGGAAAAAGATCTTTATAATGAGGAGTAGAGGAAGATGCAGAAAAAAATATTGACTTTGTAAGAGATCATACACTGGGTTATATACATTGGACTTGCTGATATGAAATGCTTTTTTCTTAAAATTAAATTTAAGGCATTCACAAACCTAGAGTTATATTTCTCTACAAAATCTTTTCATAAATGTGTTTCAAG
The DNA here is from genome assembly GCF_015832195.1 of Motacilla alba alba. Taxonomy (NCBI): domain Eukaryota; kingdom Metazoa; phylum Chordata; class Aves; order Passeriformes; family Motacillidae; genus Motacilla; species Motacilla alba. Next base: position 12,451,691 of record NC_052023.1, on the reverse strand, counting down.
AAAAAAGAATTAAATTTATATGTCTACAGATCCTCATCTATAATCTAGACTACATTATTTCTATGGAAGACATGATGTTTCTATACCTTCTTAACCTGTAAAGTTTAAGAATAATTCTTTTCATTACTATATTCTTCTTAAAATCAGATTTCCATTCATCATTTCTTTGGTTTAGGAATAAGCGTGTCTGATGGAAAATAAAACATATGTTAAATGTCTTTTTATATGACTTCCCCTATTTTTTATTCTTAACATTGATTAGTGTTCTAATGTAAATTTTGTTATTGATCATTGCTGTCATGTCTCCTATTTTAGACACCTAATAACTATATATCCAATTCATAAGGTGACTGTAGAAAGGGCTTAAAAGTACTATGCAAACATAAAAAGTGAATGTTTAAACTAGAAAACATAAAGTATAAATTTAAAATTTACATGGAGTTTTTCTTAAAGTGGAAGTATTTCACTAACATTATACAAAACTCTTCATTTGGCAGGGGAGATGAAGATGTTTATTTCTTGAAATAGAAATTCTGCTGCTGTATATGCAAATCCCCACAAATAGATTTTCTTAACTATTTCTGATTATTGGCACAAATACTCTCTTTAAGCTAAAAAAAACCCCAAACCTAATGAACAAAATTCACCATTTTGTTGATGAGAGAAATGCCATGTTTTTTGTTTCATTGTTTCTTGTCCTCATCAAATGTGATAATACAGGTCCTATGAAGAGAAAAAGATTTCAAGGTTAAGTTTCCATATGTTACATATTGGGTTCTTCTAGATGAAACAGAAACATGATAAAAAATTCACACAACTTTAATGAGAAAACAGGTATGCCATGTTTTGTTAATAATCTGATTGTCATTGTCTCCAAATAGAAAATAAATCTTCTAACACAGCCTAATGGGATAAATCCCTGTCTAATAATAATAGTAACATTAAAAATATTCCCATATTTTAAACTGCTTTCTTTTTTTAGAAAGAAAAGTAATTTGTATCTTGATCCTCATATTTTAATACAATATCTCCTGGTTGACAAACTGGTTATGAGAATTTAATTTTAACTTTTACCCTTTCAAAGCTTTCTTATACTTCTGATTGAAGTGAAATTGATAACACATCGGTCATGTTGATTTTAAGGTTCTAAGAGCCCCTGAAAATTAGAGATTTAAGCATGTGCTAAATAAATCCATGTGGATATGTGTGATACCATTAAAATGCTATGTTCATTATCTAAATGTCATGCTGGACATGGAGACTGTTCGGATAATTGAGAAAGAGATAACTAAGGGATTTTTAATATAATTAATAAGTAAGACATTCTGACCCTGTTATGGATAAATAAGAATTGTTTAAAGATAACTGAATATGTGCTTTTAACTAAGAGTATTGCAAGAATTCAAAAAGTACACTGTTGTCTTTGTCATTGCTGTTTCACCATTATATTAATCCTTTTTAGATATTTTATTATTTTACATTATTAATAGATATTTATAAATTATATTATTTATCTTTTTTCTAGGCAAGAAACTTCTGAAGTAATTCATTGTGAATTTTGTTATTAAACATTTAGTGCTCCTCTAATAAAATACTGAGGCATATTAAGTTTAAAATTCACCAACCATCTACTGTAGTCACTTTCCTGGATGTCATAGAAATGACCTTCTGAATTGCAGTCAGAATAGTAATGCTTAAAGGAAAAAATTGTTCTATCATTGCTACTGTTCTAGCAGGGAAGTCCATAGTTCAGATTACTTAAATTGTTTACAGATTATTTGGGGTTATGTTTTTTATAGAAATACTATCATCTTAGTGAATAGACTCAATAAATATATCCCCAGTTGAATAATTCCAAATAGATATAGTGATTGGTACTTCTTGACTCCAGAGAGACATCCAACTCCCATTCAGCAATGCATCTCTAGGCAGTGAGTTTGAAAGGAATTTAGAAAACTGAAGATCCAAACAAGCAGAAATCAGCAGGTTCTGTCCATACATCTTTTACTCTTACTGCCACCACTGCTATCAGGAGTGGACCATGTCCACTTGCCCACCCTGACTGCCAGCTGCACCTGCAGGTGTTCTGAGCAGCCTGCAGGGCTCCTGACACCTCACACAGCTTCACAAAATTGGCCCAGTCATGGATCTGTTGAAAAGAACACACTTAAAGGTAAAATCAAAACTTGCAGTATATTTGGAGTTCTATGAGATTATTTTGAGTAGAAAAGTCATGTGGTAATGGTAAGTACTTTAACGTGACCAGAAGTTGTTTTAAAGTGGTGGGTAAAGATGTTACCAGGATAAATCAGGGGTGGTTTTTTTGCACTGTTTTTCTATGTTCAGGCTGTTATCAAAGTACATACATTAAACAGAAACCCATTAAAACTAAAAATGTAAAGCATCAAAAACAATTTCATACATGAGGGTTCTGTCTGTTGGCTGACATTATACTGACCTCTCCTTTTAAAGCAATAAAATAGCTTTTTCTGCACCTAAAGTAATTTAAAGTCAGCTAACTGAAAAGTGTATGAAGAACAACTCTGGCAGCCCTCATATGCAGCTGTTTGGCTCAAACACAGATTCAGTACTGAATAAGAAAAATTACTTTTATAACTGGAAATCTGATGAACACTAAAATTTAAATCTTGAAATTATGCCATATTTGGTTCAGTGTAGTTAAATTAAAATAAACATAGTTAGGAATTTGGGTTTGAAAATAGCAGGTTAAAATATTTAGATTAAAACTACATTTAAATATTATCATAGCAGGGGCTCGTGATCATGGAATTTGTTTAATTTAAAATACTCCTTCATCTGAATGAAAAATATTACTTGGGTACAGACCATTCATACTTAAACACACACATTGATTCTTTCAATGGCAGCCAGCATCCTCAGTTCTTTGGCTTTTTATGTGTTTTGATGATATGCTTTTATAAAAATTTGTTCTACTAGTTTTGTATCCCTTTTTCTCTAATAATTATTATTTTAACAATAAATATGTAAAGCAGATATTGTTTATGCTTCTTTATATGCTGGTGGACAGTCTCAGATGCTGCTCTAGAAAATATTAGATACAAACAAAAGTAGAATAGCAAAGAATTAAAGCATTCACCAAGGTTCAAAACAGAATAATTCAGTGGGACAGGAATTCATTTTGAAAATCAAGCTCATAAATTAAGGATATCAATAAGCAGCTTATGGGTGCAGAGACACTGCAGGTCAAAACACAGCAAAAACAGAATATCAATTGATTTGGTAAGTCACTGGTTATTTTTTATTTTTAAATCTATATAAAAATAATATATTTTATACCATTCTGTACACTTTTTACAGTTCACAGCCCCTCAATTCTGTTTATAAATATATGAATTAAATAGGCTCAGTTTCTAGATTATTGAACAGACTTTTTTTTTACTCTTTTAAATGTGCCTTTATAAGCATGGAAAAATTCAAGCACAGTGTCTTAATGATACATAATAATTTCAAGAATACTAATATTTTTTTAATGAATTTAATTGCTAGTGAAATTCAAAGTTCATACCCAAAACATAGAATCCTTAATGTTGCAAACTAGTAAGATTCTATCTCAACTAACCTTCTGCTCTAGGGTGGCTATTTCTAAATTTTATACTGGTGTCATGACACATTAGTTCTGGAGGAAAGCAAGCAATAAATATTTTCCTACTGAAAGCCACAGGGCTTGGGAGTTTGTTTGCTTGTTTCTTTCTTTCTTTGACTTTGGGTTTGTTTATAGATGTTTTTTGGTTTTGTTTTTTCTTTCCTAATGGGAACAGATGGATTTTTCTTTTAATTGAGAAAACTTTGGGAGATATATCTTCTTGTTTAGCCAGATCTGAATCCGGTTTTATATCATACATCCAAAATCATATTTTTACTTCCGATTCTGGGCAAAAGGGCTTCAGGCAAGTATTCAGAATCTTAGGAGTTAATAGTGAAGAGCTGTATTCTAAGCACCAGGAGAACGAGGGTATTTTATAGGTTTCATACTCTATCATTTTTGGAAGAAAACAGTTGATTATCTTCTGTTAATATTCAACCCATAAGCTAAAGTGGTACCCTTAAAAAAAAAAAAAAAAAAAACCACTTTTTTTTTCTTTTTCTTTTTTTTTTTTTTAATTTTGAAGTGGGGTTGTGAGTGTAAGAATATATTCTTATCGTAAAAATGGCATTTTTGCTCATGTACTTTTTCTAATCTCAGATTGCTGGACAAGATATCCTTTGGTGAGAATTTTTTGGACACGAAATTGTGTGGAAAAATGAAAGCACTGAGAAATCATTCCATTACCCCTCCACACATCCCCCCTGAAAGCAGCCAGCATTGTTACAGACACTTTGCAGGCTGGAAACTGAGGATAACCCTTGACCAAGACCAGAAATACAACAGAAGTACAGACAGCCAAACATTGCCTGGGGTACAGAATAGAGCCACGGGGTGCTGTCCTGGCTGTCCCCTGGGAGCAGGAGGCCCTTTGCAGCAGCCCTGCGTTCCTGCCAGGGCTCTCCAGGAGGGCTGGAGCAAATCTGGCTGGTCTATGTCTGCAGAAAAGCTTCCCAGCTACAGCATGGAGCTGCAGGCAGAGGGGAAGAAACTACACAAAGCTATTTAGCTGATTAGCAATGAGAGCTCAGCAGTTTTTGACAGCTAGCATGTGTCTTATCCAGCTAAAACATGTTGTTCTGTAAATGCTCAAACCTAGTTTCTATTATTGTTTTAAAAGAGCTCTTTCTGCCTATGGTAGCTCTGGTGCTGGTGGTGACATGTTATACGTGACAAATGGTGGAAGGAAGAGTTCAGAAGGCCAGAAACATTGTCTTGTCACAATAACAAAAGGACAATCTTGTGTCTTGATTCAAGAATATCCTCTTTGAGAGGAAACATTTTGTGGTATGCACAGCTCTTAACTATTATGTAATTGGCATCATTTACTCTATATTTATGGCATTATGAGTTTACTGTATTTGGGTTTGTTCAAATAATTTTACATATCTTGGAGAAATTGTATTTTATATGAAGATTTAATCTAACCACAGCTGCAGCAATATAAATTACACTTAAGACTATGCTGATTGATTATAATCAGTTGTAATCACATCTTATAATTACATTGCATTCTGGAAGCAAAGGACTTTTAAGCCTACTCAGCACCCTGCTACATAAAGAAGATTAGCTGTTACTTCTGACAATCTCAGCCAACACTGAAATATGCATATAAACACCAAGTTTTATAAATTTATTGTTCAAGAACCAAATGAATTTCTTTTGTGTCGATAAAAGGCAAAATGGAAATAAAAAAAATCTAAAATTTATTGAAAGCCACGCTTCTATAAAATATCCTCATTAAAATATTTATAGTCTATTTAGTTTCAGTATACTAATAAATATAAGGAAAAATCCATTTTCTTGATATCCATCTGATAATTATTTATTGGTGTGCCACTGTTCAATCATCAACAGAGTAGTGCAGGATGCATTGAAGGTATAACATGTAAAAGTGGCATCCAAGTACTGCTTATAAATCAGTGTTTCACTGCAACAGTAAATTCAAAAGACTTTATAGGGGTATATAATATTCCAGTTTCACTCTGGCAGCCTAATAGGTCTCCTTTTCAAAGAAATCAGCTATCTTATTTCACCCCAGCACAAGGCAGCCAAGTACTGGCACTTATGCCCCCAGTGCAGAGAGCAGGCAGGAGCCACCCGCTTGCCAGAGATCCACTTGGAAAAAAGCAAGTCCTCTGTGTTTGCTTAATTTTGGGCCTAATGGTTCTGGTTGTCTGAAAGTTTCCTGCTCCAGTCTCACAATTTGTGTTGTTCCATAATACTAGGCCTTCTCCCCTGTGTACACTCTGGCAGGTAGAGGTAACGAGTTTGCTTCAGCCTTCAGGGCTTGTCTGTTCCTGCCTTCCCAGAAATCCTGGGAGCTATTCCATTTTGTAACTGTTATGTGGCAATGGCCAGACCATGAGCAAAACCATAAACACTTGAGTAGTATTTCACTCATTTTCCAGAGTAGTTTCATTAGATGCTATTTCATTTCCACTTTTCCTTCAATCATTTCGTCTGTTTCTAAGTTGTGCTACAGGTATCCAGTCCATAGGACTACAGTCAGTAACCTAACCTCTGCTCCTGTTGCCCCTTACAGTAATCTTAGAAGATTAGTAATCTTAGAATCCTTTTAAGAAGGAAAGTGAGGTCATGTGATAAGAATGAAGATAATTTCATCATTCTTCCAACTTTTTCTTTCAGTAAATACGAACGTTCATAGCCACTCAATCTTATAGATTTCCCCTGCTACAAAGAGATATATTTTTCTGTTTTCAAGACACTGTTTTGACAATAACTAGATGTTAATTGTATATAAATGTGCTAACAGTAGGGCACTGTTACCTCAGTATTCTTGAGGTAGAGGATTGTCCCATAAAGTTATATGCTTTCAGCACTAAGCAGGCTCTTGATATTTAATGAAGTATCCATGCTAAATAGTTCAGAAAAGCTCAGTAAATATATTTTTGCATGGACATTTTATTAGAATATTTTATAATATCTCTCGTGGGGTTTTTTGCTGGAAAACATTCATTCCAGTCAATTTGGATAGAATAATGTCATAGGAATTGAAAAACATTAATAGAAATAGGATAATATGGACAAAATAATATTGGGCAGTATCTGAATTGATAGATGGGTGCCCAACAGGTTTCTCCATCGCCGGAAATGTTGTCTAAGTAGAAATCCCACTGCAGATGCTTCCTGGCCTGGTGTGCTATGTCCACATATTATGTTCCCAGTACAATCTGAACATGAAGGTGGTGGTGATGTATATCTCTAAAGTCTATTTTAATATAAAAACACGGACCTGAAATCTTAGAAATTCCCTTTTCAATCAGTTATCCAAAACCTCAGTAAATTGCAGCCTTATCTCCTTCTTTTTTATCTTCTCTTATTTCTATCCTTATCTTTTGCTTATGAATCATATTTTGGCACCCTTTAGGCAACAAAAATCTGGAGTAAAGACTGTCATTTCAATGCACTTTTGTTTTACTGATATGTTCATCTTATGCCATTTAGATATAATTTTAATAAAGTCCATTCTTTTAAAATTATGACTACTGTTTTCCTAGATCCACATTGTGTGCAATCTAAGTTAAACAATTCAAGTAGAACCAGAATATCAGCATCTGTAAGTGTCCTATTCTCACACCTATGCAGTACTTAAGTTTCTTTCATTTTTCTGGATATGTGTTGTTTATATCACATACAGTTTTACTTGAGGCATACTTTTATAATCTCACTGTAATTGTCCTTAGTAAATGTCTCTCAATGTCTCAAAGTTTGCTAATGTATCTCAGTCCATGATGTGAAACTCACCTTGACATTATAGAGAATATCTTAATCTTCATTTTTTTGTAAAGAATATTTGAATATGCATTTCATATTTAATCAACTATCTTTGTTATTCAAATGACTTATGCAAATTAGCTGTTTGACAGATTCTGTGATCTAAGTTGCTTAAATTGTACACCATGTATGCAGTGGGTTAACATTTTCAGGAGCTGCCAGTACACTGTCCGACGTGCTGAGAGGAGCAGTAATTACAGTCCCTGGTGCTTTGCTTTCCTAAATCATGGCTGTGCAGAATGCTCTAATGCTCTTCAGTTGGATCGGATGGGGACAAGTCATGATGATGAAAACAAGAGTCAAGAATTAGAAAACTGTATTTACAGGACACTGTCTAGAAAGAGAAAGCCCTGGAGGAAGAGAGAAAGCATATATGAATGAGAATTAATTTAAGGTCATATGAGAGACCTGGGATCAACTAGGTTTTCAGAGCCAAAAAAGAGAAATTAAGCACAAATGGCCAAATTTTGTATTGTTTTATCTTTACTTAGGGTTGATATCTGTGCAGCTAAGAGATAGAGATTTATCTTCTCTTTTTTTTTTTTTTTTTTTTTTTTTAATTGATAAGGATCAGGTAGAAGGAGAGGCTCAAGCAGCATTCTGGTAGAAGAATTTCAGATTAGGCATCAATAAAGGAAAGGACAATTTTACAGAGAACATTCTCTACCCAGGTTCATGGAGCTGAATAAATTTTCTAAACACTGCAAAGCACACTACTCAGAATATGCATACTGAAAATACTGAGTATGTGAATGTGTGTATGGGTAGGTTCTCATTAGTGGTGGTTTTGGTTGTTGTATTTTTAAGATGAATGATGGCACATTTAGAAGTCACTTCAACGTGCTCAATATCATAAATTACTATGTCTAAAGAAGAGGTGGCATTTTTAACTATATGAGCCATAAACTGCTATAAAACTGGTTGAGCAGCATGATACCAGAATGGGCCCAAATCCAGCTGGATGAGACCCAGCATTATGAAAACAAACTGACCGAGCAGTAAGAAGTTCCAAAGGAAATGAAATGAGACTATGCTCCTCATTAAGCTAATAACAACAACAGCAAAAAAAGTCTGTCTGCCTGGAAGAAATGTGGATTCCAGTTGGAGCAATCCATAAATTAGGTTTTGTAATTCTTTTTGTGACTTCAATCCAAATTGTTCTCTTTAATACAGAAATAAATAGCATCTAATAAGGCCATCTTGCAAACATCAGTACTATCTGGCTCCAAGCTAGAATGATTCACTCAGAGAAGATGATTTAAATTAATGCATTTGTTATAGAGATTTTGTGTCACCAGCAGTCTGAGAGACTGAGAGCTCTGTGCACACTGTGGGTCAGCAGTGCTGTGACCCAAAGTGCTGCTTCCAGTGTGGATGCTCGAGTCAAGGCCTGAGTGCAGGAAGGTGACTGTCCCCAATGTGTCCTGGTCCCTGGCTGCCCCAGCAGTGAGCACACAGCCCAGCATCCTTCCAAGGAGTGGTGTGTAGCCTGGTACCAGCCGGATGGGCTGAGGGCCAAGGTGTAGACAAATATCACAATGTGTGGCACACTGAGCACAGCAGATGGGCTGAGCTGAGAGCTTCACTGGAAAGCAAACACAGCAGCACACATTTCAAACATCTGTACAGATCTCTTGAACTTCTCTTGTGTTTACCATCCCCTGCGTTTCTCCCTTCTCTTGGAAACGTGGCTAACTAACAGCTAGATTTCTATTAAGTCTAGTTAACATTTGCATTTTATCTGGTGTTTAAAGTTTAGACTCATTTTTCTGCAAACTTCAGATCTGAAGCTAACAGTGCAAACAGTATTATGAGAAACTTCTGCCTTCCACAATCTAATTAAGCACATCAATTGTATGTGTTTGATTCTCCAGAGACCCTAGGTATCCAAATTAGCCTTGCTGCACAAGCATTGCTTCACTTTTAGAATGACTGGGTTCTTCACTACTTCTTTATTCATCTGTTTAGCCAAATGTTTCAAAATGAGGTCATTTGTCCTCCTCGCAGCGAAAGGGAGATAAAAGGTCATTAGCAGAAGTCCTGCTGTAGGGAGCAGTGGTCTTCTCTGGGAGAGATGCTCTGATAGGTACTAATTTTGATCTGTACAGATCATTACATCAACATACTATATATTTAGCCCTGGGTGATCATTGTAATAGTTATTGGAAAATCTCTTCTGAATAGGGATAACACCGTAGGAGGGAAGAGACAGAGAAGTTTAGAAAACAGGTGAAGGTCTTATCAGGATGCTCCTTGGTTATAAGTTCTTGATAAGCAATAACACAAAAATAATAAAATGAAAGAAAGTTATGCATTAGTACTGCAAATTTTTCAAGTGACACATCTAAATATAAATAGTTGCATGTTCAAAGGACAAAGGTACTTGGTTATGACAGGTGGTATCTGATCTGATCAGGAGGTTGCAGAATTCCAATACAAGAAATCTCACCTGAAAATTTGGACTGATGATCACAGAGTTTCCAAATGAGGAAAGATGCAGCACAGACAGACATTAACAGCTGGGAAATTGAACTACTTTCTATGTGGGACAAAGGAGAAAAGGAGAAAAGGATAAGTAAATGCTTGTGTAAATAAAGTAACAGTCTTCTGGTTGATGATGAATTGTCATGGTTGCATTAATCAACACTTAAAAAATACCGCAACAGTGAAACATTAAACAGTGACAGACTGGCAGTTTTGTTTTTTTTCCTAAGGGATAAGGAAAACCATATTTTAGCAATGTAGTGCTTTATCCACTGGTCTATGAACCTCTTTTGAACTCACATAATGAAGTGGTTGAGAAATGGATTGTGGTCAGGAAGTGTAGCAAAAAAACAGGAAAGCACACTCAGAAACATGGAAAAAGGAAAGAAAAAACTCACTCTCTTTCTGCCCTCTGCATCCCACCCTCAAATATTCTTTCAAGTGAGACATGCAAGTCACGAATAGGGTAACAAACCACTGAGCAAAAAACAGTGTTTTATTAATATGTAATGATTGCTTTCTACTCAACGTTCATCCATTCTTCTGCTGATGATTGTGGTAACTCACTGTGTATTACGAGACGGAAATTTACATCCTGCTCTAGGTACTTTATTCAAGGCTTGCATTTTGAAAGAGACTGATACCTTTACTTTGGTTTCCATACCTGATATATGATGGAGTTTCCACCATCATTGAAAGTGAGAAATATGTTACTGAAGTTGCAATGATAGACTAAAAATGTTTATACATTTCTAACTCTAACTCCTTCTGTATGTATGCTATAATGTTTCCAAATCTAGATAAAATGCTGTTTGACAAAGTAAATCTCTCAACAAAAAATTCACAGCTTTATTTAAATATTCCTATATTCTAATGTCCTGCTAGCCACATTTATTTTCTGAAAAGCATACAATACCATGTTTTGAAACTGCAAAAGTCTCAAAAGAAGAGTCTCCTTCAAAATTTTTGAAAGTATTCTACTTAAAGATGCTCTTGGGAAACACTTTCTTGGAATGCAAATACCTTAGAAATACAAGCAACATGAAATATTGTAATAAAGTAATACGACCATTAGGTTTAGATAAGATGGAAATCATATGGAGTTTTTTTTAAACCTTCATGCAAGTATCCTCCTCAGTTGTCTTTACACTTGTAAATAAAAATGTTCTTCCCATTTAGAGAGAGTAGAAAATTGAATAACAAAATTCCACAGCACAACAGGGAAACTCCCTAATCTCACACAGTTGTCCTGATGTCCTATAGTGTATTCTGTGCTAGAAATCTAGTGCATTATCTGATATAGTTATTTATTTGAATTAACAATTAATCGCTTTTTAAATTATTGTGAACTGTCAACCAAATAACACATAATTCACAAGGAATTACAATGCACTTTTAAAAGATACATATATATATTGATTATACAAATGCATATTACCCACTGGTTGCCTATAGTTTAAAACAATAAAGAAGGCAAATATTTTTTAATGCATCCTTAGATTACGAATTTTGCAGAAAAGCTGGTGGTCAGTGCATTTAAAAACCTACAGAAATGAAGATGTTTAATCATCAAATTAAGTGCTTCAATTTAACTAATCAAACTTGAAGACATCAGCCTTCACTTCTGCTTCACTTTCTAATTCTGCAAAATAAATTAGTTTTATACAGTCTAGTAAATGGGAATACTTAAAATTGTTTATGCACCTAAGAGCTTGAAGTGTTCAAAATGATGGTGCTGGACAATTATTGTACCCACAGGATAAAGACTTTTTTTTTCAAGTATATTTTTATTGTAATTGCTGAGTAAATCTTTTGAGTAAAAATCCAGATTATATTATTTTGCTTTACAGTGGCTACAGTGCTTCTATGCCTTTCATAGAACAACACTGAGGCACCATTAATATTGTTGTATGCTACGAAATAAACCTGTTCCATCACCTTAAATTTGTCTGCTAACAATTGTTCAGTCATATTTCCTGTTCTTACCTCCATATCTTTGATTTGTACTGACTCTGTAACAGGTCAAAGTGATTTCTACTGGAGATATATTCACCGAGGCTTGCTGTATCTCAGCTGAATTCAGTTTATTACTTAGGAAGTGTTCAAAATGCATGTACATGCATATATGTGTGTGTAATGTATATTACAGACAGATGTGTCTGTGTGTATACAGGCACACGTTGGCAGTGGTGAATTTCGGTTCCTGCTGTCCTTCATGAGACACACGTGTGTATAAGGTAACAACAGCAAGCTAGGCAATTAGTACATAGCTAATTATGGAAAGTTCTCTACTTTCTAAAACTCATAAAACATTTTCTTTGTAAGAACACCACAATGCTAAGAACCACATTCATAAATAAACTTTTGCACTAAAAGGCCAGGGCCTGGTGGCAGAAGAGGATGGTGTTAATTGGGTTTTCAGTTCTCAACCAGTGAATCAGCTCCTACAAATCTGTATATGAAAAGGTAGAAATGGGGCTTTCAGGTAGGGCCTTGTTAGCAGAAAAGGCTTGTATTTTTCTTCTATAATTTCTTTCCGAAAACAAGCCAGATGATTTTCTTTTCAATTAAAAATTAACACTGTTACTAGCCAGGATTCAAAGTCAGAAAACTATTGACATGAGTTTTTCTGCTAACATAATGTTGAATAGTGTCCATCATCTGTAGAGGCTGGAATGCTTCATGAGCTCAGCTTTTGCAAAGTGATCCCATTCAGGCCCTCCATTCTGGGTACCAGTGAAAAGCTGAAATGTGTGTCTTCCTTCTAGGACATTACCATGTTGGAGATGGAACTGCTCCTCTTAGAATATTAAATATACATGTTTGAATATTAAATTTACATGTTGTGAATCAAGGAGGAGGTCTATACTCCAGGCAGCAGTAGAAGAAAGGTTGTGTAACCAGAGCTACACAATTAAGGAAAGTTATGGTAGCTGGATAGTCAGCTCACAAATTCTCACATTTTAGTACTTAAAACTCAAAGCTGTCAAAAAAACCTCACAAGGATTCAATTTCCAGGTTTTTGTACAACATATTCTATGAACTCCTGTTTTCCAATGGTGCAATGCTTCTGTGACAAGACTTTCAAAGGAATATTGCAGTATATATACTCTGAGGTTAGTTCTCCTATTCAGATTAATTTCTCTAAATGTGTAGCACAGAAGAGTTCAAACCTCCACATATAATATAATATAATATAATATAATATAATATAATATAATATAATATAATATAATATAATATAATATAATATAATATAATATAATATAATATAATATAATATAATATAATATAATATAATATAATATAATATAATATAATATAATATAATATAATATAATATAATATAATATGTCAGTAATTAAGTGTTTGAATAGGATTGATTTTCTTCCAGCCATAATCATTGGCAGAAGAGGAATTTTTTTTCTGTGTCGAGTCTATAAGATTGATACAGGGTCTGGTTATCAGCTGATGGCACATGCAGAACATAGCATGTTGGTAAGCTTCAAAGTCAGCGGTGTGTCACCTTCACACTTCCAGTCCTGCTCCAGATACATGGGACCAGATTCTTGGCATTAGTCAGAGATGTCTGAATGCTTCTCTAAATTACTCTGGCTGCTAATTGTGCCAAACATTCATTATGGTATCCAGTAATCTCAGGGCAGAGTGCAGGTTTGGCCACATTTCCTATGCAAGTCCCAGGCAAGCAGATGGTTGGAGAATTATGCTGGCATTTGCCCCTTTAGTAAGTCTATATGCTCTGGGTGATGCCTCCACTGGTAAATGCAGGCATTAGTGACACTTGGCACAGACAGCACAAGACAAAGCAGCCTGGAAAAATGACACATTCTGTTCTAACAGGCAAAATGATTAATAGTTATGTTCCATATACCATGCACAGTCTGAAAGAGTTTCTAAGCTTTTAAATAAGAGTATATTCTTGAAGCATTTTCCATTTCAGTCAACTTATTGAAAAATATGGTTAGGATTAAATGACAGACTTTCATGTTTATAATTGTACTTCTTTCACCAATTCCCTGGTGAGGTGACAGCATCTGTGACCTTGCAGTGGATGCCTGACAACTTTCACTGGCTACAGAAGACAAGTTTTTATTTGCTGCAAGCGTCATGTAACCTATAGTTCATTTTAGGCATGCTCTTTAACTGCATTTACATCACTGATCAGTTTCTATTGCTCTGGCATAATAAAATAGTATCCTCAAGAGGAACTCTTACAGGTGTATGAACTTGTGCTGGAAGATAAGGCAGACTGATATTAGTGAATGTTAAATAATGCCTGATTTTGCAAAGACAAAACTGCAATTTTCATGTTAATGAACAAACTCCTGTTGTCATTAAATCCTTCAAAAAGTTATAAAAGAATTAATTCAGTTAGCAGGCAGATCAAATGTATCAAACCAGGCTCAGGTAACCCTAGCCTACAATTAAATGTCATTTCCTCTTGGGAACAATTCTTCAAAAAGAGAGCAGCAATAGTGCCAAGAACATGTCAGCAGCTGCAACTGCAACTGGAAAACAGCAGGTTATATTTCAGTGACTTAATTTGTTGTCTTAAACACAACCCTGAAAACTTCAGCTCTACAAACGTGGCAAAGACATGAGATTGGGTATGTTGGTGATCTGAGGCAGACATTAAAGAACTGGAAGCTGTTTTCTGGCCGTGCAGCCACAAAATCTGCTCCTTAACTCACTGCCTCAGCTTTGACAGAAAATAAAACTATTTAAAGTTCAATATCTGTCAAATAGAAATCAAATGTCAGTCTTCCATTCTAAGATGCAAAATTCGGAAGGCAGAAGAAATTGCTCTCTTACAATCTGGTTTTAAGAGAACTCAAGATCAATGTTATTGATTTAACAAGAAACTTAATTATTCATTTTATATCTAGTTTATTACAAAAGTTTGCCACATGTTGACTAATTATTTTGCTAGGAAATTGTGTCTGTCTAAATTAATAATGGAATAGTGCAGAGTTTACCCTGAGGCTGCAAAGATTGGGAACAAACAGGAAAAAAAACCTAGTTTAAGGCAGCTAGGAATGTACATGTGATTACAAGCTTCAACCTTGCACCAAGATAAAGCATAAGGAAAACTGCAGTTATTATTTCCCACTGGGGGATAATTAAATACAAATAATAAAGTCTGCACGATCTGTGAGGTTATAATCTCTCTTTGTCAGGAAGCGTATTTCTGAGTGACAGCTGTCACAGGCCTTGGCTACATGTGACACAGACTATTTGAAGCTCTAATTGTGCAGAGAAATGTGCAATTCTCAGAAGACATGTCATTGCAGACTGTGAGAGGAGTCCTTTGGCTGTGGCTGGGAGATCATATGAACACAACACAGCTGACTGCAAATGGGAGGTGGAAAAACAGAGTTAAATAAATATGTCCTTAACATGAAGGTCAAAATCAGAACAAACCCACTTTTCACAAAGAGGAAATCCACAAAAGTGACTTTCAGCACCACTGGGGCAAAATCAGCCCAAAAACAAAACAAATCCTTTGAAAATTAGCTGAGGGGTGGCATGTCACGTAATGAATATCAGTCAAAAAAATTCTGTGACAGGAACCTTCATCAGTTAACTATTCTATAATATGTCACTGACACTTAAGAACATAAACCTACCTCTATTAGGGCTATTAGGCAAGGCTTCCTCCTTTCCATTTCGAGTCAAAATTTAAATATAATTTAGAACATGTACAAAAGCAACAGAAAAGTTATTACTTTTGAAGTATAACCATCATTAAAATTGCACACCATAGGTTTCCTTTTGAAAAACCAGAAGTTATTAGAGCGCTCTTCTCTGAGAGAAAACTAAATGGTGTATTTTTCTTTCAAAGAAACTAACTCGAGTAATTTTAGCTTGAAGCTTAGAAATGAACGGGTAAGCTACACTAAATCTGAAGCACAGGTGCAGTTATTGGAGCCTTCACATAAGCTTTAGAGTTGGGATGCACAAAACAAGCACTTAAATAAACAACTCCTTACACACACACACGCACACACAGAGTAAGTGAAAGACACTTGGAAATCTCTACTGACTCAAATTCCTGCAAACTATGAAGTGTTTATTTGTTTGAAGAGAATAGTTGTCAGAGATTTTTTAAGAATTAGCTTGGAAATTAGGCAATATTTTTTTTTCATTTTAATAGAGTATATAACAATTAATCTCATAGGACAACTGTCCCTGTGATGGTTTTGTTGGTTTGTTTAGCAAGAAAGACTATAAATACCAGCAAAGCAACACTGAGCATGGTGAAGACTCACATAGACCAGAAAAAGAATCTTCTAAGTGTTAACAACCTCTTTTTTTCCAGTCCTGTTAAATTTATGGGTGTTTAGAATGTAGTTAATATAGTGTTCACACTCTGGAATGCTACAAGCATTTTTTTTCTGCTGCATATAAATGAGTAAATATTAATGCTTGTAAAACCCTTGCCAAAGAAAATTTTAGGTCAGACAAGGAAACATTTGTAATTCCAGAAGTTCTTATAAAGTCAAGGAATTTAACTAAAGATTTTTTTCTGTGTTCATCTGTGTGCATTTGAAACATTTCTACTATTGGTCTAATATAAATACCTTAATTTAAGGGCTTGAAGAAAGGATGCTAAAGCTTTTTTTTTTTTAGAAATTCAACTTTCCCCAAGACTGTGCACACATTATTCATTTATTTTTGTTTTACTAGCTTTTTGTTCATAAGAATAGAAACTTCACAGCTTGATAAATTACATGTCAGAACCTGTTCCTGTTTATTGTTTGGGGGCTTAAGGGATTATCCAAAAGGTTTTGGCTTTCTGTTCTCAGGTTTTTTATAGCCACTTGAATCATAGAAGTAGACACATAAATGTTCACAAAGTACTTTAGACAGTTGATGGCTGTATTTTTTATTATTATTGCTATTTGTAATACATTTAGCCATTTCTCCATGATTTTCTGAGGATGCTTTAGGCACATCTGTTTATCTTACCTTTTCCATAAAGCACAACTTTACCTGCAGAAATAATTGTTCCTTTGTATTATAAATCACAGAGATGCAGGCCCCTAAAGCTCTATTGTGTGTGATTTAAAAACTGAAATAAGCTAAAAGGCTCAACAGAGGATGAATAAAAAACCTGAAATTGCTTTGACAGTAAGGATGCAATAATTTATTTCTACTCACTGTTAGAAGTTCATTGAATCTAATTCCATTAAATACTTCTGTAAATGCCTGAAATATTCAAATATGGTTATGTATTAATTGAATCATCTTTTTAAAATATCTTTGGTGATGTAGTGCCTATAATATAATTTTTACAGCGTAAGACATTGTTCTAGGTATTTTAAAAAAATTAATAAAAATTTAGAAATCAATCCAAGTCTTTTTGGGAAATGGGGTGGCTTTGATTTCAGAATTATAAGAACTGTATCTTTGTGACAGATGCAATAATTTAGATAGGTTATCAAATTAAGTTAATGACTATAAATGAAGAAACTCAGAATATGGCTTCATTATTAAGAGGATCATCTTAGCTCAGCTGATATGCATTTAATGCCATTTTGATAACTTGATATTGAGTTATATTTCAGTAATAAAAAGTAGAAGTATTCTTGTTAAGGCAATTGATAAATACACAAGACCTCTGACCACAATAACTTCTCCGACCCTGTGCTAAACCCTACCAGGGTGGATCTTTGAGGTATTTCCACTCTCCTCATGTCTATTAGAAGACTCATGCAAGAAGTTGCACTGCAGCAGCTCCTGAGTTCTCAATCCATCAATGGAGTTTTACTGCTTTGAGAAATCGGCACAAGTTTGATGGGATGTGTTGAATACTCAGTGTTTCACAAAAGGGAGGCAGAGATCTCTTCAAGCATTTCCTCCACGTAGAGATTCAATCAACAGCCAGTCCAGCTTTACACATTGTAGTGCAGACCTCAGCCCAAAATCCTACCCCAACTTCCAACCTGTAGTTTCAAATGTTTCAGGGCTTTCTGATTCAGCTTTCCATCGACCGATTGTCAGATACGGCTTCAACATTTGGTTTAATTATACTGTAATTGAAATATGCTGCTGCGTAGTGAAATTATTATCCTTTGGCTCTCACAGAGCTGCCTTAAGGCCTGTTCCAGAAGTTCTGTGACAAAGAAAACTCTCAATGGCTCTGTTTAAACAGACTAATTGCAGTGAAATCTTTGCCGGGGGTAAGACCGGAGGCCCTTAACAAGAATAGCACTGATTGAGACAAGTGAAACATAATATCTCTGTTATACAATGAGCTTTACAGAGTTTAGCAGAAAAAACATTTTCCCTGTCATGAAATCATGTTTTTCTTGCAAGAAATGTTATCTCTGGTTTGGTTTCTGGTACCTACCTTTGAGACAGAACCAGGCACTACTGAAACTAGCAGACCTCACTTTAGCACAATACTTTGGCACCATAACCCTTTCTAAGATCTATATATCTAACCCACTGTGCTATTTGCCTCCAAGTTATGCCTCTCTTGGTCCATATTTTCAAATACCAATATTTAGAGTAACACTACAGTAAGCCACAGGTCTTAAAACAGCCAAACAGGGACAAAACAGCGTGTCTGCCTAAGAGACAAGAGGGAAACAGGAAAGTGGACAGAATACAGCATTGATTAATGTTACAATGAGTCTGCTACTCTGCTATTTAGAAGGTGCTTATATTATTCTAGAAACCTAGCTATAGCATGCAAAAATATAACATCAAAACCTGAACATTTAATTGGCAAAAAGCAAAAGAAAACAAAAGACTCAAGGCTGTGCCAGTTAATATTCTACTATTATAAGCAAAAACTGACTGAACTGCAAAAAAATTCTATCTGAAACTTTTGAATTAAGATTTTGCAAACCCAAGAAGATTTCAAAAGCTTTCAGCTATGAGCAGACCTTAAAAATGCAAGAATCAGCAAATTATTTTTATAGCTTCTGCATGAGATATTTAATTTTTCAAATTCAAGTATTATTGAAAAAATACTTTCATTGTGCCCATTTTAATGTTTATTTTCCAGTTAAATTTTGTCTTAAAATACTCATCTATTCATACTGTTTTTAAACTTGCTTCATTGAAAATTAAAAGGAATAGATATTTTCATTTAAAAGAAGCAGCATATTTGGCAGAAAAGAAAACCATATTGTTTCTGCAGCATAATACTGAATCACCATGAATGAAAAGTCTGGTATTTCATAGGTGTACAGGATTATTTCACATGCAATAATTTCAGTGATTGAATGGGTAAATACAACATCTGTGCTTGTTCCTCAGCTCTCTTTCTTTTTTTGTTTGACTCTATGTGTAAAGATGAATTTTACATCTGGAATTTTGAGCAAATTACCTATAACAAAGGATTCAAACAGGAAAAAAAAAACAAAACATCACCTTTCCAGAATTTATGACTCCTGATTCTTGTCTTTTTTTCAAGCTAGAAAGTATAAAACCTAAAAATACGCAGGTATTGAAACACAAACAGAAAAAGCTAAACCTGCAGCCCTCTCTCTAGGCTGTAAGATCTGCATTAGAGCTGGGACACGAGCTGCTGCAGCTGCTGGAGCCACAGGCACAGCCGTGCAGTCTGTGTGGGGGATCCTGCCTGCGTGTGGCCCTGGCCTTCAGATTATTTTTCTGCAATATTAATAAAGGACAAGAGATGATAGTGGCCAGGATTGGTATATCCAGCATTTGTGCTGCTCCCAGAGCAGAGCAGCTGCAGCAGCATCTCCCAGGGATGCCTGTGATGATGCTCTGCCCCCGGCAGCACCCAGACCCGCTGGTGGCTGGGGCTGGAGCTGGGAGCTCTGCATCCCTGCAGGAGCAAAGTGCTGGGGACCAGCCCCATGGCTGTGGGAGCAGCAGCAGGGCTGGCACAGAAAATGCAGTGGTGTGAGTGTGACATTGCAGATTGGCTGAGAACTGTGTGGGAAAATGATCCTGTCCTGTTTGCCAGGCCATCCTTACAGACCAGCCCCACTCTGCTGCCTGCCCTAGGCACTGGGGAGGGTCCATGTTCATACACATATCAGCAGTGCACTCTTCCATTTTTACCTGCAAAGATTATGCTCATTTCAAATTATTGCATGCAGTGCCAGTCAATCAACATTTTTCATTCTTCAGATCACACTGCGCTGGTTTCAAAGGGGGCTCAGGTCGTCTTTTATTGCAGTGGGAAGACAGGGATAAAAGAGCTTAGTTGATTTCAGTTAATGAAAGCAAAACCTTGTCTTTGTTTTTGATTTTGAGACTAGTTTTGCTGGTGCATATTTTTTATTTTTGACTTTTTAAATATTAAAATATAGAGATTTGATGATTAAATACTGCAATTAACAATGGCAACGTTCTCTAAATTTAAAATATAATTATGAGGTAATGATGAAGGCAATTTTTTGCCTGGGCATTGTTGCCTGATAAAAGTGCAGGTACTGCTGACCAGATATATGCCAACATGCTTTAGCTTTCTTGGTAGCTAACCTCCAGGTAGTGCATTAATCTGCAGCTATTATTACAATTGCTATATATATTTCAGTGCAGACGTCATTGTAATAGATGGTATTATAAATTCTTTATCTTTGTGAGAAATGCAAAGCTCTCGAAGAGACTCATAATCCAGTCTTTTGGGGAGTATCCACAGTAAATTGCACCAATTTCAGTTTGTTTTAATCAATGTATTGTCAGTTCTTAATGGAGAATTGTACTGCGAATAGCAGGCACAGGTGTTCGGGTTGAGGCTTCTAAAAGAAAGGAGTGCATTTATATCTGTGTCTGTTCAGTCACACTGAGCAGAGTGCAGATAAACACGGTGCACTAAAAGAACACTTGGCTCCACAGCAGTGGAAAACTACAGGCACAGCGATAGATTTTTTTCCCTGAACCATGCAACAGTGATGCTGGTTTCAGATACCAACCACCCAGTTGCTTCCTCATACATGTACCAGAACAACCATACTTGTGACTGGTCCTACTAACCTCAGTTGACAGAAGTATTGCTACTTATTTGCACGTCCACATTATTTTCAGGGTCAGGCACATATTTCTGGTATTCCTGGGAATATACTCATGTGTAACATTTTGGTGCTTAGATGAATATGCAAAGAAAATAACTGATCACTTTAAAAACACTGTGAAGTCTGAGTAATTTATTACTGTGGGGTGAATTATTTTAAACACTATCCGATATTTATTAATCATTTGTTTTCAAAGGTAGGTAAAACAATTAAGAACAGTATTAATTGAAAATAATTAGCCTTTCTACTACCATTATTCTTCCAAAAGAATCTGTTTTAATATTTTTGAAATTTTAGTGAGAAAATGCTGAGAAATCTGCCTATTTAATTTCCACTTCTTTGGCCTAATGTAATCTATTCTGGTGAGCTGCAAATCTTTTTTTAATATGCAAAATCCATTTTAAGTGTCCAAAATCTTTCAGAAATCCTTGAAATGGCATGTAGCTTTCAGAGGGTTTTCTTTGGCCAGTTATTGATGAACCTGTGAAAACTCTTTCCTGTATTCACATGAGCCATTCAGGATCTCCAGCCTTTGACTCCAGCTCATTGTCACTTGTCCAGCACATTGTGGCTGGTGGGCAGGTGCTTTGCTGCTTGTCCTTCACCTCATGCTTTGAATAACAAAGAAGCCTTCCAGGCTGTTTAGCAAAATCAGCTAGATGTCAGAGACTCACATCTTCTGGTCATGGGCATCTGCATGATTCACAGGACTGAATGATAACTGCAGAAGAGAGATACAATCAGCAACTGAAGGACCCCTCACAAAAGAGTTCTTCATGGCTTTGTCAGATCTGAAAGAATTCCTTAGCTCTTCCCTCATCCTGACCTGCCCCTGTTGTTCAGTAACGCGCTACTTGAGGACCCACAATACACATAACAGTGTGTTTGGCAGCCAAGTAAAAATAAAAAGTAAGTCAAAAAAGCAACAATTATG
This sequence comes from Motacilla alba alba, assembly GCF_015832195.1. Classification (NCBI taxonomy): domain Eukaryota; kingdom Metazoa; phylum Chordata; class Aves; order Passeriformes; family Motacillidae; genus Motacilla; species Motacilla alba. The sequence continues at coordinate 12,429,826 of NC_052023.1, read as the reverse complement.
CAAAACAATGTTGAATATAGATATGTAATGGATACTATACTTCTAAGTAGGCTGAAACACTGGGACCAGTGAGAAGATAAGGAAGAACTACAGTGTAGGAAATAATGCTGGATGCATGACATCATGTAGGCAGTAAAATGACAAATAGAGAGTGATCAATAAACTTCAGGCAGTAGGAGAATTGAGAAAAACAAATTTCAGGAATAATAATAATAATAGTAATTTCAGTCTGAGGCATCTCAGGCTTAGGGGGCAAAGCCTCAGATGCTGGAAGTTATCACTGTAGTGCTGATATCAAAAGAGCCATGACAATTTATGCAAGCTGAGGATCTACCCCTCAGCAGCTCAGATGTAGCTTCTATGCACTGCTGAGCCAGTACACTAGCAAGCTGTTCCTGGCTCTCACTGCCACAGTATCTGTGCTCACCAGCCTCGTTTACCAAGCAAATAAACAAACAAACAGGGTTCTTCAAAAGATATTCTGCAATTGAAGAGCTTTTAAAAAAACCCAAACCAAACATGAAGATCAATGAAATTAATAATAGGAGTCTGCTTAGGGCAAAAACGTGCTGAAATTGAAGACTTTTTTTTTTAAAGGAGCAAAGAGATAATATCCACAGAAAATGGCGGGTGTTTTTTCATCATGAAAAAATATTGATTTGTGTGCCAACCACCTCAGCTAAACAGTTGGTGGGTTACAAAAAATATGCAAGAAAAAAAAAAAAAACAACAGTTCCCTCTTCTTATTTGATAGAAGGCATAAGCTGAGAAAGTTCAGAGCTCAACTGCCTCTTCTGTGATTATGAAATGTGTCAAATAATGCTTGAAATGGATCGAGAGTATTCCCTTCAGCTCTGTGCAGCTGGTCTCAGCTGCAGCAGTGGAGGCACTGCATTGACGAAGGCTTGGCCTGAAAGACAGATCATGAGACAGTGTGCTGCTGCATCTCAGCATTTGTATTGGAACTGAACTGCGGTTTAAAGTAAAATAAATTTTTAATACTTCAGTGATCTAAGAGCTGCAAAATGTCCCTCTTTAGTTATTAACATAAAATTGGATTCAGTATCAAAATATAACTTGTTTACCTACCATGCCTTGTGCTGTACATTATATGTCTCTAAAAAATACTTAACTGCTACAGGTATATATATTTTATCAGATACTAGATCACTGTGTATAGGCCTGAGCTACACTATTATGGTATCTGTCCATCTTTAACAAAAATAATTTTTTTCTGAAAAAGTAAATCAGTTGAAATGACTGTCACAATTTTTTGTCCCTTCTTTTTCATTCACATGTGGATTTTCCTTTCAAATATACAGGTTGAACATTTCTTTCACTAAAAATAAAAGACTACAGTTTTTCTGAGATTAAAGCTGAATTTTTCTACTTACGAAATTATATTTCTTAGACTACAGTCTCAAGACCAACAATAATTAAGTTCCACAGGGATGGGAAGAACCAAAATATAGCATATAAACCCTGCTACATACTTTGAAGCATAATATTTTGGACTGTTTCTTCAAATTATAAAATAAAATCATAAGCCTCACTCAAGTTTGACAACAAACAGTGTTGAATTATCCCTACTGATACTTCTTGTATGTAAATCTAGAGATAAAACATCTCTTCAAAGCTGTAAATATATTAGATTTTTTCTTTCTCTACCCTCTGTAATATCTCCTCTGATGGTATTACATCAACCAGCTTCAGGAAACTCTAATTTGTGGAGCTCAATATTTCCACAGCAGCCATTGAATTAGAACCTGGGGAGACATAATCAGAACACTGGGCTCTGCAGCAGTACTGAGGTCCAAGAAAAGTCATCTTTAACGTGAAAAAATACAGAACAAGGCTTCAAGAATGATCAGTGCACTGGGGAGCCTGTTTTGCAAGATTTTTAGTCAGAATGGTTTAACTGAGCATTACAACGGAAGTCTGCAAGGACATGATTGCTGTCTAAAAAACACATTGTAGGAGTAAATATTGAGTAGTGATACTACTAGGAAAAAAAATGGTGATGACTGCTAGTGTATTCAACTGGAAATGAGAGTGTTCTAAACTATTAGAATAAAATGTTTCTGGAGATGCCTTCCAAAAGAAGGAGCACAGAAGCTAGAATTCAAGAATGAGTTGCCATAATAAATATGGACTTAATTATTTATCCTTTCATTATTTTCAAATGTCAGTATCAGTACTTGCACTTACGTGGGTGTTTTAAATGGAGAATTTACAATCATTAATGAAAGGGACACTGAAGTTTCATTTCCAGGAAGTTATTTCTCTTGTCAAGGAAGCCTGGAACAGAGAACTAGGTTCTCAAAACTGCAATATGGGCCATATCAAGATGTATTCTGCATCTTCTTACCTGGTGTATTACAGCATTTCAGCAACCTGGTCTAGTGGGAGGTTTCCCTGTCCATGGCAGAGGATTGAAACTGGAGGATCTTTAAGGTCCCTTTGAACCCAAGCCATTCTATTATTCTATGATTTTTGACAGACTCAACAGCTTGTTTTCACATTTATAACTGGTTGAAGATTGTTTGAAAATGTTGGAACCTTTCAGCATTTTAGGCTCCAGTGGACAACACCTTGCTTGTTTTTTTCATCCTTTCATATCCTTTGACAAAATTAAATGCAAGTTCTAAACTAGCATTACCTATTTTAAAAGGATGCTCAATAAAACAGCTCAGAATGAGGACAGTGATGTAAATGTATTACTATGATTAGCAGTATTAAATTATGACATCTGATTTTTTATAATATTTTATTTCCATCATTTCTAAACAGCCTTCAGAAACTATGAACAAAAATATATATTCTTACATCAACTCTTCAGAACAGAAATGTGTCTGCACCTGGGCCTTTCTTCTATTGACTATTTACTAATAAAATACAAACGTTTGGGACACAATTATCAGCTGCAGCTGGCTGAGAAAACTCCCTAGAAATCTGTATTTAGAACTTTCTTTTTCTAATTTGTTGCTGAAAGTAGTCAACCATCACCCGTGTGCTTTTCCATTCCTTAGTGCTCAGCCTATGTGTAAATGTGCTCCATTTTCCCTCCTAAAGCAAGCTTCACTTTAAAGGAGTTAGAAATTTACAGATTTATTTTATCTTTTCCAATTGATTAGAGAAGACTATGTCCCTTCAGGAATACAGGGGTGCATTTTAATTTTATGCACACCTTTAGGCATCAGTCATCAGCATCTGTTGTCTGACTCTCAGATTTATAAAGAAACAAAAAGTGGTTGCATGTGAGCTGTACATTTCAAAGTGCAATTCCAATAGAGTCTGTCCTTTGGGCAGGCAGCTATATGATAGATATTGCCTTTTAAATCCTGACTAGACAGAGAACTTAAATCATTACACTTATTTAATCCTTTCCTTATTTAGCAAAGATTTTAAACACATCCTCTGCTCAAGAAAGGCTCAGGCATTGATAGAAATTCAGCAGAAAACAGATAATAAAGGAAAATACATTAAAATATAATAACTTGAAAGAATTAGAGCGTTTCATTTGAAAGACATCCATTCAGATAGGATTAATGCAAGAAATACAAACTTTAGGAATTTTGCAGAGGTTTTCAAAGATATCATCTCTGGAGTTTTAAAAAGTTCCATAATTCTGGGCCTATATTCTCTTATCCCCAGCTGTAAATAAACTTTAATAAAAAGTAAGTGTCAATAATCTGAAACCCATTTTTTAACCTGTCTCCTACACTACCCTGACATCTGCAGTAATGATCTTCCTCAGATGGAGCACAGTTGATCAGGGTCATTCACTGATAAATGTATTTCAGAGGATTTTTCCCCCTCTATCTCAGTTTGAAATTCTTATCCTATAATGGTGTGTCCTTGCAGAAAATGCTTCTGAGTCCCAACTTTTTATTTCTTTGTGTCTGGTTGTACAGTTAATGGAAACTTTATATTTCAGGTATATATGACTAACTTTCATTTACACATCTACAGCTGTACAGGGATTTGTGTTAAAATTAGGATTTATTCAAGATAGAAAAAACTTTAAAGATCACTTCATAAAGAATTCAGATTGTTTTGAAACAGAGTTTGCCTCAAAGTTGTTTTTATCTAGTTTCATTTTAGTGTCAGAAGAATTGTTCTACCATCACTGCCATATTTTCCCAAGGAAATGAGACATTTGTGATCATGCTGTTAATGCATCTTCCTCTCATTCCCTCTGTAAGTGAATTTTGTGTTTAGCTGGTTGTTTTTTCTTTAAGTAAGACTTGATAAAGATGAAAAAAAAAATAGAAAACTGACATTGCTGCTTTAAGTTGATTTTGAAGACTAACAATCTGTACCAAAGGGACAAGAGAATGATGTCACACTGTCAAAGTTCCCAGTGGAATCTGGATGATCTCAGAAAGTGATCCATTGAAAAATAATGAAAGTTTCTAATTTCTACAGTTTTCAAGTGTTTTAATAATTGCTCAGAAATCCCAAGAAGCTTGCAAATCCCAAACTTGCAAGATTCCTTTTCCTTTATTTATTCACAATTTATGTTTAAGATAGAAACTGCGAATAAAAAGGCATGATCTGGCAATACTTGGCTAGTTCTGTCCAGAACCAGACACACTTGTAAGATCTGGAAGGTTTTGTCTGCATCCATGCCCACTTCTAGTCCCTGCTGGCTCAGGCACCTGCCTGTTGTGCAGTCCCTGTCCTCAGCTCTTCACCCAGCTCTGGGCACAGGCATTGCATGGTCAGTGTCATTGTTAGAGTGTCACAAGCTGAAACAGGTTTCTTCCTCTTTTCACTTGCTTTATATGTTCAACATTACTGGGTTTTGGGGTTTTTTTGTTTTTTTTTTTTTTTACTTCAAAAGCTCTGATGTTCCAGTTGGAATACACTTCTCTCAATAATCGTTTGGATTTTTCTTTTCATGGCAAGGACTTTGATTTGTCAAAGTTGCAGTGATCCTCTAGAAAGGCATGGTCCACCTCTCCAAAGTGTTGTGGTGTAACAGGAGCAGCTCTGAATGTTGCCGTTTCCCTTAGACTACCAGTAAGACAGGATTTGTCACAGACAACATCTTGGATCTCCTGCAACTGCATTTTAAAGCTTTTAGAGTTTCATTTTCTCTTGAAAATGCTTCTTTGAACATTATCTATGCCCAGAGGAACAGTTTAAAAATAAAAACCAGGATTTTAGAGCTTCAATTGCAGCCACAGGGGATTGTATATTCTTCCATTGTTGCTTTGCTCTAGTATTATGCCTCTATTAGCTCAAAATATAAAGACCTGATAATGTAGGCCCCTTTGGAATACCTAAGATTAACAATGAGAGTTTCATCTTGGAGGACCTGCAGCATTATTTATTTGACATCATATTACATCAGTTGCACAAAATTTCTCTTTTGCTAAAAAAAAAATCCTAATCAAGACTATTAATGTTGTTTTTATTTAATTTAGAAAATAAAAATATAAAAAACCAAAAATAAAAAATAAAAAAGATTTAAAAAAATCTTTTATAAGCTGTTTCCTTGTAATCAGGGATGCATGTTATTAATCATCCTTTTCTTAGTTGACTCTTATCCAGTTTTCACTTCTGTCTCTTGTGAGTTTTACAGGAGATGAAAGAGGCCCCCAGCAACTATTTCCAGATCAGTCCCTTGTCAAATAATTCAGGTTACATGGACTTAATCACAGCATATGCAATCTACTAGAAATAAAAAAGAAATCCAGTCTGTTTAATAACTTTTCTCCATATGTCAAACACATTGAGGAACATTATAACAATGCTACTCATGTAAATGCTGGATAATGTTCTACCATAAGAGGCTAATGGCTTAGTGCTTAAAACACACTGCTATGCCTGTGCAGTGGATGTTGAAAGCATGCCAGCCTACATGAAAGGTGTATATGAGATGAATTCACACCCCTTATTATAGACAGATAATGGTCAGTAAAAAGACAGTTAGTACATCAAAGAGAATTCTAACATACCAATCTATATATTGAATTCCACAATTTCTGAGGAAATTTGTAAACTTATTTCAAAAGCTGGAGAATGCCTATCAAGCATAGAGATTATTCTGGTCTTACAGTACAAATATCAATGCTCAAATACTTAACAGAATTTGATGCAGAATTTTATTCAGATTTTCAAAATGGGCCTGACACACTGTTTTTCAACAGAAATATGTTCACTGCTTCTGTTACATACATTTTTCTGCACTGGATATTTCATTCATCGTCCAAAGTATTCTCTGCTTCTCAAGGTCTCAAGGAAAAAAAAAAAAAAAGCTAATTTAGGATACCCCTAAAGCTCAAGTATTTGTTGGTAGAAATACAGGCTTGTCATTGTTGATGCATAATAACCTTGCTGTAATTACAGCTGACTGTGCCAGTGGCTCAGAGTTAGGGAGAATAGCTGTAATAGTAGCTTCTAGAAAGTCTCTGACCTCAGATCTACCCATTTGATATGTTATTTTCCTTTAGATTAAAAGATAGAAAAGACAGCTACAATTCAGACATGTTCAAAAGCTTTCTTTGTCTTTATCTTTTTCCTGGACAATCCATAGGAGATCATTTTGAAGAAGCAAGTGCTCGGTTGGAGCATATGTGTCATATACATTATGATGTTAAAGAAAGACTCGGGGATCACAGATTCATTTTCTCTAAAGCCAGAAAAATACCTCTGATCACATAAGCCGACCCCTTGTTTAAAGGAAAACATAGCATTTTCCTGAACTATTTCCCATTTGAATCACAGGTTATCTTTAGGAAAAAAATTCTAATATTTATTTAAATATTTACAATAATTAATTTCTCCACCGCAGTGTTTTTCTAGATGTTAATTATCTGTGCTATTAGAAATGTGTATTTTGTATGTAGGTTGAATATCTAGCTCAAGCTTCCAAAAACTGGATCTTTTCTTAGATCCAGTATCTTCAATTGCCAACATTTTTTTTCTTCTGTATTATTTATCAGTTGTGGCCATTCTGAGATACACAGCTTAATACAGGTAGTTCTTTGAAAATCTGTAATGTCTCTTTCCCAGTGCTGGAATAATGTCAAAGAGTAACTTAAGATGCAAATGAACACTGGGTGTCTTTCTGCCCATCTCACAGCTCAGAGATAATCGTTATCAGGTTGCCCCAGGTGAGCTGTGAAGATCTCAAGGGATAGAGATTCCACAATCACTGAACTCCTATTTCAGGTTTTGGCAGTCCCCTTCTGGATTCTTTTTCCTAGTATTTTCTCAACATTTTGTATGTTGCAGTGTGTGCCCATCCTTCTCATCCTAGCACTGTGCACTTCTGAGAAGAATCTGGCTTCATCTTCTCCATGGCCTTCTACTTGCCTGAAGACAGTAATAAAGTCCTCCTTTAACCATCTCAGTTAGGGAATGGTCTCTCAAACTTTCTTCCACACAATATGACTTATGCTATTCCTTAGGATGCAGGACTTTGCATTTACCTTTGAGAGGCTTTTGTCAGGCCATTTCTTCAGTCTGTTGAACCTTTGCCTTCAAGGTACCGCCAGCTTTTCACACTTTGTGCTTGCTGAGGGCACATTTTGTCTCATCTTTATTAAAGGCATTAAACAGCATCTATCTCTTCTATTTATCACAGTAAAACAGCATTTACATTTGCTCTCCCTGCGCTATTTGCAAACTGTATCATCCTTCTTTAATGGAGGATGCTGACAATAAAATGAAAAGTGTTATCAGAGAGGTAAGACCAGTGCAAAATAACTGCCTCTGCTGACCAAGTATCTCATATACATATGTACTGCATTTGTCTTTTGTTATGTGAAATCAAGTCAATCTGCTTATCTCTCATAATGCCACTCATTTTCATAGTTACTACTGCTTGGATAGCTACTCTTTCTATAAAATATCCTTCTTTGTTAACATGTGCCATTATTAAAAGGTGCATTATTTTTTCACACTCCATTTCAAAACCAAAGAGAATCATGCGGCAAGAGCAACCACTCTATTTCATTGTTTAAAATGTCTCTTTGCCTTTGGATTATTTGTAAAAGTTTTTCTGTCTTTTTTTCTATTTCATTGATCAAGTGTTTTAATAGCAGTGCTAAGGTTATTACTAGAAGTATTTGATGATGCTTGTAGTCTTACAGACACATTTAAATATGTTTGTTCTGCACCTCTTAATCAAAGTGACAGATAGAACCAAGGCTTATAAATGACCCCATGCATTACCTCATCAGTACTTTATTTCAAACATTTCTCATTTCATCAGAGACTTCTGCCTTTCTTCACTCTCAAGAGTGTATCTTAGAAGATACTTTTCAACTATATTATTAATTGGCCTCCAAGAAAATGAAGTTATCAATTAGGTTAGTAAAATAAAATTAGCCATTTTACAGACACATCCAGTCAGTAACTTTCCTAACATGAAGAGAACACACAGTAACTAGGCTTTTGTGGCATGGGATGTACCATCCCCTTCCCTCTGATTCTCTCACTGAACACAGTTTACACCTTCATTGTATTATTATGAATCAACTGTCAAGTGATGACAATGTGGGGAAAAGCTCAGCTCACTATCAGAGTTTTGTGAGGATATAATGGTGGTTACCAGTGTGCGTTCTCCCACAGTTTGGATGCTCTTTTTGAAAGTGAGGACTAGATGTCTGTGAAGGATTTTGTATGGATGCAGCAGAACATTAGGGCAGGTTTATGCTGAAATAAAAAATCCCTTTTTGTGACCAGGATGTTACAAAAGGTTGTGCTGAGTCTTTGGTGACTTTGAATTAGCAACAGACATGAAATGCAGCTGATAATGCAGGTCACATTTCACACAATAGGAATAGTGTCCTTTGCAGGACATTTCTGAAGGCAGGTCTGTGTTTTTGTTATTAAGGAGCACTTTTTAAATACCCAGAGTCATATGCAGTGTCTAGGAATTGTCAAACTAGCAAGCAGTATGTGGCTATTTACCAATGACTGCTTATGCTGATTTCCAGTGTGCTACATATCATGCTTTCATGCTTTAGCAGAAAGTGTGCTAGGTGCCATCATAAATGATTTCTTTAATTCATCATAAAAAAAATACCTAACTATATAAATTTTTTCCTCCTGGAGGCAAATCATCCTGTTCATATTAAAAAAAAAAAAAAAACTTCCTAAATTTTTTCAGTATGAATCATAGAATGAGTCTAAAAGTTTTGCACATACTGCCCATTTGAGCAGCATACAGCATACATATGTAACATTAGGAATAATCTAAGAATAGTAGAACTAGGAACCAGGAGAAAAGTCTTATGTAGCTTTTCTTCATTGATATTTTCTCTGCAGCAGCTGCATCTACTGTGGCTTTCTCAAACAACAATACAATTTGTTCACTGAGGCATGTTTAATTCCATGAGGAGCACTCTGAGCAACTACAAATACGGATATTTGTGTAATGTCTTGGTGATTAAAAAAACCATCTTTTTCTTGACATGCAAAAACATATAAAATTATTTTGTATGTGAGGTGTTCTAAAATAGTTTTAATTGGACAATTATTTTAAAGATTCAGAGTATATTGCCATATTTCAGTATCATAATTAATTTGGATACAGGAGTCCATATGGCAGATGAGCAATATTAAATAAAAATAGCTGGTCTGACAGAGAGAAAAGTGATGTTATTGTGAAGAGATTTGTGGATTACATAATTCATGATTTTTATAGAAGACTTAGAGTTATGCCTAGAAACTGTTTTTTGTTTAGATTCTAACCAAGGTATGCCACTGTTGTAGTAATGAATAATGCAGATAACATGGTGCCCTCAGTGAACTATACAGCAGAAAAAGCAGCTGACTATCAGAAATAGCTCATTAGGAAAAAAAAAAAAAAAAGATAAATCTTGATGGAGAAACAGAAAAGACAGATTCTACTTCACAACTAATTTGTAAAAACAAGCCTGAAAAAAATCTGGTTCCTAAAGCCTTTGGGCAAACTCAGAACTAATTAAATAAAAAATGATCTCTGTTTCATACTTTTCAGATGAAATGGTAGATATTTCATCATGAAAGTTTATGTAATGCAAATGTGGGCCAACAGCAGTATAGGACTTCTAAAAATGAAACCATGATGAGAAAGACACAATGAGTCTGACTCATTATAGCATCCCTGTTTGCAACTCCAGGATGTAGTTAAGATGGTGTCAGCACTTTTATTATGTAACCTATTTTCAGTTGTTTATTACTTAGCTATAAAAAATTTACTTCAGGCTAAATCTGAGTGCACAAGGTTTCAGGTATTGTGTTGTTTTTTGGTGGTGGTGGTGGTGGTGGTTTTGGGTTTTTTTAATAAGTTTTAAATAAATTTTAAACTTTGACTAATGTGTTTACAATTGGAGAAAATTATTTTCTGTGAAAGGTGCTGAATTTACACACTTCTTTTACTGAATTTATAAACTTCTTTTAATTTCCAGAGCATTTAAATGATTGTTGGAAAACTCATTCTGTACCATTAAATTTTTTCAGCTTGTATATTTCCAAATATTTTAAAATCAATCGTCAAACCATTTTAAGCCCTGTCAAAAAGGGAAGATGTGATGACTGAAATTAATATACAAGTAATGGAACCAAAAACCTTACTCCAAAAATATAGTGAAGCATAGAGCTACAACTTAAAACCAAGTAGCAAATTCACTGAATAAACCCACGCCTAAATATATCTTATTATAACTACTTTTGTGTCTATTTCCTAATCTTCTGTATCTGATACTGCAGTTTTAATTTTTCTGTATGTCTACAAAGTACAAAAATCCATAAAACATTTCATCAGTGCATCATCAGAGTAAGCCCCAAAAAGACTGTAAAAATGTAATTCAGAAATAATAGATCATCTTCCATCTAGTCCAGCAACAGGGAAAACCTTCGTGTTAGACACCAAAACTGCTTGCGCTGGAGGCAGGTGTTGGGTGTTTTCAGAGCTGGGCTTTAAGCACCACCAGGCCTTTTTCCTTTATCAGGGCCCCAGCCTGTGACGCTCCCCAGGGCTGCTGTGTGGGGTGAAGAGGGCAAAGGCACAGGGTAGCACTGCCAGGAAAGCAGCAGTAGTGCACTGCTGAAAATGGGGTGATGTCCCAGTTCTGGCATATCCATCAGACTGTGCTGACTTAGCTTCTTGCACGTTCTGTCTGCACCCTGAAGAGAAGCCATGAGCAGATGACTTCGGGGGACCACTTGAAACACTTGTACCAATTTAAAAGTGGTGTCCTGGGCATGCTCCTCTAAAGACTAAAGGCTGTCTTGTCAATTCTACCAACATCATTTGAGTGTGTGTCATCTGAAATTGAAGGAGAGATATTTATCTTATGCTTGGTTTCCACTTAGCTTTGCAAAAAATTGATTTAAAGGTTGATTCATAATCTGCACAAGAACAGAAATGATAGCCATTATATATGCAGTAATAGGTCACATATACAGGCTTCAGCACTACAATCAGTTTAGCTAGGTGAATTAATGATGAGCAAGATATCACATCCTTCTCAAAAAGAGTATGTTTAGGTCACTGACTTATCTTGATATAGCATTAGTTAATGTGTGCTTCAAAAGCCTTTTTAAGAGTGAGCACAGAGAAATCACTGGGGTTTTGTACTGGTTAAAGGTAGTCTTAAATTTAGATTTTTCTCCCAATTAATATATAATATTAATATAGACATTTTAAAATAAGCTACTATCTCTCCTCATCTATGCACATGCAGTGATTAGCTGGTCAATAAAATACTACCAAATTCATACACATTGTAAGCCAAAACTAAAGGAAATGCAGTGGAATACTCTATTTACTGCTTTAGGGCAGGTTCATTAATTTCACTTTCATTTATAAATCCTCAGGTAATCTTTTTCCTTTCCCTTTCCTTATGATTGAAAAGAAGAAAAAACAAACAGAACCTCACACCAAAATAGGTATTGCCAGGATTCACTATTCTTGTAAGCCACTTTCCTTCTTTAGCTGACTCTAAGTGAGTAGTTTGGTCATCTGACTGAAGCTTCCGAGGTACATTACTTTCAGTTGCTCCCTGTCTTTGAGGAGCAATTTCATAGTTGGTTTATTTTCTTTTTTTGGGCATATATGTTGCTTTTCCCTAATTTTCTTGTAGTTACTTTCCCTTCTTTCTTCCTTTTCCCAGATTTATTCTGTTCCTGAACAATTGCACTTAAACATATTCTCTATCTTAGCTTCTGAGCTACGAGTGTACAATCTTAAAAGCAGTTAATGTGTTTGAGGGCAGAGATGAATATGTATATATCTATTTCTTGAAATAGAACTGCTCCTCTTGAGCTGGATCTGTGAGACACTGCAGGAAGGAACAGTTTCTTATGCAGAAGTCAGCGCACACACTTCCACTTTCAGCTCATGGCAGGACCCAAAGACTGGAGGGTCTCTTTTCTGGCTCTTCCTATTACTAAATCTGCTGTCAGATGGAAGGATGCAGGAAGCAGAGGAATTCTGCAGGAAAGGTTGTTGGCTTGTTTGAGCAAAGAGGATCTCTGTGTATCACTTTCGTATAGTATCCTTCTAATAATTTTCAGTTTTCTCTTTGGAGAAGCATTCTCCCAGCTCCTTCTCATAAAAGATAAAGGTTTTTAGAAACTCATTTGTGTCATTAGAATCTAAACAGACTGCTAACTAAGATACAATTTTATTAATTTTTTTACTTCTGCAACATTTTCATTTAATGTTTATTTTATTGTTTTATTTTAGTTGTAATCAAAGCCTAGCTTTTAGCCTGCAGTATACGCATTTAGCAAAGAAATTCAACTGCACATAGAACAATCTATTAACAGGTTAAGAATGGAATTGTCCTGAAGGAGAACCAGCCTTCCTTGCAATAGTTTGATGCTACTGTAATATCAGGGAGTTCACAAAATTAGATGACTAAGAATTCTGAGAGTCATTTTACAAAAGAAGACACATAATTGGAATTTAGTCCCAAGACTTTGATGTCTGTATTTTGGCTGTATCTTGCCTGTGCTGCATCTTTGAATTTTCTAGCTTTTGTCACTGTAATACCTTGGATCACAACGTAATAGAGAAGGTTTCTTCTTTTTGTTGTTATTATTTTTGTTCATACTATGTAATTGACCCATTTCCATGTAATTTACTCAGGGAAACTTGACGTGCCTTTTTTTCTGCATTACAAATATTTCTGATTTGCAAGTCATTAAATATTTTCCTTAGCAGATATATCCTTAAAGGGTGGGCAAATTCCAGGGAAGGTTGAGCAAAAACCTCAAATTCAGCATATTTAAAATCTTTGTACAAGGAGTTGAAAAAAGATTAGCAGATTTTCTTAATCATTATATTATGTGACATTTAAAATGTTATAAAATTCTTGAAAGATCCAAACAGTAAGAAAGTGTAAGGACAAATTTATATATACAGAACCAAGTCTGAAATACCTCTATTTCTCTCATTCAGGATACTCCCTTATACCTATGGTTTGTGTCTTTCTTAAGCCTTGTAAGTAAACTAAGATGTATCTCTGGATAATTCTAAATGCAAAAGAAGTACTCCTGTCTCTGCTGTTCTCCTATCCTCATTAACTTTCCAAACTGTACAGTGAGTACAGAAGTGCTCTCTAACATACCTATATAAACAAAAACACTCAGAAAGTATGCATATTTCCCATGGATGTTAGAAGAAATGTAACCATAAAGAAGAGATCATCCCCTGTACTCGGCCCCAGATCCTGTGCTCATTTTGGGGCCAGTCACCACAAGAAAACCCTGAGGTGCTGGGGCATGTCCAGAGAGCAGCGATGGATGGAACATGAAAGGTCTGGAGCACAAGTCCTGTGAGGAGCATCTGAGGGAGCTGGGGGCGCTCAGCCTGGAGAAGAGGAGGCTCGGGGGGGACCTTATCACTCCCTACAACTGCCTGAAAGGAGGAGGCAGCCAGGTGGGGCTCAGGCTCTTCTCTCACGTAACATAAGATAGGAAAAGAGGAAATGGCAACAAGTTTTACCTGGGGGGGGGGGTTCTGATTGGATATTGGGTAAAATTTCTTCACCAAAAGGGTTGTCGAGCACTGGAAGCGGGTGCCTGGGGAAGCGGTTGCACAGCCTAAAATCATACAATGAATGTGAGAGGTGTGTAATGTTTAGATGCATATTTTCCAGAATCTATTTCAAAGTATAATTCTTGACATCATAATGCCATCTTTAAGTAAACTTTGTTCCAGTAGGACTGCACATTTAAATCACATTGTATACGACTTGTTCTTATAACTGTAATTGCTACACTTACTCCAAATGTTAATGGATTGAGGTAAGCCTGATTTCTCTAGCAAAATACAGATTGTAAGTACAATACAGCACCAAAGCTTTTACAGCAAATAACAAATAACATTTTTATCATGCTGACAGTCACAAAAATAGCATGGGATAAAATAGCTGTTGAAACCTTTTCTCCTTCCTTAGAGAGATATGTAAGTCACCTATAGCCTAAGATTCATAATATTTTTTATCCTTACCAGGCAAGGAGTAAGATAATTGGTCTGTCTGACTGTGTATCTGTTTCAAAAGCATCAAAACAATATATGCAATAGGATCTGAGGGGGGAAAAAAAAATCACATTGTAAAATGATAAATGATAATATGCTCAACAGGTAAACTTTTTATAGGACAGGGTTAGGGATCAAGGTTACAGCTAATAATGTATTGCAGAAGACTGTAATTGTCTGGAATATTTTCTGATTATGTTCTTATTTTTAAGATGGTATTTTGATGTACTGCAGCTCTTCTTAGGCTCTGATAGTTATTAATAGATACATGTCCTTTAGTATAAGTAATCCGTTCCACATAGGAAGAATATATTGTTCAAAATAAGAAGACATGTTTCATTTTATAATTGGTTGAAAACTTGAGAAATAGTTCTTCATTCTGGAAAGTACTGTAGAGAATAAATTGCCTCTTCTGCTTCAAAAATCTATGAAGTCTTATCTTTTTGATTCAAGGTTTTTCTCAAATAGTAAATTTAGATACTAGGAGAGCAGAAAATTCTGCTATCTTTTATGTAGTAAGTAAAATATTAAAGGAAATTACATCAAAGATCTAATACTGTGGATTTTGTTTTGGTTTATTTTGGCAGTGAACCTATTAAAATCTATTCTTTTAGACTCACACTTTTTTCTTTCTTTTTTTTTTTTCTTTTTCTAAAGTTTAATAAAAATGAATTCCCTCTGAACTAAATCCTAGCAAATCTAATCAAAGGCAGTCACTTCACTAAGTGGAAGCAGGGGGTGGGGAGGAACTAAATTACAACTTTCTACAAGATCCTAAAAAGCAAAATGGAAAAAAGCCATGGTCAATATAATAAATCATAACATCATAGAGAGCTTATTTGGAGGCAGTTAAGGAGTGTTGATTAAGGAGGTGTTGGTGTTAAGGTTGTAATCAGGCAGCCATTTCAAGCCTCACTTTCACAGCCTGCTGACATGAAGGAATAACATTTATTTTGTGAACAGTTATGTGACTGAAGTCAGAGACAGATGAGAAAGGGATTTTCCCCCCCTCTTATTTCAGCTGTAGAGTAAAAACATGTAAAGGCTTTATGAGTTACAAAATGAGATGTGTTTGATGATTTTCTTCCTCACTTCTCCAGGATGAAAGCTACCTTTTCCAAATATGCAAATTAACATCTGTATAAGCAGAACCTGGAAAAAGTAAAATGGACTCTTCGAATGCTCGTATCAATATATATGTGTGTACATATGCATGTGAATATGAGAGCCTCATAAACTGCTGGATGGGAAATCTGCAAGTAAAGGCCTTGGTCTTCCCTCACATTGTGTAAATTGAAAATAATTCTGCTGAATTCAGTAGACACATTTTTGCTGTCAAAGTGGTTTCTCAGAGAAAATAACTAAAAGGCACTGATATTTCAGACAGTGGAGTATCTAGTGTTTTACACTGTTGAGAAAGATCTGATTTTCATCTAATTTTGTCACTTTGCATAGTTTGAATAGTGTGTGTTAACAAGCCATAGGAAAAACACAATGACACCTGTGTTTGGATAAGAACATAGTGGTGCAACAGTCTTATTTTTCCTCTAGCAAACTTCAGTGTATATATGCAAATCCAAGTTCAATGAGTTGCAATTCATTGCTTGAATTATATGTACGCCAAATATGCTCTGTCAATGGAGCTCTCTCTCATTTCTAATTTTTATTGGAGCTACTAAGAATATACAAGTAGGGGCACCACTAGTGCTATCTTACAGGTCTAAGGATATGTGAGATAATTCACAGGGGAAAGGTAGTAGCTTTCATTAGATCAACTAATACAGCTATGGAAATAAGGATACACTTTCAGGCAGACAAATTATATGTAAAATATATTAAATGACCAAACATGATGATAAGATATTGATAACATTAGCCTTATTGTATACTAAAACACTCTGTACTGAATTAAATATTGAATTAGAAGGTTTCCAATGCACATAACTTTCAGCTAAGCTGCCTTATTGGAGAAGATGGCTATTTACTCTATCTTGCCTTCAAAATAATTGTGTTACCGATATGGTTAGGTATAAAAAAATCCAAAAATTATTCATTGTCATAGTTAAATTTTGCTCTAAATAAAACACTCAAGAAAGCTGTAGAAGGATAAAAAAATATCACTCCAAATATGACTGAAGAAGAGTAACCAGATTTAGGAAAAGGGCTGAAGGAATATCTAAAGATGTCCTTGGCAGTACCCATGCAATGTGTTCTTTTTGTATAGCTCTGCTTTAGGATCTCTTATGGAAGATGAAAATGGAGAGATGGAGATGGAAAAATAGAAAGAAGAAAATTCACTTTCCAGTCTAATCTTATTGCAAATAAGCCTACTATAGATTTTTGCTTAATAAAATATTAGATTAAAAAGAACAATTCTTCAATAACACACATCCGTTCCAAATTAGGGAAGTAAAAAATTAAAAGAATCATGATCAACAATGATCTAGAAAGAGGAAATGTAAGCAAACACACAATGAGAAATCAGATACTCTTCAACTTTATAACTGAAAGACATAGTGAATTAAGAAGGAATCCTAGCATATTTTAAAGCTTTGATTAAAAAATATGGATTTAAAAACCACTTAAAAAGGCATTACTGTACTTGCAAAGAACAATTAGAATAAGAAAAAGAAAAATGCTCAAAAATTGTCCAATTGAAGAGTAATTGGACCTTAGACACATCTAGCTGTGAATGTGACACAGCCTAATGAGGATTTGGCATCATTTACTAATGGAAAATAACTGACAGATGTTTCAAAGTGTCTACATGCTCACACACATTGCAAACATTTAAGAAGAAGGGATAACATAGTTTTTTCCCTATTTTGTGCGTTTGTTTTTATGTCATGTAATAAATGGGTACCAGCAGATTAGAGAAGCATAAGAATATAAAGAGAAATTTGCTGTTTGTTTCTGAAAATACTTTTGAATTGATAGGTACCTATCAATTCAGTATTCTGAAAATACTTTTGAATTGATAGGTACTGAATTGGCAGTATAAATCAAACACAATTTAAAAAAAATTGTATGTGTAAAATTTAAATTTTAATGTCTGCAAATTCAAGAGGAGCATATATGTTTAGGGGGAAAATAAAGAACTTATCTTCTAAACCCTCCCATACTTACTTCATATAAAAGGTCATTTATAAATAATTTCTTGGGAAAGGAATGACTGCAAAGCACAGAAAACATTTTCTGTTCAGAGATACCTTCCAAATTGGCTCAGATCACCCAGACAATTGATACAGCATGATCAGAACAGAAAACCTGGTTACACTATTACTGTAACTCCCCAAGTCATGGCCACTTCTTGGGAAATTACTTTCTACATAACCATACAACGGTTTCAAATTTCCTCATTCCTTAAACCAAATTGCAGCAAGGTTTACCTAACATACACTAATGAATCTTGGCATCTTTATATATAGTCCAGCTAGGAAAAAAGTACTTTGGTCTCCTCAGGGGAAGTTCATGTCTAAGTGGAAAACTTCTTGAGGACTTCATAAAGCACAGCAATTTTATAGGCCTATTATGGAAAAGTGGGCGTAGATCTCAGTTCATGAAAATGAGAGTTCAGGTTGTGCAGTTCCATCATTGAAAGCATGACTGTCTTGCCTGCAAAGACAGGCTAGAACTTCACTGCAGGACCAGCACTGAGGGGATAATTGAATCATAAGGCCTAACGTGATGAAATAACGTGTATTAAAATTGGATTACACATTCACTGCCTTTTTGCACAGCAGATGTTGAAACATTCTGACAGTTCTGAAAGTATGAAGACTACAGTAGAAGTGATCAGAATAATATAACTCTTCTTCTTCTAAATTTATCTTCTAGAGTAGAAGAGTAGAGACTAAAATTTCTAGACTCTAGGACACTGCCCTAGGAGTTTTAGAAATGGTTTTTGTTACACTATTGAGCAGTGGGGTAATGAGGTACTATTAACTGCAATGACTTGACTGAAGATCTCTTAGCTATCACGTTTCTGAGTGTTAAAAAGCATGAATTTGAACATACATAATTCCTGAAGTTGAGTAATCAATAACAAATTTAATAATACCTAATTTCTTTTCATTTGTTTTCCATTCATCATTCAAATTTTCAACTTTTATTCCCCAGAATGATAAAGGTTAGAATTTTTTCCTTGATATAATTGATGGCACTACAATCAAAGCGCTGATAATTGTATATAATTGCATGTTGGAGCCAAACTGCGAAGAGAAGGTTAAGCACTTCAAGAGGAGATGAAGGAATGTGAGTCTGGCAGTTTCTCTACAAGCACCCTGGAAAAGGGTCATCCCACTCTTTGTGCTGTTGCATGGCCAGAAAATGCCCTTTTGGTGTGCTCCAAAACCAGGAGGGAAGGTTGTTCTGAAAGACTGGACATTAAGAGTCCAAATCATGGCCTTATCCTTTCTTCCAACTGCTCTGTGAAGACAGATACATTTAAGAGAAAGCCTCCAGTGTGAGGCAGAGATTTTGTGCTACAGTTTAAATCAGAGTATTTAATATGTGGACATGTGTTCAGCACTGCTCAATTACAGTAGCTCCACATATTTTCATGGTTTGATGCCTCAGAATGGAGTATCTTTTAAAGGACTTCCTGAGCATGACTAATTCCTTGCTGAATCAGCTGGAATGGTGGAGACTCAATTTTTACAGCTGTCTCAGCCTTTCATTCTAGAAAAGCTTCAAAATACTTAGCAGTGAATCAAACTCTATGGTAACTTATTGGTAGGATTTTGCTGAAATGATAGAGTCACTACAGCAGTAATTCCCATTTCCATAGCAAAATTGTGGTTTACTTATCCAGCTATTTCAAAAATGTTATTGGAGAAGATTAATTTTTCAGTTTATATTTTTATCCATTAGACCTTCTATCTATAAAACCTAACATATTTTAAAAGACAATTACAAGGTTAAAATGCTTAGTTTTTATTTTTCAGCAATATCAAACCAAACAATAACAATTTCTCCATTTATTCTGATTGAAACTATAATCAATTTTAGCTTTTGTTTTTTCCTTACTTCAACCCTAAGCACAGGCTAAAAATTCCACATGTCAGTTTGAAGGTATTGAACCTTACAATTAAGAAAAAAAAAAAAAAGATCAGTGATTTACTGTGTAATGGGAAGTTCAGATTTGTATTTTCACATACCATGTTTCTTAGTAGAAGAGCCAATTTCTGAGCTGCTCATACTCTACAGCTCTCATTCACAGGATCTCTTCACGGGAATAACTGCATAAATAAGTACATATAGCCTTCATACCTTTCATCCTCAGAAAGCATTGCAAAAGCAGAAGCAAAGCAAATACTCCTCCCTGAAATATGTGGAAGGATTCCATCCACCTAAACTCTCATCACATTTTTCAGGTAATTTACCAAAAAAAATTTATTCAGAACCATCAACACAAGAAATAATGGACTTCTGAAGGTTTTAGAAACCTGAAATTTCTACTCATAGATTTTCATCTTAAGCCTCCTGAAAGAGGTTGTTATTCATTATTTTGGGCCAAATTTTTGAATAGGTAAACTTGGGAATTTAATTTGATTATATGATCACTTTTTTATCTCTTCTAATGTATCTCCTTTATCATAATATTTACTTTTATTTATTCTGTGGTTATAGTAATTAGATATATAGCAAAATAGGACATTATCTCCCAATTCCTTATCTTTATCTGCGTGTTGTTATCCCAAAGCATTCTCTCAGAAAAACACCAAAGTAAACTGAAACCCTTAATCCATTAAGCTCCAGAAGGATGACTGGGATGCTGTTGTGTACTATGAATTTACTCTGTCATTTACTAAGAATTTTGGACATGAAGTATCATGTAGAAATTGGGCTGAGCGTGTGAGGATTCAGATTAATAGTAGAAAGAATTTCTTGAATTGTGAGAAAATTTAATTTTTTTGGAACATATACTTTGGGGAACAATATTGAAAACCCAAGCTTCCATTTCTATTCTTGTAATTTCAACACTTTTATGGTAGCTATCACCTCTAATTATCAGGGAACTCCCATTAGTCATGCACTTAGATATCAGAGTGACTCCAGTGGCAGCAGCTCAAACCCAATTAGGAGCTTGACTAAAAGTACTATAAACCTGACTAGTTTTTTACTAGTAGATGAAAGTCAAGGATATAAATGAGAGCAACCCCCAAAATGCTTCTAAACAGCAATCTTGAATTGCTGTGCATGTTGCTGCTTACTTCCTAAAATACAATTTTTGATTTTGAGAATATGAATTTATTATTAAGACAATGGTTTTGTAAGTTTGTTACCCTTTTCTTGTTTCCCCATGTCTCTGTAAACATGTGCATGGCTCTGAACAGTAAACAATTTGATATTCATATCCCAGGTTTATCTCCTCTCACTATTTCTAGAAAGTGCATTAGATATTTTTTGTTGCCAGCCCTGTAATGATCCTCAGCTGTTTCCACTCTCTCTTAGGGTGTTAATATTTCATTTGCAATCACACTCTGTGAGCTGTAAAAATGTTTACAAATGTGTATAAGGTAACAGAACATTTTTCACATTTGAATCTATAGTGACAGCCCTAAACACAAAACACACAACGTGAATGACTCTTTCTTCTACCTTCCAGATTTCCTGATTCAGAGTCCAAAAGCTTAAATCAGGAGTGGCTTCCAGCATGTAAGTGCTCTCATGTCCATACACTTCAGGTGCTTTTGCAGCACATCTATGTTTTTTGTTTATTAGTTCCCTATGTTGATGACCACTTATGTGATTATGTATTTTATTGAACTGGGACTGCTGAGATCAAAGTTAGAAATAAATGAGTACTGCTGAACATGGGTGAGTGCACATATCTACTAAATTGTTTAAATAATTTAGATTAATCTTTCAAAAAGCAGGAATCACATGTGGGAAAGACACCTGTGGATTTTAGAAATCAGGTCTGGTGGCTGATTACAGTATTTTAAAGAATAGCTTGTTCAACAGCTTTATGCCTAGGAGGTGTGCAAAGCAGCAAATTATTTCTACTGAATGGGATAGTAAGAGCTTTATTCTGTGGAAGTTAAATATCTCTCAGAAACAAAAGTATTCATAACTTCCATTTTAGCCTGCTGTAGAATAGCTCTTGAAACTGAAAGATCAGCAAGAACTTTCAGATAATTTTGTCTGTTTTTATTTGCTTGCTGTATGCAAGACCATTAAAATATTCTTTTATCTAAAGTATAATTAGGAGACAACTACACTGTGAACAGCTAAATCATTTAACTGCTTCAGAAGAAAAAAAGGTAATCTTGAATTTCATTCAGAAAGCTTTTGAATGAAGAAATTGAGGGCTACAATTTTATTCTTAAAAGAAAGCTTTTCTTTTTAGGATAAGCTACAGAAAACTAGTTTGACTCACACAATTGTGTTGCACAAAAAATGTATTCAATAAGGAGTAGATCAATATTGTACATAGACATTTTCACATTTAAATTTTCTTTTTTCTCTCTGAACACTTTGGGCCAGCTTTCTTCCTTCCATAATTCTTTTCTCTGATACCTTCAAGTCTCAATTAGTGATATTCTTAGTGTTTCTGCATCTGGCTCACAAAATAAATGCCTTCTTACAAAAGCACTCCACTTATTATTTCACAAAGAAATTCTGATAATTCTACATTATTAAGACTCATAAGTAGATCAATAAAGAGAAATGAATAAATTCAAGTGCATTATGTCATGAGAAGAACACATTATGCCTCTGACAACTGCTGACTTACGGAGGCGGAAAAATAAAGTGAACTGGTATTAAGTTAAAAACATTCTGGTCAAATCCACTCATTTTACTGAAAAAATCAGTTTAATATGAGATTATTTTGACAATTAAATATGATGATCTGAATCTTATCTTTCCTGTTGAATTTCTAATACTGCTTATACATTCTTCATTGATCATTTTTTTTATTCTGAGGATTAAACTAGATTTTAAAAACGGTAGGAAGTAATCATGATGTACCTGTTTTATTAGCATATAAATAGGCATGGTATTTAAGAAATATATAAGGTAAAAATATATTTTATTCATAAGCATATCATAAAAATAAGATGACTCTTAATTGTTTCTTCTTGTTTAGTTCTATGTGATTGTTTAACTCCTTTGACCTTTGTAAATTGTCCAAGTTCTCAGTGCACTGGAAAGTGTAGCAGTGGCTACATAGGAGCTCACAGGCCTAATTACAGATGCCCCTTGAAAAAATAATCTTGCTTTCTTCAAATCTAAGACCATTTCTACTTGTTCACTTTTTATCTCAAATACTTGGAAATATGTCTGTTCTCTAGACTCTCTGAGCACATGGAAAAATTGTTAATCAGTCTTATTTTTTTTTCTTTTTCAATGTGATTTTTAAGAACTGTGTCTAACAAGCACATATTCTGTTTTACAGTACTTTTCAAGCTATATGATTAAGCTTCTGGCATGTACATAATTACCAGGTGATTCAGTACCTTCTCCCTGCAGGTGTGGGGCTCAGGGCAATCACTGCTCTGATAACACTCAGGCAACCCAAACTTTTAGTGATTCGTATTTCTCTTAGCCAAAATATGCCCCACAAACTTGGATATTCTGAATCAGAATTTAAGTGGACTGTAGCTGGGAAATCTCGCAAGTTTTTAAGCAAAAAGTGTTATCATCAATTGGACTAATCACATTTCTTAATTTCTTTTTTTAAAGACAAAATACAATATGAATACTAATTATGTGATTTGCATATGACTGGGGAATATTCAGTGCCCAGCATATGTCCTCTGACTCAGGGACAATTTTGGTCCATTGGGGTGAAAGAGACTGGCCATTACTCTAATAGAATCTACCCCTTCTTCTGGAGGTAGATTTGTGCAAAAGCATAATTGTAACTCAGAAAACACAACTGCTCAAATACATGTCACTGACTTTAATGTACCTGGGAAACATTTCTGTTGTATTAGCAGAAATCAATATTAGTGTTTTTTTCTGTGACATGAATAGAATCTGAAAAAAAAATACTTTAAATCTGCTATAAAACACAGTCAATTTTGAGCAAAATATGAGATGTGGTTCCTTCCCACCTTCTACTCTTCACCTCTGTTTGAAAAAAGGTTTTTGTTGCTCTCTTCATTGTTAGACTTGTTCATATAAGTAACATTTTGTCTTTTATTATTATTTATTATTATCCTTTTTTTTTTAGAGATGATCTGGAGGAGATAAGGATACAAGACGTACCCTTATATCTACATCTCCTACATGCAATATATCTTCCAATAAAGAAAGAGAAAGATAATAAATTAATAAGAAAACCATACTATATTCTTTCTGGTTTCATCACATCTGACCATGAGCATACAGCCACATTCACCTTAGAAAGTAGAGATAAGTGCCATGACATTTTTCTTAATTCTAAAGAGCAGTTGTCCTTTGTGTTTGAATGGTGTGCATGATCACGTGACAGAACATTCAACATTTCTTCATGTGCTCAATCCAAGAAAACTCTAATTAGCTGAATATTTACCAACCACGTAACACTATCCACACACATATTTAAATTTTGCCCACATCTTTTGAATCTCACTTTTTCTAGGAACACATTTGAACAATCTGAAATTCTGTATAGCTTTTTTTGTTTACATCTGTATCCTCAACTACTGAGATAATCTAGTCTTACTCGCCTTTTCAATACTGCAATTAAAATTCTGCTGGAGACATGATTCTGCCAGCAACAAATGAACCACAGGATGCTGGTATGAGAATAATGCAGATTTAGAAAAGCAAGAAATATAAGCACCAATATCATGTTTTTGAATTTACTTATGGATTCAACATATGCATTTGTGTGAGGACCATTTTATCACAGCAGTTTTGTTTATGAGATAAATTATTGCAAATAATATTTGTTGTTTTATGGCTCCAATCTATTCCCACTAAGTAAATGAAAATTCACATCAACTCATAAAAAAATTAATTGAACTTTTGAGTCAAAATCTGTTCTTTAAAAATGTAAATAGAGATCATTAAGACTAATAATGTCTGTATGAGCTGAAAACAAAACAAAAAGAAGAATTTTCTCCAGAAACAGGGACAAAGTTCAATGTATCTTTCTTTTTTTTCTTCTTCTTCTTCTTCTTTTTTTTTTTTTATTTTTACTGCAGATCTTAAAAATTTTGTTTGGAATTCTACAGCTCACTCTTAAACAAAGATGTGTGATTATAACAAATTTATAGGCAGTGCTTACCATGGCTGTATTCATCACAAGAAAGCATCTGATAGCAAAGCCAGGATATGTATGTCATTTCAGATGCCTGACCATTTGGAATATTTGCTGAGGGGTGGGGTTTTGGGGTTATTTCTTAAATAATTTCAGCATTGTGGACAACTATCAAACACCTCTCCCTTCTGCACTGCAAAGTGTAATCTTGATGGTGGTTATTTTAGAAGTTCAGAATACTTTTGAGCGCCGAAGCTCTTAACATCTATAAAAAGTGCTGTTAACCAAAAAAACCCAAAATTGCTTCTACACAAAACAAAGTTGCTGTCTTCTATAAAGGTTTTCATCAGCTGTGTCCTATATTTTAACAGGAGAATATAACTTGAAGATGCTTTCCTGGTTGGAACTTTTCCGGCCATCCTTTCAACAGGGATTTAACTCCATTCTCAGGAAAACATCAGTCCTGGGTTACAATACAGTTCCACATAAACTGATTTTTTTATGAATCCCTGAATATTCTTTAAAGTACACCCAAAGTTCAATCTAATCTAGATGGCATCATCAAATTTTTATACCATTACTATAATTACATTTGCACACACAACTCAATTACCAAAGATATGGATCGTTACCTGCACAATTTGATTATGAAATTTAAATCAATATATTTGATATAATTACAGTTAAGGTTACAGTACATTTTGTCACAAACCACATTATACATTACCGTCTTGTTTTATGCATTTTAATAATTCACTTTAATCTGGTATACTTCAATAAAAAGGGATATTTTTCTTCTGGAGTAATTTCACTAAATGGGAGGAGATGGGAAAATATATTGTACATTAGCATCTAAGACTAAGCAAATTATCTATCCTGCATTTTGTTTTAAGAATCTACAAGCATATTGTTGTATTTTGGAAACAGAGAAATATAATTGCCTTTCTGTATTTTTGTGTGTTCATGGAATCTGATCCATAGGAGAAAATTTATAGAAGGAGACATATGCAAAGTTAAAGCCAAATTGGGTGCTAACACACCACATGTGCTTTAATATGCTTGTCCAGGTGCCAATGAGTGTCAGATTTGACTCAAAGCTTGAATCTGGACAGTTCTGAAGAAGCAAATGTTTGATATGAGTAATTCACATGTGCACACTAATTCATGCATGCACATAAACTCTCTCTGAAATACATTCATCTGGGGGAGATGCAGCAGGGAATCTGCTTAGAAAATACAAACATCCACTCCTAAAACAGAATAGAACCTAAGGCAATTTAATTATATCCATATTTCATAGTGATGAAAATTTTCAGTTAAGTTATTCCTACATAATTTCATTAAAATTAGGGTGTGATTTGTCTCAAAGTGTTTCCATACCTTTGCTTGGACAAAGCTCACTATATAACAAGACTTTTGTATTTTTACTTTTACTTTGAGCCCCTGGCACAGTTTCACTCATAGTGAAATTATTCACTTGCTTCAGAAGAAAATATTAAGCATTTGTTTCATCCTAAAATTCACCTTAAATACCAAAGTGATTTCTGGAGCAAGAAGCTTTTCTCTTCCTGATAAATCAAATTATTAACAGTAATTTACAGAAATTAACAGTAATTTAAACATTTTTAACAAAGACAATAGTAACATATGTGCTATGTTAGTAAATGCAATATACTTCTCTAAGATTAAAAATCATGACAAATATTTTACTGCAACCTCTTGATATTTCCTGAAAACTGTCCTTTAAATATTGCCTTTTTTGGATGACCCATGCTTGATTGTTACCAACAAAGAAGTGACAGAGTGATCCATAAAAGGCCAGATTTTTAACAAAAGTGACTAGTAAAGCCTACTTGAAAGGCATTTTCAAACTTGAACATTAACAATAAAGTGTGATCTCTGTTAAAAATAAAACAAAACCAAAACAAAACAAATTAATTTTAGCAACATTTCAATATTGGCTAAAAAAACTTTTAGCTATTAACACTTAAGCTCTGAACCCAGAATTACCTCTTTATTTAATGTTCTGGTTTCCCTTTTTTCCTGAGATCTTAATAATCTGATATTTTTTCCTTATTGTTTTGGGGGTTGAAACAAAATAAGGGAAATAAATATGTGCATACATCCCAGTGATATCTGTGCAAAAGAAACAGGTAGTGACTGTCTGTACAAGAGAAACAATTCTTGCTTTGCTTTTTGGCCTCATTAGCTTGCTGTATAAAAGTAAAAAGAGAGAGAATCGGTATCTCTTAGGTTTTTATCTTGGGCAGATACTAGGATCCACAATTTATTATTTAAATCACATTTCAGATTTCACAGTGCAAGTTAATAAGCTACTCTACAGGAAGAAAAAGTATATTTTTCCTCAGATTTATTAACGTACTTTTAAATTGAAACTGCAAAAATGTTCTCTACATTTGTTACTGCAATATCTGATATCTAAGTAGGGATAAAATATAGTCTTATTCCTGGGAATGGATTTTCTTGTCTTTATTGAAAGATGATTTCACAATAGAAATTAATTGAATTTTAAAAGACTTGTCATAATTCCATTTCTTATATATCTTTTTAGTAAACATAAAATAAAAAGAATGACTGAAATCCAGCTGAAATCTTTTAAATGAGAATATTGGAGAAAGGAAAAAAATATTTTTTTCAAGCTTATCAGCTCGTGTCCATGTATTAATTCTTTGGGGTTTATGCTTTAATCTGTGATCTATTTCACATTAGCATCAGAGATCATGGTAGACCAAAGAATGTTTCTGTTTTTATCTCAGGTTGTATCTCAGGAAGTCTTAAGCTGTTCAGTGATGACTTAAACCCTCAAGGTCTTTTAATGAAAAAGCACACATTTCTAGAGTTACAGCTACCTGTGGCTCAAATTGGATTGCTCTGCTCTAAGTCTACCTCCTATTTGAGCCATATAAATTGTGTTGAGTATTTTTCTAGTTGAAAACTCATTGCCTTTATTGGGAGCACTGATGGTATGTGCTGCATGAAAGGTATGAGGAGACTTCCTTTGGGATGAAAATCATCTTGGTCACCAAAGGTTAAGAGATAGTTTCATTTCTTTCTTTAACAATTTAAGATGTTATCTAACTTTTTACTTTGGATAAAAAGGGAATTTTCTCTTTTCCCTAAGCAGTGGCCTTGAAACAGTTCCCCAAGTTGAATGAATAAGTTACTTGAAGCAACAACAGAGAGGATGTGCCAGCTTTGTTCCGTCCAGGTTGGAAGTGGTTCTGCCATACTGTCCAGTCTGGGGGCCTCTAGAAGTGAAGACTGTGAGAGAGGCTGTGTTGCCTTAATAAAAATCAGTCATCAACTTAAACACAAAAACAGATTCCACGTATTTCAAATTCGTCTTTGTGCATCAGGCAAAGCAGGGAACAAGTGAAATAAATGAAGCAACAGAATGTACAAGTATTTCTTCTGAAGAGATTCTGAAAGAAGTCCACAGCTTTCAGGAAAGCCCTTGAACTGACATTCTTCCTGGAACACCCCAATTAACCTTAGTAAAAGCTGACCTGGGCTTTCCTATACACACTACCCAGAATTTTCCTACATTAAAATGGTGTCTCCATTGCTTTAAAAAAGCACGTGAATAGGCTGGTTTTAATTACAGACATTTTAATGAGAAACAAAACCAGGAGACCAGATTGTATTTTCAATCTTTCCAGTGCAATCACCTCAGCATGCATAGTGCAAGTCTGAAATGCTAATCTATTTTTATTAAGATCAGTTTGAACTCAGTTGATTAAAATAGTGTTGGTAAGAGCTATGCAATAAGACAGAAAGCCTGGTAGTGGTCCTTGTTTTATATCTTGGAATCAACTCTAATTAAAGAAGTAAGGTCCTGAACCTCAGCTGGTGTCTAGTGACATTATTTTTAATGGAACTCGGACAAATTTCATCCATTTCATGTCTGAACTTTGACTGTGACTTGTTTGTTTTTCACTAGTGTTTTCTTCCTTCACTGTTAATGAAATGTTTCCTGCTTCATTTCCTGAGCAAGAATGTCAGCTGGCTGAAAAAAATATTCTTCAACTATCCATTTATTAGCAACCAGATTTTCTCCAATGCCCATTGACATTGACTTCCATAGAGATTCATTACTTTAAAAGGGTTGAGAAGCTGGTCATGAGGCCTTCTAATTTTTGACAGACTTTTAAACAAATGCCTAAACTTGGACTTAGAGTTAATGAATCATACCATTTTTGTAAGGTTTACATATTTAAGTTGTATAATATAAATTAACCAGTATTTATTTATTCATTGGCAACCAGAAAAAAAACCCCAGAGTTTAGCACGCTGCAAAATGGCTTAAGGATTTTCTCAGTAAAATGAAATAATGTTAATTTTTCAAGTTTTCCATGAATTCATGCTCCATGTTTCAATAGCTACACGATTTATTGAAAGTTTGATTATAGGAAAGTACACAATACAAATGGTATTTTCTTTAGCTGCTTGCCCAATCATTATGAACATTTCAGAACTCCTGACAGAATTTCATTATTCCACTCATTACAAAGCTTCATTTCATAGAAGTTAATATTTTGATATCAGAAAGTTAATCAGTTATGGGAATCTAACTTTTACCAGGTTTTATCTGTTTTTCAAAGCTGATGATGGTTGCTGTGGAATGAACATTCTTAATGGTAAGCATTCCTTCCTGCATTCTCTGTGCATCTCTGGTTATTGAAGTAACAGCTTTTCAAAGTGTATGAAGGATTAACTTCAATAAGAAACAGTGCATACTAAATTAAATATAAGTTCTGGTAGGATTATTTGCTTATGGATCTGAGCAAGAAAGCACAGTCAAGTTTATGGTCATATAGTAATTAAATTCAAAATTTTTACCAATGATAGAAGGATTGAATTCTGGAGAAAATAGAAGTTTTCAAATTAAATGTTTACCTCCAAAATGTAGATGGGACAGTTTCCAAGGGACTAAAACATCTGCATGGTCCAGCCTGCTGTCATAGAGAAAACCCCTTCTAAAAGAATTGTTCATATAATCTATTATAATGATCAATCCCACTGGTTTCCCTTTTGAATTTGACAGGACAAGACTTTTATCTTCAATGTGCTCAGTTTATTCTAAAACCACATAATAGAACCTTTTTGCTTATCAAGGATGACTAACCTTATGATGTCTACATATCACAGATGTCTAGCTAGATATTTTCTAAAACTACCTCTACAATTTTATTAAAAAGAGTTGCCTGACATCCAAGTGCACTTTGTCTACAAGATTACATGAGCCTTCTTCACAAATTTTGCTGTGATATATATAAAGTTCGACTTTATTCCCCATTTCTATGTTGAGAGTAAAAGAACATGCTTAAATAGAGAGGAAAATATTTTTCTAATGTCTAGAAGTACAAGCGAACCTTGGACTGAAAATTTACTTTTGTGAAAAACAGTAGATGTTCTGAGTTAAGAGCACTGCTTTCCCTGTAAATAAATGTGGGAGTGTTCACTGGAACAGACTCCATCACCACACAGCTTAATTTCATTATCTGACTCTTCGTGACTTCACTGAAGTTTCACGAAGTAGCAAAGGCAAAATGGGGAGGGAGTATATATATACTTATTTACTTATTTTTTTAAATTTTATTTTAATTTTTAAAGGAAACCAAAAAAGGAAAGTCCCAAAACGTCTGTTTCAGTTTAAGCTAATCACTATAACTCTCCTAGTTGCTGGAAGGATTTTACAATAATTTTAATAAAAATGATTAATCTGAACTTTTGTTGTCACACAAATAGGATACTCAGCCCAGCTGAATATTTCCTATTTCTATAAATTTGTTTCTACAAATTAATAGAAGCTTTTTCATTATTGTTATTGCTATTGCTGTTACTGTTACTATTGCTATTTAATTCAAGAAAAACTAGATCTGTAAAAATCTATACTGAATGCAAAAACCACTAAATTGGCTGCAGTGATCTCATAGTAATACAATTTTTATTTAATTCTGATTAACTAAGGGTAAAATGCTTTTTGCTGTTAGAGAATGCTTAGTTTTGAGGTTCCAGTATTCTTTAGACCTGTTGTTCACTGTGACAATGGGTGTATATGATTTGTGGTCTGAAATGCATCATTGGTTATAGGACTGTGATTCTACAGGTGAATTCACACAGGAAGATCGTCCACACCTATCTCAAGCCTCTGTATTTGTGTTAATGAACATATACATGTGTTCTAGTGTAAAAACAGGCTGATGACTTAAGCTGCTTTTTTTAATAATTACTCTGAAGTGTCTTTATACTACCTTTATTCCATATTTTCAGCTTCAAAAAGTTCCCAGTGTAACATATGCCTCAGCTCAAAAATGCCTTCCTTCAGAAGAAATAAGCTTTTTATTTTACTGTTTCTCAAGCTTTCTAGTACATTTCAGGAAAGAAAAGATTTATTGCATGGATCACATATCTGGATTTAAAAGCAGCATGTATTTATAACCTGTAACACAAACCAGAGCTTTCCTATCTGATATTTTGACTGACTCACTCACAACAAATGCTACAAAAGAGATTGAATTTCTTCCTTATGTCCTCTAAGATTATTATCTTAAATACAATAACAAAAATATGGCTTAAAAAAATCACGTCTAGAAGTGTATGATGTTGTCATGATGAGTACTCTGATAAACATTCTCTTACAGTTCCAACACATTTACAGTTTGCCTTCTTGTTTTAAGTATTTTGGGAAAACATTAAATCTGTCTTGAAACTGGTTCTATAAATTCTATTTTCATATGTCTATGAAAATTAAGACAAACAATGAAAATAAGATCTACCTGTACAAAGGAGAAGACTGTGTTACAAGAAGCCTTGACCCTGAAAAATGATCCTTCTGTCAGGCCTCCTGGTCTGAGTTTGACCCTGCTTATTCAGGGCAAATCTTCAGCCAAGTGACGGAAGCTGTTCCCAAGCAACACTTTCTTTGGAATGAAGTCTAGAACTGCATCTTCATTCTGCACTGTGTCACTTACATACTGCAACTTTCCTGTTTGTCCTTCCATGATATTTGTATAGTGCACATTGTATTTGATATAATAACTTGTTGGATGGACAAGTGCTGAAACAAAATTTGAAACATCTATTACATTTAAGCAAAAGGCTGTTTAGGGTTTTTATTTGTTTGTTTTAATATTGGCTGATTATCACTTCCACTGATATGAATGATGAAACTTCTCTTCATTCCAATGTGGCTTTCTAGTATCTTAGTTCCTTTTCTTAAAGTGTACATAGGCCTTGAAAATGTAGAACACATTCCTTTACGTGTTTGGTCTTCTTATGCCACTTATTTTATGTGCCAGGGGCAGTAAAAGTGAATCTATCTCCTTGCCTCTAGTATCAGCATCCCAGGAAGATGGTATGAACTACACCATCAATGGCTGACTCCTAAAGAAAACTACAGCTGAAAAAATTTGTCCCCTTTAGGAAAAGAAACCTCTAAAAGCATTTTGGACTGCAGCTGAAAGAGTACTTTAGAAAGTATACCATAAATATATATTTATTCTTGTACATTGCTCTATGTAGTTGCTTCCTCTGCCAGCTGTATAAGTTATGAAAGTAAAATTTCCTTTCAAAAGTGACACCAAAATTGTAAATATGCTTTCAAAGTAAATCTTAGAAGTATTTTTTCAGCAATTTTCATGGAAATATAGTTAAAAGCCACATTACTTCTGCTAGGGGCATACTAAGACAAAAAGAAACCAAAACATTATTTAAAGAGCAAGTTTATATTAGCTGAAACATAAACTGAAAAAATTATATATCAGGTATACTCTATTATCTACATACTGATTATATATCAGGGTGGGTTTTACTCTACCCCCATTTTCTGGGGATCAAATAAGGAACTATAAAGTTAGGAACACAATTCTGAGAAAGCTAAAAACATAAAATAAGTGACTTCTATGTAATGTACTCTAAAAAGGTTCAGTAATAGCATTAAATGAGAAACATTTTGTCAGCTTCTTGAAAATAACAATCTGCACCTCCAATATTGTGCTCAATTTTCAGAGTTATGAGTTATGCCACTACCCTATTTTCTGTGATTGTCAGCGACATGAATATTCTATTCTGGACAGAATTATTTTGGGCCCTTGTATGAAAGCAAATTAATAGTGTTTCCACACTTTGAGTTATATGCTGTATTTCTTGAAACATCTTTGGGCATGCAGTTTACCAATATAAGTAAAACTGATATGTTTGGAAATTCCTTAGAAGAAACTTTAGACTTCTGTCTCTTTGCCAGTCAACAAATTATTTCTTAACTAATCCCTATCACTTTTGGTTGTTTTTTGTGGTGTTATTTTGACCAGACCTTTTTATATTCTGCTTACTCTTGATTGGATAATGGCAATTAACTCCTTTTCTGTTCTGGTGTGGCTTTGAAGATAACTAGGACATCTTAGGTCCTTTCAGAGTAAAAAAAAATTCCTACAAAAATTCAGTTTTATCCAATTTTATTTTCTGGAATAACAGGCACTTCTTCAAGATCTGTTGATCTTTTGTCCTGCTTCAACTACAGCCTCAATGCCCCTTTTTAGCTCACAGAACTGAGGGTGAAAATAGCAAGAAGTTCAGCTCCTCATTCTTTCATAGCTTTCATCTCCAAGGAAAAAAGTGGGAAACAAGTATGACCAGGAATGCCTTCTTGGTTCTCTTTCCCCTTAAAGCTCTTTTAATTTTTTTTTTCTTCTCTCAATACCTGCTTGAAATCAAGCTTCTTTTGAAAACCTCGCTGACAATTTTTCATGGATTTTTTTGTGTGTGTGAACAAAACAGTTCTTCTGCTTTATTGAACTTTTTTTGCATTTTCTCTGTCACTGAAGAAAACAGACCTGCTCATAGCATATATTCACATGAAGCACTCAGAGAAGGTAGGACAAACACAAAATGGATGGACTCTTTCACAGAAGAGCACAGCAAATTGCTGATAGCCAGTGGTGGTTACTTTGGAAAGTAAAGACCATGGCACTTGCAGCTTGTGATGGTTATACCAGAACTTGCACAGTTCTGCTGTCCAGCCCTTCATAGTGCATCAGTCCTCATTAGGGCAATTTGCTCATGTCAATTCCTGTTACAGAAATGGTAGGCACATGGATGGAGCACTACCACAGTAATAGCAGCTGTCTCAGAGGCTGTGCTGAACTGCTCTGAGATGTGCCTTGGATTTTATAAATAATTGAACACAGTAAGTGGCAAGAGAGCTAGCAGCAGGAAGCACACAACTCACTGTAGTCTGTGTGCGAGCAGCTCCCCTGGACTAAATAAAATCAATAATCACCAACCAGCCTTTCTTGGGTACTGTAAAAGCTAAAGATCCCATATTGCCTTTTATAAATGAAAACCAAGTAATTGACAGCAGTGACAGCTGCTGAGAGCATACCACTCACTGCCAGTACTCAGCGCCTCTTTCCTCTCCCTCCACCAACAGAAACAACAAATGTATTGCAAAAACGAATGACTGGCGTTGCTGTCGTACACAAAGAAAGAACTCACTTGTTGCCTTATAATTGGAAATGAAAAAAAAGGAAGCACTGCCAGCAAAATGTTGTTAATGAGGCACTCTATGGGCTCTGATTTCAAAAGCTAAAATTTGCTTAAATCAAAATAATAAGGAAGAATTCTCTAGGATACTACTGAGAATTCAGACAGCTCTTGATGTATCCCCTCCATCCCCATCTAGTTCTATACATTTCATAGCACCACCCACTGGGAATAATAATAGGAAGGAAATGTACTACCTGACTCGGTGTATTGCTGTGAGATTATTAATCAGTCAATGTTTGTGAAGTACAAGGAAAATGAAATGCTACCCACAAGTGTTAAATATTATCTTTCCACAGACTCATTCTCTCCCTCCAGCCTTTCAGCCTACTCTTATTCCCTTCTCTTGTAGCATTACTATATACTTTGGAGTGTATATTTCCAGCATACCAAAAT
Organism: Motacilla alba alba; assembly: GCF_015832195.1. Taxonomy (NCBI): domain Eukaryota; kingdom Metazoa; phylum Chordata; class Aves; order Passeriformes; family Motacillidae; genus Motacilla; species Motacilla alba. Next base: position 12,395,177 of record NC_052023.1, on the reverse strand, counting down.
AGCACACCAGGATTCCAAGCCTGCAGAGTGGGTTTGCTATCAGGAGGCAAGGTCTGTTCTGTGAAATGTGTGTCTGAAAAACTTCTTACAGTTATTTGCTGTAGAGAGCCCTGAATAGGCTATTCCTTTACCAAGTTTTCTTTCCCACTAGCCTAAAATTGCTCTATACAATATTTGTAACAGCTGCTAAACTACTTTATACTAAGCATTGACTCTCGACTACCTAAGTGCCTGGCTTTGTACCTGCATGCATCCCGTGCTGGTGGACTGCTTTTCTGCTACTGAATAAGGAAGAAAAAAACTACATTCAATGTGGAACCTTCCTGAGGCTTACTGGTGTCCTAGGGTGCACATAGGAAATTTTTGCTTTTTACAGGCCATCCACACTCCTTTCATGATGAGGACAGTCTACAATCCCTTCTCTTGAAAAGAGACAGCCTAAGGTCTCCACTGCTCTGATAGCAAGAGTAGCTTGAAATACCTATTTTAAAAGAGATTTTGAGACATTGTGTCTAACTATTCCTACCTATCACCACGATTTTCCTGTTTAGATCCTTCTTCTGTGACTGGAAAATGAAGAGGACTGTGAGATTGAGAACAGCATCCTCAGCCACCTCCCAGAGCACACAGGAGGGCACAGACCTGCAAAGCTCCAGTGGGGAGAGAGCACCATGCAGTGCAGAGCTGGAGCAGGGCACCGGCAACAAAGGCTACCTTGGCAAGCAGGTGGCCAAGGAACAGAGGCAGCAAGAAAGGCTTGAGGGCTCATGCAGCCTCTAGCCAGAAAATTCAAGGTCAAGATAAGTCTAGGTAAAACAGCGTTGATTTGGATAATGTACGTTGATAATTCTCAGTTACAGGGGATGCCTTACGTTAAAAATATATCATGAACACTGAGGTAAATTTGGGAGCAGTTCATTTCTTCCAGATGTCAGCTTCTAATTAAAAGTATAAGAAGATTTCTCCCCAGAGGTTTTGCAAATAAGTGGTTCATTGCAAGAAGAGCCATAAGAAAGTCCCTAAGAGAATTCCCAAAATGCAATAATTCCAGACTGAATAATTTTAATTTTCAAACAGGATAAAAGTTTAAAATTGTCAGCTATTGGAAAATATTGGAAAATATTGATTTTGATAGGGAAGAGGTGTGCTAATGTCTTTCCAAACCATTGGATGGGTGAAGGTGTGGGTGTTTAGGTCTTTGGAATGGTCTGAATGTCTCTGCTGGCTTTGGGCAGCAGGTTTGCTGCAGAGCCCAGGCAGGCTGGCTCCTGAAAAAGGATCTGCACAAGCCTGAACCTCTGAACTTTGGGCTAAAATGACAGGTTTAAGGGGGAATATGGGGCAAGTGATTTGGGAAGGCTTTACATTCCCAGTATCTCAGCAAAGGGGAAAGGAAGAGGGCACCATGGGCCAGGAGTTCAGGACAAGATCTCCCTCCAAAACCTCGTGAGAGGAAACCCCGCGGGTGTGCCCCGGTGGGCTCTCCTTTATTCAAATCAAGGTACAGGACTCCTCTGTCTCCTACATGAGCACTAGCTTTTCATAGCATGATTTTCCCTGAAATTTTATATATCAATGTATTCTCTATCTAATTTTAAATGTATTAACGATCTCATTTGGAAAGTCCTCGTTTCACCTCTCTTCAAATTACATATCCCAAACAGTACAATCTCCTAATCTGAAATGTACATGCTTTACTAGGTATTTGTAAGAGCTAAACAAAACATTTCTAGGAAAGTGCAGTTTAATATGGAACAAATACTTCTTTTGCCAACATCTGTATTATTGCTATGAGGATTTTTTACTTCAAATGAATAGACTTCACATTTTCACAGCCATCTGTGCTGCAAGTGACACAGGGCCTTATGTTAGCTCCCTATTAGAAAAAATCAAATTTCCTGCGTAATTGAGAATAAATTAAAAGGACATCGTTGGTCATTGTCCAATTTGTCCTTTCTCATTTCTCCAAGGCATTATGTTTTAAAGTATTCAGAACTTGTTGTGATTTTTACTTTCTTTTTTTTATTTTTTCCCTTAAGTCAGTCTCCAAATTCAGCCCAAACTAGCATTTTATTTGATGGATCTTCTGTACTTTGGGAAGAGCAGGATATCAGGACTGTTACACCCTTGTGTGATGGACAATGCCAAGATCTGAAAATCTCCCAATGACTGACAAGGGTTGAACTTTTAAAGTTCTCAGACCTCAATTGAATGATGACCTTCTTTGTCAGACTTTTATCTCAGAATGGCAATTTTGGTGTGTGAGGCGTTGAGTAAAAGAGCTGAGCTGCTAGTGCCCTTTCAAAGGTATCATGTCCAAAGACTAAGCACACTGATTCTACTTTAGCCAAATCTCCTAAATTTATTCCATGTCCAGTGATTTCACCTCCAAATGAATATTTGCACATTTTTAAAGAAGACATAAAGTACATACATAGGAAAAGTTAATTAGTAACAACTGATCATTTCATGCTTCTTTTAGGATTTATTTTTTCCATGTAATACATACAGCCTGAAGCAGGACTTCATAATCATCACTGTAGTTTTATCCTGCCTGCTCCAAAACTTTGTAGATATTACAGGGATAAAGTAATGATTTGTTTACTCCAGCTAAAGGAGAGCATTCTATAGTTCCTAATAGAGAATTTTTATTCTCTAAATTTTAATAGTGGGTTCAAGTTTATTCGCTTTTTACATCTTTTTCTTTTTTTCCCATTCAAACTATGAAAAGCCACTAATATAAAAGCAGTCTTGGAATGCAAAGAACTTTGGCATGAGTTTCCCTCAGATGGCACAGTCTGCTGGCTTTTATGAAGTCTACATACAGGTAAGGATTAAGCCTTCTGTACTCATCAATTTTCTATATTTCTCTCTGAACATCTGCAATTGGTTACTGCTAAGGGTAGAATATTCAGTAAGGTGGAACCTTTGGTCTGACTCAGTGTGGTTCTTCCTACATTTTTATGTGCTTGATAACAGCATGCTCTGTCACTGTGGAGTTACATAAAACTCCTCTGTAGATTTATGTTCATTTAACAGAGAACTGGGGGGGAAAAATTGAGGAAAAATCTTTCACTCTTGCTTGCTCGCTTTTCAGAACACAAGCTCCTGCTAGGAAACAGCGAGGCGGCTTCTTCCTCAGAAGAGTTGTGTGCAGCCTCATTGCAGCACAGCTTCCAGCAGCTGCAAACTTGCTGGTTCCAAAAGGCAGCTTGGAGGGAGTAAAGCAGTGGCAGTGCTGCAGCCTGAGCGACCAAGATAAATTAACATATGCAATGGTAACTCAAGGAATTTACCCAGCAATGGGAAATTGTGTGGGAGCTTGGTCACCATAACAGGCAGCTGAACCAGGAGGTAATCAAATCATGGATCAAGGACACAGTTTAGTTAAGCTTAGCTGAATCATGCAGGCTTACTGAGACCATGTGTTTTCTGCCTTACAACAAAATCAGACCTGTCAGCAGAATGCTGAATTTTGAACATTTTCAGACACCTCCCTACACCACAATTACAGGCAGCAAATACCAGATGCAGCTTCTACTTTAAAGTAATGCTAACTCTGAGAAATAGTGAGTTGTGCTTTAAAACCTGCTGTAATTCTTTAATAATTAAACCTGAATTGGAAAATAACTAATTTAGAAATTACTTATCTAAATACTTCTAATTTAATCTTTAATGTAAACGCACTTTAGCCAGTTGCTCAATTTAAAGAAAATACGGGGAAACATTTTATACAAAGCAAATTATCAGTTCTGTAAATTAAAATACTCTGGTTTAGAATTACTACCAGAGAGCAGGAAAATACCATAAAGACCATGTGTCCCTTCTAATGAGCTCAGATTTCAAATGTGAGAATGCTGACAATGAACTGCTTGCAAACAATCTAAAGAATTATTTGCAGATAATAATTGGCAAATTATTTGAATAAATTATTCACTATGAATTATTCACCCAAGTCTATTACTTACCCTCATCAGACACTAAAGCCATCGAAACTTGAGCTTTATTGTTTATTATAATTGTGAATTTTAATTAATTCTAAACAATGTTGTCAAGAGACTGCAACATGACTGAAAAGTGCACAACATTCCAAAGGTATCAATGACACAAATAATTCCCTCAATGCAGAACATGGCATTAAAATAGCCTGAAAATAAATCATCACCAATGAGTAAGCAATATAATAATTTACTGCTCAGACAATTAACATTCACATGTTAATTCTTCTATTCTCTGTAGCCCAGATAACAATGAGCCACTGAGCAGGAGAAAGCTGCAAGCAAATCTAACTGGACAACACAATGGGGAAAAAATTCCTTTTGAGAATTACATCCTATCTCTTTGTAGCAGTTGTTATGCAATTTTTAAAGCATTATTTGTCTCATAGCTTAGTGCTACTGAGGCTCATACTATGCAAATATTTCTCTGGTTCTTTTTTAAATATTTAAAAAAAGACAGAAAATGAAAGAGGTAATGGCCCCTACAGCTGTTCACTGTGTTCATCCTACTTACAAGACAAGCATAAATGAAATTTTCATTTGAAATGCACTCCACCATCCTCAAAATAATCTTAAATAAAACTGAATATCTGTATGTGTCTTTGCTTCTTTGAAACATATTTCTGCAGGAGTTGTAACCAAATTTTACTTTTCTCAGATTTTTTTCTTTCTTCCTTCAAATTGTAATGTTAACAAATATTGTCATTTCCTAGCTGTAAGAGTGCTTGATCTAGAGTTTGGAGCCCATTAAAAACTTTTCTCTGTAGTGTGATGTCCCCACTACTATATTTTCAGTTGAGATAATCTTGTCATAGTAATTGCTGCTGTCATCATCAGTATCGAGGTTCGTTTTGATTTCTTTTTGAGCCTACATGTTTGCTGAGCTCTTTTGGCAGCGTGACTAATCAGGATATGTGAGATAGGAGCTCCAAGATTTCCGGTATTTGTGTGGTCACTTGAAATGTGGAGGCCAGCAGACACTTCATTCACCGTCTAAAGAATCCTCAGAAACATGACTGTCATTGCATTTAATATTGCAACAAACTCCTGGTTATGGTTGCAGCCATGCACATTTTCTGCATGCTACCAGCCATTTTGTCATAAGCACACACAGTGCATTTCATTCTGGCTGTTTGAACAGTTTTGACACCGAGGTTTTTAAACCACACCACCCTCACTAAGTATTCTGCAAGATCAAAAAAAATTCATGAAACATTTAATTTTTACCCTTTATTCCTACTAGTATAGAAAGACAAATCTGTGAAGGCAGTACTGCATTTGAACCTAATTACCTTAAAAAAATCCCACTACATATCCAAATATTCTTAAATAATTGGAATAGTACTACTCCAGATAGCTAAGACATGAATATCTAAGGGTATCAAAGTGGTTTTGAAGCTTTCTTATTTTTAATAGACAAGGAGGTATCAATAAGTATTACAGCTTCCATGAATACATAGCAAGATATTAATAAAATATCAGTCATGAAAATCTGACTTGTTCATAATTAATTAGAATATATCTGATACTTTTCTTAGCTAGAAACCATATTTAAAATAAATGACCTGTCAAGTAGCATTTTGAATACAAACTGAAGGTTAAAATAATTCTAATATGGGCAAAACTTTTTTATTCCTATGAACTAGTATGACAGTATAAATGTGAAAGATATCATCTGTCACTACTATACCATTGTTTTTTTGGGGGGGAAAAGGGGGAAGGGCTGAGTAAGTAACTGCATCTTAAAAGTTCATGGCTATGCATGTTGCTTGAATGCAGTGGCAAACTAATTTAGTTCCACTTGTGATCTTGCAATAATTTCTGTCAATCAGGATGGCATTAATAAAAAACCTCAATCTAAACAGAAGTGCTGTGCAGCGTGTATAATGTATACACTCATTGAAAGAGGCTGAAAAGATTGCAGTCACACAATTAGGGTAACATTTGACAGCTTTAATCACTTTGAATCTCTTCACATCACTTTTAAATGTCAAAACCACCTCCAGAGATCTCATCAGAACAAAGCATTACTTAAATTGCAAATGAAACTATCCAAATTCAGCACAGTATTATTAAAAATATTAAAAATGCCCCACATTATTTTATGAAAAACATTCATAAAACATTCTACGATACAACATTGACATGAGCAAAACAAGAACAACTGTGGTTCCTTAAAAAAAATACTAAATTTACTCACCATTAGTATGTCATGAGATGTTATTAATCACACTGTGCTGTGCTGTCTTTCCCAAGCAACTAGGAATACCTTTTTCCTTTAAAAAAATAAAAATAGGAGCATTTAAACTTTGAGATCCTTGTAATTTGGTGAGGAAAGATTTATGGATAGACAGAGAAACCTGTAAACAGTTTTTGTGCTGCTATCATACCGCAACAGGCTGCTTCTCCTGCTCATTTACAGGTTTTTTTGGTCCTTTTTCCATAAGAGTTGTAGCTGCTACATCCATAAAATGCTTCCATTTATTGTGTGACTTATTTGTAGATTTGTATAAATTATGCAGTGATTCTATTTACATGTAGGATACATATATTTACATACACACAGTTTTAAATGTATCCTATCCTTTAGTTATTTTTTTCTCTGTATTCACGGAACCATACTCTTGAAGAATATAAAAATGCAGCAATATGAAATCTATTTCTAAACACTTTTTTTAGTCTACAATACCCCAGTTATACAGTTATTTACTATGACATTAATATTACTAAATTATTAGGTTTTTTCTCATCTATGCCACCATCCTAACTGAAAGGAAAATAAGCAGAAAAATCTCTTTCTGTCGATGTTTTGTTTAATAATTACTCAGCAGATATTCCTGAAGTGAAGCTAACAGCACTTTACACACATCATTGTACTTTTTGATAGCCTTTCAGACCAGTAAGAAAACCAGCCACTAGAAAGTTGTGGTCCTAATAATAGATGTGCAGGTGGATATTTCTTGCCATCTTTGGAAATTCTCTTGAATGATCTTTGGGTGTGTGCCCAAGTGAAGCACTAGCCCCAGATTTTTGGGGGTTTTTTTGGTTTTTTTTTTTTATCCAGAGGGTCATGATTTCTAGCTTTTTGAAGATGTCAAGACAATATAGTCCTACAGTATCTAACCTAAGCGGAAATCATATTTTCCCATCATTTTCAAAAATCAGGGCTTCTAAAGAGATACAAAAGTATTGCATAGCTGACAAACATTAGATACCAACATTCAAAAATAGTCTTAAGCATGTGTTTTAATTTTATTATTCATAGTATCAGATTTAAAAGCCAGTTTTGCTAGAGTGCTGTATTTGATTTAATTAACAGGTAATCTATGCTCAGTTTGCAGAATGAGAAGAGGGAACTGAGCAGGACGAAAGTTGCTCCCGTTGAGATGTAGAGTAGTCACTTGCTATTGAAAAACATTTATAAACTGCTCATCTCCCAGACTCAAAACCATTGCAACAATCAGTAAAATTTAGGCACTGTCTAGTTTGAAGAGGATACAGCTGATCACTAATACAGGGATTCATAGCCAGGAGAGACCACACACAGCATGCCTATTAACAGGTCGCCGGGTTTCTTTCTCTTCACAATATCCCTCAGTGCACGGCAGCCAGTTTTCTCACTCAGCCACACACAGCATGTGCAACTTTGAACAATTCTACACTGCAGGGAATATTTTGCAGAAGCTACATGATAAGATTACCAAATGGCTTACTCCTTGCTCCCTTTGTCCTTGAGTTTACTCCCTCCAATCATGGGGCAAATGTGGAGCAAGGTACAAAGGAAAGGTTACTGCCTAAGTGTCACGTTCCCCACTTTGTGCTCTGATATAAGTAGCTGTAAGTCTTCATCTTTCTAACAAGCATTCTTTTTGCCTTTGTAGATCTTGTGCAATCACATTACCCAATTTTTGTAACAGGCTTCATACCTCAAGAATATTGCAAATGTTTTGTGACCTGCTGGCCCGCCCTGCAACCATGGAACTCAGTAAAATCTTTCTGTTGTTGACTTCCCTGGAATTTCACCTCTTAGTATGGGGTTAATTGTAGATAGCAATGCAAAAAACAAGTTATGTTTCTTTTTCTACTGTTTTCTCGTGTGACCTTGCATGAGTCATTTTGCCTCAGAGAACCTCACTTTCATAATGTGTAAAAATGTTCAGAGAACATTAATAATCCTCATTTCCTTGTTCTGCAAATCCCTTACATCAAAAGAAGTAAAGTAATTGCAAGATACTTCTCCGATTGTCAAATATATGGCGCTGACCAGAAAGGTTCTTTATTCTGTTTGGGCATTTGTAGATCTGAGCTGTGGCACCATTCAAACTGCAATCTGGTTGTTTACTTACTGTATCTCATAGTGTCACATACAGTAGCATGTTGGAAAAAATCACTGAGGTGACTGGAACGTCATCCCACAGGGCCAAACACTCTAATGTGAGCATATATTATTTACTAGGTTGAATGCAAGGGAAGGCACTTACAGCAGAAAAAAAAATGCTGCAGCAGGGGCAGAATTCAGTGTGTTGTAGAGAAAAACAGAGTACTGAAAGTCAGGAATTGGATAAATTTGTATCACAGTATTGACCAAAGGCCAAACAAGTTTCAAGGCCTTATTAAAGTTGATCTGTACACACAGTTAGTAGAAAGCCAATACCTGACTTTAAGAGCTTGCAATCTAATCAAAGGCTTATTATGAGAAAGTCTTTCTGCGGGAGGATGAAAAACCACAAATGGATATGTAGGGGCAAATAGAGACAGCTTGTCTGCTCAATTAGATGTTGATTCAACATTCTCAAAACAGCCCTGAGTGAGACAAACAGTGCTGGCATGGGGCCACTCTTGCTTGTGGCCTAGAAAAAGGCCAGAATGGTGAAACACAGTTTCTGAAAATGAGGTCAAAAAGGGAATGGACTTAGAAAATTGTTTGTAAGAGCTGGGCAGGTGGTTGGTGGTTTTGGTCAGATGTTTTCAATGTGAAATATCACCAAGGTTCCAGTTAGAAGGTTGCTTGCTGGTACAGTGGTGTTACAAAGAGTGATGATTTCCTCTGCTGAGGACTACTGTGTCATTTAGCTAAATGACAGATTTAGAATCTAGTGTAAAAGAGACTCTGGCTTTCCTGTTTTGGTACCTGTGTAGTTTAATTTTACAAATTAACTACTTTGGCCTTGAGCAACAGCTTGTCAGATTTATTCCATGATAACGATCTCTGATTTGCATTGTAGAAACTTGTGATCAGTACCTGAAGCAGTGGAAGCAATGCTATGAAAATAAAAACATTATAGATTTTTCTGTACTGTGATAGAAGCTGTGGCACAATTAAAGTCAATATCCTCTTTAAAAATTCTTGGAAAATATGGCTGTTATCAGTTTATGGAGAATATTCCTTTCTTCTCTTTCTTACCAATGCAAGACTACTCTTGCTTTTCTTGCAATGAAAAAAAAAAATCTGATTTAAATTAATTCATTTTAAATTAACAGGAGGTTGACATGATAAGAAAAGAAATATGAAAATTCAGTTGGCTACTTAGTGAAATACCAAGAATTTCTAATTTTGCTATGTGAAATATACATTTTGGAACTCATTTTTTTTAAAAGGTAAAGGTTTTTTCAAACATATACTTGTCTACTGACATATTTGTCACAGTCACTCAAACATGTCTTTCCCACTCTTTTGTGTATGCTAAATGCCTAATGCTCTACTTAATGGCAGCTGATGTTTTCTTACTCTGTTAGAATAGCATTTTAAGCATTTGTGTGTATATATACAAAAATTAAGCTTTTTGCTAGTCAATTATAATTCAGAACTCATCAAAGAGTTGAAAAAGACAAAATTATTAGCAAAAGCACTGGGCATGCCCAAGGCTGATGTCCTGGTGAGGAGGGAATTATTTTAATAAGTGTGAGAAAGAGGTTTAAGAATCTAGCTTTCCCACTGGGAAAAGAACTGAGCACAGTATGAATCAAAATTCTAAAGTAAACTAAGCAAGATAGACTGTTACACCATTTAGCAGGCCAGCTCTTTAAGTTATATTATCCAAGCTTTCAGAATGTAAACGACCTTTCTTCAGGGATGAATTATGGATATCATGTTAAATTTATAACCCACTTCCATTACAAAGACCTATTTTAGCCTCTTGTCTAATTATGATTTAGAAAATTGGTTTGGCCTGAAAATTGTCTGATTTACTCTAAAGGCAAAGGAGAATGTTTCCACAGAGTGTAAAGATAATTTATGGCATAGTTTTTCAGGCAGAGGTCATTCAATTATTTCCCTGATTTAAAATTTTGTCTTTTGTCTAAAATTTCTTTGGCTCCACCTAGGTCAAGAATAGCTTATTGTTATCTCTTGTTACCCTTTTTTTTTCCTTAATTTGGCAGGAGGGGAGGCAGTGGCCTTTTTTTTTTTTAAATCGGAAGCAATTGAACACTCATGAATTGTAGTTCATAAGATGATAATAAATATTCATCATAATTTTTTGTATACCTCCTGTTTTTTTTTCACAATTCCACTGATCAGGGATAAAAAGCTCTAAGGAGAATGGTTAGACTGAGGCTTTTGAAAAGGGCAGTGCATACACGTATGTTCTTCTGTTGTCTTACTGGAAATCAGGGGAACATATGAGCCAGAAATTATTTTAGTCCATGTGCATCATGTAAGTACAGACACCTGCCTATTTATAGCTTTAGTAAATTTAGTCACATTTTAATGCTGCAGTAGACATTATTTTTCTGACAAACTTGTGATAAATTAGTTATTTTAATGTAAGGAAACACAGCTCAGTCCTGTCTGAGAGCATTGGAAATGCGTTCAGGAGCAGGAGAAAATATGTGGGAGCCTTTTCAGTGCCTGCTGTTGAATGAGTTCTTCATTTGAGGGACTATTTTTTTTTTCATCCAATCAGGAAGAAATGTAACCAGCAGAAGAATGAGAAGTCTATCAGCAGAGGAGGGAACACTCAGACAGAGAAGGGAGACTAGGTTAAATTTCCTACTCTAGTAATTGTAAATAAAAAATAAATATATGCCATAAATCTAGAAACAATATACTTTTATTTCAAGCTCAGTGGCTTAACATGATTAAAATCTCATTAATTATATATAAATATTACATTTCATTGAGAGATGGAACAAATTCTGCAATTGCAATTGAAAGAAGCATCTTAGGATATCCTTGGAAGTAGGTTATAAAAAAGTTTAAGAATTTTTTCTTGTTTGTTTAGGGTTTTTTCCCAATCACGTCCAGAATAAAAGGGCAACATCCACTTTGAAAATTTTGGAAGTAGCCAGCTTCTTTTTGATTGACAATTTTCATATCATAAAATGAAATACCTTGTGTAGTGGAAGGAGCACGCTAGTACTATACACTTAATACAAGAATTTGGAGCAAATTCTACCATATAAAGCTGACCTTCTGTTGGTGTTTCCTACACCAGTCCTAGTGTCTTACTCCAGACATCCAGCATGAGTTTCTTCCCATTTCCAAGTCTTCCAAATTTGGACCCCATCTTAATGATTTCACCAACCACAAGCAAAGTCTTTCTTTGTCTGGAACCTCAATACTCCACTGACCATGCCGAGACAAATAATGTCAGGGAGGCTCCCACAGAGCAATCCAGACTCTCTTGAAAGGTAAATTACAAATTGAAGACAACCACAAACTAATCAAAATGTAATAGGAAAATAATTTCACTCTGGTCTATGTTTGTCAATGCAGTTAATCCAAGCTTGATTCAATAATGCTGCTTTCTGTTTCTTATGAACTGCCTTTGTCAACTTTTCCAAATTATTATTTGAAGATATTTGTTGGGTGAGTGCTGTAAAAATTACAAGAAAAATGGTTTTTAAAAAGTGAAAAGGAAAAAAGGCCGCTACATCTCTGAAATGTACTCTACATAGCAACCTAAAGTGGGAGGTGAAGAAGCCATACCATTTAACACTTATTTCTACAAAGATGTTCATGATGTTAGGTAGAAACAGTATAATCTTTTAAAGCTACTCCCATTAAAAATCTCACATCAAATTTCTGCTTGCAACCTCTTAGTCTGCTCTGCCTTTGACTGATATATTAGAACATAAAGGCATAAAAATCTCTCATAAAAATTGCTCAGTGTCTGTAATAGGATGTGATGAATAAAAGTTGAGACCTGCATTCACATCCTTCCCATGTTTCCCCCTAGAAGCCTAGCCTTTCAACATTCCTCAGTAAAAGAATTTCTTTTTCAGCAATCATTGCCATTATTCATACAGCTGCTAAGTGGAAATCGTAAATGTTGGATACAAGTGAGTTTATTCAAGGTGTTAGTGAGGCTGAACTTGGGGAAGAGGGATCATGGATTGAATTCATACATTATAAACATTATAAAAATTAAAAGAATATTTACAGGAAAAATTGTAAAAATAAACTGGAATTAAAAACAAACTCAGCCATGTCCTGGAGAGCAAGAGTTTTTAATTATTATTTTCCCCTTGGTTTCCTTGCCTGTGGTGTCTCTGTGATAGATATGATAAAAGTTTCTTCTAAAATGTAAAGTGCGAATGCTAAACACTTTGTAGACTAAAAAGGAGTTCCCTTTTGCAGCACAGCTGCCATCCCTTCTCTCTAGTTTCTTCCTTTTCTCTTAACCCTGTGCAGCATTACTAAGTGTAGGGTCTGCCAAACAGGAGGTGAGAGATGATGGACCCCCTGAGGAATGAGAAAATGGAGAGGTTGACTGCACACATTGCACATGAATAGCAGGAGGAGATGCTATTCTACTCTGGTTACTTTCTGCCATCTAAAGGTATCCTCTAAAGTAACTTAGCATTACATAGTGCTGTGAGCAATGAACTGTGAGCCAGGAAACCTGGGTTCTATCCCTCACTGCATAATTTTGAATAAATCAGTTGCCTGGACTCAGTTTCTCAATCTGTAAAACACTCGTTATGACTATCTTTGAAAACTGCTTTACGATGTGTCGCTGGAAAGCAAACCAGAAGTGCAAAATTTCTTTAAATCAACTCTTCGCTAATGTAGCAATGAAAAGCCAAGATAACCAGTGCAGTGGAAAAATACAAATATTTCTAATCCCTGAAGACTAGCACTGCTTCATGTGCAAATTAGACTGGACATGTTTCTACCACACATAGTTGTGCACAACCTGCTTGTCTCCTCATTATAAGGGATGGTTGATTATAAGCTGCTATGATAGTTACAAAATGAAGGGAGGAGGAAGCTAAAAGAACAAGGATACTGCATTTTCTATATCATTAGGGAAATCTTGAAGAAAAGTTTTGCTTAAATTTTGTGTCTGCCACATTGTTTCTATGCTTCCACTTCAGCAGCACATATTGGATGTAATATCTAAGTCTTTTCCATCCCTGTTTCCCTGGATCGAAAAAATTGAGCAGCCTCTATCTACTGTTTTTATTGATAGTAAAATTCTGATACTGCATGTTTTTCTTACAGTGTCATACAATTATAAGATAGTGTAAGGGAACATGGATCTTCTTACAAGTAAATGCATATGTTAATGAATAAAACTAGAAGTGTGTACATAGAGACAGCACAAAAATTGAGGCTTGGAAAACCACAATCGTTGCAGAGGTGGCTTAACTGTTGAGTCCAATATCATTTCCATCAAGACAGAAAAATACAGGAGTGTAATTTTGAGTTTGTGGAAAGCATGTTCAGCATGATGATGCCATTAATTTTATCTTGGATATCTAGTTCTTTGTTGTTTCAAGTTAAATATAGTACCTAACTCCTTCTTCACATATTACTATTAATTTCTCCAGCTACATCGGTTTCTGGATAAACCCACCCTATTGATCCCTTGGCCATTTGGAGGCCTGGCTCATATCCATGCTACTCAAGTTTTCATGCCCTACAGAAAAAATGGTTAAGGTCAACTGTTTAATCTGCATATCAGCACAAGTTTGCCATGCTGTTATAACTATGCCATTATCCTCTACCTGGCAATACAGGTCTCTCTCTACACGCTGCTCCATGACACAGCTGTCAGGAGGGCAAAGGGTGTGAAAACATTGTTTAAGGAATCGAGCTGCCCCAGAGCTCCAAGCATGGCACATTTCATTCTGTCTCTGTGTGCTGGGTGCCACATCTGGCAGAGTGACCTCTGAATCCTGACTGGCCACTCTGCTGGATGGACAGCTTGATCCAAAGTGGACTGGAAGGGCAGTGCAGCAGGCCTGGGAAGGAAGACACATCCCCTGGAGCCTTGGGGTCCTGCTGAACCGTGTACAACAAACAAACAATGCATACGTTTGCAGACTCACTTTCCCATTTCACAGCAACACAACAGTGCCTTCCTTACTCATAAGGTTGGGGGGGATAAAACCTTGAATGGCTGTGAATGGCCTTCTTTGGGTTTTGGCATGTCTGTAGATTTAAGGATCAACTGAAGACAACTAGGAAAGGTCAGCCTATTGAGAATGTCTTCCCAGATATTTTGAAGGGATCTAGCCCAGACCAAGAAGATTCTTTAAAAAAAACCCCAGAAAAACAGTACATGAGATTACCTTGATCTAGGACAAATATGCACATTAAAAGAATATTGGTTAATTTGAAGAAAGGTGGAAATTATTAATAACTCAAAGAGCAGGCAGTACGGATAACAGCTGGTTAGTTATAGTTTAATAATTTGACACATAATATTAATTTTTGGAAAAGTAGTGATAAGTAAAAAATCCCTCAAAAGAGAACCTAACCATCTTCTGACTTCTACTTTTAAAAAAGATGCAGCAGAGGTGATTATTAGACAGGAGTATTTTCTTTTCTGATAAATTTAATAAGAATACTCCAAACAGACAAAGGAAGAAATTTAGCCTAGTACATTCTTAAAACAGTGGCATTGCATGTGTGCTTGCCATGCATACACACACACATGCACAAAGAAACAAACAAAACCACAAAAAACCCAAAAGAATATAAAAAATATAGAAGAATACAAACAGACATGATAAAACAGATGAATATGTATGGCCTCAAAATTCAGAATGAGAAAATTAAGTTATTTTTTTCTTTAATTAATATAAATCTGAAACTCAAGGAAAATCTTAGGCTGAAAAATGATAAAATTGAATACATACAGACTTGTTCTTTTTCTTCCTACCTCAGATAAACCAAACAACATTTTTATTTGTAAAGTATTCTAATACTAAAACTCCAGAGAAGATAAGGAAAAGCATTCATCATGCTAAATTAATTTCCTAGAAATGTTTAGGTAAACATAAACTTAATGGTGAGTTCCTTTTAAAATTTTCTTTTTCAGTCTCAGTTCCACAGATATTTTGGCCAGCAGGTTCATGCTATTTCAGGCTATAATTAAAAATAATCAATGGTGATCATAGAAAAGGATATGCCACTGGTAGATTTTAATGTGGTGGTGATGGCAAAGAGCAGATTATTGGATCAAGTAAGGCTGTCTGTAAAGTGGAAACTTCCTAATTTCTCTGAGGTAAAAAAGGCAAGTTGAAACTCTACCCAATAGGTCGATAGGGGACAAATAACCACTGTAAAGAAGGGAAACCTCAGTCTCAGGAGTGCTCTGTATATAGGTGGTGCCAGTATTATTAATGATACACTATACTGACATTGATTATCACTGATTTTAGTGTTCAATACAGCTTTGCACGATGGTAAGTGTCAACTGCAGATGCAAGTCTTTCAGATACAAACCAAATTATAAAGTGTTTTATTCAGAGCTAGCTTTCAGAACTTTAGGAAGTTCCATTGCCATTTGTATTGTCACTAATTAAACCAAATAACCAGCAACCACTCATAAAGCAAAAATCCTACATTTCTTTCCTGCTGAGCAGTATAACCTTTTACATGATTACTTTATTGTAATTCAAAACTTTTATGTGTATTTTTCTTGTGTGTGCCAAAGTGGAACTGACTGTCTCAAAGTTTATCAATGAGAAACAGCTTGTTTAGCAAATGGAGCATCCTCACCTAGATTATCTTAGTGTTGTACTGTGACTTGTGCTATGACATCCTTTAATTCTTATTTCATGCCTGAAATTTAAAATTAGATATGCTGAGGAAGCTGGGAAGAATTTTTCATTTTTAATGTTCTCTGGATTTCCTTCTGATAAGCAAAGTAAAGTTGCAGTTGGGACTGCATCTCAAATGGTTGGAGGGCACACTTTCAACATTTGACTGAATTTGCAGCTAGGATAAGGAAAAGCCCAGCAGCAATAATGAAAGCCATATTTCAGTATCCCAGGGAAAATGAACATGTCTAGTCATCTCCATTTTCGTTGCAAATAGTGAAAGTGGAACTATTTTCATCAGCTAGCTTGTACAGAATAGATTTATCCTCTGCACCTATAAAATGTAGTACAGAGAACATCTAATAGATGTTTAAATCTTCATCTCCAAATAAGTAAAATATTTTTATAGTACCATCTCATGAAGTTCATTTTGTGAATTTAGTCTCTACAAAGGACTTTCAATTAAACTAGTCAGTTAATGCCACTGAGATACAAAGGGATGTCTAATTTATAAACACGTTTCTTTCTCATTGCATAGATACTTAAGTGTCACGATGGGTAAGAAAAATTTAAAATTACCTTTTGTTCACTATCGTAAATTATGTCTAAAGAAGAAAGGATTCATTAGTTCTGATTCTTGCAACAATATTGGAATTGATTGAAACACAGATGAAGCATTTTTTTAACTATAAGTACTGACTTTTCAGCTTATAATTTTTCTTGAAATAAATTGTTTACTCTACAGATTTAAAAACATTCCCTGAAAGATAACTTTTATCTTTGGTGTGCTTTGAGAACTGAAGAAGTGTTAATACCCAGGGAACTACATAACCACACTAACCTAATTATTATTAGTCTTATTCATCCGTTACTGAAGTTTAATTTTTTTAAGACTCATGACACAACATTTGTCCTGGAAATCAAACATCATTGCTGCTGTCATGTGGGAACTGCCTGTGGTAGCCAAGCCTTTGCTCACATCTCCTTGTATCCCTTCTCCACAGAAGTGCTCAGTTCCCATCTGTGCACAATGGGAGTGACGTGCTGGTATTTCTGGTGTTGCAGCACAACACTGAACCAGAGCTAATCAGCTCTTTTAAAAGATGAGTGGCAATACAGCCCTGAATTCTTTGCCACACTGATATAGCAAAAATAATTTTTTGTCAAAAACGGGAGTTGAGTAGGTTTGAGGGCATCCATGCAGAGCTTTCACATCAGTGTGCTGCCTACAGAGATATTTGGGAAAAAAGGGGAAACTCCAAACACACAGTACATTTTGCTGGAGATAATAAAGTCATCACAGACTAAGGCAGTTCTCTCTGGTCCCATGCTGGAAACATTAGGAAAAATCATTTAGTGCTGTCTGAGTGCATAGTCTTGGCCTTTAGGAGTCAAGACTTGAGAAAAGCAGTGAAATTCTGTCTGTGCACAGAAGCAGAACTTTAGGCTCCAAAAACATGTGATTTCACTTTCAGTGGCATGGACAGTTAATCAGCTGCTGCCCACAGCCTTTCTCCCACTCAGACATTGCCCCTTCTCCTATGCCAGCATAGCTGTGTGCACACCACATGGAAATGCAGAGTGGGAAATGACATGAGTAAAAGAAATCTTCTATCCCTTTATTTCCTGTTTGGTTTTACCCCTCACTTGTCCACTGCAGTTCACTGTGCAGCCTCCTCCTCACCTCTGCTCACACACACAGAGGATGGGAACAAGACAGGGACTACAACTTCCCAGGCTAATTCTGCTCCTTGTGCAGGAGCAAAACAATAATCCCTTTCATTTGATTTGCCATCATTTGGTGAATATCTTACCAGAAATTAGCCAGGAGTTAGAAATAATTGTTAACTCTTGTGGAACTTGCTCCCACGGTGCAGCAGAGAGAGGAAGTGAATAAACTTGTTTTGGAACATAAATCTCCTTTCTTTGCTTCCCAGCTGTCCATAGCAGGGCTTTCTGTTCCTTGAAGCTAGTTAGTGATGTCTAACTTTAGAGGCTAGTGGATCACATCACCTCTTTGTCTCATAGATATGAACAGTTTGTGAGTCAAATGAATTACTTTTCTTTCAAAGCAATTGAAAATCCTGCAGATTCCTGGTGATCCACTATGCCCAGTACATCTGTCATTGACTAATTTTTTTTTTTATTGGACAAAGATTCATGCTCATTATTTTAATGAAATCATTCATTTTGCAATTAAAGTAAATGTTTACAAATATATTATCCCAATTGTTATACTTTTTAACAAAATTGAAGTCAGCACTTTACCTTGCACTCATGTTTAATTTATCCCATTTAAATTGAGAATTTATAAATCAAATCTTATGTGGCAACACTATATTTTTGTTTTCTATTTGCATTTCTACATCTGTTTGCACTAGCAGGAGGTTGGTTTTTGGTTTTGATTTTGGTTTTGGGGTTTTTTTCCATTTCTGGAAATAATGAAAAAAGTAAGCTAAAATCACTCACAAATAACAAAAAGAGACAATAAAAGGACTTACAGAAAACTTCTCCTAAATACATTATTCTAGTAATATTTAGAGCCTTCCTTTCTCCTTCACTTGTGCTGTATGTCACCTCTTGAAACATTCTCCCCAGAGTATTGAATGCGCTTTAATGTTTTCATATGGCAATCAATAATTATCAATTATACACTTAGTCATATAGTGCCAAACCCTTTCATTTAATACTTGGTTCATCAATTGTTCATATATACGTTCTGTCAAGCAGCTTAATGGTATGATTGAATTGTGTGCTATTGATTTTCTATCTGTCAGGTTTATGCAGTGATTTGGAAATACTGGGCCTATACACTGATGTAATTTCCCTGCCTTCAACAGAGTCATTATTCTATTGGTGTAAGGGACCTGATAATCAGATCGCCAAACATCTGGAGTGAAAGACCTTTTTGGTGAGGGTATAACACTGCCCTCTACAGTCTTTTTGCCTAACAAGGTTAGGTTGTAGTTCCTTTTAAAATGTAAGGGATTACTTAGCTAGGATATACTTGATTACATATACTCTTATTGCACGTAACAATAACTAACTGTAACTAACTTTAAACTGATCTACACGAGCCTTCATTGTTTAGAATATGTAGGCTAATCATGAGGAGATGGGCATGTCAGAATTCTGTTAAAAAGATGCCATAATGTTTAAAAAAGTCAAAAGGAATCAAGACAGGTAGTTGAAAATGCACATAGCACTGTGCTTGCATGTAATATCTGCAGCAGACCTGGGATACACTGGAGTAAATCCAGTCAGTTCACTGATTTGATAACTATTATAATAAAAATACCTATCTCAGTCAGACACTAGCTAGTCAGGAAATATAAGACTAATGAAAATTTGGAATAGTCAACACCTCAGACAGCAGAGTATTTCTTGTTGTATTTCCTTTTCTGAATTCTCTGAAATAGTAGGTTTCCAGAATAATACAATGCTTCTTTCCCTCCTACAACTTGAATTTTCTTAAGAAAATACAAAGTCTGGTAAGGATAAAATCAAACAACTGAAAAAGTAATTTAAACACTAAGAACAATAGATGAAAAATGCTTAGCATCACAGCTATTCAGTCATGTCTTGCACATATACATAATCTAGGAAACTTGAAAATATTTTCTCTACTTTATTTCCTGATGTGTTAACCTTTCTGATTCCTCCTGCCTGGAAGAAAACCACCAGAACAAAAAGGGGAAAAAAAAAAAAAAAAAACAAAACAAAAAATCCAAACCCTCATACAAAAATGAAAAGAACCTTTCAACCTCTATATAACTGACAACAACTTTGAATGACAGCATGTGGAGCAAAGGATATATATTCAAACACCTCACTCTTATTCATATTGCTTTTCATATTCAAATAAATGCCCGCTAATAAATACCAGAATCATAACTACATCCCACAAGGAAATCTCATTAAAACTTATTCTTTCCATCTTTCTATGTCCTCTCCAAATGTTAGAGATAAAATCCTCTTTTTAGTACTCCTGGAAGATTTACACATATGAAACTTTTTTTGAAGCAGCTGAACATGTAAATCTTCATTAAGAGACTTTTCTGACAAGATCTTCCTCCTATTTAAATTATAGAAACCAGAACTTAACTAACAATTTAAGTATTCCCATCTTCACAGTGTGGTGTATTTAGAAATGAAATCACTCATCCTGATAACAATATATATAGGGTTGCTGTACAGTTTTCAGTTGAATATATTTTACAATAGAAAGACATGAGGGAAGTTACTCCTGACACTGACTAGAAGAAGAATCTTGTAGAACAATCTCAGTGGATTGTACATGGCAGGGAGACCAGCTTAAAGATTAAGGGAAATAGTCTGACCTTATAACCTTTTAAACAGCTGAAGGGGAAGCTTTAAGAAACAAGTGCAGTTCCATTGACATCAACAAATATAACATCAATCTGAAAGCAGAATTTCTCTATGAGACAAAATTGTGTGAATTTTACCAGATTCTCAAAGCTCTCAGTTTTTTTTCTCTCAACAGATTAGAAAGCAACATCCAAACTGTTTTTTAAGATTAGTACCACTAACACTGTCTTTATTTTAATTTATCTTATATAATATATATCATATCTACATGAGATAGGGATATTGGGGGGATGTGCACTCACAAATCCTAGATGCCAAGCTTTCCTTGAGCTACCAAAACACAAGATATGCTTCTAAAGACAGTTTAAACATGTAGTATAATACAGCAGCAGCAAGTGTCAATAAAGAATGAAGGGATTTAAAAAGTGAAGATTTTAGTTGACCTTTGGAAATGTATTACTGAATCAATTTTTTTTTTCTATAATCAGCAAATTTATGTCACTGGTGTTTTACTTGTTACTGCCAATGGTAAACATGCACACCCAGGAAAAAGGGCATTCCTAAATTGCTGTCAGCATTGTAAAATAAGTTATATCATTTACTCTGAAATTCAGTAAACATAAGTGTAATACGTAACTAAATGGGTCTACATCCAACTGTCAGCTGAGCCCGCAGCTATTAAGGTTATTCTGAAACATCTGTGTCTCTTTAGGATTAGACTGCAAATCTTCAAACAAAAGTCTATCCTATTATTAGGAGTATCTCCTAATAGTAGTTGGATCAAAAGAAAAACTTTCCCACTATTTTTTGCTCCTGGCTGTGTCCTAAATCAAGATTTTTAGTCATGAGAAAAAGATAAAAAAAATCTGCTTTTCAGAAAAGCAGAATAACAGTTATGAAAGGCATTGACTTGACAGATCTAAAGATTGATATGCTTTACTTTTGCAAAAGAGATCACTGTGCCTTTTAAGATTCTAAATCAATTGCAAGTAGGTAACAGATCACTTTATGAATTCAGGCCTGTGTGTACAGGAATTAATCCATGCTGTTAAGCAGTTTTTTACCTTAATTCTGAATCAGAAGGGGCCACGTCCAGAGCAAGTCTGCTTCACTGTGATAGGAATTCTGTAATAGAGACACGCAGCACTGTGGCATCTCTGAGTTGATGCTACAATAAACAGCAGAATATTTTGCTCTCTGGCTGTTCAGTAACAATTTCATATCAAAGATCTTCTAATCCCATATCATCTCCATGCTATCACTTGACTCCTTGTTGTATAATGTAGAATCATTTAATTCCTTCTAGAAATGGCATGTCCTGTTGCGAGAAATACAGAAAAGCTGCATCAATTCCAATCCTGGTCTTTCCCTAAACTTTCTGACACTTTTAATAAAGTTTTGCTTGGTTTCATCCTTTTCCTTCACTTCCAAAATCTCTTACTACAGAGTATCATCTAAATTGCATATCTCTAAGGTCAGTCTAGTCAGTGGTTATTCATAATTAGGTGCCAACAGAACTTGTAATGTCTTAGAATAAGTGAACAAACCATGTCAAAGCTAGAGAACTCCTAGAAACTTCAATTAAAATTTAATATTGTGTCATATTATTTGAAATATTTACAGCCAACATCTGTCCACAGTGACATATATATCCACTGAAATGCATGTTAACATCTTTAATTTCTTCTATGATACTGCAAGCACGTAACAAGCTTCTAATCCTGCTTAGAGGATGAATATATATAAAAGCTGATGACTGGGCTTGTGATAGGCATCTCAGTTTTTAATATCTCTGAGAATTCAGCAGGGATTTTGAAATAGTATCTGAAAAATATGTGTGGAAATCAAAAAAAAAAAAAAAACAAAACCATCTAGATTGCCCACAGAGTAAGTAACTTGAATACACCTCATCATTACCATACACAAGGTGTATACCCACTAGTGCCCTCCTTTTATGTGTCTGGACAACATCTCACACATTAAAAACTCCAAAAGTTGTAATTTACTAGCTTCATAAAAACAGCTTATCTTTGTCTCAAAGTAAGAGTGTAAATTTCAGGCAATTTTAGTGAGAATGCTGAAATGCTTAAAAGCTTCAGTCTGTGAAGAACAAAGCTCTTAGTAAATGAAAAGACTAGCCTTTGCTAGTATACTCTCACTTAAAATATTTGAAGTGATGACTAGCAGTAATTTGAATATTTGGGAATGGTTTGCACTGAAAATTCTATTTGTATCCCTTTCAAAGTGATATATAAACAGTGAAATACCATGTAGATATTTTTGTCAGTTCATTTACAGTCTCTGTAGCTGCAATACAATATTTGTCTCTGGTACTACTGCATTTAATCCATCTATGAGTCTATCTACAGGCTTGTTTTGTAATTATTCATTAAAGAACTTCTAGTAACATAGGCATGAGGTATATAAATTTGAGGCAGTTTCCTGCAGACATGGGACTTGTATTTTGTTCCAAGTGCTCTGTAAGAACCAGTCAAAACTACATGGATTTCTTATTCATGAGAACAAGAACAACAAATTCAAAATTTACTAACAATGTAGACAGACTAACTCCACATGGTTTAGGGATTTTTAAATCTTTTTTATTTTATTCTAATAGTTTTGTAGCTCAGTGTGTAGAAAGCAATTTGTAGAGTTCTGTTGGCTTCACAGTAATTGTAGTAATGATGATGGTGAGAATTTAAACAAAAGGAGGAATTGATCCATTGCTCTAAGGTTACATTACAGCACACACATAACAGCATTACAGTATTCCATCCATTTACTGCAGAACATCTTTAGAAGAGTTTGCCATGCACTGAGCCATGCTTTGAGCTTTACCTGGAGCTGTATAAGTACACATCCAGTCCCAGAGCTTCTTTCTTGATCGTGGCTATTGAAATGCAAATAGTATGGTAAGAGATGTCCTTGGAGTACTCACATACAGAATAGGTTGTTCTTTATTTTGAAAGAACAGGCAACATTTCCATGGACTGGTGTACTCAGATCAGACAGTTACAACAGTTAATGCAAGTTAATGAAACAGCTGCTCTCCACTTTGCCTTGACTTTGCTGCTGCCTATAAAGGAAGTGAGAACTGAGTCCTCTCTGCCTGCTATTTTTCCAGGTGTTACTTTGCTACTCTTTGGTTTCTCTTATTTTAATTTGTGACTAGGACATCATTTTATCCTAGTCATATTTACTCACTCATGCCTGTTACACCAGTTCAAGGTTACTCTCAGGACATATCCCTCTGTAGAAGATGGTAGGTTGTCCTATCAAGGCTGATCCCATTTCTGCTTCCATTCAGTACCAAACTTCTTTGACAACCAGCATATTTCCTTTTCGTAGGGAATTAAGTGTATATAATTTCTGAATCAGAACAGACAGGACAACAAAAAAACCAACTGCAAACTTTTTTTTTATTTTATTTGCTTATTTCTTTAGTCAATTGCAGATTAATTACCAGCACCGAGGTACAGTATCAATTGCAGCTTGATAATTGGACTTTTTCCTTGTACTGTCTCCATGATTCAGCACAGAAGTGATAATTCTTATGTGACAGAAACTTCTTTTCACTTCAGATTCCTCAGTGTCACAGAAGTGTCATGGTGAAAATAATTCTCCTGTTGCTGTTTTAAGACATAATCAAACCATTTTATTTAATGCTTTAAGTTATTTTATTTTCTGTTATAATAAATAAAGGTTGCCTACATAACAGTGTAACATAAAAGTTATTTACATAACAGTGAGAACCCTTAGTGATTTTTCCCTGGATTAATAGCTGCTCAACCTAGAACTGTGAGTTGTAAATTAAGTTTTATCCAGATCTTCCTCTAGTTCCAGTGAATACACTATATTTTCCTCAGATTTCAAGTTTAAAAAAAAAAATGTAACCAAAATACCAGAAAAGCTGTAAGCAAAATATAACATAATAATATAATTACAACCATTTTCAATAAGTCAGCACTTCTTTTAGTTTTTGTTTCCCTTCTGAAAAGCAATGTAGGCAATTATTTTAAATTAGGTTACATGAGAATATTATTTGTGTAACAGAAATAGGTTTCTTATTTTAATTAAGTTTAATGCATCTCACTCTCCAGATGAACAGAATCAGCCTTGGAAATACTGTGTGTCTCCAACTGCGGGTACGTAGTACAACTCTCAAAAGTGCTTTTCTTTGGGTACAATGTATACAAATCTTTCAGAATTTGGCTTTAATTTTCTCGAGTTTCCCAATTGCATGCAGTCACTTAGCTTTTGGTTCTTTTTTGTGATATGAATATATGTTTCAGCATGCTACCTGTTGCTGCATCAATGGATATTAACTGAAGAATTGCCACCCTGACGAGAAACAATGAGTTCTGTGTAAGAATCAGATCAACAATGTGTGGTGAGTCACGGGAAGCTGTACCAGTACCTGCATTGAGAATCTAAGAGAAAATGGGCATTTTTAAAGTAATTGTGATAAACTGTAAAGGTCAACCACAAACTATAACCTGGACACAGGAAATGCAATTCCCTTTTATAGAAAGTGTCAGTAAAGTTAAGGGACCAGGACTGAGACTTAAAAATACGTTACTAGGAACCAGATTTGATAATTTACTATTTTTACTGTGATACTTCTGATATCTGAAACTCTTCTTTCAATTGAGTCTCCTTTTACTGAGGAGCACTTGGCATGCTTCTTGACACTAAGCAAAAATAAATACAAATAACTAAAACAGAAAAAACCCCTTTAATCCAAAAGTTTAAACAATCCCAGATACATTGATTTTAAACATTCTTATATCTTCAAATAAACTTCTAATAGGAATGCCTGTGGATTTTTGAAGTTTGCATTTGATAGTGTCAGTATAAGTGAAATAGAAAAAAAGAAGCTCGTGCTAAAAGAAATATTAAGACAAGGTGGGGGGGATGGTGTACAAGCCAAAATAACAAAGTTGGAAATGCTTTAGAAAGGGAGAAATCCATTCACCAAAACAGTATGAGTTTTGGTATGCGATAGTTGAAAATGGTCACAATGCTTAACAAAAGGAAGAAATAGATAAAGAAATTATAAAATTACAAGCACAGGAAAAAATAGATAATTTTAAGTAAGTAAATGTGGTTTGAGTTAAGAAAGAGAGCTAAGAATTAAACAGCTTTTCTGGCAATGTGAAAGGCATTGTGGGGTGAAAAACACACAAATAAAAAACTGCTTAAATTTCAGCAGGCATGCAGGTGAAAACCCACAAAGTTTCATACCAGATATAACCAGATATAACTGATTAATCTGAACAGCATGTATATTTGCTCCAGCCTGAGCACATAAAGAGGGAGAATAATATTGACACAAAGGTAACTTTAAAGTTATGCAGAAGTTAAAAGAATTGTGTTTAGAAAGCGTCTTTGGGAGTTACTGCTGAAAATTTCTTTCTCATTGCCAAGCATTCTTTTGTTTCTGTGCATAGATATGCCCACCCCTCTTTCACCTGAGAGATTTAGGCCTAATCTTCAAGATGACAAGCAGCACCAGCGGCAGAGAAACGGAGATACTCATTAGAAGTGATCAGGTCCACAAAGCAGAAGCAGGGTCACATTATCACAGAAGATTTAGTCACAGTGTATCAGTGGGGAAGGAGCTGTGTTTTATTCCTGGTAGCACCTTGGCAGTGCAGTCAGAGCCAACAAGTGTATGACCTGCCTCTGCCCTGGCCGTGTGCCTCTGCTCACAAAGCCCCTCCCAGCACCTCCAGCGCGGCTGCCATCAATCGCAGTTGTCGCTGATTTCACGTCAATGATGAAGCATCTTGCAGGATACTTCAGTTACACTTGCAAGGGTCATAATTTTTCTCATTCTGACCGAACTTTATTGATCCTCTCCTGAGAGGAACAGCACCCCTCGCAGCTTTATGGGACCATTTGAACAATCTAAGAATGATTTATATTACCCGTAAGGAAAAAGACATCAAGACTTGTTACTCGCTTGCTGAGATTTCTCTGAGGTCTCAAGTTATGAAAATACTAAACACAAGTCAGAATATACTTGAGCTGTGGAAAGCGCTGCAAAACTTTATAACATTATTAGGCTTCATGTTATAATTGGGTGATGCTTCCACTTAACACGCAATTTATTTTATTCAATATTGATAAGATTTAATGGATGATGTATTTGATTCAAGGCTTTGATACAAATGTAGAGTCTTAATTAACAAGTGATATATTTGATGCAGTGAATAATGCATCTGATTTAATAGAGGATGCACTCTATCTGCAGCTGAAGGTGATTGGTCTTTTTAGTGAGAGATTAATTCATTTCAGAAGATGATGTATCACTTTCAATGTGAACTAAATCAAATTTTTAATACACATTTTTTTCCCGTGTGCAAAGAAGCACAAGGAACAAGTTTGCCCTCAAGTGGACTTCAAAGGCAGATCATACCTCCAAGGCAGTAGGCAGGTTGAATCAGTGGTTAATTCACTTGTATTATCATATGGGTGGAACCAAGCTCTAAGAAGCAACTGCCTTCTCAATCCTAACCTTTATTCCTAACCAAAAATATATTCAATTTATTTAATTTGATATCCACAAAAGTTTAATAATCTATTAAAAAGGATTGAAAATAATAATTGAAACATTCAAGATGCAAAAGGTATTTGAGTTTGAGACATGGAAGAGGTAAAACAAATTGACCTATTGTAGCATGCATTTTTTTAGGTCACAAAAGCCCTGGTAGATTTGACAATATGTACTTTAACTTTATAAATTCATCTCATCAATGCCAGTGCCTTTACATCTTTTAATTTTGAGAAATTGTTACTTACTTCCTAAATTGTCAGGAAGGGTCAATGGGAGAGCTTCAGTTTATACCACTGGAGTTTTCAGCTCCTGTATATAGAAAACTAGCCAGGTTTATCATATTCAAAACACAGAAAGGCTACATGGACCCAATATTTCATTTACACTTTCTGTGTTGTGAAACCTCTGTGTTCACTCATTATTCTATCATGCCTTTATTTTTCTGTTCAGAGCTCCATAAATTCAATATTCTATGCTTTTAATCTAATTTGTTGACAAGTGAAAATGACCTAGGTTCAAGACAACTCCAGCTAGTTTGGGGTTTTTTAATTACATATTTAGAACTATAGGAGTATTAGGACATGCATATACAACCTAATGAGTTTATAATGGCTGTCATGCTAGTACATAATATTACTAGGAATTTAATTATAAGCATCTGACTCGTTGGTATTTAAACAGGAAAATGACTGTTTAAGTACAATGCAGTTAAAGAATAACAAACCTTCTGGCATATTCTTCATTCAGATGTTGCACTCAAAAATAGAATTAAAAGAGATTCACCAGGAATGAAAACTATTCTGAGGTAAACTGATTTTATCTTTCTAAACATATGATGGATCTTATCATTGTCTTGGATGCATGCATTCAGTTTGGTGTGTACCAAAATTACAAGCTAGAAGTAAACAAACAAACAATCAAATTATTTTTAATCCTATTTTCCATTTGTCACCCAAAAATAAAGTCTTGTCATTTAACCACAGCACAAAAAGTAGTATTGGAAAAATATTATGATAACATTAAAAAACTCCACGTAATTTAAAAACAAAAACTTGGATCATATAGAATTAAGTATTTCACAACATAAAAAAAATAATGCACATCTTAATGATGCTAGATAACAATGGATAGTGTATGGAGTAGGACAAGATTTACAGGTCACAGTTTTTGACAGATCATGACATCTATTTCTGCAACACAGACGCTATTTGAGATTAATCATTGAGAAATAATTATACAATTGCATCTCTTTGACCCATATTTACCCTTAATAGGTGATTTCAGTTCATAATAAATTGTGAGCTATCCATAACTTACTCACCTATAACTATAGACTCAAGCTATTAGCTTTTCCACTGATCGAAAAATGTTAACCACAAAATTCTGAAGATGAGAATGTTATGCAAAAGCAAGTGTATATATTATTTATATTATTTATATTATTTATATTATATACGGCAAATGATTCAAGCTGCTGAAAAGTTACTCATGCAACCTGATCTAGTGGAAGATGTCCCTTTCAGGGCAGGGAGTTTGGAACTAGATGATCTAACTAGAACTTAAGGTTCCTTCCAACCCAAAGCACTCTATGATCCCTAGCTCAGGGAAGAAAAATACCACTGCAGGATTAAAACAAGAAAAGATGAAACAGTATTTATTTTCAACTTTCTGTTCCATGAGATACAGAATTGGAAAAATTAATTAAAGGTAAGAATGTTTCCATGGAATGCAAATTGCTCTTTCAATTTTGCATTTAGTACTCTTGATATGGCTTTGGAGGCAAGGATATGTTATCTTATAAGGTAAGATTGCAGAGGATGTAGCCTAGTTTTATTGATCTACATATGCCACCTATATAACTACTCTTCCTTTGGTTCTGAAATACAGTGTTTTCCTTTGGTGTTGTATTTGAAAAGGTTAAAAAAGAAAGGGGGGGGGGGGGGGGGGGGGGGGGGGGGGGGGGAAATAAAGGAAACCGAAAAACCCAATCTCAAAAATCAACCAACCAAAAAAAGAAAATGGTAAAAACAGTTTTTAAAAACCCACAGCACTAAAACTGTTAGCAAAACTATAAAACATGGTAAAATATATTTTTTTCAGTGAGGATGAAATGTAAAGAAATGTGAAGAAATGTGCTTAACTATAAAGAATGAGAATGCTGATTTTAGTTCCAAAATTACAGGAACAGGAAAATGACTTAGGAAGTTGGGACAAAGAAGAAGACCACCAGTTGTGGAGACAGCAAAGAAAGAAGCTCCATATTTATCAGAAAGGAAATGAGCTGTGGCAAGGAAATTTGTCGGTAAAAGACACAAGTGCTTTTGTTGTTTTTCAACCTTTGGAAAGGTTCTTGTCCTGAGAACTAAGCAGTGTTGGAATTTTTGAAGAGTACCTGATTTCTCTGCTAGGTTTTTGAGGAGAAAAATAAAAAATGACCTCAGGTCAGAGCTTTAAAAGAGATACGTTTAAGTTATTGAGGTGTCCCAAGAAGTCACTTGTCATGTTGAAGACATAGGCCAGCTGCAAACTGAACTAGGTTCTACCCTCCTGAAAGTGTAAAAACCAAAAAAAACCTAGAAAGCAAATTGTACCAGAGAAGATGCAGCCAAAGGTCTTGGATGCATCTCACTGACCTCCATCAAAACTTCCCAATTATAGGAAAGGGTGTGCTAGATCTGCAGAAAACCAGCAGCCTCAAAAACATCCAGCAGTGGAAGTTCTACATAGTTTTGTGTTTTGTTTCTTTCCTTAAACTGCTAACGCAAACTATAAATATTAAAACCAAACCAAAACAACCCCAAACCAAAATAAAAGAATACTTCATCTTCCCATAGATCTCCTTTTATTAAGATTTTTAATTCCTTAAAAAGTAGTCAAGGTTTTTGTTATGTTCATATTTACCAGGGATGTATTTCTTCACAGAAATAATTTTTCAATTAATGTATTATTGTAAGTACTATAATGAGGTAAAGAAAATTCATTGAATTAATGACATAGAAAAAAAGGCTTAAAACATGCAGAGGTGTAAAGACGTGTACACTCACTGCAGTATGAATTAAATGCTTTTTCTGAGTGCCTGGATATGTTCTATTCAGTAGAATTCTGTTGTTTTGGAAAGGCAGATGAAGGCTCCCCCCAGCTTTCCAACAGCTGTTTCACCATTATGTTACTTAACCCCTCGAATGTAATCTGATGAGAGGGAAGATGATCAGTAATATCCACAAGTTGGCTGTTTGAGGAAATTTCCAATGCTTTTATGTAATACTAATATTCATTTAAAATTAATCACATCTTATATTCATTATAAAACAATGAATAATAATTTTATTAACAATTTAATAACATTTTCTGATTTTTGTTGCATTAAAGTAGAAACAGAAAAAAACCATACCACCATGAGGAAATACCAAAACAGTTCCATGTTCTCTTTACTGAAAATCAGATAAGGAAATTGCCTGTGCCATGTCAATTAGGAAAAAGAAGAAAAAACGAGAAAAAGAAGGAAAAAAGAAAAAAATTAAAAAGAGATTTGTGAGTAGTGGTACAAGCTATACGAATTTGTGTGTCTTCAATGGAGTCATTAGCAGAGGCTCACAGACATATGGGAGTCCTGTTTCATAGAAGGGAGTGGAAGTTATGTTGGGTGAAGTGTTTTTAGAACAGGATTAATAATGGGCATAAGAGAGTCTAAGCTACCAGAAAATAGCAAAAATAATTGTTAAACCTTTCAACAATTAGGCTTGAGGAGAATTAGAGTGGAAAAGGTGGTCAGAATGACCTGATATTAAACAGAAAGGAAGAATAAGGTTTACTTTAATTAATGTCATGCCTTCTTTAAGATAAAGGTTATACAGTGCCATTAACTACTAACCCATAGTTGTTGAATTGAAATGTTAAGAAAACTGTTTTACTAAAATTTCTATGGAGTTCAGTTGGTGTATTTTGTTCTGACCTCAGGTGTCTTCACTTAATTCCAAAGTAAAATTACAAAAGCTGACACATTCCTCTAACTTAGTCATTCTGCTCCATTTAAATAGGTGAAGTATTACATTTCGTTCCCAACCAAATGGGAGAAATCTGTTGCTGTACGTAGTCATGATTTCTTGGCAATCAGAGAAGCTGATCCCCTCTCTGCAAACGGTTTTTTACTTGTTGAATAAACATAAATAAGACTATTTTTTTGGTTTTTCTGGCAAAATTAATCAAAATTTGCCTAATCACAAAAGCGCTCTGTCTCCAGAAATTCCACTGTTTTCAGTATGATTTCTTTCATGTCCCAAGGATTGTCAGTCTAACATATTTGAAATTCTAATCAAACAGCAAAAACAGAGTAATATTTTTTTTTTCCATAGGTGCCATCTTGGATATTATAGTCTAGTCAGAATAAATATTACATAGGTGCCATTATAGTCTATTCAGAAAAAATATTAAATATATGCCCTTCTTCCACATTTTCTAAAAATTTCCAGTCCAGTCTATTGTAAATATTTTAATTTTCTTTAATTCATTCATGCTAGATTATTGCATGGTATGAAATACTCAATTCTAAATGTTATTGGGAACAATTTAAGGATTGCACTTCCATCTTGAGTGAAAGACAAAATTTTCTCTTTTGACATTGCAAGGATCTTTTCCCCTCTCCACATACAATTGCAATATTTCATTTGGTTTACAGTTTATGGTTTGAGAAGTGGTACAAAAAGTTAGGTTTTATCACTGTTTAATTATGCTAGAGTAGGCCAAAGATGCTTCAGGCTTCCAGGTTTTAGCATGTGCTCAATATTACAATAAATTTAATCTCACAAGAAGTTATTCAATTATAAATTCTTCAGTAATATTATTTAAAATTCTGATGTTTATTATCCTGCTACTTACAGTTATCTTAATAAAATAGGATAATGAATTTTTACTTAAAAATTGTACCAATGTTTTTCTTATGATAGAAATGAGAGATTTTATAAGGAATGACATTTCATTGTTAATGGTTTCATAGCTACAAAGGATAAAGCTGTGTTCTTCTTCTATTAGTTTTTTTTTTATTCAATTTCCCCAAACTTTGTGTCTACACTAGTGACCTGAACTAGGAGAGGTTATTTACAATAAAATTATCAATACTCTTAAAATTTAAAAAATTCAGATCTCAGTAAATGGCAGTCTTATGAGCTCATGATACATTTTATATGGTATGTTTTACTGGATGCTATAGAATTTCCAGACACAAAGATTAAAGCTGAAGTTAAGACTTTGACTTTTGTCAAGGATCAGAGGAAAAATGATTAAAATGCTACAGTTTGAAGACAGAAAAACATCCTTTTAGTATGGAGTGGACTACTGGATTTCTGCTCCCAAATGTCTCTCAGATTTCTTGCACAAACCAGATTGATCATCACTTTTTCTAAGGAGAATAATCAATACAGTAAGGCATTAGGCTAAGATTCTTGCATTATTATCATGATTTGTTGTCATGAGTATTATGAGGGAAATTTGGGAACTTTTGACTTTCCCTCCTTTATTTTAGGGGAATAATTCTGACAGACAACATATGCAATCAGTTTTCATTTTAAAGGTAAATACATAGTTTAAATAATCAGACTTTATAATTGTATTTTGATTCTGTTTCCAAAGCCCTGGGCCTCCTCTTCTCATGTGAAATTATTTTTGGGTATTTGAAAAACTGCCAGGCTCTGGCATCTTCCAGTCTGTCCAACATCTTGTTCTGGCATCTCCATGACAGTAATTTAACCAGGTCTTTGCATTTCTGGTCAACTGGGATGGCGTTGTTAAGTAACCCAGTGACTTCCCAGCTGTGAGGAAAGAGGATCTCTTGATGGCAGTTTCCAAAGGTATAGTCACCTAATCGGCTCATGCTGGACAAAGGCAGCAAACCACTAATACTGGGGATTACGAATGAAAACCCAGATAATTCCAGAGGCAAACAGCCTCCTATAGAAAGCCTTAATGTTCTGAGCAGGAAATCAGGAGTAATAACTCATAGGGTATAGATTGTTCTCTACAGAGCTGAAGATTCGTCTCTAGAGACAAAGTGAGTCTCATGTTACAATAAGAGATCTCTTTTTTTGCTCTTGGTTACGAATAAATCATATTACACTGTCCTCTTTGAGAAGATTCAATTGACTGACCAGGTCAGAGGCTGGAAGTTAACAGAGATGCTTCATGACTCAGTATGTTTTGTTAACACATCTGAGAGAATTTATTTCCTATTGATCCACATAAAGTTCATAAGATGCTTTTCATGTTCTCCGTATGGAGAACAAAAGTCTCTCATTCATTTTAATTAATCTATATTCTACAGAGAAAAAGAGAGAAAGAGTTATATCAATCCAAGATCACATTTTATGAAGCCAGAAGAAGAATCAATATGTTTTATGGCCCAGTTTATCATCTATGACTTTGACTATTGCCTTCTTTGAAATTTAGGTTCATAGTGTAATAATAAATTTTTCATTTCAGGCATGTCTAGATGAGCATGAAAGCTTCATACCATTGCTGAAAAACACCCAATGAGAGATGAGCAGAGTAACAGATTTTAAAGTTCCAGTTCTCAATACCTGTTCCCTCATCAAATTTCCTGTAATAATCACTTGTCCAAAAATGAATCCTTATTAGAGGTGGTAGCAAGAAACAGAAATTGACAGCACAATATAGAGGTCACCACTCATGTTGCCACTGCGGTTTGGCAGGTGTCTTCAACTGCTGGGCCAAGCAATGCTTTGAGAAGGTTTGTAAATCCTAGACTCAGTATGACAGCTTTGTATCAATTGCAAACTAAATGAAGTAAAAATATCTTTAATTTACTCATGGTTAAGAATAGCCTTGATGGTTTAAGTGACTAGGTAAATCACTGAAAATATTTTCATGCTATATTCAGATTGAAATATTAGAATACTAATTTTTCCTTATCATAAGCTTATATGGTATATAGTCAAATGTGCCTTGAAGACAAAGTCTGTTAGCTTGGTTTTGAGCTAAGATTAATATTTTCTCCTCATTGTCTTCCAGCAATATCTCTATCTGGCCTTTATGCTCCTTCATACATAAAAAAACCCCAAAGTATTCCCCGGACGTCTTATACTTTAAGACCTAGAAGCTCCTGCTGAACAGAGGAAAGGATTCCTACTTGACTGGCAGCACTGGGTATTATTTCCCACTCTCTGAATTTTAATGCAACCATGTCCAGGTGGAATGAGAAGGTTCAGTGTTACAAAATCTGATAATTGACAAGTGTGGATAATATTTGCTGGATGTGATGAATAGAGTCTTATTTTCTTAAATGAAAGGTCATTTTATTGTAGCCATAATCACAATTATAAGCTTCCCTTTGTGCTAACCAAGAGAAGCCAGTAACAAAACTCATATTTTACATAAATTTCACCACCTTTGGGAAAATGTGTAAATTTTGAAAGAAAGAAAAACTCTAGATTTTGTATAAGATAATTGTTGCTTATCCTTGGAAATTCCATTCACTAAAGAATTTATGAACTCCTAATATTTACTAAATTTATACCATTTTAAAAATGAATAGCCAATGAATTGCTGCTACAAAACTTACCTCTCTGCCCTGAACTAAATGAACATCATTTCCAGTTGTTCTTTACTGCTGCTAATGATACTTCAAAATGATAGTGATCTGTGTTACTATTTAAAACAAAAAGACCTCTGGACTAGTAAACACGACTATCTATTGAGATGTAGCATATTTAGGACTACAGGTTTTCTCCACTTGAATGTACTCATTTATGAAAATTTTCTTCTGTGTATCACACCAAAATATTTGGGGGAAAGGAGAGGGGGTTTGTGGTGTTCAGCCAGATATATAGAGTAGAAAATCTAAACCAAGCCTTGGAGAATTCCAAGCTACGTCAGACAGTTAAAAGCCAAGTGTAACCTCAGTTCCTTTCCAGTTTTCCTAAAATTTTACTGGAGCCAGAGGAAGCCTAATTTTTGTCTTTTTTTTTTTTAAATATAAGCTGTTCAGTTACCGATATTTGCAATCTACTATTACAGGAAACCAACTTAAAACATCTAACTTAGACTGCTTTGGAAAACCAAATCTCCAAATTCTGGAAAATATACTCAAACACAGTAATAAATCTTGTTCAATCTAACAGACAAACAGCAGTATATTATTTGGATAACAAATTCCCTGCTCAGCCACTACTGCCTTTCAATATCAGGCAACTCTACTTTTTGTTTCTTGAACCTCTGTTTGCTTTGAAAATTTTTTCTTACTACTTTTCTTACTCTCTTTTTCTCCGAGTTAGTGGCTGCAGCCTGGGCTGGGCTGTCCTGGGGCTGAGGGCTCTGGGCCCAGCTGGAGAGCTCTGGGGAAGCCCCAGGACCCATCCAGCACTGTGCCCAGGGCGCAGCAGGGTTCTCCTCCAGGACAGAGGATTTTTGTTGTTTTGCTTCTCCCCAGAATGCATTGTCTTGGTCATACAGGGCTCTATGCAGCACCATCCTCGGGATGCTAGCTCCTTGAGGAATCCAATTCCTTCCCCGGTGCAGTGAAGGAAAGAGGTTTCTTAGTAAAGATTTCCTTCACCTATAAATAATTCTATCAGTGCTTGAAATCAGAGTGCCCAAAAGCTACCACCATCCTCAGATCTCAAGTGGGTGCTGGTGAAGTTTGAAACCCTGGTTTGGGTTCCTCCTCTCTTGTTTTCACCCAGAAATGAGATGATGCTTTCCCCAGGTGTATCCAGGCTGCCCGGGACAACTGCTGGCTTGGGGTCTTGCAGTTCTCCTACCCACGCCCTCCTCTCACCAGCATGCCTGTGACAGTGGGGAGCCCCTGCTGTGTTCAGTGGCTCTAACCCAACAATCCAAGGCAGGCTTTTCCATGGCTGTGACAATGCTTTGAGAGTTCCCTTTGAGTCACTCATCTCTGAGCTCAGGGATTTGCACAGAGTAACTTCCCTTGAGTGACTTCAGTGACTCTAGTTATGAAAAGTGAGCAGTGGGGCTCTGTCTGAATGTGGGCTTGGACTATCATGAAGCATTACTTTAAGTAGCATTACTTTAATAAATCCTTTTTCTGCCTGCACTGTTCTTATGGAGACTAAATTTTGTATCCTTGCATGAAAGCATCATTTGTATCTATTAAATAGATCAAAGTCTTTACAAATGCTTTATTTCATTTATTAAGGCAGTAGAGTTTATTGCTATAAAATTATGTTTTTATGGCTACTGGACTGTGTGTTCTTATGATGTGCCCTGCTGTGTAGTCAGAGGATTAGGTCAATGTTTCTCCAGACATCTCTCATCACTCCAGGAGCTTAGTTAAAATCCTACAGAGTCATAAGATTGTGTTCTTCTTTGTATGCTTTTTAATGCTTGATAATTTCTTGGAAAATAATTTTCTGGGGCTATCACTGTAGTGAATATTATTTGTGAATACAGAAATCATTGATTCATTTCTTCAAGTTTCTGGTTTATCTTCATGTTGTAAATTAAAGTTGCATGCTCCTGAAACCACTGTCTGAGCAATGAGATCAGTTTCTCTCTGTTTAGATGCTAAACATTTTATCAATATGTTATTTACATGCTGGTCAACTTGTTTACTCTTGATCAGATTGGTTGGGGGCAGCTGGAGAGAGGGAGTTATTTTTCTGGGTTGTACAGCACTGATAATTTCATTGTAGCTGTGATGCCACAGGTACCTGCTATACACCCAACACTCTGTCAGTAGTGACAGTGATGATTTTGATTTGTCTGATGCTCTGATATCTTTTAAACAGCATTAATCAGCAGTCGGTATTAATGCAGATGTCCCAGAAGTTCTTCATTTGGATTTCTGTGGTAACTGAAGATTAATTACTTTAGCAAGACATTTGTGCTAAAGTCTCGCCCAGTATGGATGCATATAGGAGCAACACAAATAATGAGAAGTAGAATACTGTCATGTAGAAGTAAACCAATTTTTGCTTTAGGAGTTAGGCTTTATTAATAAAGATGTAATAACTCTAGAAATGAACCCAGAAGATTTACTGTCATGTACTCATGTATGGCAAATATCTAACCCCATCTCTTGTCATTATGCTGGTACCACTGTTAAGTTATTAATTTGTTACATTTAGACAACACACTGACAGAAGAATTATATTTTCATTATATATTTTTGATTATAATACTATTGCTGAACATTTTACCTATCATGTGCCATAGAGGGCCACCTAATGATAAAAACTGTAGTTAAAATTCCACAATGCTGGGTACTATATTTGAATAGCTTCAAAATATCTTCAAAGAACTAACTTTGTAAACAGACTAGTCCTTGTTATAATTGCACGGTGTCATTTGGAGTGATCAATTAAGTGACCATTCTTGATCAGTTTTTCCTATACTTCATCATTCAACTTTAAACTTAATTTATTTCCTTGCTATCATTTTTCTCCTAGATGTTTCTGTTCATGCTTCTGTCTCATCAGGTCTTTTTCTTCCATTATATTATTCAACTTACTTTTTATATTTCTGAATATATCCTTTTCCTTCTTTGCATGACACTTCCTAAACTCAAATTTTAAAAATTTTGGGGTTTGGCTATTTCATACATATTAGTAATTTCAAATATTTTTTCATGAGCAGAAAAATTTATTAGCTCAAGCTAATCTTAACTTCCAGAAGTTCAACTCTTTCAGCTTTTGGAATGTGGACAATTGGATATGTGTGGAGGAAAATAAAGAAAGAGGTTTTATGAGAAATAGCAAATGAGAAGACACACAAATATCCAGAACTTACAATTAAGGCATTTTGAAACTTTTATTGAATTTGGCTCATATGTTGTAATTACCTTCTCCTAAGTGCTTTGGCTGCTTAAATTGATTCCTTACTTTGGAAAACCCACTTTCCTTTTGATATTAGAATATTGTTAGGCCATCACAAATACTTTAAAGTATAGTAAGTACCTTCACTGATTTAGTTCGTCAACATTCATACTTTTTTTTTCTATTTTGTGTGTTCCCTACCAATAAATATTGAGCAAAAGAATTTTTGGTTAAAAAGTTTTAGAAAATTAGCAATTTTCATGGACTTGTAGAAGATATTCAAGGTGATCAAATTCTGAGCTTGTAAATGTAAATATTCATCCTGAAAACCTGATTTTTAAGGGCTCCAATCAGTGAACAAACATCCTGTGTAATTCATGTATCTAATCAAAGCTAACCAACACAGCCTGAATTTCAAATGTCAAATGTTTGCAGTAGGCAAACAACACACATATTTCTTCATCTGTGCATATTCTAAGAATCTCTGTGTGAATCAAACAGAAGTTACAAAAAAAAGTTGTATTTATCAAAGTATTTACTCAGCTCTGGTGAGCAACACAGACAGCTGTAATATCAGGTTTTTTATGGGGTTTTGGCAATTGATCATATATTGATCATATATTAACAATTTTTCTTAATATTTCTATTGTTTTTTGATAAAGAATACTGATCTCATGGACCCAACTATATGAAAAGGGAAATCTTTCTCTTGGAAAAATTTTTGTCAATTCTCCATGCTTCATATAATCACATTTTCCAGCCATCTTTTCAAACATATTTTGATTTTCATCTGATAAATTAAAACTGGGGTGTTTTTTATGGTTTTAGGGTTTTTTTCCCACCTCATTAAAGTTTAGCTAACTTAGTTTGCCTATGTTATTTCTACAGTGCTTTTTATCCATTTATAGTGTAATTTTGATGTCAATCTATATCATTATTACACCACCCTATAAATCTTTCTATTGGTTCTTCTTAAAACATCCCATTGATTCAAAGATCTCGTTACCTACCAAAGTATGTTCTGATTCTCTGACCTCTTCAGACTCCTTCATGGTGACTTCAGTTAATTGCAAGAATATCAGATGATAATATGATGGCAATAAAATGAATTAGCATGTAATTAGTGTTGCTCCCATGGGAGTTAGTGTACTTAAAATAAAAAAGTGCATGCTATATCATGAAAAGCATGAAGCAATGTATTTCTTCTGTTGTAGTCAGAGATCCACAACTCTTGCTTTATAGAGTGTGCTCATGGTACAAAATCTTAGAGGAGATCTGGAGACAGCTGATCAACTTCTTATTTTGCATCTTGGGCGATTCTTGTCAATATCAAAGTCTTTACTTTTTACAAGTACATGACAAAGTGATTTGCTATGATCTCATTTGGGTTGTGTCGTTCTTATTGGTATTTGTTTACTACAAATATTATCAAGATTACACAGTACAGCCCACAAAAATGAGTTTCCATAAAATTGTCTTAACTAATTAAAATTAATTAATTAAATTTAAATATGAAAGAGTATTTTAAAATACTAATGTGTCAATAGTGTTTCAGAACTTGAGCTATGAATACAAAGCTGTTACAAGCAGAAAAGGTGCTTGGGTTATGGGATGTATTATTAATTTCATCTTGCTTGTTAATCTGAAGAATTTGTCTTTTAGGAGTCCCCGTGTCAAGGTGTTTTTATGCAGGACTAGATGAGCAGAATTCATTCTGATTCCAGTAGTGTATTTACCTCTGTAGCACTGGAGTGCCTGGACACCAAAGGAAACTAAATGGAAAAGCAGTTTGTGTTTTAGTATTGATTAGTTTTCTAAATATGACATTTTACTGCTCTGACTGTATTCTCGAGAGTATTTCTGTCTTTCAGTTGATGACAGCATTTAGGACTGAAAATGTGCATAGATTGGGAAATTACATAATTGATAAGGATAGGTCTAACCCTCATTACCTTCTTTTTGAGATCATAGCAGTAGGTTCCAAAACAAGTGGCAAAGTATAGAAAGAAAGTGAGGAAAAAAAATGTGTTTGCTTGCACTATGCTGTTGGGCAATGCTTCACTGGAAAAGCATTAAAGATTAGGCTCCCAAATCCCATGGCTTCAGTGCTGACTGTCTGCTTGAGGAGGGGGTGGTACTTAAGATGGGACCTAACACTGACACATCTGAGTCACATCCCTTGAAGCACAACAAGTTAAATGTTTTCAGCACCTAATTTGAAATAGTTACTATCCAGAAAATCTGAGCCCTTAGATTTCCAAAGTACTTTGTGGATATTATAGGAAGATATAAATTCTAAACTGTGAACACCATTGTGTGCTGTTACAGATAATGTACGTGAAAAGTAGAGTGCTAAACTGTTAGTGATAATGGAACAATCTTCTATCTGACATGCTTTTAGTTACAGTGCAATTGGTTTTTTGTTATGTTAAACCATTTTTTTTGTATTTGTACTAACATATCCAAATGGAAGGTTTCTTTGGGGGTTATTATGTGGTGTTTTGGTTTTTTTTTTTCCCTGTACTTGCACAAATATGGTCGAGGAGAGGGAATAATAAAAATAGCAGAATGCATTCCATTTCATTTCATAAAACAAAATCCACTGAAAATGCTTACATTACATGCTTGAAGGAGAAATTAAACCTAATCGTAGCAAAAAAAAAAAAAAAAAAAAAAAAAATCCCTGACCAACCAACACTTGTTGGCAAGAGAAAAACAAGAGGAAATAACAATTGTATCTTATCTACATGTGTTGCTTGCATCTTTAACTGAATTACAGATCAGATTGATTAAACTGCTTTGGCAGTGAATGCAGAAACAATTGCATGGGCATCTGCATATACCTGTTCAGGATTTCATTGCTCAACAGTTATATAAAAAAATCCACAAATATTTTTGAAGAATTAAGAAATATGATAATTTTCGATTCTTTCCATAAAAAGATGGATTGATGACTTTTAGAGACTCGGTATTCTGAGATAAAAGATTGCTTCTTCTAGAGTTCATTAATTCACTTGATGATGATTTTAACTATTTAGAATCTATGGTTTTACAACAAAAACCACAACTCTGTTTCTGCTGATGATCTGGGATTTTTTCCCTGTAATTCTTTTCCTGCTCTTCGAAAGGATCTTTTTTCTAAGTTTTTCTGCTTTTATGCTTCATTTTTGATTTCACAGTGTTCCTCATGTTTCTTCCCTTTCCTACCTTGCCTGTGTTCATGAGTTCTCTTCCTTATTCATTTCTTTTGTATATAATTATAAACACTCACTAGTGAATTATTACAGATTTTACTTTTCAAAAAGTATATTATTGATTACTTTGTGTCCACAGCATAAGAGCATGCCTTTGCCCTCTCCTAAAAAATAATGTGAAAGGTACAGTCTACTTTAAAATGTATAGGATTTCTGCCAGTGTTTGTTGCATATCAGAAGCAATGCTTATAAGGAAAAGATTAGGGAGGGAAGTTAATGTTTTTCCTTGTCTGTATCCAAGAGCAGAGAGAAGTAAAAAGTTTAATTTAGTAGTTTTATAAAGGTCAGTCATTTCAGTAGTTTTATAAAGTTACCACTGGAGCATTGTCCACTGCTTCATTGAAAATGGGTTTATGAAATATTTCAGTCCATCCCCACTGGCCCCAGGTGACGACTCTCACCAGCACCACCTGTGTAGGTAGCAGCACTCATCTGATTTTTCCTTTCTATTGGCTGCAGAGCTGGGTGACATTAGTTCTCCTGAATATTGACCAGATATTTTAATTTAAAGCTTTTCAGAATATTGTCCAGTATCTATTTCCTAATGCTTTGTAAATTTTACAACCCCAAAATTACAACAATTTCCATTTAATTTAAACCTTCAGTTTGTTTTATATCTTAAAGAAACTGTGCCTTGTTTCAGTTTTATGCCCTTGTATGTGTACGTATGTTATATGCATTCGTGTTTGTAGATGACTTCATCTGACCTTAAAAAGTTAAGTTTGTTGGAGTGTCATGCAATTTTCATAATTATCAGAGCAGTGAAGCTTGGGAGAATATGTGTTATGATAAACAGAGTCTTTTTGGTTCTTATCACAAACAGTGCAGCTGATGCTGACATAGTGTATGTATGCCAGAGTGATGTATCATTTTTATCAGTCTAAATACATCAAGAGACACAGTTTGAATGT
Source organism: Motacilla alba alba (assembly GCF_015832195.1). Taxonomy (NCBI): domain Eukaryota; kingdom Metazoa; phylum Chordata; class Aves; order Passeriformes; family Motacillidae; genus Motacilla; species Motacilla alba. The sequence goes on along the minus strand of NC_052023.1, from coordinate 12,353,345 downwards.
ATTTTAGGAGCAGCACAGATGGGAATTAGCAAACAAGTGTTTAGAGTAATATCCTACTGTTTTCCAGGTACAGATTCTTCTATCATGTCAGACTCTCCGTGGTCTGGTTTTGTCTCCCCATAGCATAATGATCAAAACAGTCATGCAGACTGAAAGGGCTTTGAAACTAGAAAAGAACAGAGTGGTGTGTTCAGAAGTTGCATCTCTAGCCTCCAGATCTGTCACTGAACCCACCTGGGATGGACTGGATACCAAACACTGAAAGCTTTGTTAACTACACAGAGCTCAATAGTTGTGCCGGTACCTTAAGGAAGCTACGAATGAACTATCAAAGGACAATCCTGAGAAGAGAATCAATGGAAAGTGTCCTTGATTGTTTCCATAAACACTTTCCAAGTGTTTATTCCTAGCAAACAAGATTGCTTTGATGACAGGGCTGTTTATGTAGCCACTTTTAAAAACAGCATGCATGATTTTGCCTTTATGTCTTTGCTGGACATTTAGTTGCCAAAAATGAAATGTGAGCTGAGACGTCACTCCAATTCTGAGACCTTTTGGGTCTGGCAATAAATTAGTTTGCCAGTGAATTCCAATACTCTGACAGAGGGAGTAAAGGGATGGTTTTGCTAGTTCAAATTCACATGCATGTGTGTGTGTACAGCACTCCTGCAGTTATAGCGGTCATAAAGGAAGTCTGGATGATGTTTTCCTATGTTCACTTTTTTCTTCACCTACTAGGCTTGCCATGGGAAAACATGCCTATCTCAATTTAGAGTACAGTCTTAAAATCTCACAATAAAATATTATTCAAGGATATGGAAGGTGTGTGCTACCAGGACATTTCATGAGGAACAGAGCTGTCCAGTTTAACAGAGCTGATAATTTTCTAAAAAAATTCAATACCTCCTTCAGGGTTTTCAAGAAAGGTCACTGTTGCTATAAAGTTGTTTTAAGTACACATACCAGGAACATAATTCTTGACTAAGAATTTTGGCACAAACTTGAAAACAGATATCTAATTCCAGGAGTTTTTAATTATTTTGGGTCAAAACTCTTAAGCAAGCGAGTAAATATTTCATATGCTTAGTATTAGGTCCATGCAACACTGTGGAACCATGTAGGTGTTTATCTTTGACACAGTGTGTCCAGAGACCATCTGGATAATAATAATAAATTCCCAGCTGGATACTTGTGTGAAGTCTTACTGAGTTTATACCCCAAATCTTCAGTGACTTTGCAGACACAGTAGTGAACATTTCTCCTATTGGTTGAGACTTTCTTGCTAAAATCGATCCACTGATTGTAACTTGTTACCTGGCTGGGCTGGGGTGTGGAGAAGGGAAACTGCTATAAATTCAATATATCTGCAGTCAGAGGCGTATGAAGGCCAAGCAATGTGAGCTTTCTTCTCTGAGCAGTTACTTCCAACGCAGCCTATTTCCTCAACGTTGTTTTCTGTTAGTTTAAAATGGCACAAACAAAGTAGATTTATGGTATAAAAGAGGGAAAGCTTAATGACAACAACATTGAGATAGAAATCCATTTTTTGATCAAAGATGCACAGAAAGAAATCAACTAAATACCCAGTGCAGGAAAGCAGTAATGTAAAGTTCAAAAAATTTGTACTTAATATACCTCCAGACAGTAACCCACTTACAGATTTTGAAGATTGACAGGCCCAAATGCTGCTGCACATAGTAACAACTACCAGAGAGAAAGTCAGAATTCTGTAACAGGCACAGAATAGGGGAAAAAAACCCAGAAAGCAGATAGAAGAAAGAGAAAATTGCTTTACAGCTTCAAATGCTGCATTCTACACTACAAAAATAAAATAATTTTTCACAACAGTACCTGTATTGTGCTGCTGTAATATAAAATTTCAGTGACAGAATGATTAAAAGAAGATATATGTTCCAGATAGAGACACCAAAGTGTTACTCCTTCTTTTCCTTGATTTTAATCAATTAATTGGTTTAATATGCTGCCCAGAAATCTGGTTATTTTATGACCTGTTTGGTTTAAGAAGGAGAAAGTGGGGGAAAAGAGACAAAGATCAGAAAAATTCTTTTTGGATAGCCAGACCTGAAATTACCTTGTACTCAAAATTAGATAATGGGTTCAGCTTTCTGGGTATGGCACCCTTTAGCCATATCTTTTCTTAATAGTCACATTGCAGCAGTGTTTCTGTTTCTCTGTTCAAAACAAGCTTACAGGAATTTCATTAGATCTTTGGTTTCTTGAGGATGCCCAGACAGCAGTTTCGGCTAAGGTGACCTTTTACATTTGTACTCCCCTAGAAATTATTGTTCTATTTTTTTTTTCTTCTTCTTCTTTCTTCCCTAGCTATACTAACAGTAAGATCTTTTTCTTTATTTTTTTTTAATCTTGTTATACTATGTTAGACTACTACCAGCCATCCAATGCTGGTTTAAATTCACTGGAGGCTTTATGAGTAAAGATTGATTTGCATGTTCATTTGGTGACATTTGACATCATGTTTTGCTAGCATCAAATGAGTTTCCTAAAGTTGTGTCTCCCAACAGAGTGGACAAGCCCACTTAGCTTAAAGTCCTGGTTTGCCTAACTGAGCATCCCTGCCTTGTGTGCCATCCTCTAAGCAGCAGGATGGGGATAACTGCAACTGGGACCTCTGTTTGAATCTTGGTTCTGAACTGCACTTGAAGTATGTTGGGTCAAATAAACCCTGGAATAGACCACCTTGTACCTGTGCACTATTAATCAAGAGTACTTAGCTTGAAAATCTCTGGTTAATTTTTTTCTCTGGAATTTGAGAACCTGCTTTATCTAGGGTTTTGAGTGCAAACTGGAGATCACTTGGAATCAGAAATTTTTGTAAGCTTCCCTGATTTTGTAAGCTTTCCTGATTTTTCAACTCCATCCTGGCATGCTACAGCTCAAGCTTCTTGAATTTCAATTGTTCTTCCATCTTTTGTCTTTCTTTCAGATGGTTGCTGAGTTATTAAAAGGGTACATCAAAATGTTTTCTGTGAAACACATTTTGTTCTGAGTTGTTTTTCCATGGGCCAAATACAGAGATATGAAAGAATTTTTAATTAGATTATAAAAACTTTAGATAGTCTGTACACTTTCAGAATGCCTGGATCTACTTTGAACTTTACATAATGACAAAATTTCCTTTTCTTAATTTCCTTATTTTTATTCCTTTTATCTGGTATAAGGATTAAATTTTATACATCTCCTATTAAATAAAAAAAAAGAATGTGAAGAAGATGCAAAAAAGCAAAACTTTAATAAAAAAATCTGTATCAAGTTGTTTTCCCTTGGTTTATATTAGATCTCAAACAGTACTTTTTAGTTTTTCTAGGCTTGCACATGAATAAAACTGACACTTTTTTTGTCTATATACCCAGAAAAGACAGGGCTCAGTCCCCTGAGGCAAAGCCAGGATGAGGATGATTGCTTATATTCAAGTTCTCAATTTTTTTTAAGCTTGCTTTTCTCATTACAGTCTCCTAGCAGTTTCCTTATTCCAATAAGCAGTCAAGTTTAAAACCATCAGATTCCATGATGTTTGTGCTGGGTTTAGCAACCATTGTTGGGGAAAAGCTGTTAATATAATTTAGGAGTGAACCCGCTGCTCCAATGGCTGTTTTTCAGCAAATGCTTAATGCTTCCTGAAGCATCTGCTTTATTATGTTACTGGCAACAACTATTGCCTTTTATGTAAGCCATGCTCCATTATTAAAATAAATATATCCATGAGGAAGGATGTGCATGTGAGATATACTAGAGAACTATGGAAGGATTTATAGCCATGAAAGACTGATAGGAGTGTTGTCCATCAAAATGAAAGTGAGTTGGATACATTCCTGGAAGCATTTTTTGCTGATAGGCTGCACTTCTTTCCTAAATGAAAAATTCTGAAGCCCATAGATCTTCTAATCACCTAAGTTCTGTCAAGCATTGGACTATTTGAGAAATTATTTCTCTCTGTTAAATAACCCTCTCAAGCTCCACTGTCACCCTCAGCTCTATGAGAAATATTATAGATGTCATTATTGTGTGCATCATCTGAACTTGGAGATATGGAAACCACAAGAAAAGCATCTTTCTGTCTTTTAAGGATGTTTGTCCTAGTAACAGAGAAGAGAATTGTAATAGCAAGACAAGAGTTCACTACTGAAAACTGAATTGAGAAAGGAGTTCTCTAGAAAGGTCTTGTACTGTATTTACCTGATTGCCATGAAATTTAAATGAAATTAAAATTCCTGATGAGGAGGTCTTAGGAGAAGATCCTTAAGTAAAGGCAGTGTCTCATGAGATAGAGACCAAAATTATTTGGGTCACTAGTTACTGCTAGAAATGCCAAAATCCATTCTATAAGGGAAATGTAGCCTGGCTTGCGACTCCTTTATGAAGTGGCCAGGCAAGGGATGCTTAGAAACATTTGACATCTGATCCATGAGGCCCAGACTAGGAGAGCAGTGAACAAAGGCAACAAAAAAAAATAATCATTCAGGACGAGGAGTGTTCTCTTCCAAAAGGCTTTTGATAAAATACATTACAATGCAATAAATATATTTGGAGTTTCCTTTTTTCAAAACTATGGTATAAACCAGAAGAACACATTTTGGTTTCAGTAGCTGAACAACATCAGTTTCAGAAACCTAGGAGATCTTCAATCACTGCCAAAGGCTACTTTTTGAAAAATTCAAGAAAAATCTTCTGTTCAAAGCAGTATTGAGAGGTTTGTGTAGGACCAAGCTTTCAGAGCTTTACCTCAACTGTTGCTAAGAGTTATAGGTGAGCTCTGTCACCCCCAACAGAAAGGATTTTATTTTTCTGCTAGGAATTCAAATACCTCACCAGCAGATCTAGAAAGAGGTAAACACTGATACAGCCCTATTATCTGAGCCATCAAAAATAACTGTTTCTGCAAGCATCATCAAAGAGGTTTCTATTTGTTCAACAGTTTGCTTTTTTACTTCCTCTCTTATCAGTAAGTCCTGAGAAGTTAAAGTCATGTTGCAAGTATGAAATACATAACAAAACTGTAATTTCAGCAGGAAAAATGTTGATGTTGAATACAAATAAATTAGTTAAACCATTCACTTTAAACATATTTCATCTAATTAAAATAATTGCAGACAGAATTTGCGGTAGCTTGGTGCTGTTTTCTTTCTCTTCCATTCTTTTAAAATCGGAAATACTGTTCAATGATTTTTGCTTCTAGTTAATTTATTATGACAATCTGGTTTGCCACAGTATTCTGCCTTTCATTCCTGGTATATCTTCATTATTAATATGCTGCAGTGAAATTTTACAAAAAATAGTAATCTGTCTGTTCCATAGCACCTGTCACTTGGACTATATTATTAATTCCACAGATTCTGATGGAAACTAAACAGAATAAAAATTTGCCAATGCATCAGGCATCTTTAATAATTTGTAGGTTTTGTAGCTTTTCAATGTTACTAAAATGCCTTTCAGCCTTTTAACAGAGAATAAACTTTCTGGAAAAGAAAATCAGTAGAAGGTTGAAATTGAAATATTTCTCTGGAACGTAGCCCCCCCATAATAAAATACTTTAGGCCCTTATTCACCAAATAGTCTAGGTTTTTACCATTCACTCTAGTGCTAAATATCTGTAAAATTCAAGTTTCTTTTAATTTTATCAGTATGACTGTGATTTAATTCAGTCTTGACCACTGTGGCTCCTAAATCATAAAATAATCAACTGTGCCTCCTGTAAAACAAACTGAGAAAAGTTTGCCATTTTATGAGCTCACTACAGATGCAAGACATCTCACTTAGAACACTTAAGAAACTCTTCTCTAATGAAATTTAGCATTCAGAGCCTGGACTGGCTGTTAATGGTCCCAAAATAGACCAGTCCATTCTGGAGGATATTTGCCTAAAAAATGCTATCTATTGAAATTTTCTTGAAGCAGCTGCTTGTCCTTGTCTATCAAGAATATCAGGTGTCAGTTTGTGACGATTAATTATAAGAAAGCTTGCATTTAGTGTTAACCCTGTAAATTAACTGTCAATATATACATTCTAAACCTGTGTCAAATAAGCTTTAATAGGATATATGCAAATTCTCAGAATGCAAATCTAAAACTGTCAGATTGCTGATGTTATTTCAAACCTTCTTCCTTTTCTTTCATAATTTTGAGTCAAGGGGAAACAGTTCTTTGCAATTTGAGGCAGTCTCAAGGGGCATGGGGGGGGATAAAACACAGCTGGCATTTACATGGTACCACAGTGAAGTATCTTTTCTCTGCCAGTGTATTACATAAGTGATGTCTAAAAATAACGACGTGGAGAGAAGGTGACATTAAAGGGGAAACCATGTCCTGTAGGCTTATGAAATAAAGATAATACTGCAGAAAGGGAGTAGGGACTGCTTATACCCCAATATGGTAAACCACGCAGGATTCCAAAAAATGCTGTTTGTTATGAAAGGTTTCTTAAGGTGCAAAACATGCATAGCACTGAGGCAACTTTTATAGTAAAGCAATTTAGAATTTTTTATTGAATATAAATATCTTTAACTTGTCCTGAAAAGGACTCATTTTTTTCTCCCCATGAATAGCTGAGATTTTAAATGTAATAGGCCAGCTGGTAAACTGGTTGAAGCCACAGAATTTTGTCAGTTTTCAGAAAGTTGCAGTAGTTGGACAGTACAGCTGAAATAGTGCAGAGACTACATCTCTATTGCTCAGCAAACCCGAGAAGAATCAATGCTCCCTTGTGTAGCGTACTTTGTAGAGTCTGTTTTAGGGAAAGGTGGGAGAATATTGAAATCATCATTGTCCTGACTTTGCTCTGACTTACCCATTCAAAGCCATAGGTTTGAGATGCTTTGTGTCTTAATGAAGAGGGTGAATCATAAAGTTACTCTGAAAGCAACATATGCTGCTTATATACACTATAAACTCCTCAGTTTAATGTCTAGAAGACATGCATCCTGACTGTGAAGCTTTGCTGAATGTCTGTGTATGAAATTGTCCCTGACACAATTCACAGCCAAAAATGCTCTGTTTTAAGGGTACCATGCTTTTGGACATTACCTGGACATTCAAGTTATGTATCAGGTAGCAGAAATCCCACTGTTCCCTATTTCTGATTACCCAGACATTTTACATAAATCTTTTAAATACATAAATGAAAGCAGAAAACACAAAGGCCTCTACCTGTAGCTGGCTCTTCCAAGGAATGTAGATCATTCTCAGAAAACTGTGTAGAAAATTAGAAGGTTTTGGAGCATGTTTCCAAGTATAAAACTAGAGTGGAAGGAAAGACTGTACAGTAACACAGAGCCTCAGAGTCAGCCCTAAACTATGTGAATTAGAAACAAAATGGTAATTTCATAGTTCAATTCTTAGCGCAGATAATCTATCTAAAAAATGTCCCAGATAATCATCATCTGGCATAAAACCTCAACCAGGATATCTGTAGACTAGTTCTTTATCAATACAATGTTTTTATGATCATCCATGTCTGTAAATTCTTGTTCTCAAGGACCTTTTAAGTTAGTAGAGCATATCAGGCTGGAGAATGTCTTCTTGTATTATTAATATTTTTTGATCTTTTGAAATCTTACTGATATGGAGAAGAATTCTTATTCTTGTCCTGATACCTACCTAGCATCTCATCAGCTTGTAAATAGTAATAACAATATGTGGTTGAATTAATGCTGTATGGGTACCAAATTTACCAAATTACTTAATAACAGTTAAAAAGAAAGAGACCAGCCTGAACAGTCTGCAACTTTCTCTAAAAACCATGTTAAACTTTCCACTATTAAACCCTCTCCGCTATAAACTTCCTATAAGGTCAGGTTTGAAGGAGCTGTTTCATTACTAAAATGTCCAGTAAAAACTAAGCCTGAGAAAACTGACATCAGTTTTTCTGGAAAATTGTAAGAATTTTTCTCATAATAGTCCTTCAGTCTAACTTAAAATAATAATAAATTAAAATCTACCCTTTGAGATTTAAATTTGGATTTCAAGTTTCTTGAACAGCTCAGGTTTACTGGTATACCTTAAACATTTAAGACCATCTGAATTAATTTGAACCCTTCTAGTTCCATCTTTGCAGTGACCATTAGCGGAATTTTTATTTGCTATTCAAGGGTTGGAGCTTTAAAACTTCTACTTTAAATTAACATGATTCATAAAATTAAAATATGCAAAGCTCAAGGTGCAATCATTTGTGTAGTCTATTGGTTTGCAAAAACTAAAAGTGGGACCTGCAAGTCACTGGATTTAGTCTTCACAATAGAGGCATTCAATTGCTTTGAATATAAAAATCAAGAAGGTTAGCATATTGTGTATACTGGTATGAAAAGAGAGAAAGAAATGTATGCTCACTAAAGGCTTAATTCTCTTTTACTTGAAATGCAGATCAGATTTGACCCTATACTCTTCAGGTATATATTTCATGTTAAGTTAAATCTTTTTCATAGTTTTGTTAAAAAAAAAAAACAATTTTGGAGAAAAGATGAGTGTTTACCAACACAAATCACATGTCAATTAACATTTTTGTCTTCAGATCAAGCCACCTTTGAAGGCTCTTGGTTTTCCTTATGTTTTTAAAAGCTATTGTTTTTTTGTAAGAATGTACAGTTGGATTCTCCAATAAGCATTAATTTTCATGTATAAATATTCCTAATTCCTGCTTTCAACAAGCACTTAAATTCCTTTTATGTAAATATTATCATTTATTTTGTATGCAGTTGCACACTTTTAGTGCTTTTAAAATATAGCTTCTATTTAAAACTGTCCACAGAAAGGGAAGTTATATGTTATAATTCAGAATGTTGGTGAGTTAAAATCCTGAAATGCCCTATATTTACATAAATATAATTATTATTTTTCTCTTTTGAAATCTTATATGATGACATTTAGATATGCTGCTCTTAACATTGAAGTTTCTGATATATTTGAAATGCAGGAGAAGGAATCTCAGTGATACTTAAAATACCATTAAGCCAATCCTATTCCTCTCTCAAAAGGTTTTTCAAAATATGAATGTTCCAATATTTGATTGGAAACATGGATTTTTCACTTAGATTTAAAAATTAGCAGATCCCATCCCAGTCCTAACTGTATATTTTTTTGTCTCCTTTTTCTTTGTTTCCAGTGCTCATCAGACTGCTGGAATAACCCAGTTTCATTGAGGTTTAGACTTTACAAAGAGAAAAGTACCAAAATGTGCAAAAGAAAGCAAGGCAGATAGAGGACTACAGCAGCCAACAGGACTGAAAAAGTCTGTGATTTGAGGAAGATCATCACCTGCACAAGATCCGAAGTGTGGTTAAAGAAAAAGGTTCTCTGTACCTTGCAAAGCACAGTCAAAGCAACATTGCAATATTCATCTGCACTTCATATGTTTCACATAGCTCTATGTCTTTCTTCAAATATCTTTTAAATTATTTGTGCAAACTAGTTTAGGTGTCTGTTGACTACATAGTCATGTGGGGATCCCACATAGCATCTCAAAACAGTTGCAGTTGTGGTACATAAGGATAAATTTACAGAGTAGTCCCACTCTTGAACGTTCTTGTTCTGGGATGAGAAGCAGGTAAAAGCACAACTTTTTATCTGCTATTTCTGATTATACACAACCATACAAAAAGAGCATACAGTTAGGAAAATTCAAATTCTTAACATTGAACTGTATGGAATGATTCTTTTGTATAGGTGTAAATCCTAACTCTGAGACACAGAAATATTTTATGTGCTATTCTTAAAGTTCAAGCTAATTTAACTGTAACTGCAATTGAACTGCAGTTGCATTTTAAATGCAACTGCAGTTTTAACATTCTCTTGAAAATCTTATTCCAACTCAAAGCTAGTCGACCTGATGAACTTTTTATACATGGATTTGTACTTTGCCAGCCCTAAGAATACTTACAAGGACTATGTTTAAAGAGCAGTTAAGTGCCACTCATTACTTGTGGTTCTCTGCACCATTATTCAGACTCTTAGCCACATAAATCTTTTTTCACATCAAACCTAAATTGTAAGTAATTGTGCTCTCTGTCTTATACATAATAGGATATGGTACCCAGATGACTACATGGGCTTCTGTACATCTCACTGCTGTGCTGTTGTTATGAACTATTGTTCTTGGGAATATGAACAATTTCATATCAATACATGGCATTCCTTATCTTAAACAGGTACTGCATTTCCATTGCCCAGGAACGGACACCTGCTGAAAGGTTCAATGTACAGGCACTGGACACATCAGTTTTTGCTGTTGCTGCCAACCTTAGCTTGGACACATGCAAGAAATATCTACCAAGAAACATGTCAAAACAAAGTTCCTCACAAGATGGTTTCTCCAAACATGTGTGAATGGTGCCTTAAGTTCTAGACTTCATATTTTCCAGACTCTGTACTGCATTAGTATATAACTCTGAACTTCATAGAGAGTGTTGCCAAGTTCTCTTCACAGTTTGGTTGGATAAAACAATCCTTTTCCAGCCCAAGAGCCAAGGACACCATTACAGCTTCAGGCCCCAAAAGTGTAAACAACAGGGAATTGAGGAGAGAAATCTGGGAGGATGGGACTGCATAACCTGGAGCTGTAACACGAAAATTAACCCCAATGTGTAAATGGGACAAAACTTATAAAAGTGAAAACTCATGATCCCTCGTCTCTCTTGGGTGTAGCCTTGGCCAGGCTCTTGTACTGCCCAAGGTGTATCCTTTGAAGGCCTTTTCAATACCTACTTTAGTCCTTCAACACTGTCTAGGTTCTGTTCTGGGTAGCCTCTCAAGGCATCACTAAAAGAATAGATGTTTTCTTCAGTTCAGCCCTGTGTTCTGTGCAATACTAGCTTACACATATATCATTAATTTAGAATATGTTATCCATCTGTTTCCTGTAATTGTTCTAGGATGCTTGGTTTTGGAAAAGTGCCAACTATTCCAGCAGCTTGATAACATACAAATAGAAGCGTATTCCCAGACTGAAGGTACTTCAGGTACTTGATTGTGATCAAATAACTTTAAATTTGTCAAGTTATCAGTGGCAGAGACAGAAATAAGATGAAGGATTCTGTGATTCTGACTCCCTACTGCAGCTTCTGAAATGCATTCTTGAAAAAGAAACCTTGCTGGCAGGATATTTTCTTGTATAAGTTCATAAAGTAAATTGTTTCACCATCTTTAAAAACACACAGTTTATATGTCAGGTGTTTGCTGCTCGTCTTTCCACAGATCATTAAGATGTGAATTGAAAGTCCTCCTTTCCTCATATTTGTTTTTCTTTTCTCTATTCCAACTCCCCTTCTTTGATGATTAACTTTTGAGACTGTCTCTGGAGGGATCACGTGGAATATAGTTTTTGTAAAGTTCCTAGAAAATTAATGAAAGCCTTCTGCAATCTGCAGAAATCTAGATATACTTTGAAGTGTTTTTATATCTTGTTTTTCTTTTGAATACTCATGACTTTGACTGTTGGCACTGACATGTAGAAATACACTTTATAGGTCTCTAGATCCCGTGTCTCTAAATTGCACTTTCTGAAAAACTGGCAATTTCTGTACACAGCACAAAGATTGAATGCAGAGCTGTAATTCAGCTTTGGTTTTCTGCCGATGATATAAACCACAAAAGCTTGTTGGTTTATTGAACTGCAGCAACAACAATACAGAGAGACTGTATTATTGCCTGTGTATTCAATTAGATATAAAGAGGTATTGCCCACAATCCAAAAATATTACATATTTGCAAGTTCCAATTTAATTGTGAATAGATAAATGGAGACTACTTAAAGTGTAAGAAATTAATTAAAATGTCTGACTAGTCTGTGACATGCTGCCTAAAAAAATATATATTGCTAGTTTAGACAAATAAAAAATTCAAATTATATTTAATAAATTTCTGCTGGCACCTTCTTTCCTTCTGTTCTGTCTTCAGCTAGAGGAGACATTTCCAAACCAGGGATTCCATTATAACAGACTAGCATTGTATAGGGGCTGGTGCCAAAATGCCCTTCCTCTAAATATCTTTGGAACATTTGGTGACATCACGGCAGCACTAGATAAAATTGGAGCCATATCTGTAGCTGCATGAACTTATATAATATAGCAACTCCTTGGGAATATTCTTTTCCAAGTCCTTCGTGCTCCTGCCCAGATTTTTAAACCATTGGGTAGGAAATAAGTGACATTTGCTAAATATTATCAAATTCTTAAACCAAGTTTTCTTTTATACATCCTGACAGCAGTGAGGGGGAAAAATGCAAACCCTTTTTTGATTGAATCTTATTGTCTTCTACTTAGGTGACAAGTCCACAATAAGCTTAGCAGAGTAGTCCTAGCAGAAAATCATCTTGCAGTAGAATTCCAGTGGAAAAATTGTTTTTGTGTGATTAATGCAGCTTATCCATTAATTCCCTCAGTATGTGACTGTTACTAGAGTCCCTATTTGGCCACAAAAGTCTCTTCTTCCATCATTATTTGTGCAACAACACAGTAAAAAAAGCCTTTGAATATTCTTTCTTAACATGTAACTTATATTTTATATGTGCCAGTGCCCGTTTGCCACCGGTCCCTCTGATAATAGCTACTAAACAGGCAATGGAATTTGTCTGAGAACCTTTCACCGCCCCATACATTTGCTGCAGGAACTGAGCACCTCAATCACCAGAACACAGGTTCACCACATGCTTGATTAGTACTGCCAGGGGGTTATCTGATTGTATTGAACACCACCTCCAGTCAAATAAATACATGGAAATAATTTATAACATGTAGAATATACCATATGCTTAGGAAAACTTATGAAAGACAATTGAAGAAATAAAAAGCCCCAAACACACAAAACAAAGCATGATGTTATCACTTAAGCATGCTGTTAGCACTGTCTTTACTCCTTTTGTCAAGCTGACTTTTCTGCAGAATCCAGACACATGATCCCATATTCTGTATTTTTTCCTGCCTACATTGCATTCTTTAGAGAAGAGTATCTTCTGGAGAAACAGTTTGGTTTTTATAACTAACTATCTTCTGGGACTCCTCCAGGAAGTCTGGATTTCTTCCCTCTAAAGTTATTTATTGCTTTATTACTCATGTAATATTCTGGAAACTTAAATAAGCATTCTTTTTGCTGCTTGGGTGCTGCAGACTGCATTTTGCTAGACAAGTTTTCATGTCATGAATCTAACCATTTATAATTTTCCTCAAAGGGCAGCAGTACTCTCCCGGTATCCTCGGATGAGTCATGATAAAGTGTTTAACTCAGTCTTAGTTTTGATATCCACTGTTACATTAGCAGACACCGTTGAAAGGAATATTTAAATGGAATAATGCATATAGTTCACTCTTCACTGAAACTAGACATGACAGTAATCAACAACTTCAGAGGCAGCCACCAGCTTTAAGTGCTTGGCCCTCAGAGACCCTTCTTCTAGTCATTGCAACACCAATAAGCCATGAAGAAGGTGCTGTGTAAGAAGCAAACATCAGCAAAGAAGGACAGCAATCTAAATAGAAATTATTGTCTTCTTGGATACTGACAGGAAGATATGCTTGATGAAATAGGGCTATAGCTCTTCAGGATTGGAAGTGCTACAGTTAATAAAAGCTACTGACAGTGTTTGATGTCTCAGAATCAAAGAGATTTAGAGATTACAATGAGGTGCTTTGGTTTGGTAGCTTTTTGGGTTTTACAGAAAGTGAGGAACAGCAAAGTAGACAGGTGGCAAGGTAGAAAGTCTGAAAGGGAAATTTAAAAAAAAACGGGTGATAGAGGTGAGTGTTTGTTGTAATGAGGGCAGGAAGGTAAGCAGAGGAAGGGAGGTAGTGGAAGTATGGAAACAGAGCTGACATGGTCAGGTGGCAAAAACATTAAAATGATCTTTGTACTGTATGAATGGGACAAGATTGTATTTTTCAAGTGTCCAGGGAAAGGGATAATGCTGTAATTGAGATGAAAAGTGTTGAACATCTGAATGGAAGTACTGCCTGTTTAAATTGAAAGGCCATACCTTAAAAATATTATGCACAAAACATAGCCTAGCTATTCCACCGACAGTATTGTGCTGTTATAATTGAAAAGGGAGGGAGTGGGGAAGGGAAGTGAGCTTGAGTGGCAGAGAGATGTACAGAGGGATTAAAAGTTTTTGTTCATGCACAAGGATGCAGCCCAATGAAGGTGGGGAAAAATGTGTGTTATTGTAACAGCACCACATAACAGTGGAAAGCACTATGCTTGCTGAAGGCTCTTCATTTCCAGGCTGCCTCTCCTTCATTAAATTTATATGGGAGAAAAACAGGTGTGATAAAATGTGCTTTTTTAGCATTATATGAGCTAATCGTGCAGGCAGGTTTGTAGACCAGCCAAAACTATTACATGAAAAAGATAACAGATAAATATGAATGTACCTATGTAGGAGAGAGAGAGAGGGACATGTGCCCTGTCACCTGCTGGCTGAATATGTTCCTTGGAGTAAAAAAACTGCTTCACTCTTTCTGAGATTTCAGGTAATGATCATGCAATGCTTATTTCAGGTCATGCTTGCCGAAAGAAAAAACATTTATTGAATTGGAGAAAATTTTTCCCTCTTTTCTTTTTCTGTAATAGTTGCATTATTTTATTGTATTTGGAGCACCAGTCTCTACCCAGCAAGCAGTGAAATATTTTCTCCTTCTGTTAATGTCATCCTGAAGAAATAGGAATCAGAATTTATGACAGGGAGGCCTGGAAATATTGTGGTTGTCATTCACAAATTAAGTCACACTTTCCCCAGCGCTCACCATCGAATGTAACTTTCTGGAAGTGACTCTTGAATTAAATTACTCCAAAGAATTTTAAAACTTGATAAAACATTATCTGATTATCAGCGAATTACGTCACTATCTAACAAAAAAACTGCAATTCATAAGAGATGTAACTTACAGAGAAGGAAGGGTTAGGGACTTGGTGCCTGAAATCTGAGAGAAACAGCATGCCTCATTTTTATTTGAAAACTTTTGAATAGGCTTTCTCATGACACTCATACTAATTTTACTAATACAGAGTTTGGTAGCATTATATTGCTGATTTTTGAACAAACGGATTAATTCATACAATTGTGAGACCAACATGATTCTCAATCTATTTCAATCAGTATTAGCTCTCCAGCTCAGATTATTAGTTACACCAATTCACAGCTAATTATTAATGTTTCCACAATGTAAAGAGAATCCAAAACCAGCTTTGTTTAGGTTTTTATTTTGCTTTTTTTTTTTTTTTTTTAGTGTGGAACCTTTAGAAAATGCTGGATTCATGTGAAACAGCTTTTTTTTTAATATATTTTTAAGAAATCTCTAATTTTGGCATTGATCTTTTTAGTGTTTAACAAGGCAGCTGATTTACAGGGCCTGTAAATTACATTTTTTGGAAATACCAAAATACACTTGCAAAGCAACCAGATTGGTTCCTGCTGGAAACAGTGAGAATAATCAAGAAACACTCTGATTTAACTTTTTTGTAAGAAAATGGTTTGAATTCATCCTAAGAAAAAAGCTGTGATTTCCTGGTGCAACACTTATTTGTAAGGTAAATCCTGCCTTTGCAGAGTTTGCAAATGCTTAGCTTACCTTTTTATGTAAAGGCATTTTGGTGAGCCTGCAGTTTTTCTTAAGATTCCTGTAAGCACTCAAGAGGCAGCTGCTCAATCTTCTCATCCATCAATAGCCAGTCACAGAAGAGTATTTTAGACATAAGCACAAATAACAGAAAGAACAATATTAAATCTCAGTGGTTATTATGGACTGTAATTCCTTCCAAGGCGCATGTAAAATCCTATGTTACAGGAGACAGGTTAAGAAGTTTGGTCACAAGAATTCTGACTTGAAATGATGAAATGACAGGCCTTATAATCTGAAAGGATTTTCCTTCTGTATTGAAGGGATATAACATTTTAGCCATTTCCTTCCTTTTATCCCACATCAGGAAATCTCAGTGCTATTAGAAAACTGAAAAGCATTATGCAAGTATTTGGAAAAATGAATGAAAAGCAGGGAAGGAAAAAACATGATATTATACCAAAGCTATTATAGCATCAACTAAGCAAGGTACTTTTGATCAAGTCCGGACTTCAAGAAAATGCTCTCATAATCTGAATCATGACATAACTTTTTGGAAGAGTGAATAAAAAGCTTCTAAAATATAGATTAGTAGAACCTAGTCATCATCCCCTTAAGTATGTGGTAGACCTTTCTAACAAGATGTAGAAGATATATTTCTTGTATTAAATGTCACAGTAGCTAAACAAGCTAATGCAACTGAATAACAGAGAATAAAAGTAAATGTCAGGGGATACTGTAAAACTGCTATTTATTTTTTTCCCAGAGCTTCTGTAATGTCATAATTGTAAAAGTAAACTTGAGAAGTTTAGTTGATAAAAACCCTAAGGAAAAATAAGAGCTCTTACAATATTCTTTAGTGTGTATGAATTATATATAACTTACTATTGTCCTTTAGCTTAAAATAACTTGAAATAACCTATTAATCATTCAAATATTGAAAACTGCCACAGGATTTTGGTTTTATTTTTTCTCCTATATTTTATATTAATTGTACAGATTATATTCTTACACATTGGCATTTATAGTAATGTTCTCTATCAGGTGACTTTGGCTGGATGATATCTGTAGTGGACATTTTGTAGTTGTTTAGAAGGGTAATCTTCACAACAGACTCTTAAAACAATTGTTAGATTAATATTTGCAAGAAATAGCATTTTTAAAATGCTCTTTCCACTTATTCTGTAAACATTAATTGATAAAGATGAAGATTTTATATATTCATATATTTATGATGAATGCTGTTGAGTCTGATTGACTGTTTCTAACTGCAGCAGAAGAGATTTCTCATCCCTGGATATGCCACATTAATGAGTTGCCACAGTTGAACAAAAATTCTCTTCAAAGGTAACGTAATTGGGCTTAAATATGTATTTATAGACTTTAAGATTTGATCTTTTAGAAGTAGCAGTTGTTGGAAACATCTTTCACCTTAAATTTTGATTAACTTTTACTCCATGTTTTTTATTTTTTGCATTAATTAACAGTTGACCTAATGACCACTAAATCCACTGGAGAGATATTTAGAATCCATCTGTTTCAGTGCAATCAGAAATCTTGAATCTTTGTCTAACATCAAAAAGATGATGAACGTAGTGCATCCTCAAATTGCTGCGTGCAAGACATGGGTTTGTGGAACAGACAGATATACCTGCAATGAACATAACTATGAAAGGAAGAAATTGGACCAAATGCTAATCTAGGTGTTGATACCAGTTTTTCATTTTAGAAGACCTGAAGATTTTTTTTTGAGAGAAATATGATGGATCATAGAAAAAACAGTTGTCCTTCCTACATCGATATTAGATTTAAATACTTTCCCATGTGTTATATTGCTAGTCAATTTTTCATTGAACAGTTTCCTTTCAAATGAAAGAAAACTCTTTCTTTTGAAATGTTGGAAATTGTTTTAATAAATCTATTTTGAATAGTTTATTTAGGGTTTGACACAGTGTTATTATGTCACTAATGCTATATGAACTGTACACTGAAAAAAAAAATGGAGAGGTTTTTCTGTTAAAGATTTTAAGGTATTGAAGGTAATTAGCTGACAACATTATGATATAGTATAATGGAAACTCAGTTGCCCTTTCTGAGGCAGATCTATTATAAAGTTCATGCAGAACTAATGTTTCTATTTGTTTTCGTGGCCATTACTCACTGCACTGGCATTGCAAATATGTTGTAGATCTGCCAGTCATTGCTTCAATAGTGAAAAACTAAGAAATTACTAATAATCTGCAGGTCAGTTAAAGGATAATTATTATCCAAAAAATGTCCAGTGGTAAACTTCCTTCTTCTTAAAGAAGGACAAGCACAATTAAAATACAATTAAAAAATATATAGTTGTCATAAAGATTTTAATTTACCCCATGCTAAAAAAAGAAAGGGCATCTCAAGGCTGCTTAGACAAAGGAATTATTACATCACTGCTTTCATTTTCACTGGATATTTTTAACCAGAAATCAGAATTTTCACTACAGATTCAAAAGGTATTAAGCAAACAGCGACTGAATTGCTTCTTGCCAGTTTGCTGTAAGGACTCCAGCAGTACAAATCAAAATCTGTTGGGCCAGAAATATAATACATGATCAGAGCATTTCTAAAATCATTTGAGAGGACTGATCTGGATAGTGGAGGGATAGAGTAAGGAATTTCTTTTTGTACAAGCTCTATATGAAATGCATATGGCTCAATATTTTGAATCCAGCAAGTTGCTTAAGCACATGAATAACTTCAGCTACAGTCATATTGATTTAACAAATTAATATGCTTCCTTCAACTGCTTTATTTAGATGACCACCTCCCATGAAATAAAAGTTTTAAAGGAAGTTGAAATGTTCTGGAAATGCACAACCTTCTCTTATACTTGTGAAAGTTCATATTGATTTATTACAACATGACAACAGTACATCTAATTCATTGAGATTTATTTCTTATTTTCTATAAATTATAGATTTAATACAGTAATTCTGATTTTGTCTATTGGAAAATCTGGTTTCCTGTTGGTGTTAATTTCCAAACTGCTAATTTTCTGAGATTAGAGGAAAACAATAAGACAAATGCTAAAATGAAGGTGTTCATTGGCTTATACTGCAATACTAAAGATTTCATTTATTTATAGTTCATAAAGGTTTCGTCTTCTATGATGCATAGAAGTTTGAGCAGTTGACAAACAAATAGTATGTCATACAAAATGCAGGGAAATTACAGGGAATAACTGATTCAATTATGCTTATAACTGATTAACAGTGACATACAAAAAATTGCATAAGTAAAATTAAGAAAGGTATATTTTGCTTATTAGGAAGAGTTTTACTCAAATGATCAATTGAATGATGCAGAGTTAAATTCTCTAAATAACTACAGTGGTCACATATATCTAATGCTATCTACTCCATAATGTTAATTTATGAATCCTTTTCAAAGACTAAAATATATTCTTTTTTCTCTCTGAATAAGCGAGTGTTAGATGCTTTCAGACTGGGAATACTACTTTCTTCACTGCATTCATTTTTGTCCTTGTATACCCTTCAGGTTCCAGACAGATTATTGCTTCCATCAGAAAAGGGATTTGATTAATCACCAGATCATATGTTTTATTCAAAACCAGTGCCCTCCATCCTTTATTCAGAGTAAATTAATGAAAAATTCACATAATTTGTGCAGAATATTTTATTAACTGCCAGGTTTGGTTTGTTGTTTTTTGGGGTTTTTTTAGGTTTTTTTGCAGCCTCAGAATAAAATCTAAAAATCAGGAAAGAAGAGAACGACTTTTAGGATCTTGATTTTAAAGAGTGAGTTGAAATGAAGTTATATTTCATCAGATTCTCCTATATAATTACTGACTACATAAATTATCCTTCACTAGCAAAGCATTGGGGATTTGAAACACCCCGTACTTGATTTTTCCATCCCATGTACTACTATGTCTTTCACTGAACAATCTGTCTTTTGGGGTGCAAAGATTACACACTAACAAGCTGGTGAAGCAAAGCATTGAGATTTCAGGTCTCAACGTTATGGATGTTCCTGTCTTATAGGTGCAAAAAAGTATTAATTTGGAGTCCTTAGCAGGTTATATATTGAACATTAGGACAAATACAGCAAAAGGCAAAAATACTCCTTTGTAGCTATGTGTTACTGCTCAGTTTATGTAACATACTCACTTTTCAATTTAGAAATGACAAGAGATGTCTCCTACCAGAGAGAAAAAATATTACTGTAAATATCCAAGATAAAAAATTGCTCTAAATAACAGCAATGCCCCTCATCCTAATTTCTCATAATTTCCATTTTGATAAATTATTGAGACAGATATTTAGTCTGTCCATGTTCAATTTATCTATATGCTGAAGTGAAGGAATTCAACTGTATTGTGAAATCTAAATCAGCTAGCAGCCTGTCTTTACAGGAGTAAAAGGGTTTAAAGTGTAATGTGTCACTGCTCTTGATATCCAGTCTAAAACTGCATCTATCCAACACAATGAACAGTGAATATCTGTGTAGGAGAAGGTTTAGGTTGCGCCTTATTGGGCCAAATTATTTTGATTTGCTCCTAGATAGTCAAATAAACCATGGATTTTAAGATTATGCACAACTTGCTAAGGTGTGTATATGCTGAATGCCCAGTTTACAAGGCCAGCAAAACAGGATGAAGTGCCCAAAGTTACCAGTCTCTTCAAAAACCTGTTAAAGAAATATGCTCTTGAGTTGGACAGATACAGTTTAATAGAGAAAAAAAAAAGGTGATTTTTGCCCTATGACTGAAACTGAATATTGTTTGAAAAAAACTAGTAAGTAAAGTATTGCACATCACTGATGATTTTGAGCAAAAAGGGCTTCCTTGGGCTACATCACAGTTTTGTCTACCATTGAATTAGAAAATGTTCCCGTATAGAATGTTGCCATTTATGAGTTACAAGAATTTACATGAAAAGTAGGTATTCTTTGTAAATCAGTATCTTGAATTTCCAAGTACTGCCTCCCTAACTTGACCTTATTCAATCTTTTGTCTTGAAATACATCTGCTGTGAATAGAATAATTTCATCTGCTGTGAATAGAATAATTAGTGTTGTAACTTGAGATAGTGAAAGAAATTTATCTATAACCTACAGGAGAGGAACTGGAAGTAGTTTGTTCACATTTGCAACTGTTGGTCAGTTGCACCAAGTGTCACAGAATAATGGAATATCCTGACTCAGAAAAGACCCACAGGGATCATCAGAATGTCACCATGCTTTGTCTTAAAATGAGTACCACTTTATGTCTACCTTTCAAATAATAACTTTTGGAAAGTGGAAAGATACGAGCAAACCTTTTGAATATGATCAGCTCATACAGGTCGCTAGTGGTACTGAACATGTAATAATGATTTTTTTTAATATTTTATGAAAGACTGTAAGTTACTTTCGTGCCTCTATTGGACTGGAGCTACTTCCTTGACTGAAATATGGAATGGTTAATAAGAGTTACTAACCAAGTTTTTCTTCACACTACGCAGTTGTCTTGAGACTGAGAAGGAAAAAAATGTCACTGAAACTATGGGTCTCCCCACCAAGAGTTGTGGATTGAAGGGAGTGTTTGATATTACAAGGGAGAACAACTGGAAAGACACCTTGGTGGGGAAGTATGATATGACAGGCATATCAAAAGAGCTGATTTCTGGTTTAGGCTTGAAAGACAGGGCCTAGGGGAAGGAGAAAAAGACAGAAAAGAGTCAGAAGGGAGAAGCCATTTCTAGATGTGCTGACAAAGGAGGGTCAAAAATTGATTGATTTCAAAAGACAAATGTTTTACATTACATTAAATGTAATTAAATGTTATCTTTTATTGATTATATTGTTTGAATTGATGATTTTTACCCAAGTGGTTTTAAAGACTTTGATATGTGCATTTTTGAAGAGTGTATACTAAAAGAAAGAAAGAAAGACACTTCCATGTCCTGAGAACACATGGAAAAAAGTTATGTTTTAATACAAAATCCCAGCTTGCAAAGTTGAAGGGAATCAGAGAAGACATTTAAAAATAGGAGAGTAGAGGATGATGTCCAATCTGAGGAACATTAGGGTCCATTTTCCTTAAATATTTGTAGGTGAATACTAGAAAATAAAAGCCTATTGAACTAAAATTCTTTTTAGGCAGATATTATTCCTTGGTTAAGGTGTTTTGTAAATATCTTTTTGAAATAGCACAACAAGATGCAAAGTAAACTGTGTATAGTAACACACCTGTGCTTAAAATGAAGTTCTGTTTGAAAATAATTTTAAAATGGATCAGTATCCAAATTGAAAGAAAAGATTTCCTAAAAATACAGATGAATATTTGAGGTCTACAGATTTGTGGATTTGAATTACTTATATAAAGATATGAAGATTTTTAAAAATCAAATTTAAAGGTCATTTAAAAATTTAAAATAAAAAATTACATATTATATTTAGTAAGTCTGAAATCAATGTGTCAACATTATCATTATTTGGAGTCCTATTTCAAAGGAATATATAACAAAATGCCCTAATTTTGCTGTGGAGTTTCATTTAAATATAATTTAGTAGTGTTAGATATGGGGGCAATTTCACTTACAGCCATTTACTCACTATAGTTGCGTTGATTTGAAGGTTCTTAAGAATTTCCAAAACTGATCTAAGGGAATCTCTGTGACAGTTTTTCCTTGAGTAAATTGCAGCAAAAAGCATCGAAGGCTTTAGGGAGTCAACATCAAGATGCAGGTTTATACCCGAATTGGGTGTCCTTGGGAGAGACCAGGCATGCAGAGCCAGCCTCACAGTGTTTCTGTGGAGGGATCTTGTCAATGTCATCCAGCAGTCACACTCCAAACTCTGAGCTGGCCTTTCCACCCTTGGGGGAAGTCACTCTTCTCTCCTGTCAGTACATATTAATAAGTCAGAAAGAAAAAACAGAAATGGAAATGAACACAGCACTGACCAATTAGTAACTTAAGGATAAAATTATAATGTGACACAAATTCACTCCATCAGTTCTGCCACATCATTTCTAGCCTGGTTGCTACAAATGATACGACCACAAGTCTCCTTTGATTACTAAGAGTCAGAAGCAGCAGCAGCCAGAGGCATGGTCTGTTTTGACTTGGTACCAGAGAAATAGCTCTTGCTCTCTAAAGCTTGATATAATTAGTACCCCAATGATAGAGACCAATGAAATCGATTAGCAGAGATGCCCTCCAGAAGGTACAAAAGATGATTTTCTGCAAGGATTTCAACACTTTTCTCTAAAAACAACCCCAAATTTGAAAACTGTTGAATAAAATTAATAAATATTTAGTGATTACTCTTCATAAAGGAAAAAGTAAATTGTTCCATTTCTTCTGTTCCTGGGGCTGTCAGTTTTGCCTGAGGCTTTAGAACTCATCAGCAAAGTCTGTCCACCCATGGATTTGCATGTCTTTTCTCAAGGACTTAGAAACTACAGCTGTAAATGAGAGGCTGAGAGTTCTTTTGTTGTTGTTGTTGTTGTCATTGTGTTGTGGTTTTGTGGTGGTTGTATATATATATATATATATATATACATATACATATATATATATATATATATAGTTTCTTGTTTTTCTTTGAAGAAAAGTCCTATTCATGTGATGAAAAATAATCATCTACAAAATATATATGCTTTTTACTTTTCATTAGTTACATTTGCATCTTCAACCTTTAAAAAGTCATGTAGATAAGAAAAGATACTGTTGTTCTCACCAAATTAGCAATAAGATTGTATTTGGTTTCATTAAATGCACGGACAGAACCAGCTACCATGGTGGAACCATATTTATCCAGCTGATCAGCCAAAAACCTACCAGCACCCACACAGAAGATAGATCAGATCAGTAAACTGTCTTCTGTTAGCAACCCATAGAAAAGTTACATGGCATCAAGTCTTTGCTCTCTATCCTGTGTACCTCTGTAATCACATATCTGAACACAACCACCTGTTCTGCCCTCCTGAGCCCTTCACACCAAATGACAAGTCACTCTGCTTGATAGTGAGAAATGAAGCAATAATATTATCAGTTAAAAATTAAGCTACAAAGCCCTTAGCAATTCAAACCAGTAGAACCTGGAAAAGTGTTTTCATCAGGAGTGCTTCCTTAGCTCCTTAAATTCAAACAGGATGTAGGGGGAAAAAATTTCAAATATTTCAAATTCAAAAACAGTAATAATAATACTGAAACCCTTTATTTAGAATGCTAGAATTAATATTTCAATCAAAAAAAGACACAAATGGTAACACAACACACATGGAAAACATTTCAGTGCTGCCTAGTCTTGAGCAGTGTGTTGAAAACTTTGCCCTGCTGTATTCTGAGATCCCCTCCAGAAATAATATTCTCATATTCCCTTACTCTTACTATACTTTTACTCAAATTCTTCCCATCTTTCACTTTGAATAGTTTTCCTAGACTGATTTTTATATTCTCACCCATTAATGAAAAGTTGGGTAAACCACATCTTTGAGAAGCTAAAAGAAGACAGAAGCTTAGTATTTTCTACAGCTTTAAAAGAAAAAAGATAAAATCTAGGGCTAAGTCTCTCGTCTATCTGCAAAGGAGTACAGAAAGAGGGGTTTGCAGGACACCCTTCTTCCTTTTGCATTCCTCCTCTCCCAGGGGAGACTTGGTGCAATTTATCCATGTTGCACAGGCAGGAATAAAACAAGACTCTTAGAGGCTGTGGATCACTTTGGCCTGAAGTACTTTTGATGAATTCTGTCTGTACTCAACCAGAATGAATTCTAAATATGCCAGCTTGTTATTGTGGTTCTGCTGAGCACAACTCTGTGTCAGATAGGAAATATCATTTGGAGTTCAACAATATTTTATGTCTTATATTTATGTATATAATATAACAGAGGTTTTTCTTTTTTAAAGGAGAATTTCAGAATGCAGCCATAAAACCTCTTCTTTATGGAAGTCAGGATGGGCTGCCTTAATAAATTTTTGGTTTTAGTTCTCATCTAGTGTTTCACAGAATTTATCCCAATTAAATGATGTTTCTAAACTAGTAATTCAGTCATTTATGAGGACTCTGAAGCAAAAGTATTCTTGACTTCTTTTGTTTTGTATCCTTTCATTTCTCCAGACTTCTCCACATGTCTGTCATTAAGATAGTGTCAAAAACATTAATCTGTTGGAAAGAAAGAATCATATTCACAACAGAGGTAAGATGCATCCCACAAAATTATGCATGGAAGTTTTCATCTGTTCAAAGTAGCATCTTCCCATTCCACTTGAATCCAGAGCTGGAAGTGTTCTGTCTGCAGAGCAAGGTGCAGCAAATGAACTCTACAAGATACTTCCCATGCAAATCCTTGTAGTTTGCCACCCTGGTGACCTGACGGCTGCATGTCAGCCTTAATACCTGGTTAAGCATGTGGCTCATGAACCCTCATTTCCAGGAAGGGAAACTTGAAAGTACATTTCTGCACTTTTCCCTAGCATGCAAAAACATTTTAAACAACTTGCTCAAAACTTGGATGAATCGAGATCAAAAGCATCTGCATGTAAATCTATTTTGATTATCCTGCTAGACTTCAGCTCTACCTTCCTAAACTGAAGTTTTGGTATAATTATATTTTTTAATAAGTAAAGAAACCAATTTTTACTCCTAATCTACTCTTCCAGTTCCTTTGTTCCCCTGGTTTGGTTCTTTGTCTTGATTTTCACTGCTCGTTCTTCAAGCCTACTATCTCCTTGTTTGGAGCCATGCTGGTTTTTCTCATGGCAGTGCTCCTTTGATGTGTACAGTGGAAGTTAATGAGCTCTCCCAGTACATGCTGGTCTTCTGTGAAATCTTTGTAGAGTATGAGGAAGCTGATTTTACTTAAAAGTCCAGCCACATGTAGAGTGAGAATCTTCTGAAGACATAAAACAAACATTATGTATATGTCTTCCTTTTCTATTCGTAACCTTGGAAACTGTTAATACAGCATTATCTTTTGAAAGTGACATTTCTACACAAGCAGTTCTGTACAGTAGTTTCTTCTCTGTCACTATCTGAGGCTGGCAGAATGCATACCTCTGGTCCATGCCAAGGAACTGAAGTTTTTCTCCTCACAGGAAATCAATTTTTCTTTGATTTCACCATGATCTTCTTTATCTTCTTATAGCTGTTGTTTTTCCTGGCTTACTCCAGTATAAATGCTACTTTTCATTGTCTAAAATCTTTTACTGGTTAACTTCCCTCTGTTCCTATTTCTCTGTCTTATTCTTGTTTTACTACTGTTTTGCTGCTATGTTTCCTGCTGCTTAGCTTTCCTAGCAGTTGCTTTTCTAGCTTATTCTTGTCTCACTGCTATTTGTGGATTTTCTTAAAAGTCTCCTACTGTTTAACTTTTCCAAGCAGTTTTTTCTAGGTTTGTTTTTCCACTTCTTGAATTTGTTTTAAAAGCCACCTGCTATTTGTCATCTTCTAAGTGTTAGTTCTGTTTCTCTTCTCCCAGATGTTCAGGACATTCTATTTCCACACCGAATTCAGGTGTGAATTCAGAGGGATTCTATATAGCCAGGTTGATCTGAGCATGAAGAAGAGAGAGATCATGTATAGCCCTTATGTGTTTTCTTGCAAGTATGTCTTTAAATGTAATATAAATAACTTCAAGTTAGTTCCCTGCAATGGAAAGTAACCTGTCTTCAGCTTCAAGGTTAAGTCTACAGAATAATTTTCAATTGATAGGCTTTTCATCCTTAATAAAGTAGCATGAAGTAGGTATGATTTTTCAAGATAGGAATCACAAGCCTTCCAAATTTCAAATCACAACTGATGTTTTGTTTCTGATATTTAAAATGATTCTGAACTTTCACTGATACTTAACAGAAGAACATTCATCTGGGGTCAAATGTGCCCTCATCACTTTACCAGAGCACTGGAGAGAGACAGTGAGGGTAAGATTTTATTAACAACTCTTTCTGGTGCTCTTCCATCTTCAGTAACATACTCACTTGTCCGAAGACCGCAGCAATATTCAACAGACAATATGCAAGGCACTCACTTGGAAAGAGGAAGTCAGTAGTTCAAGTCTTTGCTCCAATAAATTTTTAATTATTGATATGAAGTGGAACAGTTCCAGATGGAAATGCTGAGAAATATCCATCTCAGAATATCTTGTAACCTACTACCTTATGAAGTGCAGCTGGGAATTCACATGGACTTTCCATATCTGAAGCGATTAACAACTTAGTTATTCTGAACGGGGCTTTATTGTTGTCATTTATTTTGCAAAGTATTTGAAAAAGTCCTGATTAAATCTCACTGGGTAATGAGACATGAAAAATATCTAGATTTTCATAGAATGTTTCATATTTATTCCTGTTGGCTTCATTACAGATTCTAGTCTCTTCTTCACCTGGCTGGCTTACAGTTAGTTTGTTATATGGCTTGTAAAAAGCTAATTTCTCAATGAGTTGTTGACTAGTTTGACACTCTACTAAATTAAGGACCAGTTGAAATGTCTTATATTCCAAGGATCTTTATGGATCTTTAATAAAAGGAAGTGCTTTATGTCACAGATAGTATTTATTACTTGCATCTATCTAGCATGAATGAAAATCTCATGCCTAACACATTATAAAATCCTTTCTCTAAGAAAGATTCCAAAACTTATTTGGATTACAGTCACAGACACTAAAAAATAGCTGCAGAAGTTGCTAAATACTTCTGGAAATCAATGTAACTTCATCATTATAATATAAAAGTGAAAAAGTTATTAAATGCTTCTGATAGCAATATAAGAAAATATAGCATTCTCCTTATATACACTTTTCATTATTAAAACATTCTCTCTGCAGCCCTAAACTCATTTATCATCACTAGAACTTCACCAAAATCATTAATTTCAATGTCTTTGGTTGCTTACACACTTATCATATTCATTCATACAGACCTTTTCGGTCATTTCAGTAATGTTTGCTGTCACCATAGGTGGAACTCACTGAATTGACTGAAATGGCACCTCCTTCTTGCTTTCTGTGCAGTACCTGACACCATCTCCATTTTAAGCTGTGGTAGCTGAGCAAAACTATTTTCACCCCCATCCCTTTCCAGCTTATGCTCCTCTTGTTTGGATTTGAGGTGAAAACCTGGCCTCAGCAAAACAACTGCAGCTTTTGCAAAGGGCCAGTTTTTTGAGTCCTGAACCTTTAACCTTTCAGTCTCTCACAGACTAGTTTCTGAATTCCACTCAGTTGCTCCCTGCCTTCAAGTTTGTTAAGATAGTTTGATTTTCTTATAGACAAATTTATAGTTCATTAATCTTTTTTCTCTAAAGTGTATCTCGCTTTTGTTCGCAAAGCTTTCCTTCATTCTCCTAAAGAAAACATCTTTAGACCCTAACATTTCTGGAAGACCAGTAATAAAGCAATAAATTTTCCATAGCAAAAGCAATAGCTTAGACAGCATCATCATCATGAGAGTTGACCAGAAGTGGCTTTTTTTTCATGTCTTTTTATTTATTTATTTTCCCCACATTCGTCTCTAAATACTCTGACCTTTCTTCATCAAAACAAGAAACTGAGGTAGTGTTGGGGTAGAAATGAGCAGAAAGAGAGGTCTTCAGGACAACTACCTTTTTATTTTTAATTCAATCTTTTTCAACAGTCAGTTTTGTTATGTTTTTGCTTGTTTGTTTTTAATTAAAACAAGTATTTTCTCCCATAGGGAAGAGCAGTTTTTAAATTAAAAAATGCCATCTCACAGTATGAACACTGCTAACATGCCTCTCCTGTGAAGAAAATCTGTATTTAAGAGATCTTGAGACAGATGTGCCTTGTAGAAGGAGAAAGGGAACAGATTTCACAGAATCAGAGTGTTATAGAATGACTTTGGTTAGAAGGGACCTTAAATATCATCTCGTTCCAACTCCCCTGCCTCGGGCAGGGACACCTTTCAGCAGACCAGGTTGCTCAGAGCTCCCCAACCTGGCCTTGAACCCATCAGGGACAGGGCAGCCACAGTTCTGGGCAACCTGATCCATTTTCTCACCATCCTCATTCCTTCCTGATATCTAATCTAAATCTACCCTCTTTCGGCTTAAAGACATTACTCCTTGTTCTATCACTATATGACCTTGTAAAAGGTCCCTCTTCAGTTTTCTTGTAGCCCCTTTTAGGTGCAGGAACACTGTTACAAGTTCTCCTCAGAGACCTTTGTCAATAGCTTATTTCTCAGTGGATTATAATTTACTAATGCCAGAATATAAGAACAACTCATTGGTTTCAAAATTCAGGCCTGCCTTCTGAGATACTTGCCTTGCAATTCCAGCAATGTGTGCCTGAGGCATTCACAAAAGCCATTTGCATAATCGATGTGGCACTGGATCCAACCTATAAAAGGGAGGCTTTTACTCACTTGCAGCTAACAGCAGAAATGAATCTACACTTCCAAAGATGAATTCTTTAGCTGTCAAGACTTTAGACAGCATCACAAACAAAATGTGTATATATTTTCTTGACAAAGGCAGAACCACATATCCTGATACAGTTATGGCTTGAAAGCATATTCTTAACTATTGAAAAGGTCTTTGAATGAGAAAATTGTGGAGCTTTCAGTTTTAATAATGCCCTGGTAAGGAATGAAGCAAGAAACTAAAATAACTCAAAAAAACCTCATTTCTTATAGCCCTAAGTGTCAAGGGCATTCATTGTGTTCTTGATAACCACAAACATTGACATCACTGGTATTCCAGATCAACAGCAGTATATTTACTTGCTGTACTATTTCCTCTCACATGAGTGAAAGCAGAGTGAAAAGGTCACATAAAGTAAGCTGCAGCAGATGTTGACTATTTTTTTTTTGTTTCAGAAAACTAGGAAAAGTTCCTTTTTTATTCCCCTTTCTTCCAGTGTTTGTTTTGGGTTTTTTTTCTATTTCAAGGAAAAAAAAAAATTGTCCAAAGGAAATGAAGCTTAGAGTTATGAGAAGAAGGAATAAAACAACATTAAAAAGGTCAAGGACCCAACTTCTATGGACTTTGAATAGTAACTGGGTACTCAGCTGACCTTACTTCCCTTGAAATTCTCTCAGCTCACTTATTGTGGTAATATTTCTGTGATTTTAATGAGTTAAGAATAATGGGAGTGTCCTCATCTTGAACAGAAGGATAAATTAGAATGGGGGCAGAAGCTGTAAAGGAAACTGAAGAGGAGTATGGCAGGGCTTAAAAGTTGTCTCGGGGTGGGAAAGAAAGTATTCAACTGTCTTTATGTACTTGGTCCAAAAATGTTATCCAGACTATTTCTGGTAACTTCAGATTTCTTATTTCTAGTTATCTGCATTCATTTAGCATTTCTGCTCTGGTCCTGAATGTTTCTGATACCTTTTAACTGCCCCAATTAACTAGCAAGAAAAAGAAGCAGTCTCATATTTAAGCAGCCCTGACCTCAAAACCTGAGACTTTCTGACACTCAGCAGACCACAACTCAAAACAAAAACGATTTTTTTTAAAAGTCAAGCCAAAAAGCTGCATCAACAGGAATAACTTTAAAATGCAGCTGAATTCTGCATTTTTAAGTCTGCTTTGGCAAATTTAGCTGAGCAGCTACCGGGCCACCTGGTTGCTTTTTCCCCTTCTGCAGCAACACCTTACTCACAGCATGTGATTGTCAAGTCTGGACGTCCTGTCACTTTCTCCTGCTGGGTGGCAAGGCACAATTCCAGCTGCCACTGATCTTGTAAAATCAGCTGCTTCCTCATTTCACTAGCCATTCATTACTCTGCTTCATTAGAACACTTTTTTCAAAGTTTAGGTATTTTTAGCTTTTGTGATTAGTTCAGGGTGAAAACTAATAACAGCTGGGAGATTCTTAAGCTACTTCTTCATCCCTCCACATAACAGAATCCTCTCAAAGTGTTATTTCTATTCAGTTTCTAAGTCTTACCTCTGCAGTGTGAGTTTGAATCTCTTGGATAAAACAAGCATTCAGCCTAGGTACAGACTTACTACTACTTTTTTTTTTTTTTTTTTTTTTTTTTTTTTTTTTTTTTTTTCTGTTTTAGTCATGCCTCTTGCCTTCATTTAAAATGCTCCCACAAAATAATCAGTTACCAATGTCCAAACAGGAGAAACTTCCAGGCTCCATATTGTTGAAGAATTTTGATAAAATCCTTACAAACAGCTAGCAACCACAAAAAACCCAACAGTAGGTGTGATTCTTCAAATCACATTCTGTTGATTTTCACCACAGTGATAACAGCTTTTGGGGTCACTTTCTTATGAGTGGTTACAGGTTTCATGAAACCCACATTCTAGACTCTGTAAAGTCTCTGTAAAGCAATTCAAACACACCTCTCATATTTGGAATAGAGGCATAACTATCAGTCAACAATAAAAGAACTATAAGTGGAGGTACCTCCAAGGCCCCTTTTTAAAACTAAGGAACTCTATAACTGAACATGAGCTGTTGCACCACCCAGGGAAGCAAGTCAAATTCTCTAACCTAAATGCTAAATTATTCATCCAGAAAAGATTTCTTTCTGGTTTAGTGGACTACTTATTCATCTTCCATTAGATGGATATTTAATATGAAATCCCAACAAGACAAATAGGAGCCAGCTCTCATCTCTTCCATAAAGTCAAGTAGCAAAACAGCCACACGAGAAGAGAGACCCTATTTCAACTGGTATGAATTTACACTACCTGGAATAGTTTTTGCAGTAGAATTTCAGTATTAGCTCAAATAATTTCTCAGGAGGTGAAATTATCCAGGAGAGGCTTGGATTTGTTCAGGTCATGGAGACTGAGAATCTGAAAGGCATCTGTCAATATTCCAAGTCAGATTTTCAAGATCTGAACTATCAGAGGGACTTTTCCCCTGGAGATGAGGAGGGGAATGATTTAGATGTTTAGCTTCAGAAGAGCTGAATGCTCTCAATGAGCAGAGTCAGATGTCTTACAGGGTTTGAAGTGGGTTTGGCTTTTTAGCTTCTTTTTAGCTTTTAAACAGATTCAGCTTCTAAATCTGTTTAGTTATTTTCTCTCTTCGCATAATTTTTGAGCCTTCCTGTGGGTCTGATTATCAGGAAAGTGACATAAAGCATAAGTATTCCTATGCTATGTCAAGTTCCTCAGGGCATACAGTACCTGTATATCTTTAAAACTCTGGCCCAAGTATTGTCTCCAAGATGTGCAGGGGTCTTAATACAGGAATTAATACAACAGCTTAGACAAGCTGTTGGAATTAATACAATAAATACAATGTTGGAATTAATACAACAGCTTAGACAAGCTGTTGGCCTATTTTGTTTTTTTTCATGTGGTTATAAAAGCTTCCCTTTACCTGTAGAGGCAGTGGTAGCTGAAGTTTTATTTTAGAGAGGTAGCTGCTAGGAACAATTTTGTAAAGTTTTTCTTGAGGCATATTGCTTCAACATGGGGTAAACATTTTGGCTTTTATTATATTGTGACTTGTGTCAATTGAATCTATGGAGATGGTCTTCAGAGGCTTTATAAATCTACACACGTTGCAATTAATCTTATGACCATGAAAAGTAAGAAATGATAGATAATTTTTACCGCAGCAAAATTGCTATTCACCAGAGTGACTCTAAACAATTAACAATACCATCTAGAGCTTTAGACACGCTTAGTTTAGCAGTAACTTTCAAACCAGGGAGAACTTAAACTTTCCTAGCCTGTCGGACACATAACACAGACTTGGAGTTTTTTTGATGTATATATTCTTTTCCTTTTCTATAAGAATTAAGAGTGGCTATTAAAGAAATAATTATTTTCATGCAAAATTCTGTATTAGTGAAAAAATTCAACCCCACTATTTTTAACTTCTCTGGCTCAACTAATCCATAAAAAGTGGCGTTTAGTCTTTTCTTTATTGTAAACAAAGTCATTTGCTGAAGTCCACTATGATAATCTGTGGATTTTGATATCAACGTATATAAATCCTTTGATGTATCTTACTTATGTAATCTGATTTATATATTTTTATTTATCTTTTGATAAATCTGATGTATATAAATATTTTTCAAGTTATTTTTACCAATTTTTTCTTAAAAATCATACTGTAAGCAGCAGAAATTTCAAATCTAATAGGCAAATAATCAATTAATAAGAATTAAATAAATATAAATTGAATATAATTTCTATCTGGCAGTTTATTAAATGACATTAGTCTGTAACTGAAATATAAATATCTGAGATCTGTGCTTCTGAACAACTCCTTTTTTTTTTCAGACTACCATTTCTGCAAGTAAACATTAGGTAGTTAAACAGTTTTACATGGCTTAAAAAGAAGATCTGCCTCAGAAAATATATGTTAGAGTGGAGATACAACCATAAGTTAAGGTTCATCAGGTATGCCAAGTTTTTGCGAGTGCACAGAGAAAGAAAAAAGGGGCAGTGTTCGGTTTTGTTTAGTTGTTTTTTTTTTGTTGTTGTTGTTTGTGGGTTTTTTTAGGTTTATAGGGGTTTTTTATCAGGAGTGAAAATGTATTTTTAAAGTGCTTGAAAAGAGCTACGCTTGAGATATATTTCCTTTTAGTTTTTACCATTACAATGCTAGTATGAAGTTCAGTTGATGTATTTAAGCCATCTTTCTAGGAAAGGATCTATGAAAAAATAATCACCTCTCAGGAGAAAAACCATCTGCACTTTGATTGGCATTTCTATTTTGTCTTAAAAGAGCTTGCAACTCTGCCCTTGAGGGTTATCCTTCACCTTGTCTTCTGAAAAAGATGCTCCTCCAAAATGTGTTCACACTGCAGAGAGTACACGCAAGCTTCAAAATTCTTTCCGCTTATATCTACCCAAAGTCAACTAGCTTATAACTGACATTTTTTTTAATGAACTTAATTTCTTTTATTTTCCTTTTTTTTCCTACTACTTCCTTTCATTTTTTTTAATCTACTGAAGAATCTGGTTCTTAATCAGAAAATTATTTGCATAAGCCTGGACGTTATTTTAGTTTGATTAGTCCTTGCTTAGAGAAATCTCATAAATGGTCAGAGAACTCACGAAGGCTGTTTTGGTTATGGTGTGTTCCAAGTGAACTATTAATAGCAACTTCCCATTACAGTCTAAATATGAGGTGATGCTGCCTACTGACCACTTAAACCCAGAAGATTTTCATGGATTACGTTGAAATCTGATCCTGAGAGGTGCAAGACTGTTGAAAGCCATCCTAGTTCTCCTCGAGTGCGGGGCATTGGGAAGCAGCTCAGTTGCTCTGTCGCATGAATGAGTGCACAGGGACACCACAAAGGGCTTCAGGCAACCCCGTCTTTGGGTGGAGGCAGCATGGATGAGGGAAGTTCCATGAAAGCAAAGATGGGAGTGGGGCCCCAGCAGTACCGGGGGCTGACGGTCAAATTGCTCTGAATCCATAGCACAGCCATTCTGTCTAAAGAATCTTGGGCCTTGTCCTCATTCATTAACATGATAGGTCCTCAGGCCAAAGAACATAAACTGTTTTATAAGGCAGGTCATTTTGTTGAGTGGCCACAACAAGATGATTTTAATTCTTTGAAAACTTTTTGAAGCAATGAGCATGCCAATAAAAAATCCTTGATATTGCTGCCAGGTAGAATAAGAACTTCTAGGCTTTAAAGTGAATTCAGAAAGGAAGCTCATGTTTTTAGGTTTTATCAAAATAGACCTCAGAGCAAACTTCCTTGTAAGTTTATTTGTGACCCATATATTAGGGCAGTTGCATAAATATATCTAACAAACACTGCAGAAAACGTAAGAAAACTGTCAGAATTTTCAAATTTCAGCATAGAAGTAATGTTTTTATTCTTCTTATTTCTACTGTAAAGATAGGCACAATCAGCATAGCCAGTTCTGTGTGATTCCTCTAGCATGCTTTTTAAAAGACAATTGATCTGTGCATGTGCACATCCCTAATCTGATTAGTGAACACCCTAGCCAAATTAATGCAGATTGATTATCCATAAAAAGTGGGTTAATTGAATAATAGACATTGATATAAATGGCTAGTGGATATTTTTCTACATGTATGTGTGAAGTTGACATATTTTGCTGTTAAATAAAATATAGTGAAAACAAGTATATTGATTCACAATAAAGCTGATTAATCTATTCATTAGTGTAATTTAATTGTCTGTAAAATTAGTTGCTAAACAGTAGGGAAAAGGTCTATTATTATAATTGTCTGTGTTACAGTAAAGGAATGATTTTATTTAGTGTTATACAAATAATCCAAATTTCCCAACTATATGTATTTGAACAAAGGATGGTGTCATTTGCAATTACAGGAAATACTATGAAATTATAACAGTTATTCACATTAGCAGCTTAGTTACTTGTCAGACTCACTGTATTGAGCAGTCCATGGTATAGAGCAGCTTAAAGTGAAAGCTACATAAAAGAATTCATTATCAATAGGAAAAAAGAGGACCTAATTGAGAAATGTCAGCCACTGTTTGCATCCTCAATAGAAGAAAAATGGACTCTATCACAAAATGCCAACTGTGGCCATGTTCTCCAATTTTCTTTTCGAGGACACGAAGAAGTAGATTGGATTAAAAAGGAACTGCCAAAGCCATTATCTTTAACTTTCAATAAAAGTGCACTGTGTCCAAATGAAAAATGCCAGACATCATCCCTCCTTTCTTGGGGAAACTAGTAGAACCAATTTAAAAAATCCTGGTCTATAAATCTTTTGCATTTTAGGCTTCCAAGGAAAGACCAACAGAACACTAAGTCATTAAAAACTGCAATAGCAAAAGAAAATTCTCATGAACTGCAAATGAAAAAATGATAGGAGAAGAGGACATCAAAACAAAATTAAAGATTGGAAATATGGCCACCCTTTAGGTCTGAGGTACCTTTTTGAATAGGTTTTTTTTATTATTGTCACACAATATTGTCATACATGTAAAATGCTATTTTAGTTCTAGAAGAGAGGACCTTTAAGAAATATCTACATCAAAACCTAAAATAATTATATTGTTTCATTGAATTCTTAAAAAGGAATAACCATATCCTAAGATTTCAAAGAAAAATGTTTAGTCCTACCATGTGTGGATTATTTGCACTCTCTCAACTTAAGGAAAAATGACATGTTAAGGATGTTTACACTCTTATGCAGAAAAATCCAGAAGCCTTTGCTAACCATGAGTTGTAGATGTGACAGTATCCAAGTAGGAATGTTTTATCAACAGTGCTCACCACAGATGCTTTCCTTTCAAAGAAATTCCTAAAACCAAGCCCTAATATTCTGTCTTGAGGTTAAAAATTAATTTACTTCTGATTGTAATTCATGCTGGATAGAAGAAACTCCTAGCTCTGGACATCATTTGGGAGAAAAATGAGCAAATTACATATTTTGTAATCCATTGATTCAGCAGTTTTCATTTCACATTGGGATTTCATGCAGGAAGAGGAATATCATGGTGTTTCAGGCTCTGTATAATCATGCAGCTCCAGGATAGCTTTGCAGAGTACCCAGGATCATTCACAGGCAGCTGCTGACCTCAGTTAACAGGGTGGTGTGTTCTGCATGAATTTAATTTTCCACCTCAGGTTAGATATATCTACATGGAGACTTCCCTTTATTGCTCTGCAATCTCACTACTGAGGTGGAAGTTGTAAAAATAGAATTCATCTCTGAAAGAAATGCTGCAAGTTCATTGGTTACATGTCATAAAATAAAGGCCACTCTTCTCTGTGTTCCTCCAAGATCAACTGGGAAGAAGGCCATTTGCAGAAAATGTGAAAAGGTGAGTGGAAAAATCGGAAAAGGTGAGGGGACTGTATCTGAGAAGTTATTCAGTAGATGCTGTGTTTAAAAAAATAAAATCCCTTTTGTGATCTCAGCAGTCTGCCACTCCTTCTTTCTGTGAAAAAAATAAAATCTAAATAAGTATGCCTGCAGCTATTCTTTGCCATTCTGCAGCAGAGAAGACAAGGAGAGAATTACAGATTACTTTTGACCACATTAAGTCTCATAATGACCTTGATTCCTTGTCTCTGTTCTTTTCTTAAGTAACTCTATGTGCACAAATCCACACAGGGTCTGAGAAAGATCACTGAAAGGGAAGGTTTGTGCTGATATGAATTCATCTAAAGCAATTCCATACCTTTGCTGAACAGATAATTCCTCCTTTTCTGAGCCCTCAAATTAGCAATTTGGTAATGAAGGTTTTGAAGTACCAACCCTGAGACACCCATTCATGCAACTGCTAACTCACACTATCTCTCCCCTGGTGTCAACAAGTCACAGTAACAGCACAGGTCTCACTAGTGGCAGATAGCCATGCATTGCTTACACTCCAGCACTCATGACACTCAGAACAGCTGCTCCTCACTCTTAAGAGGATAAATAAATAAATAAACAAACAAACACATAAATAAAGTCTTTCTGTCGGTGATAAATATCCAGAATATCAATTTTCTATGCAACTGTTTTAACATTTTCTTGATATCGAGGGGGTTTTTTATGCTAATAATTCATTTGGTGATGCTCAGGCATTTGTCAGCCAGGTACCAAGCTTGTCAGGGTTCAAGAGCATTTGGATGCTCTGAGGCATATGGTGTGACTCTTGGGGATGTCCTGTGCAGGGCTGGGAGTTGGACTCAATTATTCTTGTTGGTGCCTTCCACCCTGGGATGTTCTATGATAATCTAAATCCTCTTCAATCAGTTATTGTTGCTGTAGATATTGTGAAATGATAACTTTATGAAATAAACAAAACAGGAAGCAGATACTTTTCTGAATTGCACAAACATTTCTCACACGTGCTATTTTTCTCCTCTTAACATATTTATCTCCATATCTATTTTTAAAACTTAGATTCTCTACAGAAAAACTGCTGGATATAAAGGTCTAATATCCTTTTATTAATCTTTTTATAGTTGTCTAATGTTGGGTGGGTGGCTCATGTGTAAGAGAGAACTCATGCTGACTTACTCAAAGACTGCTTGTTCCCAGACAGTTCTTTTTTTGATCCACATACACAATAAACACAGAAGAAAGGAATTTTTGAAGTTCAAATTTCTCTCGGAACTGACAGATTCATAAGAAACCAAGATTCTCAGTTACCTCCCAATTATAATTTATACAATACAAGTCTTTGAAACGAGGACTGAAAAGCACAGGTATGCTGCATTCTAAGAGGCTATCATCTTCATTTAATCAATACTACAAAGACAAATGATGACAAAAATTCTATTCTGAAAATGCTCCTGTATAGTGCTGTAATAATTTTCATCTGTGGAGGTCATTACACACACATGTTTGTTTGGATAACTGATAATAAGATGGGTTAGTATGTATTAGGGGGAAATTTCTTGTTGCTGGGGGAAGGTAGCAGTGTTTTGCTTTCCACAGAATTTTACTTGGTTACTCAACTAATAATTGATTCATTGACCATCTTTAGATTTCACTTTTGTACTTTACTTTCTAGCAAATTAAATAATTCTGTTCTTAGATTGTTGCTAGTGGCAGTGATGGTTCAGTCTGTTTCAGAAATATTGTCATCTGAGAAGAGCAATAAATAGTGGCAAGTTATTTTTTATGAACCTTTACAATGAGTAGCATAAATATCTGATGATTTTAATTGAATCTTATTAAGGTATTTAATCTCTCCTGATTGCATGGCAAATAATAAAATTGTATCTATTTAACACCTGTGAAAGTCAAAGTAGGTAATTTATTACATAGATTTTAACATTAAGCAAGTACATGCAGTAATACCTTGGGGGTTATGTATTTAAACACAGTTGTTGCATTTTTTATGCTTTTCACTAGCTCAAAAACCTTAGAACAGATATTTCAAACAGCCACACGGTACAGTATTGGTTAACAACCAACTGAATACCCAAAATATATTAAATGAGATTTTGAACCCATCACATTGATATGTGTCTGTTTTACAGCCACTTATCATCAGTAAGTAGTTTATTTAAATATTGCTAATCACTAAGTATTCAATATAAGGGTGCTGTCTCAATGAAAAATTAAATTCTTTGAGAGACTATTCTGCACAAAGAATTACAACAACTTTCTTGTAAGTTTATAAACATCTGTGTTAATATAGAAGAGAAACCAGAATTGCAAATAACCAGTTATCTTCATCTTGAGCCTTCTTAAATTCACACCAGGTAAATACTGGTGATTTTAGATAATTATCCATAAAAATAAAAGTTCTGTAAATCAAAGTTTGCATAAACCTCCGTCAAGCATTGTGTTGAATGCAATTTACTGGATAAAACTCTGGTACTCCTTGCAAACATGGAGAGTAAATATAGCAGATTGACCCCAGAATTTTTCAGGTCCATTCTCTGAGACCCTTTTTTTTCTCATGCCATCTCTTCCCTGTAACCCAGATATCCATTCTTTTTTCTGGAACACAAAGTCCATTTCTTTTTTAGGAAGGCTTAGTTTTCATTTACCAGTACTAAAAGAAAAGCTCATTATTTCCTAGCTGGAGAGGAGCACTGACCTGTGTGTGACAGAGTGCACTCCCTCAGCTCTCAAGGTGGTGTTCTTCAGGGGGGAGAGCAGACTTGGCCTCTCTCCTGGTAGCCCCAGTACTGACGATGGGGTCTCTCACACCTCAGGCCAAAGGCAGAGGAGCACCCATGTGGAACTCCAGCAGGATTAGGTGCTTACAGGGCTGGGGGCTAAGAATACAGTCTGCCTGCATTGAAGCTTGTTAGGGATTCAAAGTAACATTTTAATGGAGTGCTTCATGACACAGGGATTTAGGGAGGGCTTTCAGTTAACTAGCACTTATTTCTTATTCTCTTCTCTAAAATATTCTCTTGGCTCTAGGGGGACATCTCTCTTTGATCACCTGTGCTAGGTGGCTTATATATCAAGTACAGCATAGGTTAATAAATATGATTTCTGAAATGATTGCAAAGTTTCCTGGTGTTTGAAGCCAGAAGAGATCCTCAGATCATCTATACCAGGTCGTTAAGGTTTACCAAGGCTTTATACAAGACATAAAGGTGTTCATTAGAACAAAGAATTTTAGACCTCATGAGATTTAACTATGCTATAGGCAAAGACTGGAACTAATCCCCAATGCCCTTGCAATGGTAGGAAATTAATTAGATGAAATATGCCTGGATGAGCCTATAAAATAATCTTGATAATAGGTGTTAAGGAAGGCAAAACAAAAAATAAAGGTCCAGTTTCAACCTCTAATCCTTGGATTTTGTTACATCTTGATCATTAAAGATAGCTCTCAATTACTGGAAATCTTCTCCTTCTGTTACTACATATAAAAAGTAATCCCATTGCCCTTTTTTTTTAACTATCTGAATACATCAAAATTGGTCTTGCATTGCAAAATTTATTTTCTGGTGACAGGATCATTTTGGTAAGTCCTTTTTAAATTCTTTCTAGGATTTCGACCTGCCTTGTGAACTAGATTTTCCTTGAGATCTTAAAAGAGCCAGTTCCAGTACCTTACCTACAAAGGAAACAAATCTTTGCTACTTTTCCTTATGATGACTTTTGGATCCCATTGTTATATGACAACACTGCACCAATGGTGTCATTATCTTGGATGATTCCTAAGTACACATTGAAGGCACAAACAGGGATAAGCATTTATCTAGGAAAACTTCCCAGTAATACCTTTAAATTTTATAATGAAGGAAAAAATATAATCTTCATTGCCAAGACAACTGTACTAGTGACAAATGCAACAGCACTAAGCAGCTGACATTTGTAGACACTTTAGAAATCTGCTTAGTTTAATACATTTTACCTCCACATTTGTCTGTGGATTTCTCATTTGATATATTCTGGTAATTGTTAATGTTTTTTGGTTTGCATTACATTTTTTAGTTGAGGTAGCTTTTACTGGTGCCTGAATCTTTGATGTCAGCCACACATTGATCGACTTCAATATTTGTTAAAAATATTTCTTATTTTCTTGATTTTCCTCATATTATTTGCAACTATAAACAATATTCCATAGGCTTTGGTATTTTTGTGAATTTAACTTTTGTTGTAGGGTTTCTCTCAATGTCATAAGGATTTTGTCCTTTAATGTAAGGTGTTTTGTTGCCCCTTTCTTTTAATGTTAATTGCATGGTTCATTGTCACTGTTTAAATGGATGTACTCCTTTATGTTTCCCACTAAAGGCTGGGGTCAGAATTTATTTCTAAAGATTCGGTCTGTCTTTTGAGATCTTTGTGAAAGGGAAAAGTAGAGAGGAGCTGCTGATACTGCTACTGAATTAAAAGTTCAGAAGAAATTCTGAATAAACCTGAAATGAAGCCAAGGCTGAAACACACTCTAAACACATTCATATGCATGTACCAGGCTCCAAGTATTCTGCAGCAGTCTGTCTAAGGTCTGGTGCCTTTGTTTTTTTTCCTTTGTTTACCACATGTTTACTTGGAGATATAACACCAGGAGCAGAATCTCATTTGATCCCCCAAGATAAGCAGTATCCTGTTAGGTTGGCGTGTGAAAAGATGGTGTCCCTGGGAATCTCAACTGTTTGTTGAAAGTGGCATATTTCAGTATGTGCCATTCTTGCTGAAAATTGAACTTGGCTTTGGTCATATATTTTAAAAAACTGATCTGAATTTGAATTGCTGGAGGGGTTTTTCTTGTCCAGGTGAGTCTCATGGGAATGGGAATTTTGAGATGCTTAGTTCTGTGCTCAGTAGGGCAACATCCTTGAGTTAGTTCAGGGAGTGTCACTATCAGTCACACTCTGATTGATGCTGGCATTGGATAACTGCATGTGTACCAAATTTTGATTAGCTTTGAAGCAGAATTAGACGGTATACTGCATTTGATAATCCTTCTAATCCACTCAGACTTCATGTGAGTGACAAGGCAGCTGCTGGGAGTGTGAGAAGCAAACCTTAAATGGTGATAGAAACTTTCTCCTGCATCTCAGCCTTTGTTCATTCCAGTTTGGATCCTCACCACTGCGTTCTAATTGCATTCTTAGTATTTCTCAGTTGCAGCCCTTTGCAAATGCCACTTGAAGGAGATATTTGGTCAAAGAGCCTATTTGTACAAACTGGAACTCTTCCCTATATGTACTTCAGCCTATTCATTTCCACAAGCAATGAAGTATATCTTAATATAAAAGGATTCAACTCCCTCCATTTGATTTTCAGAAAAGACAGTATCTCTCTATAAAGCAATACATATATTTGGCCATAGAATGTTCAGTGAGGGTCAGATTTCACAGCCTTCACTCAAGTTTTCATAAGAGTGTGTAAACTTAATACCACATAGCGTGGTTTTTTCAGTGAATGACTTACTGATTTTGGTTTTTTGCTTTTTATGCTCTGTTAATATCTATATGTTTTATTAAATCTTTCAGGCTAAGAACTATTGAAAAAAACCACTGTATCAAAAAATATATAAGACTAGGTCACAGTAAAGGGAAATGAGAAGCCTTGAGTTTGTCATTTTCGCTGCTGTTAAATAGAAAATGCACTGGAGTACAAGACACCTGGTTTCACTTTCATCTACAAGAATTTCACCTATATGCAATTTCAAACATGGATGTATTGATGGTACTGAAAAATCTGTTATAAAACTGCTTAGAAAAAACAATTGACCTCTTTGTTCCATTGGTAGGCACGTGATTTTTTTCGTCCATGCTAAAACTGACCCATTTGATCTTTGGATACCAGGCCTGCTCTGTCAAGGTGGCCTGCAAAAGGTCATAGACATGTCCTAAGTGCCAAAATCCATCCTGAACTGCCAAGGTAAACAGACAAACAAGACAGTCTGATTCTGCTTCCTTTTATCAGAAAAGGTGTAAATTTTACCAAGTTTAAATTAAATTAAATTAAATTAAATTTTAAATTAAGCATGTTTGATTAACACAGGGACCTACAGGGAGCTGCCCCAAAATAGGATTTTCATCTTGGTTTTTCATTCGT
The DNA here is from genome assembly GCF_015832195.1 of Motacilla alba alba. Lineage (NCBI taxonomy): Eukaryota > Metazoa > Chordata > Aves > Passeriformes > Motacillidae > Motacilla > Motacilla alba. The sequence continues at coordinate 12,310,901 of NC_052023.1, read as the reverse complement.
TCTTCACTTTTGTCAAGAGAAAAGGTGCTAGACAAGGTGTTACTCCTATTAGTGAAACATCATTTAGGTATCAAAGGTAAAACAATTTTTAAGCCTTTAAGTGAAAGAAAGAGGTTTACATCAGGTGTATTTTTCATTGTTGAAAGCAGGAATGAAAAATAGTAGGTGAGACACTTATGATTTACAGTGTTTGCAGACCCACACAAACCTAATGTGACAATAAATAAAGACAAGAAATCTAGTTCTAATTTTACACATCTTCACTATATTCATAAGCCAGGTTTCTGAATATCCAGTTTCACATTCATGGCTGTAGGAATAAAATTCAGTATGAAAGTGTTTTTGTCTCGGGTAGGTGACTTTTCTATATCAATTGAAATAATAGTATAGAATTTCAAGCCATTGAAAAGGCAAGGGCTTAACCTACTGACTTCATTGTCAATGAAGAAGAAAAGTTTGTAAATCATTATTAATGCTGAGGTAATGCTTTCAGTATATTGCTGGTCCTTAGAGCTTATAAAATAAAAGCTGTCTATTTAGAAGTTCAGGAAACAGTTAATTGTTCTTACTTATTTACTTGTTGAGCAGGCTTCCAGATTACACTGTCCAGTTTGAAAAATTGTCCTGAGTATTAATGTGTTGAAAATCTTACTTTTTGCACAATTATTCCATATTTCATTCAAGGAATGGTAGAGATCTTTTCTCCATCATTAATTAATAAACTTGTTGGAGTTCCCTCTTCAGAGCCACTTTTCCCTTCATTACCTAACCATGATGGGAATATAGAAAAGTGTCTTGCATTGCACAGAGCCTTACAAACCCGCTCCCATCTTAAGGATTACAACATGGAAATGAGCTATCCATAAATATTAAAAATTATCTGCTTCTCACAGATGTTCCCTCTGCCTATTATCTGCAAAATTTCTGGATCAAGTGTTTAATATGAATATGTTAGTATCCACTAAAGATTGCTTTTGGCAGTGTATGTGTTGATATCAGCAGGAAATAAATAGGAAAACATTAAAAGGTATAAAACTTTAAAACAATAGCTTAAAGGTGTTTTATAAACTACAGATGGCTTATATCGTTCAAGTGGATGTCTGGTGTAGAATTAACGCCAGAAACAAAGACTGGAAGAAAACTTGAAAATTACTGGAAATAATGGGTCCCATGCAATATGCTGTATTTAAAGTAGAGATAAGCAAAATGAAAATTGCTGCTCTTTTCTTGTACCAGTAGTGAGGCCATGTGAATAGGAGTGGTCCCCCATTTTTTAATATAATGTTCCGTAGAATGGTACTTGTCACTCTGGATCCTCTCCAAGAAGATGATGCTTTCAACACTAGATTGGTCATTTTTCTGGGCTCATCACAAGTCGCAGCCATTGAATTTACATAAAGTGCTCATCCCATGTAGAAGAACTGCCAATATCTATAAATGAAATGGGAGCTAGATGAAACAAACCTCCTTTTGTCAAATTATTAGTACTCTCTGTATCACCAGCACTACTCTCTAACTCTAAGCTTAACAAAATCAGTGAAGTGTCTTTGTGGAAGAACCCTTGGGAAGTGTTCCTGGTTTAACTTGGACCGAGCTTGCAGGTTCCAATCCTCTCCTGATCACCCCAGCCCTGTGAGATCATCACACTGCAGGCAGTGATTGACACAGACAGAGAAAAAGAATATCACTGAAAGAGCAAGGGCAGAGCAAACTAGTGGTGTTTTAGCAGGCTGGTGTGAGCAGGATGGGAGGGCTGAGCAGGCTCAGTGTGGATAAATGACAGCCAGATGTTACAAAACACAACGTACAGAGCAGGCACTGTTAATAAGACACTATACATTTATGAAAATATCGTGTGATAGTGAGACATTTCACTCTGACAAAACCTAACTGGTGCTCCAACATAAAAAAGAAAAAATTCGTTTTGGTTGGATTTTTTTAATGATTGAAAAAATATATTCAGATGTTTGTTCATTAAACCTCTGCCATCTATCTAGAAAATAAAGAGCCTCTCTCTCATGATAAAATTGCAACAGTGACAATTAGTAGCTTATTAATTTTCCTTTTCTTATTTTAATTTTCTTTCTGTAAAGTGTTGTGCTGTTTATGACAGCTGCTTTGTTTTGCTGGTTTAGTAAGTGACGTGCAGTGTGGGCAGTGTGTGGTCTGCAGTTTGTATACAATCAGGCTGATTAAAAGGCACTGCAGAGAGGCGCAATGACCAATAGCATGGATGTTGATTGTTATAAATATATTGAAATTCATGTTCAAATATAATATTATTGTACTTAGAAGTGTTATAAATATATTAAAATTAATGAAATATGATTGTACTTAGAAGGGATAGAATGAGGTACATGTCCAGACATGCCACTGGGAACTGACAGAAAACCACTAAGCTCCCAGAATCAGCCACAGGATTGGGAAACTGGTTACCTCATGCTTCATTTGAAACACAGTATCCACAGGTGCACACAGAATAGGGGCTGAAATTAGCAAGTGAAGGAGAAGTTCCAACTAAATCACAGAACGCCCGAGACATCAGTGGCCCACTGTGGCCATCGATAACTAGAGATAGCATCATTCCTGACAGTCAACTTAGCGTGATTAGCCGGTTCTGGGAATCTCACTAGCATGTAAAAACCCCATTCCTGTAAACTCTATTCAACATGTAAGTGTTCCCCGGACGTGGTTTGTGTATTGCGACGCGGCTTTTGTCCAAGGGGAGACAGGTCTCTGCACGTGCGGGACGAAGAACAAGAGGACAGCATGAATATTCCCAAGACTACGAAGCCTGCACTGTTTGCTCATCTGATAGACTTATTCTACACTGAAGAAACATCGAAAAGCTCACTGGACTGAGAAAAGGACAAAGGAAAAGTAGCTCCTAGAGAAAAGAGTATAAAACCTGGACTGATCTGAGCAGAATTTGTGAACTCACCAGACCTGATGCGCGAGGGGGACAGATCTGCGTTCACCCAGAGCCGAGTCCCGGGCTCGACTCTGTCCTTCTGATTCACGGCTGGCACTAATTGTAATCTGAACACTAAATAAATTCTATTTTTTATTATTATTATAAAAATTTGGCTTTTGAAAATTATTGATTTGACCTAATTGGCACTTTACCTATAACACTGATCATCACTGAACTTCACAGAATCACAGAAGAGGCTGAGTTGGAAGAGATCCACAAGGATCACAGAGTCCAGCTCCTGGCTCTGCACAGGATTATTCCCAAGAGCTACACCATCTACCTGAAAACATTGTCCAAATGCTTCTTGAACTCTGTCAGGAGTTTGTGCTAGCATTTAATGTGAACTCTGCACCCCAGACATGGATTTTTTTCTGCTTTTAGAAGGTCAAATACCATTTCTATGGAAGGTCTAAATGAAATCTGTACACAGAGTGCAGCAGCAATTTTTTTCCCTGCTGCCCTCAAGGACCTGAAACTTGTATAAAAGTTGTGGAGACTGCACTTGTCTGCTGAGTGCTCCTCCAGCGCAAACAAAAGACTAGAATCTGAGCTGTGGATTTTGATATTTTATAACCACTTGCCTGAGACTTCTGAGCAAGGTTTTTCCATTTATTCAGCATTCTTTGAATCCAACCTTACAAGCAGAGGCTGCTGAGGTGTCTCAGTGGTGGCTACGTTAGCAGTACTGATTGCATTTACCTCAGTAGAAAATCCTCTAGCAGCTGCACTGAGGGAAAATTTCCTTTCATGCCTGACACAATAAGTCATTTCTCCTGATCACCAGTTCCTACAGAGAGACAAGAGTTTACTTTCCTCTCTTTACCAAAATATTCTGCTCTAACTAAATATGACATTTAGTCAGCCTTTTATATGTGCCAGAGAAGAGAGTTTTATCCAGAGCATATTGTCAGAGTAAGCCCATGGCCTGTGTCAGTCATTCACATGCCACTGAAGTCTCACTGTGCCAAAAAAATATCACTTACCTGGTGTCTAATAGGTACTGCCTGTTGGGAATCAGACTCACCATAAGCCCTCTTTTCAAATACTGTGCTATCTACCCACCTTCCTACATCAATGGTTTCACCAGCTTGCAGGATCACTTGAAAAAAACCTAAAAGGAGTCTATACTAATGTCATATATGATATAATACAGAGTCCTCACACTGCTAGGACAGTGTTTTCAGACTGAAGCATCTTAGTCCAAGGCTTCATCACAGAAATGCCAGGAAGTAACCAAGCTGCACACACAACACAAGAGCAATTGTTATTAAGACATTAACAACCACAAAAGCCCAGTTCCAATCTAAATGCTCAAATAAATGTCCCTAAATGAGGAATTGTGTTATAGGTGTTTAAGAGAGACACACTGAGATATACACAGTGGTGCATAGGATACTAATCTGCTTCTAGAAGAAGATTAAAATTACAGCTTCAAAGAAACAAAAGCACCCAAAGCATTTTATCTTCAGTTATGCTTTGGACAGGTGGTATAATTTCAAAGGTGAAGTTGTTACTTATAAGAACCTGTGTCCAAATGATAGGTTTGCTAAATTTCACAGGTAGAAACAGTACAAGCACAAAAGTGTTTGTCAATTTAAGGCTTTTGAAAATGCTCTCCAGAGAAAGGCTTTGGGTCAGGTTAGTCAGACAAAGCAGTCAGTGCATTTAATAGAAAAGTTAAAAATTCCATGTTTTATCATTGTGAAAAAAATCCCCTATCAACCCCACAGTATTTGAGGATAAGACAAAAGTGCAAATGAAAGACAAAGAAAATGAGTTTAATTTTTAAAATACTGTAAAAATATTGTTATTACTGCCTTGAAAATTACTTTAGGGGGAGGTGCCCACACTTTCTTTTAAAAATCCCAGATTATTTCACTGTGGCAATATATTGCAAGTCTGGTGCTTTCTAGTAATTCCCTATCCCAGTGTCCCAACAGCCCAGACAAATAAACCTACTGAAGAGAGCCATGATTACTTGACAGTTTATATTTCTGCATTCCCTGTTGAAGGAAAACCATGGTGTGGTCAATAGACAGTGGTCTGTGTCTATGTCTCAGTTCCCCTTTGCAGGTAAAACACAGCTGGAATGGGATATCTGGACCCAGAAATTTATGAGCTCTCGCTGTACCACAGTTTAGGCTGAGTCAAACAGCAACACTTAAAATTATTTTTTGTACATTCATAGCTTTTACATAATCCATGAGTGACAGAAGTCACCAAATACTACACCTAAAGTTGTACAATATGTTTTGTTTTCTCATGCTACTCAAAAATCTGAATTCTCTACACATAATTGAATATAAGTATATGGCAAATACACAGAATGGAAAATGCTCAGCTCCTTGTCAAAGGCAAGATATGCAACAGGCACAGGTTAAAACCTGTGATCTTTGGAACAACATTCATTTTATATTACTTACATTTTCAAAATGCTGAATAAAAAAGACAAGTTAACAAAAAATAATGTACAAGTTACCTCACATAATTTCATTTTCTTAGCAATGCAATGTTTTCAGCCAATTCAAAACATTATAGTAAATTCACTGAAAGGTTTTCCATGGAATTCATTCTAAAGGCTTATGGAGGTACTGTTTTAATGGAAATTAATGCTGTATTAGGTTGGCTTTTTTCCTTTTATCATTTGAGTTCCTGTTTTCTAACTGCAATTTCTACAAGCACAGAACTGTGGCTCCTTAAACATTACAAAATAATAATAAAAAAATAAGTAAAAGGCTTTCATTTAAGTAGAAAGAAGGTTAGAGGGATCTATTTCTGTGGCAAGAATGAGTGGAGGATGCAGACAATGTAGACTGACCTTGCTTATTCAATATGTAGTTAAAGCACAGACCGGTAGACAAAGAACTAGAGTGTCTTATGGTAAATGCCTCTGTTCTGGGATTGTTTTTTACTGTCAGTCATTACTTTTCTATTTTTAGCTTCAAGGCACCTTCTGCCTCCAGGCACTTAAGGGAGAATCTTGATGTCCCAGAATCTGCGACCATCATTGACTTCGCCATCCCACAAAGCAAAGCTTAAAATGTTACATTTATACTTTCTCGTACAGCTTTTGATTCATACTTTAAAACAAAACTCCCTCTTATTTATTGATTGTTAGGACTTTTGGGGACAGATTATCAACCTTTTTCCTGCCTGCAGCACTGCTTTAGCAGAATAAAGGACAAGGAAATCTCTGCCTATTAAACTGTAGGGCAAAGACCCATCAGAGCTGTGTTTAGCCTCTGCACTGAGCCTGTTTTCAGTGTCATTGCCTTCCTTGCAGTCTCTGAGGAGATATGGATGCCTCCACAAACCCAGAGAATGCAATCTGAAGCCCTTGATAACATCTCCATCTACTCACTGTGATTTTAGTGGCACATGTGGTAAATTGCTAATTTTGGACCCTGAAGTTTAAGCAATACCCACCTATGTTTATTATGATGAGACATGAGGGAGAAAACATCAGAACAAATTAACTGCAAAAGTCTTTTCAGAGCAATTGTAGTCACTACCATTTGAAACAGCCCAGGTTGCTTCCTACACTAAAGTATTTCATCCCTCAGCCAGATTCAGGAGAACATTTTAAAATTTCAATATCCTGGAGCACAAATGCAGAATTTTTCACATGACTGTAATTTGATCCTATCTCAGCTGTGAAGAGGGCAGCATTTCTTTTGAAAATATCACAAAACTTTCATGCAAAGTCTTCTTAAAGTTTCCAATTGAGTTAATTTACTTTTAGTCATATTAAAACCTTGCCAAAAATAGCTCAGTGCATGCTGTAGTACCATGAAATCTGATAAATCTCATTGTCATGATATTTTAGCAGTGCTATGAAGACAGAGTAGGAACATTTGTGATTATTAAATTGTGTTATTTTTGAAGGCGTTCTGGATAACATTTACGAATGTTACAGAACTGCACCAAATCAAAACATCCTCGAGCTGAAAAATTGATTTCCTTGGAGCTACTGCACAGAAACATGAGACTATAGCATATTAAATGTTGACTTTCATGTATCAGACTGTTTTGTAGAGCTTCAGAGGATTCTGATAATAGCTGATATTTCCTTACAAATACATTCAGATTTTTAAAATGGAATATTTTAAATGTGATTTTTCATCTGTATTGTAATCAAAGATTTCTTGTGTTCTCCAAAAAAAAGGTACCCAAAGAGCATTTCACTGTCAAAACACAAATTATAACATCCCATTTCTGCATACAACAAACCCATTTATTTCAGTTTTTTATTGATGCATAATTCAGAAAAAAAAGATAGTAACAGGCATTTCATTAGCTTCAGAATCAATCTGAAATTAATATTAATTGGAAAAATACTTTACATTCCTTTTCTGTAAGTGATACTTTTTTCTGGATAGAGATGGAATAAAGTATGTGCCTTAAAATACTCTGATTAGATGTAAAATCAAGTGTTGAGCTAAATTCTATCTCCTGATCCAGAAGATTCCATGCTAAAGCAGAGTTAAAATAAGCAGCCCATTTTAGTGCTGCTTTTGCAGATTGAAGCAGAATGTGAGTTTGCTGAACTGTGAGCTTGCTTAGGAGCCTAATAATTTGAACTGTTAATTCAGTGGGAAGTTGCCCCCCTAAATTTTGGAATTCCAGGTGAAAATAACATGATTTGAAAATGGAACTTATAATATGGTAGAAATTGACATCACCTCAGTCAAAATACTTTGGATAGGCCATTCTACTCACTTTCTGAAAACACAATTTCTGATATCAGGATCTCAGAGTTGCATTAATAACTCAAATGGAAAGAAAAGCATTGCTGCTTCTCCTTCCATAGTAATTAAAAATTCACATTTACTGTGTTCGGTGAATTTAACACTACTGTCTTTAAATTATGTCCTTAAAAATAATCTAAACTCATACGCATCCAAAATTATTTTTTAATTAAGTTCAGAAAAAGGAGAGACATTACTTAGCAGTCTCTATTCCTTCTCCATCTGGATTCATCCCAAGACATTGTGATATATAACTGCTGTCCCAATCACATTTTCAAAACCAGGCTATTTATAACAACTCAAACCTACACACCTGTTCATCAGCCAGTATGGAACAGTGTCCTTGACATGCTTTTGTGTTTTGTGACAAACAAATGCATTGGGGTGGCCTGCATGCATTGCAGAGACAAGCAGAAACCTTTGCTTTGGTCCTTTCACAGAAGCATTGACAAAACTTTTTGTGTAATGTACAGATCAAGAACAGCTGAAACATACAGCAGAGAAGGTAATTCCCTCTCACTTTACAGCAGTTCCTCCTGTGAAACGAGGTACCTGTTGTGCCTAGATTCCTCTTGCCTCACTGATTTTTGATATATTTTAGCAGGATAATAAGGCAGCATATTTGGCTAGAAAGACAAACACACTTGCAAATTTGTGGCTCTGTTGAACCTCAATTCTATAAATCCTGAGGCAGAAGAGTTTGTCTGTTTTCTTCTGACATTCCTTAACAGAGAACCAGAGAAGCATGGATGTTTCTGGTGAATAAGAACTGTATTGGCTCATCTAATTAGCAAATAGTGCTGACTTTCATCCTGACACTGGGACATCTTTTTCTTTCAAAATGTGAAAACGGGACATTTGATGATGTATGTAGATGAGTGTAAAGGGTAATAACAGTCATATTACATGTTGCTGAAATTAATCATGTCAGAAATTACATAGCATGACATAAAATGTTGCAAATATTTTATTATTCATCCTAGCCTCCTGATCTGGCCCCTGTGTAAACCCAGTTCCCTTGGAACTTATTGTAAATTGCAACTTCTTAGAACTTTCAAGTTACTTTTAAAAACAGCTCAGTCAGTGTCTGTCTCCGCCTTTTCCACGAATATGAAAAAAATGTGTGCATATTCAAGGCCAGAAGCAGATTATACAGTGGGATGAGCTAAAATCTCTTTACCTTAAAACCCTGCAGGTTTAAAATTGCACCTTTCCACCTCTGAAAAGGATGATTACCAGGATTTCACTGTGTATATTGCACTCTGAAAATGCATTTTTGATGCACAGAAGTTATTTTAGATCTCATGTAGAGATCTATGACTATTAGAGATCTAATGCCTACTTTCTTACCCTGCATAAAAGTAGAACAATTACAACTTTTATGTTAGGGGGTCAGGAACTTTAAAAATGTCTTGCAATTTAAATTAAAGTAGCAAGTTCCTTCTCCCTAAAACAGTAGAGAGAAACTGTTATCACTATGTTTTATAGGATTTTATTGTATTTATTAAGGATGGTGTTCATTTCTCTCCTTCAGAAGAGGTACACACCAAAAAAACTGTGTCACTTAAAGACTCCATATTACCAGAAAAATTATAGCTTTCGGACTACTGATATCCTTATAGTAAATTGTGACGTCATTAATTTGATTACTACTGTCCCATTCTCTTTATTTAATACTTATACTCTGTTCAATGTTATTTTCTGAACTAGAACTTAGAAATGGGTGGTGGCTTAGTGGTATTTCATGACTTTCCATCACTCATTCTGGATATTTGAAGATTATGACAAGAAAGAATTACATAGTTCATTAAAAAGAGTATTGCTAGAGAAATAGATGAGGCTACCTACATGCAGATTCTTAAGAAGCTGCTGATAACTCACATAAAGTTTATTACTGAAGGATTCTATGGCAGCATACCCTGAAGACAAAAAATGTTATCCCTACATTAGCTTTAAAATCACAGAATCATTTCAGTTGGAAAAGATCCCTGTGATCACAAAGTCTAATCCTTAATCCAGGACAGCTGCTTTAAACACCTCCAGGGATGGTGACTCAACCACTTCCCTGGGCAGCCTGTTCCAGTGCTTGCCAACCTTTTGGTCATGAAATTGTACCTGATATCCAATCTAAACCTCCTGTGGTGCAACTTAAGTAAATTTCCTCTTTCCTATCACTGGTGACCTGGAAGATGCCAACACCCACCTGGCTTCAGGCTCCTTTCAGGGTGTTTCAGAGAGTGATAAAGTCTCCCCTGAGCCTCCTTTTCTCCAGGCTGAGCATCCTCAGCTTCCTGAGCTATTCCTCATGGGACTGGTGCTCCAGAGCCTTCACCAGCTCTGTTGCCCTTCTCTGGACTTTATCCAGCTCCAAAGTCTGTTATGCAGTGAGGGCCCAGAACTGACAACAGGATTCAAGGTGTGGCCTCACCAGTGGCAAGTACAATCATTTCTGTTGGAAAATCACTGTGCCTTTGCAGTGGAGTTGGTACTTAATATAAGAATTGCTTAAAACATGATGTCTGATAGAATATCTGTGGGTAGAGATATTAACATTCTTAGTATCAAGGTTTCCATATTAAATATGACATTTAAGAAAAAATTCAATTCTGTGTTACAATGAAATCGAGACAAGGCAGGAGAAACAGAGAAGTAGGAGAGAGAAAATTATTAAGAACCACAAAATGGCAGTTACTCAAAATAGTTAGAAAATTCCCGTGGGACATAATGATTCAATGTCTTTATCTGTTTAAATCAGGAGCTATACTTCAATTTTTCAGTCTCATATGAGTCATGTCACTGCTGTATATCATATATTCTGGTCCCAGTATAGGGCCAGAAAAAGAAAGTCTTTTTTCTATTTATGTCTGATACATTTAAATTCATCTAACTTCCCATTTTGTGTCAATGTAGGGATGTTTCCTACTGAAGAATTTCAAGCAAGGTCTATGCAGGCTTATACTCAATAAAAACATAACTCAGCAGTTTATCTTAGAAATGGCTGACCTGACCTTTACATTGGTGGTCATACGTCTAAAAATTGCACAACAACTTAAGGACCTTGATTTAAAATCTGTAGCCAGTGGTGCAAAAAGCACAGAAGCAAAGAGCTTGTGGAATGCTATGATAGGACAATATCAGCCTACAGAGAAAGGCTAAAAGTGAAACAGTAAAAGCAAGCTTAAAGCTTATGCACAAGCCCAATTATGAGAGAAGGGGAAAAATTTTTAAAAGGAAGTGAAAAAAAATTTTAAAAGGCAGATGGAGTTATGGTGTTCAGTTGGCTAATTTTCTACCTGACTGCCTGGATGAAAAACAGAGATGTACTGACCTTGTCCATCTGTATTTCTGAGAAACTCAAATTGTCAATCTGCTTCAGTTAACCAAAAAAGCCTAGCTTGAATAGTTACTAACTGAACCCTAATCACTCATAAAGTGTTCCTTAGCATTACAAAAAGTCAGAATTGTTCCTTGCAGGTGTGTTCTGCCATTCATCCTGAAAACATGACTTGCTAATATCAGATGGCTGAATGGCTTTAGCTAAAATAAGGGCAGAATCTAAATTACCACTAAAAGCTTACAGCATATCTTTTTTTTTTCCCTAATTTCCCCACAAATTTCAAAAGAGCTTTTTACCTCACTGACTTGTTTTTCATTTTCCCACTTTGCTTCCTATTTCTGGTCAGAGCCACAGTAGAAATATGAACATCTTGACATCAAAGGTTGCTTTTTAAAATATAATAATTTGAATAAATGAAGCCCTCAGCTCCTCTCGACTATGACTTTCTAACCTAACTAGAAAAGAGAATTACTAAAAATATTAAGCTCTTAGAGGCATACAAAGGAAGGACACAAGACTGGTGAAGGGTCTGAAAAGAGAAGCCGTATGAGGAGCAGCTGAGGCCAGCCTGGAGGAGACTGAGGGGAGACCTCACTGCACTCACAGCTTCCTCATGAGGTGGAGGCACAAGTATCAAACTCTTTCCTCCCGTGACCACTGACAGGACCTGAGAGAATGGCCTGAAGTTGGGCCAAGGGAGGTTTAGTTTAGGTATTAGAAAAAGATTCCTCACCCACAGGGAGGCTGGGCACTGGAACAGGCTCCCCAGGGCAGTGGTCGCAGCACCAACCTGACAGAGCTCAAGAACCATTTGGACAATACTCTTAGGCACATGGTGTGACTCCTAGAGTGTCCTGTGCATGGGAACTGGGCTCAGTGATCCTGATGGGTCCCTTTCATCTCAACATATTCTATGATTCTATTATGTTTGCAGTTCATCTCTCTCTATTTTACCACAACTAAATAAAATTTACCTGTTATGAATATTTTAAATAATTTTAAGTTATTACATCCTTTTAAAGTGCTAATAATGGTTTATGTAAGGTTAAGCTTAATATCCTCTCTTCTTCCAATAAAAACAGTGTTTGAACTTCAGTAGGATTGACAGACTGATTACAGTAAATGAAAATTACTATAGATGGACTGGATGAATGTTGCACCTGACAGTCTACAAAGTTATCTGATGCTTCTCCATTTCTCTGTTTCTAAATATCACTACAGGCATCTGGAAATGTCCATTTATGAGACTGAGCAAGATCCCAAAAGTGTTATATCCTAGAGTTGCTAGTTTATGAAGCAGTGATAGAGGATGGACACATAGACTCCATTTCACATTGGACCCATATATTTCCAGGTCCATTTGTGGGCTTTTTCCTTTTAACATATAGTTGCATGAGTAAATTTTCCATGTGAAGTAATTTCTTTCTAATGCTAAAGTTTACAAGCCCTCTATTAAGTACTTGCGAAGTGTTTTTAATGTCATTTGTCAAGAAAACAAACATCTATCAAGAGCTTACTTTTGCTTCAGTTGATACAGGTGACCCTAATTTTAGTCACAAGATCAGTGTTTTATAGAAAAAGTGCCAAAGAGGGATTTTCTGAATTTCAGGCTGGTTTGGGACTGGCAGTGGGAGGAGTCAGATCATCATTTCTGCTTATTCCCAAAATATATGGGAATGGAGCATCCTAATTTATTATGAGGAAAGGTACTGGGAATGTGTTGTGGCATCTCTGAAGGCAGCACTTCACACCTTCAAAAGACAGAGCTTAAATCGTGAGTCATTCATGGTAGACATAAACCCATTCTAATTTCCTGTAGCAAATATTTACATCATGCAAAATTCTTAAACTCCAACAGCCTTTGAAAGCACAGACCTTTCTTCTTTAAAAAAATAAAATATAGTGGGTTTTTTACCAATTTATTTGAGACAAATTTTAAAAAATAAAAAAATATTCCATGAATATCAAGAGACACACAACAGCAGTAAGTCTCCATGACTGCCAGTAAGGAAAAAGGAGTATTTCTCATCAATTGGCTGGTGTTTTCCTAGCAGTGTGATTAGTCCTGGTGATTTTAGCTTACTCTAAACCTCTCAGTCATTACAGGAAATCTAACAGTATTGGGATCATTCTTTTACCACATGTTCCTCAACTTGTCCCTGTTCTCAGGGTCCCAAACTGCCCATGCTCACTTGCAGTGCCTTAAATTGTTACACGGAACCTTGGTAATTCAAGTATTAACCATGTACTGATCACTCCTGCTTTAGAGATTTATTCCTCTGAGCTATTTACATCTTGGATTTTTTAAAGGCTTGGGAACAGCCTGATTCCAGCTGCTACTGCTCACGTTCACAAGCTGTTTATTTTCTACTATGTGTTCCTGTTTAGGATTCTTGGCCATTTGTTGGACTGAAGGACAGGTCTTTATATCTTGGCCACCCATGGAGCTGTTTCCTGTTTTTTCACTTGAATAGAATTGGTAAGACTAAAGCATTGCCGTTGGTTTCTATTTCTTCCAGAGGAAACCTATTTTTGGTTTTGGTTTTTTTCCCTAATTAGATGCTTCCCAAACCTGATATATATTTTTTAACTTCTCTTAACTTTAAACCCTAACCTTCTGTCTTTTTTATGTTCTACTTTGCATAAGTAATTTTTTATTAAATTTCACCAGTTCTGTGCATGTTCTGTGGCATTTCAAAAGGAGCTAATGTACCAACAGAGTAGAAATGTCACCTTCCTCCAAAAGTAAATGACTGTTCCTGTTGTTGCTGCTCTATTTGACATTTTTGGTAGTGAGATAGTTAAGATTACTGATAAAAAGGGATTTGGATGGTCATGGCCATGTTATACCTTATCATGTGTTCTTAATACAGAAGTGATGAGGTCCACACTGCCTAAACCTAGGAAATGGACTTCTGAGAAATGTAGTCTTGCATATAATGTTGTGCTCCCAACTGAGAAAATGTAACTGCTCTGTGCTGAAAAGTGGGCAACCTACTGTGTGTCTGAGACAGGCAGTGCAGCAGCAGTAAATTCCATCATGCTTAGTGTATGACCACATTTATAGATTCGCACAATTTCTCATCTATTATAAACCAATATCCGCCTTGTCTCTGAGGAAAGACTTCAAAGGAAAAAAAAAAACAAAATCAAAAATAGTCAGAATATTTAAGATTTAACAAGTTTTTCTTCCTTTATTTTTCCCCTTTTTTTCTTTTGGTCTATCTCTACTCATGGCAAGCATGACTGATCTGTTTTAATAAAGGCACTAGCATTTTGCTCCAGTATAGGCAGTTGATTTAAACTGAGATCATTTGGGAATTCTTAGTCCTAAAATGACTGTAGATCATCACAGCTTACTGTAATGTGGAAGGAAAGAAAGACCTCATCAGCATTGCTGTTAATTCTTGTGGTAGTGAATTGTGAGTTCTTTCAGCATCTTTTCCTACAGATTTGAAACTGGCTGATGGCCATTTCTGGAAAACACTTTGAATTTAACTTCCCAAGGAGGGATTTTGTTTTGAAGAGAGTCTCTGAATATGGAAAATACAAAATCACTGGAAAATGTAAGACATCTGTAAGGAAAGGGGCATCACCGATCCTACTGCATATTGAATAACTCTATCCCTCCCTTTTCTTTTCTTTTTTTTCCCATAAGCGAAAACCATGTTTTCACAAGTCCACTTATTTGTCTTGGCTTTAGCTAACTAACAAGTGGACTCAGTAAGTACACTTCAACCATTCTAGATGAAAGCAATTTGAGACCCCCTTTAGATGTTCTTTCAAATCCATCTACTAAGTAGAAAGACTGAACAATCAATAGTGTTAGACATCATGATCAAGTAAAAGTTACTTTAGTGATCCACGGAAAGATTTCCTAACAGGATCTGTTATGAGCCATGTGTGTCTAGGAGGGTACACAAAGGGCAAAAGGAACTTAAATATTATGTGTGGGGTTTGGAACTGTATGCACTGAAGCTTTTTAAGGCATTATATAAAAATAAATTAAACAGTTGCATAACTCCCATGAAAGCAAATGTTAATTGACCATCCAAATTCCCTGAGCAATTTTTGAAAACCTCAAAGCCATTCCTATTTATAAAAATACATACAATGATATCTACAAAGTAAAACTCCTTGAGTTCTAATAGCAGATGGGCCTAAACTGAGCAGAATTTGGTTAACTACAGGACAAGTATGAATTTTTTTAAATAAAACAGAAGGAATTTTTATTTCATTTAAATGTCAGAAGAAAAATAGTTCTGAAGTATATTGATGCTGTCATAAATTAAGGCCAGGAACCTGGCAAGTAATTCACTATATATTTACATTTCCACCCTAATTCAAACTACAAGAATCATACATATAGTGAAAAAACGCCAACCAGAAGCCAGTTGCTGTTTTCATTAAAAGCCTAGTCATGTTATCTGGCTTAATATAGATTTCCTGTAGCTATTTTACACTGGTTTCACATACAGTTTTCCTTGAGTCATCTGCCAAGCTGCTGAGAGCTCTGGAGTCAGTTTTGCAGTAAATTTTAATCACACCCATGTCAAGGTCTGAATCTGTTGCACTTCCCTTTCCTTGCATAAATGGGGGAAAAGAAGTGGTTCGTGGTTAGTCTGTGATAGGTACAAGATTCCACAGGCTAATTTCATGACAATCTGTATCAGCCTGGTGCCACTTTCCCTTCAGAGTTTTCCTCTGACTACTAAATTTAAATGAAGTAAAGATTACTTCTTTTTTCCTTTCCCTTTTCCTTATTTCAGCCTTCATTCTTCTCTCTCATGGGGGAGATGCTTATGAAATGAAGGAAAATATATTTTCTTTTTTCATATGCAGAATATCTGGCATTCAGAATTTTAGTTGATCTGGGACAGTAAAAGAAAACTAAAATTAGAGGTTAAAAAAAACCTTAGGAGATATTTTAAGGTAAACAGAAAAGGAGAGTGAAATGGGGAAATATGGCAGTGAAGTATTAGAACTGGAAATAGAAAATGAAAGGTTGAAGACACAAAAAGACATGAAACAGAATTTAAATGTGAGAGAAGAAGAAGAAAAGGAATAGGAAGAGAAGGCAAGATCTGGAGGAAGAGACAAAGAGGTTTAATGGACCATGTTGCTTAATCAAACAATCATTCCAAACATTCTTGGAAGCTGCTGAAGAATACAGCATTTGTTTCATAATGCTGCATAGGTCTGAGCCCCCGTGAAATATCAGGTATTCAAGTGGCTGCAAGGGTTTAGACGTGCAACAAGAAAAAAAATAAGAGAAGACATTATAACCATTCTGAACTGGTTTTGGTCAATAAACATTCTGGAAGGAACAAGTAAAAGTTTTAAAGAATTTAGTTTCCACTTATTAGAAAATTCTTGTACATGGTCCCCCTCTCTCTGAAAACTCCAGATGAAACTGAGGCAAATATTTTCTATCTTATCAAAATAAAAAGAAATTAACAGTGGGTTGAAGGACTTGAAGTGGAATTCAGGTGTAATGAGAAAAATGGATTGTGGGGGGAAGAAAAGAAAAAAAGAAAAAAATGCATTTTTAATAAGAAAGATTAAAGATTAGAAAAATTCAGTGATTTATTTTACCACATAATATATCTGAAAGTGGATGGAACCATCAAAGCATAGTATCTTGAAGAACTAATTCAAAAAAGGCCTTGGAGAATTTGAAATTTTATGAACAGCTATTCAGCATTACTGGAAACTTAGAAAAGTCTCTAAAACCACAAATAGCTGAAAGGAGGAGCCATGCACAGGCTAGAGATTAGCACAGATGTAACAGCAGAAATGAGGAAACACTATAAGTTCATATTTGGCTTATTACATGTAAGATTGGCGCCAAATAGTTACAATAAAATGCAGAATGCTTAAATGCAGTACATAAACTTGAGAAGTTGAGAATGTGAGGCAACATTTACTATGTTCATTTTTTGTATGTAGTAAATTACAATTCTGCAGTCCTAGCAGAGCCCATGCAGTCACTTCTAAAAATATTTTAGTACTTTTATATGCTCAGTATTGTGCATAATTGCCTCAGTGAAAAGAATTACACAGATATTTGCTAATAAAGCAAAGGCCACTTCTACTCCAAGACATAAAAAAGCAGTGTCACCAACCTAATGATCATGCCACAGTCCCATCTAAGGGTCTGTATGTATCCATGGCAATGTACCAGCAGTGATTTCTATTAAATTGGTGTGTTTTGCTCAGAATCCTATTTTGTGCTTTGCACTCAGTCAGTGCAAGCAGCAGAGCAGGACAGAGCAATGTGATTTTACAATTTTCCTTCAACTCTTCTCTTCTTTGAGCCTGCTTTGCACCTGGCTCTGTGCTTACCTCTTTGAGAGGCACAGGAAAGGAGGAATCAGGATTTTGATGCTCACTGTTCCACAAAAGGTCTTTCCTCCCAGTTCCTCACCTTAGAGTTTTCTGTAGGAATTTTGAGGAAGGTTGTTGTAAAGCAGTGTAGGACAGACAGAGAGGATCATCTAAAATTATCCTGAGTTGCTTTGCAATAATTTTGAAAAATATGTCAACAGTCATTCCACTGAACACTTTTCTCAGAATTGTCAAGTGAAAAAGTAAAACCAAACAATGTGAACTTACTCTGGTGACTTTAAAAGTAGGTTCTTACGTTTCGACTTATGCAGAGTTGCCTGCTAAGTACTGAAAATTCAAATATGTTAATATGTTGAAAACAAGGTACAGTTCAGAAACAAAATGGGATAGCTTGCATAACATTTATTTTTTCCTATTTAGGAGCCAGCAGAAGAGCAAACAAAAGCATCTCCAATCTAATCAACTTTGGTTTCTCTTCTTTTCCATTATTTTCCCCATGTGTATTAGGAGAAAAAAAAAAAAAAAAAAGGAACTTCACATCCATCCAGAGAAGCACACCAAATTAGAGACATTAGAGTTTTCTAGGAGCACTCAGATTTTAGCTACATTGATGACAGTAACTATTCTAGCTTTTGCTTGAGGAGTAAGAACACAATACTAAGAACAGAATTCTGTAAGTAGCAGCACAATGACCCAGAAGCTGTTGGAGGTTAAGTGCTTATAATGCCTTCCTACAAGGTATAAAGTACCAGAAATGTAATGGTTGCAGTGAAAGGAAGGAGTTGGTACCATTTTAATGAGTTTTTCTATAATTAAAAAAATGAATTTGCACACAGATCAACCAGTTTCTTGAATTTCATACGGTTGTTTCTCTTTTGACCAGATGGAATGGGCCTTTTAAAAATCTGTTATACATTAATATTCTAATTTTTCCTAGCCTTTCAAGGAAAAGTCATATTAAGAAATACCTGAAAATATTAGCTGAGATGCAAGAGAACAATTTAGCCAGAGGGAAATAAATTCAAAGAGGATGTCTGGAGCATCAAAAAGTTAATCAAACTTTCAGCCTGAAGATTTGAAAGCTTTTAACTTTATCTACTGTGGCAACCACATTTGCCATGGCTTTTAGAGTTTTGACCTCACTTTCCTTTTTTATGTAGCTTTTCTAGGTTTTGGGTAATGGTGGGGTTTTTCTCCTTTGCAACACATCCCTAGGTCCCTCTTGGAAATAATATTCCATATACCCAACCTGTAAAATTTCATCTGACAAAATCAATTCTCTGTAATTATTGCAGAAAACACTGCAGCTATAACTTGCAGATTGTGCCTTCTGCTCTCACCTGCCAAGCCACATTACACTGGTGTCTGTTGCCACCCCAGCCAAAAGAACCCAAGGGAAAAGTTTTTGGAGCCTTCTCAACAAGGCTGTGTGAGCAGACACAGGTAAGGACTGAACGTGGTGTTTAAATACTCAAGAGAAAATGCTGCTTTCATAACATTGGCTTGATCCCCATTGCAAGCAGGATTAAAATTTTGGGTTGACCTGTGGCTTTCAATATTTTTAAGGGTTTGTCTGAGGTTTTTAACATAATTTTATTACCATGTAAATTACAGAAAAAGTGTAATATGCCAGATACTATGTAATTATTCCTCCACATTCACAATAAAGCACATTTGAACATAAGGCAGACATGGTTAACTGTACTTTATGCTAATCTCTGCATGCTATTTAGCTCATCTAATTAACTATACCTGGTATACTACACACTGCCTTGCAGCAGAAAATCAGGAAGAAATCCTTAGGATGAAGTACTAGATGCCTAAGAGAAGAGGAAAATCAATATTATATTCTATTATGACTTCCCTTCCTTCAACCTAATTGTTTGTTTCCTTTTTTCTAAACACCTATCCTTTCTTCAGTGGCTGAGATGAAGAAAATTTCAACTAAACCTGGCCTTTTTTTATCAGTAGAATACTGTCAACTACTCTAATAAACATTTCATTAGAGAATGCTCAGAAAAAAAATGTACTTAAACATTCTTATCAGAATGTTCACTTCTGGTAAGGGAACCACAATCAATTCCAATTGACTTATACATGTAATCAGACCAAATAACTGAATTTTTCCAATGGTAAGTCTGGGTTTGAACTAGATTCAAATCTCAACTTGTAAATTTATTATAGGAAATCATCAAATTCAAAATATATGGTCACTGAAAATTTCTTCTTGCTTAGCTGTCAGAGATTATTAAGAAGCAAAAATTTGGTGAAAGAATATACCTCATTCATTTTAATACAGATAAAGATCAAATTAAAAAAATATTCATAGTCTAAAAATTCTTTGTATAGTTATCAATATACAAATAGCAAGTAGTACCCAACTGTCCTTAAAAAGCAGAGTAAAATCTGTTGTAAGGAACATAGTAGACTCCATGGGTAACTCTATACCTACTGACCAATTTCAGAAGTGCAGCAGAAAAAACTTTTTAGCAATGATGGACCAAGCTGAGGAAGAGGTGTCCTGGCTAACAGAGGTGGAAAAGTAGATTCAGAACTAGGGGGACCCAAGGCAGTGTGGCCTGTTCCCATGTACACAGTTCCTCTTAGCTCAAGCTGCCCCCTGAATCATGTTCTATAGTGTGATTAGGGGAAAAAGCTCTCTTTTTGGTAGCCTCTTTCACACGATGGTGGTTTTTTCAAGTATATGTTATTTTTCTCATTAATTTTATTTTGTCAAGTCTCCAAGCTTAACCTTTATCTAGAGATTGTTGCAGAAGCATTATTTTTGAAGTAGCAGGGATGATCTGAGCCAGAGAGAGCAATCACAGACCTCCATCTCTTGACAAAATATATCTGTGGAGTTGCTTGTTGCTCTGTCTGACCTTCCATTGTAACATTCCCACCCCTTAGGACACTCTTGACAAGCCAATGATCAATATACCCATGCAATTAAAGGAATAAGTATTGCTTTTACCATTTCCTCCAGCCAACCTCTATTGCCTCAGTTTTGTCCAGGAGATGACTTTCCATCTGGTACTAAAACACACACCAGTGCTGGACCCTTTGGCTGATTGACTAACACAATTTCTTTGAGAAACCTTAGATGAAATGCCAAGCATAATAGAAACCAGACTGGCAAAACATTCATGGGGGGGGGGGGGGGGGGGGGTGGTGAAAGGAGGGAGCATAGAACCAATAAAACAAGCAAGAAAAAGCCTTCTTTTTTTTTTTTTCCTTGTTTGGAATTTTTTGTTTGGGTTTGGTTTTTCTATTGGTAGGACTTGCAATTCATATTTCTGCCATGGAGTTCCAAGCAGCCTTCACAACAGTGTGATTAGCTACAGAAAGCCCTCGACTAACACAGGGTGTGTGTGGTGTGTGCTTGCTGTATAACAACAGCCTCATGGAACCCTCACGCTACCAAGATAGAGCATTGTTTGATTTAACAAACAGCTTTTCTTCCCTTTGTTGTCTGTGTGCTGAATGTGCTTGCTTCTTCATGTACTTTATGCTGCTGCTCTAGAGGGTTATGACTTAATTAAATGTCTCTTCCTTTTTTGTTAAGGTTTTATTTCAGGATTTTTAAAAGAAAAAATAAAATAAATAAAGGCAGTCAACTGCTTGCCTCTGATTCACTTTTATCCCTCTCATTTACAATCTGAGGAAAAATGAGCACACTGGATACCTCCTAGTGAGTGGCTGACAACTAAAGATGAGCAAAAACTAATACTTTGTTATTATCTAGCCTAGAGGAAAGTTTACAGGATAACCAGCTATTGACCTTTTCAAGTAAACATATTTAAGAATTCAGTGGTTGTGGGGAGCTTAGACAAGACACAGCATGAACCCTTCAGAAAAAATGTCCAAATGCTTGTACTTGAAGTTTAAGTGTACCACTGAAACAATTC
This sequence comes from Motacilla alba alba, assembly GCF_015832195.1. Classification (NCBI taxonomy): domain Eukaryota; kingdom Metazoa; phylum Chordata; class Aves; order Passeriformes; family Motacillidae; genus Motacilla; species Motacilla alba. The sequence goes on along the minus strand of NC_052023.1, from coordinate 12,289,586 downwards.
TTCTTTTTTACAGTTTGTCTAACATTTCAGACAAAAACAATGAAGCTGAGGTTCCATTTTCACGTTATATATATTATAAACCAGGTGTAGAGTTTGAACATTTCTCAAATGCCAAAGAGTCCAGTTTAAACATTACCCTTCACTCCCTAAACTTGCAGAAATGCTGCTGCAGTGCTATCTGAAAATATACACTAGTGAGGAAATTATGATCACTTTGAAGTGTAACACTGATAGACCTCACCAGTCTGCTTCCTTCCATTCATGCTGTATTTCTTACTTCTCTTTCTTTCCCCCTCTATATCTTCTTTTTATTTTTAAATTCTCTTTGTCAGCTTTTCCTTTCCTTTATCTCCCTTTCTCTTATTTATTTTATTTCTTTCGTAAAGGGAAGAGCATTTCCAAATTAACTCATTTAAATTAAGTTTTCATTAAATTGACTATAGACAGGATTAAAGTAGGGTTTTTTTTTTACCAAGAGAAAAAAAAAAGACTGCATTTGTTGATTGCTATGGTGAGCTCTTTGGAGCATGTTGATTTAGAGAGAGCAAGGGATTGTTTTCTGCCATGAGTAATCAGAGCAGATGAGCTTTTCAAGGTTGCTGCTTCCCTTAACTCTTCAGGAAAAAAATAAGGTTGAAAATTCATACAAATCTCATTAACTTTGAATAACTTTTTTACATAAACTTCCATCAGTTGCTTTGAAGTTTTTTCATACCTTTCTACTCAAGTTGTAAATGTACAACCAAATTGAGGATACCTACATTTTTTCCTTTCTCTCTAGAATGTTGTACTTTATTTATTCTCTTGACTTCCTGACAAGAGAACAACAGCACAAAATGAGATGTTTTATGTCTGATTGCATTACTTTACATGTTCTGGTACTCCTTATTTCTCCAGATTGGGGTTTGGTTATTTGGGTGTCTTTTATTTTAAAAACAACCAAAACTACCTTGTTTATTTTTATGCTAGCTACCCTGTAGTGTATCATTCCTAGTTAATGTTTGCAAGCTGAAGCATACATGTGTCACAAATCCTGACAGTAAATAATTAAAGTATTTAAATAAACGTGTGTTTGTATGGTAGTTTTGTGGTTGTACAAATTTGTAGAGCAAGATCTTATACTGATCTATAATTATAACTGCCACTGACTAGCATGATCCTTACTGAGTCAGATTAATTTACACATTAAGCAGCCATCTGTAGAAATTTTCATAGTACCTTGTTTGCAATGCCAGGGCTCACATGGGGATTTAAAAACTAACTTGGCCTCTAGGGATTTTCTAGCACTGCTATTGGATACATTTGCTGAGAACACATTTTTCTAGGCACTGACACCTTGCACCCTTTGTCACTGTTTTATATCAGCAGAGGCTTTTTAATATTTTGCATACATAATAACATAGAAATTGGTAATCTAAGAACAGTATTTTATATATACATATATGTGTATTTATATTTTTTTAAATCCTTGACTCTGTGTTAAAAATCTTTGCGATACTTCTAAACCAGAACAGATTTGCCATCATCTGTAGTCATAAAAGATAAAAACACAACATATTTTGGCTACAGTAAAAAACATATTGCAAGCATGTTGATGGTAATTCTCTAAAAAAAGGATAATAACTGCAATGTACTGTGTAAAAGTCTTCTTATGCGTGGATGTTTTGTAGGTAAGCACAACTTGTGTGCTATAAAGGGCTGTAGCAAAACTTATTTTACCTGTTACAAAAATAAATTGTAAGAAGTATAAATAGGGTTTGTAAACCCATTTTGCAAAGATTAACACTGAATTCTTCAATTATATTCAACCAAATAGGTGAATAAAAAAGAGCTGCTGGAGTTAGAAAATCATAAAAACATAGAATATGCTGAGCTGGAAGGGATTCCTCAAGGTCATTGAGCCCAACTCCCATCCTTGCATGGGACAGCCCCAGGGTCACACCCTGTGCCTGACAGCATTGTCCAAATGCTCTTCAGTCAGGCCGGGGCTGTGACCACTGCCCTGGGGAGCTGCTCAGTGCCCAAACACCCTCCGGGGGAAGAACTTTTTTCTAATAACCAACCTAAACCTGCTCTGCCTGAGCTTCAGGCCCTTCCCTGGGGTCCTGTCACTGGTCACTGAGCAGAGATCAGTGCCTGCCGCTCCTCCTCCCCTCACGAGGAAGTTGTGACTGCAGTGAGCTCTGCCCTCAGTCTCCTCCGGGCTGAACAGAGCCCGTGCCCTCAGCTGCTCCTCACACAGCTTCCCCTCGAGGCCCTTCCCCATCTTTGTTGCCCTCCTCTGGACACTCTCTAATAGTTTAATGTCTTTGTCACATCGTGGCACCCAAAGCTGCCCCCAGCACTCGAGGTGAGGCTGCCCCAGTGCAGAGCGGAGCAGAGTGGGACAATCCCCTCCCTTGCCCAGCTGGTGATGCTGTGCCTGATGTCCCCAGGACATGGTTGCCTCTGCTGGCTGCCAGGGCACTGCTGGCTCAACCTGCCATCAACCAGGACCCCCAGGTTCCTTTCCACAGCTGCTTTCCAGCCTCTCGTGTGTATATTCCCTCCTATTCCCCTGTGTATACAGAGTTGCTCGGGTGCTGAATCTGGCGCTTGCCCTTGTTAAAATTCATACAGCTGGTGATTGCCCACTTCCAATTTGTTGAGGTGCTTCTGCAGGGCCTCCTTTCCTTTGGGAGAGTCAACAGCTCTTCCCAATTTAGTGTCATAGGCAAACTTATTATTCGTTTGAGTCCTGCATCCAAACCATTAATGAAGATGCTGCCATGGTTATTCAGCTGTAATTTCTATCATCAACATGCTCTGTAATGGTGAGCAAGTCAATTCATTGCTCTGCTGTGCTTTTCCTTTCTCATTTGAGTCTGTTTTACCTCTTTGGACCACCAGTGCCTTCAGGCAGCAAAGAGTCTTCCAGTTCTGCTAAAGCATCTACCACCAAGGGGGTTCAACCCACAGGGGTCTCTGAGCATTATTGTAACACTAGTAAAAATAACTGTAATGAAACAGCAAAAGCACAATCTTCTGCCAAATTCAGTCACAAAAAGGGGCACTCTAATATGTAGAGAGCGTTCTACTATGCAATAAAATATTCATGATACTGAGACCAAGAAAGTTGTGGATATTCATGAAATAGATCCAACAGTAATAGATGAAGTCATTTTCCATGACTTAGAACATAGCTTTTAAATAGAGGTAGAATGATTTAGGGTAAACCTGTAATATTTTAGAGGTTCTACTCATGGCCAAACAGAATCCACTATGCCCACTTTCTAACTCAACAATATATGAAAAATGGTAGCAGGAGTCCATCCAAGCTAATTAAATCTGATTTATTTGTAAACTGGAAGGAATCAAGGTAATTCGTACCCACACACACACACAGAAGAGTTTAATGCTGGTGAATAATTGTCTAGCTCTTGTTAGTATTTCTAAAAAATATCAGCTAGGCACAGGCCCAAGGAGAGTAACAGAGGTCCCAGCTGCCACAGTGAGTAGGAAATCCAACCAAATCAACCAGAAACGTTTTCCCTGCTATTGGTGGTCAGATGCAGATTTTTAGGAAAAAGAACAGGGCAAATGGACTACCCCTCCACTAAGGCTTTCTAGGTTGTAATTCATTGGATTTGGTCTTTCTGAGTCTCCCATCCAACATGCTTAAAGGAACCAGAAGGGATTGTCTTTAAGATAATTCATATCCCTTTCTGAATTAATTTTAATCTTGCTGTCTCCAGCAGCCCGTCTTAGTGAGATCCACAAATGCAAACCATGTGAAAAAGTACTCTCTTTGTTGATTTGTTTCTTTAACATCTATCATATGATGGTTTAATTAAAACACTTGAATTTCTCATTTAATTAGAAATATTGAATAATACTATTTCCTACTCATATCCTCACCATATATGGTTGTAAGGTCATCTCATTCATATTTTACAGAGCACATTCTAAAACTAATTTTTCTAATTGTCTCCTCATATTGAGACCAACCCAGCACTTGAACAATTATTTTCTTTAACCGCGCAATCTTCCATTCCACACATGTTCTTTATGCAGACAGCACGGCCAAAATGGGACACAGTATTTAAAAGGAATAAGACCTGTAAAATGCCATGACCCTCTTTTCTGGTTTGTAGCCTTCCAATTCCGAACCTTCCAATAATTCTTAACATAATGTTTTTCTTTCAGAGTGCTCATGAGTACAGCTTTGAAATTTTTGAAGGACCATCCACAATGTTGTCCACTTCAGGTGCTTTTATTCCTACATGAATTCAATGTTTTGCTAGTAGTCAGTTTTCAGTACATTTTCTGAATTATATTATAAGGAAAACATTTCTTGCATCACTATTCATGCAACTTTCCAGATCATGTAAAAATTTGTTGAATAACTCATGTTCCAGTATCAGTCCCTGGAGGATCCACTTAGAAAAATCTCACTGTTATTAAAAACACTCCTGCACCTCACTTCTCTCCTTTGAACCAGTATATGAAAACATTCCTTTCTATTCCATAGCACCTTATTTTCTTTGGGAAGCTCTTGTGAGAGAACTGTTGTGAAGAGAATAAGCAGGCCATTCCTTTTCTTACTGATTCTCAATTAATTCTGCCTGGTTACATAAAGCAGGACTTCTTCTATTGGTCCTCCTAGATCTACTAACTCTGTGTTATTTGCTTTGGCACAAAAAAATCAGATATAGCTAACAAATCTGTAGTTGAACAAGTCACCCCTGGAACCTGGATACTGACAAGAGCACTGATTTAAGCAACAGGTTAGGCACCACAGTTTGCTGAGCAGCTATTTTGTATTTGTAGCCCTTTAAAACTCAGAAAGAGCATCTGGGAATGTGCTATCATTTGCTTCAATGTCTGGTTCTGAAAATTCTTCTTCACATGCTATATTTCTCCTTCAAAACTGAGACTGAGCTCTTGAGATCAGTAAAGCTCCAAGAGACTTTTTACAGCCGCAAGTCTTTCAGTTGGGGTGTCCCAGCTATTTAAAATGAGAAGGGTTCTCTGCTTACCTGCTGTCTTCCCTCATGTATCCAAGACCTTCTAGCATAAGGAATGACTATCTACACAGTTCCCAGTCCAAAGATATCCTTGGTTTAGTCCCAGATTTCTCAGAAGAAATAGATTGTGGAAAGATCAAGCAATTGACCCAGGAACTAAACAGGATTTAAGTTCATCTAAAATTACAGCCCCCAAGGCCTGCACTCCAGCTCACCTTATCTAAGAAATACCTAAAATGTGCTATGTGCTTGCTTAGGGCACTGCATCAAAGCCTGCCTTCCAGATCTGACTGCTGTGCATCAGGAGTGACAGTCACGTTGGTGCCTCACTGCAGAAGAGGGGAGGCAGCACCTCTGCAGAGGCAGAGCTGCAGACAGCACAGGAACCTGCAGGGCAAAGCCATCATGGGAGCGAGTTCAAGTGCTGCTTGACATTTTCCTGAGGTTTTTGCATTTTGTAATTTTGCTATTTTGCACCCAACATCCTGGTTTTGCTGAGCGTACCCTTTCTTTCAATCTGATCTAAAGCCAGATTCTGCTCACTGAAATCCTGCAAAACTCAGAATCAAGTGTTCACAAGTATGACCCCAAAAAAATGACTTAAATACCGAACAGCAGAATTTATAGTGTTGCCTATATTAAGCATGGCCACGAGCAAGGAAATATTGCAGATGTAGGTGAGTTATCCTCTAACTGGTGGAAAATTAGCAAGAGCAGAAAGGTCACTTATGGGCTCCTTTGCCTGGCAAATATCCTTCATGTGATAATATTTGAAACCATGATTTCAGGATTATTAACCACCTCATGTGCCAATAACCATTACTTTTACTGGAAAGTTAAAATGTAGAGAATGTTTGAAGAGTAAAACTAGAAAAGGTGGTCCTAATCTCGGTCAATTGGGAAGACAAACTAAAATTTAAAAATCTATACAATCTGTAAACCAGATGGCTCAGAGGGGGATTTAATTGTAATATATAAAATCTAATATGCTGCAGACACAGTCAATCCAGGTTACTGTTTTCCCCTAAAACAAATATTGCAGTAAGAGGACATACTGTAAATTGAAATTACAGAAGAACTCTAAGACACAGGGAAGCAATTTTTCCTTAACTAAAAAATATTCTGCAAGACAAATACACAAAAAAACTCAACTGCAGACTTCTAGAAATAATCAAATGTTATTATACGGGAAAGCTGGGTTAGAAAAGTATGCCTAAATTTGTCAGCTGTTTTGCATTAAAATAAGTTTTTAAGCCATTATATTTTTTCATACTGTGCACGCATGTAAACAGGGAAGTTCAGCTGTGTGACAGTCTGAAGATTCTATAAAGAATTGCAATAAAAAGGAAAAATAAAAGGTTGTGTGAGCGAGATGATATTTATTTATTTTCTACAATAAAATTTATTTGAGGAACCTAAGAATATGGTTACATGGAAATGTGCAGACAGCCACAACCTCACTCAGCCTGTTCTCTAAGCTAGCTGGGAATGTGCCAGATAGGGTCCAGAACTATATAACCATTCAGTGTGCCTGAGGTAATAAGTTCTGCTGCAAAATCTGTCTCCATCCATCTCTGAAGATATGCCCTAAGTGAAAAAATAATAATAAAAAAATCCAGTTTGCATATACCCTGAAAAATTCCTAGCGCTTGGTAGCTAAACTCTCCAAGGATTCTTCAGCACCAAAAAAGGGTGATTCTTGGCCTGAGCAGGATTCACTACAATTTTCTCTGCACCCATAACAGTAAAATACACCTTTGGGGAGCCTGTGGTCTGCTGCCTGTGCTGGTGAGAGGACAGGCAAAACCCATCCCTGTGGGGCACACGGTGCCCAGCACTGTGCTGAATGCACTCGGTGTGGAGGGTGGAAAGGCCACCTCTGGATGCCCCAGCAGGGAAGACATTTGGCCAGACTGCCCAGATCCATGGGCCTCAGGGAGCTCAGTCCAGACCCTTGAGAATTTCTCTGCCACCAGTAGTAGGCTCTGAAACTTCCCCACACCTGCAGGCTTTCTGTCCCTTGCTCCCCATGCCAGGCAGGTGGTGGCATTGTCCTGCTCAAAGTTGTTCTCCTTGCTTAGGAACAGGCACCACTGCAGGGGATTGCCAACCTCACAGCACCCGCCTGCCTCCCTGGAGCTCCCATGGCCCAGGACCCACCTGAGACCCTGGGGTCATCTGTCTCTGCCCCAGCTGTCCCACAGCAGTGCCCACCAGCCGTGGGCCCACATCCCAGGGAGATGCCTGCTGCCCAGGGCTGCAGCTGCCCCATCCAGCCTGCTGCCTGGCTGGGCCATGGGACTGACCCACGGACCCCCTGTGACCCCCGTCCCCACGGCTGTTCTGTGCATGGGCAGGGTTTGAGTCTAAACCCCTTGCACAGGGACCTTGCCTGCAGTAGGGGCTGAGCAAGGCTTTGCAGTGTTGGTGAAGGGAGCTGCAGCTTTTCAGCATTTTCTGGTGTTCCTGGTGCACCCTGCCATTGAAGTGTGCACCCAGGTGATACCTGCTCATGAATTGCCCGGTAAATCCTAAAGCCAGTCCTAAGCAGTGAGCTGTGCTCAGCACAGAGCATTTGATAACATCAGCACCAAGACCACAGGCACTCAGCCACAGACTTTCACCCAGCCTACAGCCAGCACTGTAGTGAATAACACAGCCATTGCTCCAGAGTTTAACCTTTTTTCTGCTTACACTGTATAAAGAAACATTAATAGAAAATAAATATCACATTTTCAAGTATTTATCTCTATTAATGTAATTTCTAAGAATCACAGTCATTACCAGAAAGGAAAGAAAAAGAAGACCAAGCATTAAATGTTGTAAATCCTTTGTGACATCATCCATCCGCTACTGTTTATGAAGATGAGGCTCCACTGAAATAATAAACTTATTTGAAGAAGAGATCAGACAGTTGTTTCTTCTTCAAATCTTTATAGAAAGGAAATGTTTTTCCAACTATTTAATTGATGCCAATTTATTATTAACAAATGGTAAGTAGAAATTTAACAGAAGTTTCCATTTAATTATTTGTCCTAAATGTCTTGTGGACTGTTGCCTAAGAAACAACATGCATGGAAAAGCATTCAAGAAGAACCTGGAAGAAATGCACAAAAACCTAAGATTTTACTCATGCTTCAGGCAGATGGGATTGAGAAACACTGTTTTCAAGTCCGTTTGTGGACACCAGCAAAAATTTTTAAATCCCATTCAAGAAATTATCTGCAATAATAATAGTGATACTTTCTAAAGAGTCACAAACTAAAACATGGATGCATCTGAGCTGTAACAGGATTCAAATCAATCCTGTCAGACCTTTAGTGAAAGTACTTCTTTTCCCACTCCCATTGAATTTTTTTAACAATGAAAAATGTCAAGCACTGTTTGCCAGTAGCAGAAAGGGAATTTGAGTGAGTCCATAAGCGCAGGTGTTTAACTTTTTGCTTAGGTGACTACATGACTATCCTCCTGTCCACCAGTGGGATGAATCTAAGGGTACAGGTCTTGGCTGTCCTACTTGTGCGAGCAGAGCTGTGATGCGCCACATGGCCGTGCACAACAACCCAAATTTAGCTAGCCTGGATTCCTCTGCCTGTGCTCCCTATTAGCTGCTTCAAGGCCTTCAGGGGCACCTAGCCAGTGGGAAATATCAGATTAAGGAGTTTATGTGGAATTGAAGCCATCCAAATCCAATCCACAGTCTCATCATCACAACATCTGAAGAAGTGCAGCTCAGGAAATCCACTCTAGCTATTCATTTTATTCAGCTATTTCCATCATTTCTGTGCACCGTTTCATTCTCCAAATTGCCAATAATGCGTATCAATCACAAAGGCAGCATGGTAAATCACAGCAATGTAGCACAGAACAAGCCTTCAAATTCCAGAACATTCATTAGGAACCTTGAGAGTATGTTCTGCTGGTAAAGGCAGTAAGGTGGTGCTACTTGCAGCAACGTGGCTAATCAATGCACACGCATCTTTTTGTGCAAGCTTGTTCAAAGTAATTAACAACAGTGACACAGGGAGCCAGAAAGCAAAACTGAAAACTGGTGGGTATCAGCTACTAACCAGTCAAATATAAGGACAGCAGGGTACAGAAAATTCTTGGCTAGAAGATGCTTTCTTCATGGGGAATTTTTGCTGCTCATAAATCTGTTGGGAAACAGATATATCCAAGCATGCTGTGTCAAAGATACAATTTCATCATTTGCAAAAAAAAGACAAAACTGCCCTAGATCTAATTCTTACTGTGAGGATGGATTTTCCTGAGGATATGAAAATAAAGGAATGTGCAGGAGCCAAATTCCATAAGCTTTTTAAATTAAGTATGGCAAATTATGGATCCGTTGTAGAATACAAAGATAAATGGGAAAAATTATATTCAGACATCTAACCTATGTTCTTGGTCATTTCAAAATTTATATCAATGTTGTCATTGACTCTGTTGGACCCAGAATTTGATTTCTTTAAATGCATTAATAAATGCATTGAAGATGCAGATAAGGGATAATAAAATCTCCCTCTTTTCTACAGCTCTTAATCATAGAATCAACCAATGTGTCTTCACAAGAAAGAACCTGAAGTTTGGTGCAACATAAAAATTCCACTGAAATTAAAAGTTAACTAGATTAGATTACTCCATAACAAGAGAGCAAAACTTGTAAAAGTAAAGAATTAAAAAGAAATGTTTAGGGGCTGTGAGAACAAAAAAGATTTAAAGTGTTCCTAAAAATTCTGATGAGAAAGAGTCCTTTCAATAGAAAAGGAAGATTATGTTAATAAGAATTCAGAATTATAACAATGATGAACTATTATATAAAAATATACCCTTACAATAATAAAAATGAAAAAGAATGGAAGACAGTAAAGATAAATGTGAACAATTAAGAAAAAAAGGTCTTCGAATTAATTGACTTTTACAAAAGAGCAGATAAGAGCAGGTTTCACAGCTATGAACACAGCTGAGTCAGCCCTCCTTAATCTTATTGCCCGCTGATATTAAGAGATTCCACAAACATGTTTTTTATCATTGACAAATATTTGCTGAAAAGCTACTGGAAGAAAGGAGGAAGTTTGTCTACAAGAAAATTGCAGGAAGCCAAGCAATTACCTTCTACTTAGATTAATCACTGAAGCTTTTTGTCCTGGAAGTCATGGCTCACTTTTGCTATTCAGAGGTAGGTATATGTTCTTCTGAGGGCCAAGCCTACCAAAAAAAACAAACCAAACCTAAACAAACCAAACCAAACCAATAAAAGCAACAAAATTAAACAGTAAATAAATAAGTAAACCTCTTATCCAGGCACAAACATTTAAGAGAATGACTGGAAAGGATCAAACTTGCCAGAGAATTTGATGTATGTTAGATTTGCTAGATATCTCAGTGTGTTAAATTTAGGCTCAAATAGATGATCAGAAGGATTCAGTTGTAAAAGAGAGCAAAATCAGGAAGAAAAATAGCCAGTTAAATAGAGATCAATTTTAAAAATTGTCATTTCACCATTTACACAACAATGATGCTGAAATCTCTCTGCTGTCTCTATATCTGTAAAAAAATTTGGTCTCAGTGTTTTGGTCCCAGGAACTACTGCACTCCTTTGTTTTCTAACAGCCTCTCTTTTCTTATCACTTTAGGCATTACCAGCCAGGAATCTATTAATCTACAGAGCAGTGATTTCACTTGATCAACATTAACAATTTCACTTTACTGGTTGAGTTTCTGACAAGGGAAATTTAATGACTCCTCACCTGGCTTTGTTATCCACCTTTTGTCTCAGTTTAAAATGCAATGAAAAGTGCACAAAATATTCTTTCACTTTTACAAATAAGGAGGATCCAGCTCAGCAGGATCAGATGTCCCTGTCATAAGAATGAAGTTGAACTGGAATGGCAGCAGCTCCCAGCCATTAGGAAAGCCACCACAGGCTCCAAAGGGAAGTTCTGTGCTTTCTGTACCCTGCTGAACCTTCTCCCCAAGGCCATACCAGAAATATAAATGTGTGACCTGGGAAGAGACAGGTATTCATGCATTTAATATTATATAATATGGACACCTACTCTCTTGCTCTTGCATTCCTCCAGCCTAGTCTCTTCCAGTGGCACCACTAATCTCACATTTGGGAGCACCTGATATAATTTCATTGCAAACTGAGAAAAAGAAGCACCCTTTCAATTTGAACTTTTGAAATACTGAGGTCTGCAAACACAGTAAGCAATTCTAAGGAATTTGTAGTCCTCTTCAAAGTCCATACAATACAAATTGTAATTACATGTAGCCTGTACCTGTATTAACTTGGACTGATCTTGCAAAATAGGTGTCATAGAAACACAAATGCTCAGCATGTATGTTGATATGATGATGCACAGAAAGAATTATGATAAATAGCACTAGGACACAAGTTGGACTTTTCCAGAAATAATGTACAATATGACAAAATGAAGGCTACAGAGTTGTTGTGATATTAACTATTAAAGACCTTTCTGATTTAGTTACAGCATCCAGTATAAGGGATTTATTAGCAGTTCCTAACTTTATGGTAAATGATGCATAAATTATGGCAAAGGTGTACAAGAGAGCTGTGTAAAGACTCTTGCAGAGTGAGTAAATTGGTTGAGTGCCAGCTTTTCTAAGGGTGAATGGTTCCACTGACTTGTTTAGGGCATATCATGCAATGATGGATGTAAAATTACAACATTTTAGAATGGCAACAGTTCAAGGGAAGATTCCAAATTTATGAGGGACAACACTCTTACTCTAATAAACCAAATGTGTGGCCTGAGCCTCTCCCTGAAAGAGAATAATTTTCTGTTCCAAGGCAGGAGAGGTGGAACAAAGCACCTTGTATGCACAAGAACTCGATGTTACTGCAAAAAGCTGAAGCTCAGCTGAAGATAAGACAGACTTATTTTCTGGGTTTTTTTTTCATAGCTGTACCTGTGGACATTTAAGGCAATCATGTCCACATGTAATAATGTCCTTTTGAAATGAGACCAGCATTTCAGTAAGTTTTCTGTAAAACTCACAGGGGTTTTTTGCACCATAGTCCATTGCCACTTCCACAGGGCATTTATAATATACGTAAGGAAAGTGTCAATTCAAATTCAAAGACAGAGAATACCTTTTTTGATGAAGCATCCTGTATATCATGTACTAGCTGGAGGTGTTCTCTGCTGCCTGACAGGGACAATGACATGACAAGCAGGGAGAGAAGGAGCTTTTAACCAGTTTAATGTGCAGAGAGTGAGCACTCACTGAAAAGTCATTTGCCTGTTTGCTATTTTTTTAAGTATGTCTCTTTCCTTTGACTTGTCATTACTCCTGTAATATACAATTTTGTTTTCTGTTTGTAATTTTCTGCTGCAGTGATTTCAAAGGTTCAAAATAATCTTTTTCTATTTTACAAGAAAAAAGATAAGGAAATATGTATCTTAATAGTTTGCTTATTTCAAAACCTGGATGAGGTCCCATTTAGTATACCTTTCATTGCCAGACTTTTCTCACTGTTACTGCAGAGGCCTTGCAAATGTGTTACAGTGTTTGTTGTCTAGGCTTTTCATACTTCCTGGAAGTTATTTGGGCAAAAGGCCTTTTTCATAAAAGAAAATAGTCTAGAATTGTTCTAAATGGCATTCTGTTAATGGCACTCTGTTCTGTGGACAATAAAAAAATAAAAGTCAGAAAGTCCTTGCCCTTTTCTTCTGGGAGAGAAAATTAGTCTATTAAATGTGAGGCAACACAGAATTCTACTTGCAGCTAAATAATATATTTTGAACTGTTTTCAGGCACATTAAGTGGCATTAAAGATAAAATTTAAGAATTGGTGAGTTTCTACCACGCAGTTTACTTTTCAAGTTAAGCTTTCAAATGTTGAAAGTTCACATTCAGTGCCTTGATCAAGAACGATAAATGAACTACTGAATTAGAAGAAGATGCTGCTATTATTTTAACCAGTAAACTAACTCAGGGTTAATCTGGGTGCTATTTAGCCTATTGAAAGTGTTTTGAGTGAACATATGGTTTCTATTGTGAAATCAAGGCACAGTTTTAGCTATGAATATAGATAATTACCCTTTGGACTTTAAACATTTATATGTGTCACGTTATGTTGGAGCATTTTTCATGGTCAATAGGTTGAAAGGTTACAGAGTCGAAAATGTAAATTGAGTGTGTTTGAGTAAAGCTAACCAGTGTAATGATAGTACAATTCACTACTGCTCTCTCTTGGAAAGAGGTAGCAATAGCACAGAGTGAGCACAAGCAATGTAACACGCTATTTATTTAAATACAGATTGTTATGGTAAAAGATTTTAATACGAGAATTACAGGAATTCAACTGTAGTATATATTGCTAGGAAAATCCCTGGTTACTGGAGCTTAATTTGATACATACACAGGGGATGATCAGGGGCCTAATTACAAAGCTAACAATAAAACTTTTAAATAAACTCTGTGTGCACGTACAAGCAGAGTGTGTGAGTGCACACGCCTCAGAGCCAGGGGCATTGCTATAACCCACTCTTGATATAGTCCTGAAAATACGTTTAGTTTTACTCCCTGAGTGTAGCCCTTGGCAACATCCCCTTGCAAGGAGCCAGATGTTATGTCTGCTCTGAGGATGTTGGAAGCACACAGTGAGTAGGTGCAAGGGGCCCTGGAGTGCAGCCTGTGCCATGGCTGAACTGCAGCACCCCACCTCCACCGCAAACCCCCTCAGCCCAGGACACCAATCCACCGATCCAGCCCCTCTTGCAAAATCCTTCACAGCGAGGGAAAATCAAAATGCTCCTGGTCTGGGCCGAGTGAGGTTCAGTTTCACCCTGCCTGAACAGCTGGAGGCATTTGGGGCGAGGGGAGCAGCTTCTTGCTTTGTCCTCATGGGTCACCAGGCTCCTGAGCACTACGGTGACATTTCTCAGCAAGCCACTGCTGAACGTGAGCTTTCTTCTTCAGACTAGCATGTACTGATCTGCACACCAGTGCACTCTCCAGCATGGATGTACCTCCCTGCTAACCATCTGGATTACCTTCTTGAACTTCCAGCCACGAACAACACAAAAAATATGTCACCTCAACCAGTTCAGTCAAAATCATTATTAATCTCTTATTAATAATTAAGATTTTTAGAGTATTTAATGTGCATTATCAAACACAGAGTGAGGCACTAAATGACAAAGAGTTGCTATAAGGACTTCCAAAAAAACCCCACAAATAAAATGTTTGTTGTTGTGATTTCTCTCATATATATGTTAATTTTTTAATATATATTTTAAATATAAATTTCTATGAGTGGTATTAGATTTTAAAAGAGAATATAGCCTTTCTCCAGGCACACTAAAGAAAAATGAAATCCCTTTTTTCCCTGCCCACATATGCTTTATAGAGCCATTTATTGAGCAATTTTAATTACAGCACAGTTCTATTCCTGCTACTTACCATTTCCAGAAACATGCACACAAAGAAACATTTTTTTAGTCATTTCTAGAATTGTGCATATTCAAAATATCCTTTGCTTACTTTTTACACCATTTAACTGCACCAAAATATGCTTCACCTATTCCTTTCATTGACAGCCTGTTTTGTAGTACTTTCCAACACTGTTTTCTAACTTCTGAAGAATTACTTCTTTCCTTTCTTCCCTACCATGGTAGGTGGTCACTCCTTGTCCCTTTCAGTGTGGGAACCAAAAATGAGGTTATTGCTACTATGTAATAATGGTTCCTCAGTAATGGCAATTAGCAAAAATTAATTGCTCTGTGAAAAACTACTAATACTTACACTTTGGGTTGCTATCTAGAAGCAAAACAAAATGTTCCATTTTTTTTTTTCATAGGTTTTGAAAGGCCGGGAATTTTTCTTCATTGGAAAACACCAAGTATAAAGTCAGCTCAATCCTAAACTCTGTGGCCCTATAATAGTTGCTGTTTTGGTGTCTTGCAGTCTAGCTGGACTTCAAATAAGCCAAAGCTGCTGAGTGGCAAATGGATTATGCTATTTAAAAGATGAATTCCTGTGAATCCATGTGCAAGCTATGAAATGCAGTTTCTGAAGTCTTTTGGATCAGTTCAGGTAGCAAGGATTTTTATTTTGGATGAATTGGGATTTAACATGGTATTCTCTTCCAGTCTTTCTGACAGCAAAATTGAATACCATTGGCCTAGTTGAACTGTGTCAGTGTCACAGAACTGCCATTTGCTGTTAAAATTGTTAAGGTGAAAAATTATTGAGCGGCTTTCCCAGCCATTACCATTACTGCTCTTCACTGTTTGTGCCACAGTAATATAAAGAGGCACAAGCTGAGAGAAAGGCTCTATTATTTCAGACATTGCAAAAATATATAATAGGAGATCTCTCCCAAGAGAGTTGAGAGTATCTGTAGAAAAGGTAAGATTGAGGAGGGGGAGCAGAAGAAACTGAAAGGTGAAGCAGACAAGTGTCAGTGCAAAAAAAAATTGAAACTTTGATTTTATTTTGCTGTATTTTTAAACCTCAATTAGTTATTCCCTCAAAATCAGCCTTTTTGCTACTTTAAAAAATACATTTTGTTCATTGTGTGTCTCTATGTCACTTTGCCTTTTCTGTGTCACTCCTTTTATTCTTTTACTTTCTCTCTCCCATCTCAATTGCACCATTTGAAAATGATTTTCCTAAAACATTTAGTTGTATCATCACATTTAATGTATTCTCCTTAGATTTTTGTATCAACTCTTGGATCAGTATATGTATCTCCTCTCTAAGGAAGTATGTCTTTGTTGTTCCACTCCTATATAAAGTTTTTAGTTTTGCCTGCTGTTTTTAATCTTTCTTATTTTTGTGCTGACGGGACTTTAAGATTCCTTGATTAGAGATGTGCAAATTCATAAGGAAAAAGAAGAAAAAAAGGCCTCTGAAGATTTTATAACCTAATGGTACGGAAAATAAATTACTACACTTGTCTTTTAATGGGGTGTGCTGGTTTTCCCCACCACATGGGGAAAAGAATGAAAGGAGCTAGCAGGGCTCTCCAGGAGTTGTGTCTTCCCACTAGCTGTCATTGGAGATGAGCCTGGAAAGAGATGACAATTGCATTTTGTCTCTGCACTTTGAATGGATTTCTGGTGAATACTGCAATTACACAGAAACAACTGCTGCATGGAAATATACTTCCAAATACATGGGAAACTTTCTGGTTGTGAATTTTAAAGATGCTGAAATGACCAGTCTATTTTAGATAGCATCAGAACAAAAAATCTCCCAGAAGTTGGCCCTGGCCTGTCTGTTACTGTTTGTGTCTCGCTGTGACACCTTAAGCTGCAGCTGAAAAAATACTGAAAATGGGGCCACTACATGTTTTTAATCCCCCCTTCTTCCTCCCACTGGAAAGATCTATTTTTTTGCCATGCAAATACTCATTCTTATTTCTCTCCTAATAAGCTTATCTTCCTGATAGTTTGACTAAGCTCATGTTGTATTCAAAACTCAAAGTTTCCTAATTAAAGTCCAATTCCAGTATTCCTCCTTAGATATTCAGTGCTTCTGCATACTGTGAAGAAAGATATTTTTAGAAAATATGGGCCACTTAATTCCCGTTAAGTTTTCTGTAACAGATGGTATAGTTATTTGATTTATGCATTCACCTTCACATGGCCCTGCTGACTGCCAGGTTTTTTTAAACCTCCAAAATTCTTTTTTGTTATGCACTGAAACTTCACCCTTTCCCCTGCATGAAATATTAGTTTTACTTAGAAAATCTAACTGCGTGCAATTTTCATGTTACTGAAATTGTGCACGGTCTGGTGATTAATTGTATTGTCTTGATCACAGCCTCAGCCTGATGTTCAGGGCTCATTACAGCGGGAGGAATTCAGCAGAACAAGAATCTTAACCAGGTGTGGTTTATTAAAGTGGCAGTGCCCAATTTAAAGACCATAAAGGATTTGTATCAAAATTGATGCTTTTAGCTACATTCCCCTCTCAGGATCCTAGAGTTGTAATACAAAAAGGACACTGTAGCTTGCTCATGAAAATCACTCACATCCATCATGTGAAAAGGCAGCTCAGATCTGTTCCTCCCTTGAGTGGGAAGAGTTGCACTATACTTTTGGTACAGCACATTCACACCAAACATCTTCAAAACTTTTCCTCAGTTTGATTAGAGTTCCGAATGTACAGTTTGCATTATGTAGTTTATTGTGCATTTCTCATCTGTCAGGAAAATGTTTTCCTTTCCTCTGAAGATGCCCTTAGCATCATGACAAGCACTGAGGGGAGGTCAACCTTGTAGGAAATGATCAACAGCATTTACCTGGAATTCAACTCACACTTCATAATTTTATTCTGTATTTTAGGCAGTTTAATCTGATTTGGGGAAAAACAGTGAGGGGACAGAGTGAGGGAAAGGGAGAGGAAAGAAAATAAAACTTTTTATTACTGGGTGAGCCGATCTTCACCCCAAGTGTGGGTGCTGATCCCTCACAGCTGACATGAGTAAGCTGGTGATAAGCTGCCAGGTGGCCAGCAAGGCTCATTACCTACCAGAGAAGCCAGACAGCTTGCTGGTTCTTCACATTTTGCAGAACTTCCAGAACAGTGAAGATTTAAGTGGGATTGTTACCTTCTCACGAGCATTGGATGAGCAATGTGAATTGGTTGTGCTTCTGCTGCTACTGTTGTGAGCCTGATGCTGCCTCAGAAATGTGAGTTAAACTTTACACTTCCTCACAGATTAAAAAAAAATCTGCATAAATTTGAAATTTTAGTCTGTTGCTGTTTCATTGTGCTCTGTTGATGTCAGATGAATGTATCAAATGCAGCCCTGCATTCATCAGTTATAGTGTTTAAAGCAGCTGCTCCTCCCAGGGCAGTGCTGGTTTGTGTTTTTTTAAACCTAACAGGTATTTTCCTACCTAAAAGAATGGGGCTGGGCCTGTTGCGAGTGTCACAAAAGAAAAAGTCTCTGAAGCATTGTTTATGACTATCAATTATTTCAACTGGTGACTTTCCATGCATTTTCTTATGGTATATGCCTCTGAAGAGCTTACCAGCAGAAAACTTTTGTGTGTATATTCCGAGTTTAAAGGCAGTGACTAATAAATTACTTGTTTGCGTGTTACTAGAGAAAGCCAAGTGTGCTGGTTTGGAATGGGACAGAGTAAACTTTCTCCATAGTATCTAGTGTGGGGCTCCGTTTGGGATTTTTGTTGAAAACAGTGTTGATAACACAGGGATGTTTCAGTAATTGCTGAGAAGGGCTTACACGTGTCAAGGCCTTTTGTGCTCCTTACACCACCCCACCAGCAAAGGGGCTGGGGATGCATGAGGAATCGGAGAAGATATAGCCAGGACCCCAACTGACAGTGAGCATACTCCATAATTATTCCAATATATAAAGATGGGGGAAATAGGAGGAAGGGGATGGCGCATTCAGACTGGCAGCGTTTTTGTGTTTTCAAGTAACCTTGTGTGATGGGTCCCTGCTTTCTTGGGTATGGCTGAACCCCTGCCTCCATGGAAAGTGCTGAATGAATGCCTTTGTTTTGTTTTGTTTTGCTGGTATAAGTGGCTTTTGCTTTCCCCATTAAATTGTTTTCTTATCATCCCACAAATTTTCTCTTTTACTCTTCTGGTTATCCCCCACCTCAGTGAAGGGCAGGGGGTGGTGAGCAAGGTTCTCTGTGGTGCTTAGTCACCAGCTGAGGTTAAACCATGACACAAGGAAAGAGGCAAAACATCTTTGAAATGTGATTGAGGCTTAATCCTCAACAAATCCAGAACTTTACACAAGGTGATGCATTCCTTTTTTGTATTCTGTTTGCTTTAGCACTAGCCCTAAATGATCTGCAGACAAGCGGACTACTGTGTTCCATGGCCACGGGAAGAGTGATCTGATATGCATTCACTAGTCAGTGAAAGGGAGGAAGATGATTATGAGAAGCAACTAGTTATATGGAAGCTATTGGAAATGCAGGTTATCGCTTCAATGCTTTCTTTACTTTCAGAATGGTTGCATTGAAATTCTCCTTAATACTTAAAAGTTATGGATGCAGTACATACAATTTTTTTGAAGGTGGTTCACTCCTCAGGTCGTGTATGTGGCAAATGCTTTGATCCATTAATTTCACGTCTGAGCAAGAATTTTGGCAACATATACCGGTCCTCTGAAAAGGAGTAAGCTGTTGAGTGGAAAATCAGCTTGCCAATAGCTGTTGTCATGGGAAACTCAAATAAGGAAGAGGGAGAAGGGCAACGCCTGTTGAGAGCAGTGAGATCTGGTGTGGGCTGGTGAGAAAGGGAATTCCCAGACAGCAAACACTGAAACAAGGGGAAGGTGCATGTCCTGGCAGGCTTTAATCCTGGAGAGTACAATTGAAAGATTACACAGCTTCAGTGGAAGAAGGCCTAAGGAATTAGTCAGCCAGTCCAAAGCAGATCCCAGAGGAAAAGCAGCACTGTTCCAAAGCATAAGAGCATTATCTCAGTGGGCAAGAAGGGAAATGCTGGCAAGAGTGTATGGTGAGCTGAACTAAGGTGCAGCAATGCACTGCACACATACATTACACTGCTGGGCTCCCATATGGAGTTGGTAACAGTACAGTAAGATTACCCATCTTTCTCTCGAGCCTATAATTCCAAAATTTTGTGGGGGCTGTTTTTTTTACTGCCTCTTAGTGAGTGTGAAAATCTATGCTATGGCTGGTGCTGTGGTATATGTTTCTTTAAGGAGGTGCTCTATAGAGATATCTTAGAATTAGCACGTGTATTGTGAGACATAGAGGTTGCCATGGTAAGTACACATTTTTTAATTGAATAGCAGACTAATAGGCACATAAAACCTCCATAACTTCTTGGCACATAAATTACCTCTCCTGGGGCTGTAGGCAATTAAACATACCTCTTTGCTGAAATTCTTTCCAAGTCTTTTTCTCTGTTTTTGTTTAGATTGAAGCCTCTCATTTCTTTCCCTGTTTCCCTCAACAAGGTTTCTTGTTTTACTTTTGTCCCTTTTAGATTACTCTATCTGTCTCTCTCCAGCCTTCTCTTGAATGTCATATGCTTCGTGGAGCAGGGAAATAAAGAGGCTATCGAGCTATAAAAGTGGGCTGGTTGGCTGGGGTTTTTAAATTATTCTTATTTTTAAAAACACAATTTGGTGTATTTCATATTTGTGGAATTCTCAGAGTGCTTTCTAAGTAGGTGTTTTAATAATCTTCTTTATGCAGATTTTCTAAAGACACATGCTCTCCTCAGAACACAAGTTTTGGGCATTTTCTAACTTTAGAAAACCGTAACACTTGTTTGTTTCTTTTGTATTATTTAAACTATGCTGACAGACTTGCCGTCCCAGAGATCTTTTGATGTTATTCTCTTTCCTGACAATACTTTCCTCGTTGGGCATGGTTTATTTGGCTCTTACAGTGGTGTAATAAATACATCATTTGCCTATGTGCATTGTTTCAAAAGTGGGCATTGTCTCTAATCTCTTCAGCAATACAATAAATCACAAGCTGAGGCACTGCCTTCTCACTCCAGTTTTTAAAGATTTTTTTTTTCCTTTTTTCCGGTTACCCAGTTGTTATAGAGAAGTAAATCGAGAGCAGGTTATTTGTACTTGCTCATACCTCAGTTATTTTTAGAACCCATATTGACAAATTTTCAAGCAGCATTGTATTTCATAAAGAGCACTGCCCTGAAATCACTGTGGCTTGAACAATAAGAAAATCCAGGACTCCAGGAGGCCAACGCAACAGGATATCCATAAGCAACAACGCCTACTTATCAGCCAGGGGTGAGCTTAACAGACTTGTTCCTGGCTGTGACAAACAGTGAGCAGAATTCCTAGTGAGCCAGAGCACAGCAAATAAATGCACAAGATAACTCCTGAGAAAGACTAGGTGCAGCTGACTTGGTATGCTCCTTTGCACAAATCAAGAGCAATTCAAAACAATAATGACTGATGGTTTTCCACAAACATCCTGACTTTTATCCTATTGCAGTACAGAGTTCATCCACCTTTGTTTTTTTGCTTTCATTTTGGTGTTCATTTTTTATGATGTTCATTTTTTATGATGAAAGTGGTCTCGTCTTGAAGGAATAGATGAGTAGTCTTTGTTTTTTGGTTGCTTTTTGTCTGTCTTTCCCCTGAGTATTTCAAAGATACCTCTAACGGCTTGGAACAAAAGGAAATTACTGTACGGATCAAGGGATTACCGAGCAATGTTTTTACAGATTTAAAATAAAATATAAACAGATGTTGAGAGATGAATGGCACAGAGACAGTTGTTGCCAATTCATTAATAATACCAACACAAATCCACTCTGTTTATTATGTTTTTAACCCATATTTGTCAATAGGGAAGACAGTCATAGTATGAACTTGTAAAAATAATGAATGTATACCAGACAAGCTCAGTGTGGAGACTTGAGAATACCAGCATGACTAGTATTTGCCATCTGTGTATGTGTAATCAATATTTTCTTACACTGTAATGAGAAATAGCTCATTTATAGCCTTGTCCCTTTGGCCCAAACAATTAGTCACTGTTTGTGACCACGTAGGTTTGCCTGCATGTGGAAAGGAACAGGGACTATCACAGTCACATGTACAAGTGCAGCCTGTCTCTAGCTGGAAGGAATTTCCACAACGTCTGCTTCCTCAAATGTGACAGAAACAAAGACATCACTAACCCTCCCAGGGCATGGGAAGCTTTGAGGCAGAGTTCAGACACTCTGCTCTCTGAACTATTAGCTCAACTTTTCTCCTTGCTACTTTCTCTTATAGTTATTTGCAGGGTGCCAAAGTGTCCCTCCCCACCACCATTTCAACATGGAGCCCCCTGAGTGCCTCAGTGGCCCCAGCAGCCAGGTGCTCTGTTCTCCCTTTGGCTGCAGGAAGGCAGTGAAGTGCTCCTCTGGCAGTCTGAAGGAAGGATGTTGAACAATCTTGGGAGTGTCAAAGCTGTTCTGTTCAATGGGAGGTTGGGTAGCTTCTACTCCACCACACTACAAATACTGCTTTTTTTTTTTTTTTTTTTTTTTGCTTTTTTTGCTTTTTTTTAATGAAAGCATGGCAGTGTGGTACAGCTTGAGTTCTTTGAGGCTTTAAGACCAATGCGAAGGGACCTGAGTCACAGAGGAACTGCTTCCTCATCTTGTCCTAATGGCATTGTCATTGTGTAATAATTTGTAGCTAAACAAGTTCCTGTAGGACTCTGAATATAGAGCACAGATTTTGTAATGTAATGATAAATTACATCAGGCCCTAATCTCACAGCTCTGTAACAGCTCTCTCACATAGAAAAGACTTAATTTCAGTGTATGTTTATAGCATTTTTCAGGATATAAACTGCAGGATTAGGTTCTCAAATAAATGAGAATTTGATTTTTTTGGCCATGAAGGTCTTGCTTACCTCTCTGTATCTGTAAGGTATGTAACAAGAAGATAAACTACAATCTCAGAGTGATAAGTACAGTAGATAACAGTCCACACTGCAGGGTTTTTTTCTCTTTGAAAAATAGCTTTCTATAATTGAATAGACTTATATGAAGCTGTCTGTAAAATGTCTAAATTGTCCTTCTCTATACACTAGAGAATTATAGCTTTTAGTTTTGGACAACCAATTCTGAAGATTTTTCAGATTTAATCGGCTAAAGTTGAAATCATACAGCTCCTAAGGTTTTACTAAGCAAAGGTTTGGGCTGATGTTAATTGTCCACTGCTCTTTTCCTGGAATGCTATTAAATCAGCTCATGTACTTTCTAAATAATCTCCCTAAAGTGTCAGTGTTCTTGTTTCTTGAAGTCACACCAGAAAAATGGTATTTAAGGGTTCCAACAATATGTGAAAGGTAGATAGGATGCATTGGGGTTTTTGCTTGTTTTGAATGTCTTGTTAATATTAAGACCATCTTCCTGAGGAAGACTTAATGAGTTTTGAATACTTGTCACTGGCTATCAGATCCCTCCTCTGCTGGCAGCAACCAGCACAAGGGTGGTACATGCTATTCATGCAGGTTTCCTTGGTGTAGAGTAGCAATAAAAATTGCATATATTCAGGTTAAGTTAATCTGCTGATAGGGTGCTGTACCCTTATTTATGATGTACATACACAAGGCACTCAGTGCAGATTATCATCAGGGAAACTGATGTCCATGCTGAGCTGCTCAAAGGGCTGTAAAAAGGAAAGTTAATGGCTTAAATATGAACAAAATCTTGCCGCAATATTTAAGAATTTAGGTATTTGCATCCATCAAAGGATGCAATATCTAGAAACCGAAGTACAATGGTCATCTCTGTTTAGAATGAGATAATACAGATGGGAAGTTTAGAAAGTTAATTCTTGGCAAGCTGGATGATGCATTTATTTTTATTTATTTACAAAGTATTCCAGATTTTCTACTGCTACTACTCATGCTCTTAGCAGTTACTTTTCTCTAAGTAATTCTGTTATCCCCAGTGCAAGAGAGGACAGTAAATAGAGCTTGAGCACTTCATCAAAATTCCCCTTCTATCACCACTCAGCACTTCACTTAAATAAGCCACATTAATGTGCCATGGGAGACTTAAAAAGCAGTTTTCTCCCCTTGCCCCCAGGTGTTTCTTCTGCTATAAAATAATTTAGCCATGTTTTATCAGCAACATTAATAGTAAATGCTTACTCAGTAATCCTTCCTGGGAGCATATATTTAGTGTATCTACTAGCATGCAATTATGACTCTGATGGAAAGGGATCTTACCCCTGATAAGATATCTGAAAAGTGTTGCTCTTTCTCTTACAGTGGCCTAAATCCCTCTATATCTACTAAAATGGATAAATTTACAGTAAATATGTTCTTGGAAACATGTATTTGGTATAACCTCTTCCATTTACAATACCCATATATAAAAGTGCCTTGGTTTTGCAATATTTACTTAAGACCTATTAAATGGAGCTGATTGAAGGAAAATCCAGAACATATCCAGAAACCTACAGCCCCTGTAAATGGTTTATCTTGGATACCAGTACAGCCTCTTCAAACTTCTCTTTTGGAAGCCTACGCTGCTCAGAGTTTAATGAATGCTGCATAGACCAAAATTGTGTGACTGTTTCTTCTGCTTTGCCAGTAGTGAAATTTGTAAGCAAGTACCTGAAGAACACATCTGAACTGCATGGATACCTCTAGTTTCTACATTTTAATGTAAGGGAAAATGATTTGCAAGGACTCAGTTTCATTTGGCTGCTATCTGTATGTTTTTTCTGCCTCATCTAGTGAACTTTTGCTTCAGATACTGAAGCACTAGAACAAGGAGAATAATTTATATATATATATATATATATCTGCTCTCAATTTTCAAGGTGTTTTCTCATATTCGGTACTTAAATGTTGGCTTGTATGCTGGATTTCCCTAGACACTTTTTGGAAGTTTATCTCTTTAGAATAATTAATTGTGAAATGTCTCTGTTGCATAACTACACCAAAGGATGTGTTTGTGCCATCTCCTGCACTTGCCACTGATTTATTCTGAAGTGTGTGAATAAAAGTTGCTGCTCAGGAGTGCAGGAGTTCCTAACACTGGGTATAAAATGGTGTTAGTATGAGCAAATTTGGGGGGGATTTTCCCCAAGTGTCTGTATGCCACATGGGATTTCTATGTACCCTGATCTCTTCTGAACCCAGACCTGTTGCTGTGCCAAAAGAGACAGTATATTTCCATCATGGAAAACATCCTGCCCAAAGAACCTCTTGCACCAAGTTTGGGGTGTGGATGACTCTCAGGCAGCAGGACAGTCCTGTTGGGCCTTGTGCATTGGGGTTGTGCTAGGCTGGTTTTTGAGCAGCTATTTATCAGGTGCCCAAACAGTTATAAACCTCTTATTTTCCTCATAGCTTGTATTTCCAGGCACTTTAAACCCCTTTAAACTCATCTTGCTCCCACTATTTGTCAAATTATCTAGGTAAAGTCATGGAGGTGGATTTGGTTTCACTTTTCTGGCCCTCTTGATACTTTGGGTTTTTAAGAAGTCTGAAAATATCTTGTTCACCACCATCATAACCAGTGTCTTTATGTAATATGACTTCTAGTCTGTCAGTTTCTCATAAAGTGATAAATATGACAAATACTTGCTCTAAATATTTTAATATAATTAATTTAAGCACAGTAAGATAATGCAGTTTCATAACAGATTATATTTGTTGATAGAGAGTGAAAATTTGTAGCATTTAATGCAAAATGACAAGTCTTGTCACATAGTCACTGATTAATATTTTTAACAAGGTTTATTTTTTCTGAAATATTCGCTGCTCAAATAGAACACACAGTCTTCTGGTGCTGATAGTTGGTCTATTTTAAAACAACTTTTATTCCAAACTAAGAAACACATAGATTTTTATATACTTTACAGAGCTGTGTCCTGCTCTCTAATGAGCTCTTCGCCATCATTTTTAAGAGCTCAGTGCACTCAACTATGACAGTGCAATATAGTGACCATATTCCTTCTCAAGGACAGAGGTTTTGTGTTGTCCTTGTCCTTTCTCTGCATATATGGATAGCACCTTATACCAGAAAAGTATTAACAAAGGCCTCAGGGGAACGTAAAATGCAATATATGTGCCAAGAGCAGATGTAAGGGTGCCCAGAGGAAGGTGTGGGTGGCAGCCACACATGTTGAGGCAATCCCAGGCGTCCACTCCAAAAATAGAAAGGAAGCCACCATCTTCTCTCCCCTGAAGGATTACATTAGACCTCTGCTACATTACAAGAGAAAGTAATTAACTGACAGTACCTGTGAGGGTAACTTCCTTGAGGCTACTTAACCAATTTGACTGTTCTGATTCTGTATTATCCAAGCAAATTTAAGACCCACTATGCAACTCCAAGCATGTGATACATTCACTCCGTGCCACAGTCTGAGAAGTGTGAGGCTGGGTACAAATTGTGACATGTAAGACAACTTAAATTGCACAAATTAGTCAACAGCTGCTCTAAGGAGTCTTGATTGTACACCTGGGTCTGTGCACTTCCACTTCTCCAAAACCTCCAGGATTAAGACAGATCTGCAATGACACCTTTAATGGCACGGTTATAGGCGATGTCTCTGTCTACGGTTCTTGTGCATTTGGTGCGTGACCCTCTCAGGCTCCAATCCCTCTTAAGCACAAGATAGTCTTTTTCCTTGTGACAGGTTTCTCATTTCAGTTGCTTCCAGCATAAAAACCCAGAGTTTCTTCCTTGCCATCTTCTGAATCAATAACTTTAAAATAATATAGCTGCTCCGATCTGAAACCATGATCCAATGCAAGATGAATATTGAGGACGAAAAAAGGGGTAAAGAGAGGTCTAATGTTCATCACATTAATTCACAGAAATTGTAACCTGGACTTCTCCTGCTATAGTTTAAAAATGCAGCCAAATGTATGGTGTGACCTTTACTGTACAAGAAATATTTAAAAAGGTAAAGAAGAAGGAAAACTTTTTCTCTGAAGATTTATAGGAGCCTATTTCTTGATCTCCTTTTCAACCTTCTCTTTTTGGTGTGATTTCTTCATTCTGGGACATTTTACAGATTCACTTAAAAATATTTTTAAAAAAACAATCCAGAAATATTGTTTAACCTCCTAGCCAGCTTTTACCACCATGCACACAGGATGCTGCGCACTTTAAAATGGCAAACTGATGTCCTCACATTTAGAAGCAGTTTCAGAGGTGACATTCTCATGGCAAAGGTCGTCTGCTCTTTTGCAAAACAGGTTACTACACTGGGAATATTTTGTGAGATTGTAAAACAGAGCACATCAGCAAACCTCTCTAAAACACATCAAGGAATATTAACTTTTCAGTCAAGCAAGAAGGATAACAGGTTTCCATGTTCTGGCACAGCTGATGAGAGTCAGTGTCCATCAGCAGTGATGCTGTGCATAAACATTTGCCCTCCTCAGCAGAAAGCTTTCCCTAGGGAATATTCCCCAAAAGAGCACCATATTTCACAGCTTGTTTAATTTCGTGCTCTGTTCAAGACAAAACATGTTATTGCAGTGAGTTATAACTTCAGTACCTAAATTTTTATCATGAACTAGAGATTACTAGTAGTGGGACCTGGAGAGTAATAGACTGAATGTGAGTCAAATGCACTTACCTATGATAATGCACCACTTGTGTTTATAATGTGTGTAGTGTGTGTATACACTATATATATATATATATATATATATATATATATATATATATATATATATTCTGTGTTTTCTGTTGTCTACAGAAGAACTCTACTCACTGGTTGTTGACCCTTAGCAATCAACTCCTTCCCCATCAGGTAGAATCAAAGTGGGATGAGGAATGACAGACAGAGGCAGGTTCTTTTGGAATTATGGATAGTGCTACTGAGCACATCTCAACCTGTAATATTCTGTAAAATTCTGTAATATTCTACTTACTCTTTTTTCTTACTCAAAAGTGGGATGTAAACCCACTTTTTATTTTACGGCTTTACATGTCTCTATTATGATTTTTCTCTGTAGTGGTAATTTTAATTTTTCCACTAGTGTTTTTCCATTTTTGCAATTCATGCAAATTCAGCTGTCATACAAATGCCATCACAGGTTAATGCATGCCTCATGTCAGCATTGCCCATGACTCTGATATTTGGAAAGTAGTGGTAAGTACTGCCATAACGGAGACTGTTTGGGAGGAAAGAATGTTTTAATTAAAACAGAACTAGAATTCCTTTTTTAAATGTTCTAGGACAGGAAAGAAAAATCTTTATTTTCCCACCTCAAAAATGCTTTAGTTTATTGAGCATTTTGTTACATGCTCTTGGGGCTTACCCTTCAAGTTTTAATTTAGAAACTATTTTAAGCAATAAAAATAAGATTTTGAAAGGAATATGTCCAGCAAACATACTTGTAAACAGTGTCCTCTTGAAAAATTGTCCAGTGTGTGGATTTAGGGTTTTTTGTATGGGAACAAGGGGAAAAAACTAGAAAGGAGCAGGTTCTTCTCTGAAATATGAGTGTCTTTCAACTAAAGCAATAGAATCATAGAATGGGCTGGAAGAGATACCAAATATCACCTAGTTTCAACCCTCTGCCACAGGCAGGGACACCTTTCACTAGACTGGGTTCCTCCAAACCCTATCCAACCTGGCCTTGAACTTTTCTAAGGATGGAGCATCCACAGCTTCCCTGGGCAACCTGTTCCAGTGCCTCACCACCCTCCCAGCAAAGAATTGCTTCCTAAGATCTAATCTAAAGCAACTCTCAGTTTGAAGCCATTCTCACTTGTCCTGTCACCACAGGCCCTTGTGAAAAGTCCCTCTCCATCTTTCTTATTGGCCCAGTTTAGGTACTGAAAGGTTGCTGTAAGGTCTCCCCAGAGCCTTCTTAAGACTGAACAATCCTAATTATCTCAGCCTTTCCTTGGAAGAATCCCTCTAATCATCTTCATGGTCTCCTCAGGACTTACTCCAACAGGTCCATGTCCTTCCTGCTCTGGGGACCCCAGACTGGGATGTAGCACTCCTGGTGTGGTCTCACAAGAGGGGAGCAGAGGGAGTGGGGTTTGGTTACGCTGACTGATCCATCAGCCCTCATCCTGTACCCATAAGGTTTGTGACCTTTGTAGGGCTCTCACCTCATGTATCTGTTGATGAGAGAGACTGAGACAGACATTGTGGTAAAAGCCTGTGTTATGCTGAGTCTTTATTGAGACATCTGGGAGAAAGTTGTCCAGGGATGAGAGATGGAGTTAGCCGCAGCAATGAATCAAAATGTGTTAAATCATGGTGTCTAACCCACATTTCTTCACTGTCTGTGTCCTGCACTGCCCTACCTGACAGCTCTCTGCTCCTGTTACAGGGATAGGGTGTAAAGCCAAAGTGCCAAAAGAAAAAAAAAAAAGAAAAAAAAAAAAAAAACACTTCTGTAAAGTGACTATAATCCAGACAAAAATTCAGCCAGTGGGCTTGCCATTCAGTGTGGAAAAAGCACCCAAATTATTTGTACAGTCCAATGAATCACAGACAAACTATGACTCTTTCTGGGGTGTTCCATATCTTTTTAACACATAGGCAAGGAAAAGCTGGTTCAGTTGGCAGTGCTTGGGGAAGCAGGGTTGTACCCATTCCTGCTGTACCCATCACTGCTGCACTGCCTGTCCCTGAGGCTGCTCAGGGCCTGGGAGGGTAGCTGACAACAGCCAAAATGCAGGAACGTTTCAGTAACATCTTTACTCCAGTAGTGACTTTGTGTAAGATGCACCTGCGGGCAGAAGGGTGGCATGCAGCCAGGTATGTCAGCATTAATCCCATTAGGGATTTTTCTGTATCAAAGTTCCTCAGGTGTGACAGGTTTACATGTACTTTGCGTCACCAAAGAGATCAGTATCTGTCCTAAAATGCACATTGCTGTTAGAAAAGCCAAATAAGTTACTACAAAGTGATTTTGCATTAATTAAAATAATAAAATTGCCTGTTCCTAAAATGTATCTTTCAGTTTTAGCTTTTTTTAGATTAACTGGTTTAGCTCAGTACTCTTCAGACCATTAGAGTAAAGAAGCAAATTACAGCAGTAGAGTGTAACCAAATGTAATTCTCCAAATTACTCTTATTACATGCAGTTGGGCCACAGGTTAGTGGAGAGAGAGAGATGAGTTTACAATTGGCAAAGTTTATAGAAATGTGGAATCCCTCATGTGCACAAGAAAGGAAAAAAAAAAAAAAAAGTGAAGCATATGGTTTTAATTACAAGTCTTCCAGACAGTAAATTATAGTAAGATGTGACATTCAGGGGAAAAATCTGACTGCTACTACAACTGAAATGCAGGCCATGCCTTTGCACCGCATCTTGTTATAGGAGATATAACTTGATATATCCGTAGCCCAGAATCCTGTAACTGATCTTATTTGGTCCTGTTTTCTCATAAATGGAGGGGGTCAAGGTTAGTGATGGTTGAACTTCCAATAGTTTAGAAGTTTGGGCCAGCAAAGCTTAATCCTAAAGTTTCGTACTGCTTACTTGAACCCTTTGATGTATTTTTCCTTCTTTCCATTTCTGTGCAGTGCCTCTACAAAGCTGAGGCTTTGTCTTTTCTTTCTACTCATCCAGCCTAATCCTCCCATCCACCGGTTTTATTGTTACCAGGTTCTTACAGAAAGCATTATATGCCCACCTACATTCCCAAATCAGGGTGTGAGTCCCATTTGCTTCTCCCACCTGTACTGCGTCTCTCTCTTTTCTTCTGTTTTATGGTAGTTTCAAACCCTCTGGTCTGAACTTCCCAGCTATCTCCCTGGCAATTCCTGAGCAAAGAAAGGTTTGTCAAGAGCAGGGTGCATGGAAAGGAACTACCACTAGAACCCATTCTTTTGGAAGGAAAACGTTGGCCAAGTGAATGAAGTTGGAAAACTGAAGAAGAAATTCAGATCAGAGGCAAAAAGTAATGGATATGTGGGGGAATGAGAAGGGAAAATGTCTGAGGCACAGACAATGAAATGGCAGCACAGAAAAGGAGATTTTATTATATGAAACAGAAAGTGATTAATTATCCTGTATACCACACAGATCATGTTGAACAAACACCTTTGTGAGTTTGATTTGAAAATACTTCAGCTTAAAGTAATATAAATATTAGCAGCTCTGGTAAAAAAAAAAAAAAAGAAAAAAAAAAAAGGAGTTATTTGCACAGGAGACCCTACAGGAAAAATTGTACTTTGTCAGAGCATAGAGGATAGATCTGAGATTCTCAACCAACAAGATTCCTAATTTACACTGTGACCACAATTTGTACACAAAGTGCAGATGGTATATTATCAGTTTAATAGTATAAAGTTTACCTTAGCCACTGCCCAGGACAAAGGCAGTCTGTCTATAATGCTGGCACAACTGCACTAAGTCCTCTGTATCACAATGTGGTACAGCCATACTTAGATTTTGGGAAGGGTTCACTTGAGCTTGGGAGTTTTGCTTACTTGTTTGCCTTTTGCTGTTATATCAGAGAAGCTGAGACTTTGACCAATGTGGTATGACAAGAATTTGTTATCACATTTCATTACCCTGCAATGATATTTCAAATAAAACCCAGATTTAGCATGCTCAGCCCATTCAGGCTGAATGTTTCCATCTGTGACAGCTTTCCACCACAGTTAGTGTGCTGCATTCGAAGAGTTTGTGTCCATATGAAGAGTTAGACTTTTGCAAGGGAGTCTTACATTTTCAGTTAGGATGCCTGTCATTCCCCAAATGACTAACCTAAGTCCACAACCACACCACAGCAACCCACTGCTCAAAGCCTAACCCAAACACGAGCAAACTTCATTCGCTCCAAACATCTGAGATGAGCATCCAAGTTATTTCATTTTTATTTCTCATCACAAACAAAGAATGATTGCTACATGACAGGTATTCTCAACAGCAGAAACACAATAAGAAATATTAAAGAAAAGTTTTGGTTGTCTGTCAGTATGTCCCCTTAGGAAAAACTGACACTTAATAGCTGACACTGTCCTGGCTCCACACACTTATGCCATTTGATTTGATGTGAAGGATGTGAAGCACAGTGAGTTGCAGCTGGCAGATGTTATTGCAATATTGAAGTATTTCACAGAGTAAAGGCACATACAGGCAGCATGGCATATTCCTAACAGTTTCTGTGTACTTTCAATTCAGCCATATGGTTGTGAATACAGATACTGAAGTGCTCTCTGCATTTAATTGACAAGACCTGTGCAGTGATACAGCATATTATTTTCCTTAACACTGCTCAGGTAAGCTGACAGTGGAAGTATAATAAGTATAAATTAGTTATAGACCATATAGGTATCAAAACCAGCTCAAGATGTGGAGCAAGCCTGAAATTTCATGAGAGAATGCTTGTGTTTTTGGAGCAGGCTGTGGAGGTGTTCTGCATGCAGACAGTTGCTCAGTATTTCAGTTTTGGAAAAAAGCAGATACTGTGAAGCCAAACAATGAAGTTTAACAAACCCTGAGTTTATTTAACCCGTGGTTCTTAGCACACCTTACTTAAATCACTTTTGTCACTCAGAGCCAGCTGCGTCATGTACCAGCAAAGAGGTCTAGCTACAGAGAAAGTTTTATCTCAAGATAAGTCAAGCATTGTGGCTTTCAAAGGTCAGTCTTTTAATGGAGATTATTCTGTTCTGCTGTTTAAAAATAGAAATGAAATAGGATTACAATTAACATTCAGCATTTAATCAGATGCAGTTCTCTCAGCATTCATGCAGTGTTTGTTTTGGTAAGCCACTTGCCAAATCTGAAAGCCAGAAAACCTGGGAGAGAAAAGAGAGGAACATAGAATCTAGAGAATTTGTCCTACAGAAAGGTCAATAATACTTTTTTCTTTAAGAGACTACAAGACATGGGCACTATCAGTGCTTGTGGATAAGCGTATGAGAAGGAATTAAAAGGTAGCTACCTATTTGCAACGTTCTGAAGTCTCAAAGTTTTGAATTTTTCCCAAACTTGGAGGTTTATGGAGCAACAGAATGGCTCAAGTGGGTTTTTCTGGCTTAGGCAGAATCAAAAAACTACCCAAGTTTCAGAGTGTTTCACAGTGTGTGCACTCACACACACACACACACACATACTCAGTGCCCCCTGATTTGGTATAAAGTGAATAGTTGGAAGCACTGGAGAAGGGCTGAGAGCTGCTAAGGAAACTCTCTGTTGGCCTCCAGCAGATTGCAAGAGCACCAGGAGGCCTCAAGGTGGGGGGAAATGGTCCTTCCACACAAGCCGCTGATACAATAAAAAGTTTTCTTAAACCTCAGAAAGGAAGAACGTTGAAATTTTAATGTTTAGGTTCCTTACAAAACTTCAAGAAATAAAAATTTGAAACACTTGGTATCAACTCTTGTTACATTAAAACAAGTGGAAATACTAGCTCAGCAAGTTGTCTCAATCATGATCCATCTGGAATTTACAAGAAATCGATGTACAGCTGTGAATAGTTTCAAATGTATCAAATTATCATTTTCTGGTGGAAAAACTGTTTCACTGGAAAAACTTCAGCAAGCTTCAGTACAGAAATCCCTGGACAATTATACAGTCCAATAGCTCAGCAAGAGTATCTCTCCTGCCATTTTATATTCTTTTGATGAATGCTTCTACCTCCTATGGTTTTTGCAATGCACTCTTCTACTTTTTCAGTGTATCTAGTCAATAGAAGTGCTCTTTCCAAACACAAGAGAATACTCCAAAATAAGAAAGCTATGGGTATCTGTTTCATTTGTGCATGAAGTCGCTTTGGGCTAATGCCTTTCTTTGCGTTATCCCATGGGAAGGCAAGTTTTAAGGCCAAATGTTTATGTATTGCATGGGAAGGTGCTCACAGGGAGAGTGCAGATTCATTCCCTGCCTCACTGCACAGAACAGACTCCCCTCATACAGCTGAGTGACCACAAATAACAGTGCCATTGAGATTCAATATATATTATCATATTTTTTGAGTCGTTTGCTATTAGACTGTAAAAAGGGGGAAAATAACTTGTATAAATCGAGGGAAACAGACTGTCTTAGAATGTAGGAGGGGAGAAAAACCCACTAAATTGAATGGGTAAATAGATCATTATCAAATACTACCTAACATTTGGAGTTTTTATACATGCGAAGTGTTTATTGATGTTCAGACTTTATAATGAATTAATAGCTTAATCACAATGTTACTTGTAGATGTTTGTCTATTGGTTTGCCAAGTGCCTGCTTGCTCCCTTTCTTTTTGACTTTTAGTAAGGAACAAAAGTAGTTAACAATCTTAGTGGTTAATTGTTCCATTGATTTTTCTATATGTCTGTAGGGGAATAGGAGGTTTTTGAATGCAGCAGGTTTGTTGAATTTTCTCCTCCAAATACTCTTTAAGTATGCATTAATTTATATTACTTTTTTCAGAAAAAGTGGCTATTCTACTGAACATGAAAATTTATTTTAGAAATGGCTTTTTCCTTCTGGAAAAAAAAAAAGAAAAAAAACCAAAAAAAACAAAACAAAACTGGCAGAAGTAGAGAAAAGTTCAAATATCAGAAGCTCCTTCCATGGGCTGACAGAAACAAACACCATCAAAGAGGGAATATTTATCCTGTGGATGTCATAAGCTCTAGGTTTAGGTCTGCATAATTCTGGAGAGGGGCTTTAATTTCATTCTTTACTTCTGATTTTTTTTTTCTTTGTTACACGTCCATTTCTGTAGATAAGTAGCTGAAATTCAGGGAGAAAGGGCCTCTGCAGCCCCTCTGTGATGTGGAAGACCTTGCCCAAAGCAATTATGTGCAGGAGAGGTTCATACAGAGCAGAGCTTCCTCCCAGCAAGGAGGAAGGCTCACTTGCAAGGTCCAGCTGCTTTAGGAGAGGTCAAGGGTCAGGCTCAAAAAGCTGATCTGGAAAGCCAGGGTGCCTCAGGACTCTTATTCAGACCTGGCACCATTTCATTGTTTCAAACTGGGAGCAATTGGAAAGCACTGAGACCAGGGGGCAGTGTGCCATTTAAGTCTCAGCAACCTCTGAGGAGGCTGAAAAGAAAAAACTTAAATCCCTACCAGTAAATACAGACCTGCTGAAGAGAAGATCAGTCTGGCTTTGGGTTATGGGGTGTACTGCAGGGAAATAGAGACAACATGGATTTCTCAGGGGCTTCCTCCTAGCTGTAATATAGGATGGAAGAAGCTCTTCAGTGTATATCACTTGACAGTTTGTCAGGATAATTTTTCATGTAATAGTGCTATTTATCAAGAAGAAAGATGGCAAGTGATCGGGGACTGAGGATGAATTCAGGGGGGTGATGTGTCTAAGATGCCAAGTCCGGTGACGCTATGGATCAGCAGTTAGACCAGGACTAAAAACATCAAGGCTGTTACTGCAAGAAGTGGAAAGCATAAAAAAATTGGCCCAAAGGATAAGCACCAGTCCCAAATCAACCTCCAGGGCAAAGTCTTTCAAATGGTAGGAACTGCAGAGAAATACCTCCTGGAGGTCAGGCACTCTATGTGAGAACTGCCTGACGTCCCCAGGAGTAAGAAGTCTCAATGTGGTTGAAGAGAGAACTGTATTTTCTTAAATTAATTGCCTTCTTAAAGAAGTGTGAGCTCCTAATTGTCTGCTCAGAAGGCATGAAAAGGTTTCAATAGGCATGAGAAATTTAAAATTTTGTCTCCATTCTTCACAAAAGCATGTACATTTGGTTCCCCAACACACAGATCAATAAACTTGCTATGTAGATGTATTATGATTTGCTATTTGGTCTGATAACCTTCACACTGAACACTTTTATGCCAGTCTTGATGTGCTGCTAGACATAAAATTATAAGGACCATATCAGCTTCGTACACTTGAAGTGAAAAATGTGGTAAATAATACAATATGTGGTATCTTAACTTTTCAGTGGAGAATTATAACAAAAACCTAATTTTTATGGTTGGATTCATGGTATATGTACATATATGCACTCTTGGCTCCACAAATACTAACCTAGCCTGTGCTTCAAGATGGACTGTAAAACAAACTACAGTTTCATTGACAGTCTTGCAAGACATGCTGTAGAATGAGTTAAAGGGCACTTGACCATCAGAGCTGATTCCACATATTCACTTCCCATCCCTCTATCTTTCCCAGATGCCACCTAATTGCTTTTGAATAGTCATATTTAACCTGAACAAGACTCCAGTGTTGATTGTGCAGGTTCATTGCACTGCTCACTGCTGCTCAGTTCAGGAGGCTGCAGAGAGGGTAGGAGCAGGGGCAGAGAAATGATAAAGAAAAACAAATGAAAAACCCAAATTAAAATACCTTTGCCATATAAAGTGAGGATTTGTGTTTCTTGTTAAGTGTTCTTTTGACAATAGTTATAATAAACTCTGAGAGAAATAAATCTTCCTGATGAGAAAAACCACTATGATTTGATATAATACCCAGTACATGTAAAATATGCTACTACGAATTTATTGATATTTCCAATCATTTAAGCTGGGTTATCCTGTAGGTTTTAGTTCCATTTCTTTTGGATGTACTCTTGCAATAATGTCTTGCAACAGAAATCTGGGCTTGAAGCCCCAGGAAAACTCCTGCCGTGTCTCCTGTCTTGGAGCCTGTGTGCTTGGATAGGTTCTCCAAATGATCTGTGGGGCAGACACTTCTGTCACTTACCTCCTACATCTAGTGAAAAGATAATGAGAAGAGAGAAATAATTTCAGACCTTATTTTCACACCAGTCTCTGACCACTAATCTTCACCTCCAAATTGCTTATGGTATGCTATTCCTCCACACATGCTGACCTGTGAACAGAGGAAGCCAAATTCTATTTTAAAATCAGATAGTTATACACTTAATAGAATATTAAGCAGAAGTCAGTATGAATCTTCCATTCCAAAACTTTTATGTTTTCACTCCCACTGCATATCTGTCTCCTGTGTTTATTGCATTGCAGGTGTTTTGAGTGCTCTCTGGAAGGTTCTGGTTTTCCCTCCTCTCCTTTTCAAAACACCTTGTCATACTACCTTGTGTTTGCTACATCTGTGGCTGGAGAAATCCTCTCCGGAAGATATCATGTTGTCTAATTTTCACTTCTGGAATGATATCTCTGAGTTAGCTAACCAGACTCCACACTCAAAACTAGAAAGAATAAATGAGTAGTTCTGAGATAAAAATTAGCTTCTCTTGAGGGTAAGTTCGGTCAAATTTAAGACAGTTGTTGAACTTCTAATTTCTGTGCTCTGACTATAATGAGCTCTAGGTAAACATTTCAGACATAGAAGGCTATGTTTATAGTGAGATACCATTTAATCACTGTACTAATTTTTATCTGTCAGGGAAGGACTTTCTTATTTATCCACTTTCAAGATGTTTGTAAGCCTTATTTCAGATCCTTTGTATGGAGCAAGTTTAAAGTCTTACAATCCCTGCAAAAAGCCCAGCCTGTTCCCATCCAGTTTATCTCCTGTGGTTTTTCTGTTAGCTACCTCTTTTTCACCTTTCTTATGCTTTTCAAACATATTCACATTTTATAAGTGTCAGAAAGGAGAAAAAAAAAAACATGAAAAAGTGTGTGTGAAATAAAATCATCTAGAGGAAAGTCAAGAGGGAAATATTTGTAAATCGACAGTGACCTGGCATCTCTGGAGTCAAGAGATGCAGTCTGAAGGACAAGAAGGGGCATGTCCATGAGTATAGGAAGTAGGGATCTGAAAGAGAGGGATGCCGTCATGACAGCAAATAAAAGAACCAAGTGATAGAGCTACTTTAGTTTTTCTTTTTCCTTTATACATTTACAAAGCTTGTCTTGAGCTAGGAAATGCAATTTCTTTCTTAGCTTTTCTGTCCTTCATTCAGCAAATATTTTGTCTGGCTGCCTTTTGTTTGCTTCTCTCTTGAGCAATCAGAAACTCTGCCATCAGCTCTGGAAACAGTATTAGACATTTTGCTAACCCATCAGCTGAGATTTAGGTCACAAATTTTGAGGATCTTGGACTCAGAGGGTTGTTAACTTTCAGTCCACTCTGACTTTACTACTACTACTTTTGTAGGTAGTCTATAATTTCCCTTTGTGCAGAGTGAGGGGCTTTCATTATGAAAACAAACTGATGAAAATGTGTCAGTTTAACCTGAGCAATCTGACACTTACCTTTGCATGTCAGCTGGGCTCTGTTGAGGTGTGATATTGATATCTACAACAACACAGTAAGAAAAAATATCATCAGAGTGACACGCTGGATTTGGTTGTTGAAATAGATACACTTGATTTATCATATGGTTGTCTAAACCTTGTCTGATGCTGCTGCCAAGTGCAAATCCCTCTTGGAAACTCCTCTGCTATGAAAGTCAGTGTATTCTAAGCAACCTGAGTGTCACACAGCCGGGCTCACTCTTCAGGGCCTGCCCACACCTGCAGGAACTGGCCCATCCTCTGTACAGGGAGCCAAGTGAGAAACCTCCTCTAGGAAAGAGATGTAAAATGTCATCAAATATCTAAAGAAATATAGGAGTGATCCTAGGAGAAGCAGTATCTCAAATGTAAATCCAGTATGTAGATGTGAAACTAATCCAGGTATCACCTAACAGTTTTGCCTCCATATCGAGCAGAATTGGGACTGAACAACACAATTTTTGTGCTAGCATGCCAAGGCAAAACAGTCAGAGGCAGAAAGGAGAACTGGGACTGAAGTGCAGTGAATGCAAAGAAGTCACCAGGGATTTTTTTTTTAATTGAAAATATTTTCTTCTGTAATTCAGGGGAGCTGCATTTCTCTGAGTAAAATGGGATCCTACAGAATTTTTTGTTTATTAGTAGAAAAATTGATACATTGTTTCAAACTAATTAGTTCAATAGATCAAAACTGAGGGGGGAAAAAGGACCCAAAACCCAGCAATATTTGGTTTTCATCAAGCTGACACAGCTGTCAGTTTGAGCTACCACAACATCTTACATAAGCTAAATTGCAATATTTTAATGTTACCATTTTTACTATACTGGTTTTTGGTGTTTCATCCTGAAAAAGGAAAATGGAATAATAAACCATTTGTGTGTTAATGATGTGCATAGCACTTCAGTGACACAGATTCATACTGAAACAACCCCATTTTGCTTAGCTTAATTGATTCCTAACATTTTGATGCTGGAATGTGAAATTTGGTTTTTGGAAAGAATAAAAGAACCCAAACCCATGATTTCTGAATTTCTGTTTTCCATTTTAAGTACAAATATGCTTTAAGAAGGAAAACAACTTTCCATCATTATTCAGGGAGAAAAGTCAGAAATTTCCCATGAGCCTGAAATTCAGATCTTTATTAATATTTGTCTTTGAGCAGCATGAGTCAAGATCCCCTTCTTGCCAGATAGCACAGTGGATAAATATTGGCATTTCTTTTACTTGGTGGAGTCAGTGTTAAGTGATGGGAGTTTTTGTTCAGTTTGTTTTTTCTCAGTATTGTGTGTTGGGGAAGGTACTTTGGCATAAAATAAGGATATTTGATATTTCTAACCCTTTTAACTGTGAGGGAATGAATCAAATTTTAAAGGGTTGTTACACTGGAGGAGATAATATTGTAGTATGCTCTTTTTTTGGGCCACCCAGACTCTGTCCTATAGGGTGTGGATTACACACTTCTTATTCCTCTGCCTCTAAGGTGACTGCTCCATCCAGCCTGAAACCTTTTATACTGTTCAAAAAAAAAAAAAAGGCAGAAAGTTTGAAGAAGAGGAGCGCATAACCATCTCAAATGTTGCTAAAAGTGAACCTATATTAATGCTTTAAATAATTTAATATATTTCATGTTCTGAATAATTAAAATTAGTTTTAAAGCCTCTATAGATCAAATTAATTTCTTGACTAGAACTAGAGATGTCCCTTTCAGGATGAGAAGTCACTGGAAAATCTCCTTGATACTTTTCTATTCTCCTCAGTACTTTTCTTATTCATCTCTTTTACTAAAAAAGATTTATCTCTTATTTAAATAGCACTAGATACATTTCATATAGAAAACCAACTTCAAAAGTGTGGAGCTTTCTTCTTACCAGCATTTATTAAAGCACTCCAAACCTTTAGTCTTTTACAAAATTGCAGAGAACTACTTAGGTTTTTGACAGATTCAGGGTCTTATTTAACCAATATATTCACCTTCAACCTCAAAACACCTATTTGCTCAGGTGAGGTGATTTTTGGTTTAACTGTCCT
This sequence comes from Motacilla alba alba, assembly GCF_015832195.1. Lineage (NCBI taxonomy): Eukaryota > Metazoa > Chordata > Aves > Passeriformes > Motacillidae > Motacilla > Motacilla alba. The sequence continues at coordinate 12,249,958 of NC_052023.1, read as the reverse complement.
CCTTCCCTGAGGTTTATAATCCCTATATATTTGTGTATAAATTAGGAATCTTTTAAGTTTCTTTAAATATTGAAATGAGGACCATTGAGTTATTTTCCTGAAATTATGTCATGACATAAAGCTCTTACAAATGGAAAATGTAAGGTTTTTCTAATGATCATTAAAGGGCAAAGGATGCAAGATTTGATGCCCTGATTGCAGCCAGACTGCAAGAACTGCTGGCACTCTCTGCTTACCACAGAGCCTGGACAAATACTGGGGGGACAAATACAGGTGAGGGCTTGCAGCACTGCTGCAAACACGACATTTCTGATCATCAATTCAGACTTGTATTGTCTTCTATTCTCTCACTTTCTGAGATTTATTTCAGCTGAATGGCTGCCAGGACTCTCAGTATTACTGCTCTTGGAGCCTACAGCTGCTTTAGCAAACCAGCTCTGTCTGACTCTGTCTTCAGTGTGGTTTGAAGTAGTTTTGGCTGAAGGAGGAACCGGTGATGGCAGAAAAAGCCCCTTTTTCTCCAAGCCATTGCTGGGCTTTACATTTTCTAATGCTGGAAAGAGATCAGAAAAGAGGAGGAGAGGCAAGCTCCCCCAAGCTTTCCTGTAAGACTGCTCTGCTCCCCCCCTCAGGACAGGCTATCTGTGAAGATCAGCTCACATCTGAGATGCAACAGCTTCTCAACACGTGCCAGCAGAATCTGCAGAGTCCTGGCAGAAGCATGCTAATGTCTTTGGGGTAGATACTTTATGTTCATTTAAAATGCAATTAAACAGAACAAATACTGTGAGGAAATGGACAAGATTTTACATTTACATACAAAAATTAGGGGGAAGATCTTTTCATCACATTATAAATTTTATATAAACATTTTGGAAGAGAAATAATATGTGGTGATGATATAGACAGATATAATGAAATAACTAGAATTATGGTATTGTCATCCATGGGGCCAAAATTGTTCTTAGGAAAGAATCAATAATTTATGGAAGTGTTTATCCCTGTAATTAAATGCTGGGATTGGGAGTCACATCCTGCCTGGTTGTTTTAAGTTCTGCAAAAATTAATCCTAAACTCTAGAAATAGAAACTTGTATGAAAAAAAGACTTCAGAAGGTTATTGTATTTTTTGTCTAAAAAGGCTCCTTTGCTCTGATTTATAATGGGATGAGCCTTATTTTCAGACAAAATGCAGGATGCAGGCAAGGGGAACCATGGGATTTGTCTTGGAAAGGGAATTGGAAATGCGCAACCAATCTATGATTTTCTACATGTAGTCCAGCTGTACTAAATGGTAATAAGATATTTCAACATATTCCTTAACAAGTTTATGGTCTGTAGTGCTAGACACTGTCACCTGGAGCCTACCTGCCCACCCATTGATAAACATGACAAAGTTGCTGCTTAGGTGTTCTTGAGCTTGAGCAAGGAATTTTTGGTATAATGTCACAGAACTAAAATCGTAATAAAGAAGTTATGTTGAATGCTACTTTTCTACAAGCATCTTCTGTGCCAGTATGGCTCGTACAGCTCTTTGAATACACCAGGGGTTCAATTCTAATCCAGAATAAAGGGGTGAATTCCCATTTCAATGAACATTATTTGAATAAATGCAAAAGTGAAGGCTTAGCTTTTGGCAGGCTACCTCCTGTCATTTTTCTGACTAATGTTAATGAGTTTGATATTATCATAATGTAACAACCGCATTTCATTTTTAATCTGAATAATTAAAAAAAAAAAGCTGGAGTCAGGGGGAGAATGGGGGCAGGGGAAATTACTTGAAATGCAATCTGCCCTGGTTTCAACTTTTAGGTGTACTAATCCCTCTTGGCAAGGAGAATGCACTGAATTTATTTTTGCTGCTGAATGTAAGTGGGAGAGAGCACAGGTAAGTGAGAGAAAAACACGAATTCCCACTTGCTCTTGAACAACTGGCCAAGAAGTTCAGCCCTATCATTCCTTATGCCCCATAAATCTACACAAACATAGGCACAGGGGAAAGCTCTTTCTCTAAATAGCCAAAAAATATCTCTAGCAAGAGGGTTTGGAAACACTGCGTGCCTGTGGGTGCAATGAGGAAATGGTAAAGGACCAAATCCCTCATGCTGCCTCTGGGTTTGGAAGGGGGTGGGATGAGGTGGGATATGATACTGGGGGGGTCACAGTGCCCAGATAATATCTGCCTAGATCCCAATATGCTCGAGCCCTCAATGAGCCTGGTAAAAGTCCCATCCTTCCTCATTACCACCACAGCAGCACACAATTACAAGTGCCACAACTGGGCACTATTAAAAAATTCCTTTTTGTCCAGTGATCACTGACTGATACAGCTATGGGGTCATCATACAAAAGCAATCCATTATTTTGATTAGTGTAGCACTTAAAGGCCAGCTTGCACATTAACTATTTTAATTGTCAACTACAACAGCACTGTGGTGTAACATTAAAGGTGCTCTAAAGTTTGCTGCTTGCTGACAGTGCATGACAGTTCTGCAGACCATAACACTTTCCCAAATGCTCTGAGGCAGGCAATATATATTTTATTTTTTTGCTTGTGTAGTTTGAATTAACATGAGTTTGTCTGAGAGAAGTCCAGATGGCTGGATTGTTATTAGTCACCCACACACACTGTTCTCTTGTAGAATGAAAATTTAAGTTCTGAAAAAATAAGGACGAGGTTGTTTTGTGTTCAAGTCTTTTATTGGTGAAAATTACATCAATTCCTTGATGAATATGTTATCTTTCTTTAATTTGAATGAAATATTAGAGAAGCTGCTCTAGATTTATTCAGTAGAGGACCAGTCCCCTTCCTCATAAATGGTCATATGTCTACTCTCCTCAGCTGCCTTTAGATGTTTTTTGAATAAGTTCCATATTTTGATATTCCCTTAACCCTTAAAGGTTAGAGTGAATTTGCCAAGGAGCCTCTTGCTTGTTTTCCTGCCCTCAGGCAATGGTCTGCCTCTGACACCTTTATCATCTTCCTGCATCACCACCTGGGACAACATGAAGTGGCCTTGTTTCCTTAAAGCATGGAATAAATACCAATGATGGATTTTTCTCTCTGAATCCCACCAGTGTCCTCTGAGGCTGCCTTCTTCCCTCAGGTCTATTTCATCCCTTTTTTTCCTCTTTTTCAAGTCTATAGTCAGATTTTTTTTTTCTATTTTTAGGGTGTTTTAGGTGTTTTTTTGAGTTTTAAACATTATTATGGGGTCAAACAGGACAGTCAGCTGCAGCTGCTGGCTGCCCCTGCAGTCAAATCAAGTCTTCTGCCATCACATATTCCATTTTTTTTTTCTTTGATCCCAGTATTTGAATTCAGAGTTTATTTTGTAGTTTTTTAGTGTTGATGAGATTATGGAAGAGATTTTTCAAAGGCATAAACAAGACTTCTGTGCCCAAGCCCTTTGGCTTTCAGCAGGACTAGCTGGTGCCAGAAGCATTTTGTGCCCTTGACAATCTTTCCCTGTTTCTCAAACGAAGATGGTACAGATAAAAGGTTCTGTCATTTTAAAGGCATTTGTAGAGATCATAAATTGAGACTTAGATAGATAAACAATTTAAATCCAATATGCTTTGTGGTGCAGCTATGCCCCAAAGACCCAGAGCACGTTGGCTGCAGCAGCAGTTGGGACCTTTGCTGGGTGCATGCCCGAGGTGCAAGCCCCATGAGGATCTCCAAAGGCAGGCACTGGGGTGAGAGAGGAGCTTACTGGGGTGGGACAGTGGGAACCAGTGAGGGACTGGGAGGAGGGAGGTGTTCAGTGAGAGGAAATGGAGTATTTACAGAGAAACCAGACAGAGTAAGGATCTCTATTCCTATCTTGCTTCTCTCTTAATTTGGGGAGGTCTCTCACTGCAATACCTCATGACACAAAATGTGGCATTTGTGGTGACTACTGAAGGAGGAAACTGCTAATAATATCAAGTTTCCAGCAGATGAAAAAGCAATTGGACATGAGCTGCTTTCTCCACCTCTCACCTCCATGGATCGAAGTACTTAACTGTATACTATTCATTAAGTAAAATCCCACTGCTGAATTCTGTTTACCTGGTAAAGAGACTTTTTTGTCACTGTTCCAATTAATCAGTGTTTCCTGTGCACATGGAAAGAATCTCTAAGATCTGATTCATCTAGTGAGTCCCCTGCTGTTGCAGATAATAGCAGGGTGTGGGTGGGCATGGCTGAATAATATGCCTTAAAATTGCTTTTGGGTTATAAGCTCTTGAGGCATAATGACTTTTTAGGTACTCTGTCATATGTCACAATGTCACATCATATAATGTAAATATGACTCATGTAATCCAGTTTGATACATTGCCATTAGAATATGCTGAAGGGTTTTTATGCAGTGAAATAATCCACACAAAGTGTTTTCCCCCCTGCATTTTACTGTTTCAGGTGGCGATGTTTGCAGGAATCCAACCAATCCTTTCCGTTTACCCTAAGACAGAGGAATCTCAAGAGCCTTTTCAGAGTCTCTTGACACAGCAGAGTATGGCACAGTGAAAAAACTTACTGAAAACGGTGTAGAAGTGGCAAGTTTTGACCCTCAGGAAGAGAAAAATATGGCTATTTTAAGAGACAGAAACTCTTAAATCCCTCTGGTAAACAGCAGGAGATGCAGTCTGTCAGTGTCTCGAAGTCTCTGAAATCTGCTGAACCATTTGGCAGTGCCTTATAGTTGAAAATGTTTTTTCTTCTTCTTATAGTAGGAAAAGGAGAGATTTTATTGGGTTTCTTTGGTTTTGTTTTGTGTTTGGTTTTATTTGTTTTGTATGTAACATCAAGGACACACCTCAGAGTAGTAAAAAACTGTCCCAAACAGATTTTTTTTCCTACATTTACTTGCCAGGTAATCACAGCAGTGATTTGGCATTCTAGCTAACAATAGGTAAACACAGAAATAAGGAAGCATTTCAGCAAGCAGCTCACTGCTATCTCTTAAAAGTAGTGGCTAAAATAAATTTTAAAAAAGTTCTTCCATAAACCCCTAGAACAATAGATCATTATTTTCTCTCCCGTTTCTGTGGGGGTGGAGCTGCTGAGATGGAGCTGATTACCCCAGCTGCAGGGCAGTGTGGCATTGCACAAACAGCAGAGCACAGGCTGTGCTTTCCAAGGAGAGCCTTTGGATTGTTTGGAGTCCACCAGGAAGTCAACTCTGCCCTGGTTTCCGATGCGATTCAATAGGTTATTTTCCAAAGATGTCTGGAGCCAGAATAAAACCCGTCTAACAGGGCCATCAAGAATATTCCCATGATTATAAAACCACAGGGGGACAACTTGTTTTGGGAGGTGTACTGACAACGAACAACAAAACAGTGGATCCATTATCAAGCAGATATTGTGTTCTTGAATAAAAGACTGATAATGCCTGGGCACACAGGGCTGCTTTCTGCTCACAGCTATAAACAGACTACTCCTACTGACTTCAGACAGCTGCGTGTAACTTGGAGGAGAAACTCAAAGTTTTTCCTTTGAGGTGTACTTTATTTATTATTTATTTTGTCTGGGTCCTCCACATTTCAAAACTCACTTCTGCAGTGCACTCACTTCTTTGATCTGGGCTGTAGCCTCATGCACCATCCAGAAGGGGAGCACAGTGTGAGGAGCTTTGGCTTCTGAACTGTTAATTAATCTAGTCACAGGATAGACAGTGCTATTGTCCTTCTGGCACTGGTTTTCCCCTTCCTACATACTTCCCCTAAAGTAGTGACACAACTTAGTGAGGCATCACTGCCTCCACCCCACCCTGCTCACAGATGCCTTTGTCACACAGGGTGGTCACAGTCTCTCTTCTCACTTGCTGTCCTACCCTTTAAATTCATTCTAACCTCAGAATATCTGGGATGCTGGGGACTGTGCTTTTTCTTTTTCTACTGGTGTTTATTTCTTTTTCTTAGGATGCTTCCTGCCAGGTCCATGCCATTGCAGTCAAAAGGGCCGTGCAGATATGAGCATGTAGCCCTTGTCTGGAGTGAACTTTTGCTACAGAGTCATTGTCACAGAGGCACCTGTGACAGATGTACACAGATCCATCTGACTCAAGTGTAGCAGTCGTAGTCCCTTTTACTTTGTTTGCCTACTCAGCACCACTGAGTGATGCTTGTCAAGGGCTCCTCCTTTGAGCTGAGGCTGAATGAGTCCAAGTGTGTAACACATTTCCCTTGTTGGAGGTATTAATGTATCCTGAAATCCTTCTCCTTCCCCTTTGGGCACAAAAGGACTTAACAACTGCAGATTCTTCTGTGTATGATGGCCAGAGACACAATGATACCGGAACACTTAGGAATAGTATTCAGTGTCACTTTGTAATGATGCTGAATGGGAAGAACAAGGGTGTTCAGTTCATCTTGTAATTTGGAGACAGACTTCCTTACAGTGGGATGGACCAGGATTGCTTAAACAGCTGGAATATTAATTAGTGTCCATGAAACAACTTGAGAAAATAATGGTTAACAAGTGAAAGTGTTCTGAATTTCAATTTTTGTCAAGGACATACACACAACTCCCACTCTGAATAGTGGCTGTGGAAATAAAGAAGGATCTAGACCATTCATGTCCTTTATTGTGCATGGTGCTGAACACAGAGCAAAGTAAGACTCCTGCACCAGCTAAAGGCAAATGATGCAATTCTGATAGACTTGCTGGAGATACCGTACTCACTGTTTAATATTTCCCCATCTAATATCCTTTTTTACCAAATACCTTTGCGGCAAAATGTTAGACTGTTTCACTCTGTCAGTTTTTTAATTGGGAGAATGTGTTCTGTACTAATATCAGTTCTAAGAAGCACAGATAGGAGTTTAAGAACTTGTCTGTTGCTTCTGCCAAGTACTGCTTTCAGAGAGGAGAGAGAAGATATTTCATCTCTCACTGAAAGCAGTGGGAATCAGAGCAGCTCTCCTGAAATCACCTTCCTGTCTGTTGCAATGATGAGCAGAAGAGCAAGAGTGGCTTTTTAAAAGACTGCTGGCATATGGGCAACACAAAGGAAGCTGCACATTGTGACACTCCTAAAGAAAGAGGCAAGAGGTTCAATGGTTGCTTTATGAATCTCCAGCTGGATCACTAAGGTAGGAAACATAAGCAAGCTATCATGTCACTCTTGCAGGAATGGAGAAAAGATGCTCCTCTCGCTGCCTAGAGAAGCTGAGATGCTGCAGTACTTTTTCTAATCAATGCAGGTCATAAACAGTATTTCTGAGCTTCAGCTTTAAAAAATGAAACCACAAAAACGCAGTGTGCTGCAGCATGTGTGAGATTGTGCTTGGATTACAAAAGAATTTTGGATGAGTTTTTTTCTGCTAGCACACAACCTTGCTGTTGTGCATCTAGACTGATTTGGGAGCATTTAAAGAAGAAAAAATAAAAAAACTGCTTAAGGGTTTAAAGATTAATAAGCATGCAAAAGTTTCCATAACTAGGCAAGTTTCAGGTCTTGGTTCTCACATGTGTTTTCCGATTCTTTTTTCTAATCCTATTTCACTGCAGATGGATGTGGAGTGGAACAACGGTGTAAGATGTCAGGACAGAAATTATCAGTAGAAATTAGTTAAACTTTCAGTGTCCGCACTGAGCAATCCTTTCCATTCTCCAACACAAGACTCCCTTGCTGTTTTTCCCAAGGCAGGATAATGAGCATTACCAGCTGCACAGTTCTAAGTGATGGAGATATACAAACTCTAGGAGAGATATATCAGTATATTTTTTCAGGAGATTTCAGACTAAGCAGTGTTTTCCAAGTAATATGCCTCACTAAAGCCTTTGGATTTCGTGTTACTTGAGTACAGAAAAGACTCCTCTTTCCCTGTATGACTTGTATCTATGGGCTTGCACACAAACACGCTTCTCTCTCTTACACTTGCCAACCAGTAATATACTCGACAATTAAAATGTTTCACCCTCAAATTACTGGATGGCACTTTGATAGTCTTCCAGTATCTCTCTATTTTCATTCAGAAGAGCAGTGATGGCTTAGAATGTGCAAAGAAACAAAGTTGGCAGTTTTGATTTTTGTGTTATGAAGGAGATACTGTTTTATTAAAATTCAGACGTGGGGTTTTTTTTCCCCCATGAAAATACAAAACTTGTAAAGTGGAAAAATTATTTTAAACATTGTCTTAAACCATTCCTCATGACATGGTTCAGAGTTTTGTACCTAATAGCTTTGCTTTTATTAAAAAAGTGCAAAAAGCCCCATTGAAGAGTCATAATAGTAGTACTCAGCTTGTGTCTCTGAATGCTGTAATTAATTCTGTTCAGGATTTAGCAAATATCCGCCTCCAAAGAAATCAGTCTGTTTGAACTCAATTTAGACTACAGTTGATTTAGAGGGCTAATGCAAGGGAAGAAAAGGCTATGCTTCTCCACATCTAAAATTGTATAATATGTAAAGGCCCAGAGGCTTTTATGTTGGCCAATATTTCTGAAATATTCAATTGCCAATCAAAAATGTCAAAGAAATCATCTCCTAGAGAGATGTAAATATCTGTAGTCAGTTAAACTTAAGATACTGAGTGGGAGGCAGAGTTTCTGGATCTGGTCAGAGTTAGGTATGTGTTCATGTTGGGAATATGTACACTAAAGTGCTCACACAGAGAAATAAGAGTAAAAATACAGCTCGAAGGTTAAATGAAAAGTGATGGTGTTGACTTCTCTGACTGACCTTAAAATTCTGTGAGAAGGATATATAAAGTCTCCTAATGTAGGGAATGGTTGGACAGGGAGATGAGAAGGAGGTTAATGATGATGTGGAAAGGTGAAATGATGTGGAAGGAAATGCCAAACAGTGATTTTTAAGAGTATTTATAATTTTCCAGAACATGTTTTTTAGAATTCCTGAGGATTAATGAATTTGCAACATCAATGCAAACTGAGTCTGCTCAAACAAAATAATACTATGGAGGTAGTTTCTGTTGGGCTTTTTCTTGTTTGGGTTGTTTTTTTTATTCAGGGTGGTTAAACCAGATCCTAAGACTGACTCATTCAGAGGAGTTCTGGTTGGGGTGGTAGAAAAATGCATTGGAGTACATATTATGATGTCATTTTTTTGTGTTAGGCCACCTATCTGGCACAGTCACTGAAAATTTCGTGCAGGAGAGAGAAAACAGATATGATTTCCTGAGGAAGGTGGGATGAAAGTAATGTTTTCTGCAGAAGTTATGGAAACAAATCTTATGTGGGAATGGTGCCCAGGAGAAGGTGGGGTAGGGAGCAGGGCTGCAGGCAGGGGCAGGATGTTCTGCAGACAGTGCCCAACTTCCCAAAGGTCCCATGGCAGTGCAAGGGGATTCCAGAGCAGCCTGGGCAATTTTTGCAACCTCTTCCACAAGCTGCCCATTTAACAAAAGATTGTTTTACATAGGGATTTTTACCAGCTCTTTTCATGCAACTTATATACCTATTAGATGAGGTTCAAGTTTCACTTGCATTATGCTGCATCCAGACAACATGGGTAAACTGCCCAGGCCTACAGGCTGTTCTGCACATTAACTAAGATCCATAGCAGCCTAACAGAGCATGCTGGCTGCCTGGCTCCTACTTCCTATCACTTTCTCAGATCACCATGTAGCTATAAAGGGGAATGAATCTGTAAAAGGTACGTTTTTCTAATTGAGGGTGAAGTGTCCTGGCCACAAAGGAAGGATGCTACTGTGCAGAGGCTCTGTCTCCAGAGACAGATTATTCAGTAGAGCATTAATCCCTGGGTTGTTATTTTTTCTTAAACTTTGAATTCCTGCACTCAGTCAAGAAATTCAAAGTGTTAGGAACATGCTTCATGTTTCAGCAAATGTACAAGAGGTTCAGGGAACTGGCTACCACATTAAATAGTTATCCTGTGGCCTGCACTGTAAATGAGGAGGAATAACAGAGGTTATTGAAAGTTGTTCTACTTTGTCACAAACTACTGGAGCTGCCTGAGAAGCATTGCTTGCTTTTTGGAAACCCTAGAGGAGAATATGACCTAGGAACAATCACACCTTTGTAGTCCAATTGTTCCCATGCTTAAAAAAAAAAAAAAAAAAAAAAAAAAGTGAAAGGAAAAAGTGATCAGGGTAGCAATATTGTACAATGTGGCTATGTTTTAAAGTTACTCAGAAAGTCTATATATCGTTACATTGCTTTCAGACACAATAAAAGACCAGTTATTAACCCTGCAATTATCCAGCCTTATCCCTGTTATCCACACAGGCTGACTGAGGCTGGAGTTCTAGATGATATTGTTTTCATTACAGTGACCAAAGTAAAATTTAACTAGAGACCCATCTCTCAAATGGACAATTGAAAAATTTAAGGATTAGTAAATTAATCCTAATGCTTAATTACAATAAGCTATTTTGCCATTCTGGATGGGGGGTTTTTGATAGTCTGGGTAGCTCTTCTGTCAATTCACTCTTTAGTGGCTGTAAAACATGATTATGGAGATGGGGGGAAATGGTGTTCATGACATTAAAAAGCATATCCTTCCTGTCAGCTCTGAGCATGGAACAGGAATATCTAATCAAAAGGTTTTGCACTGGATCATATCAGTTCCTGACAGCAAACTCTAAATCCACATTGTAGGAGCAAGACAAAATGATCTACAGGTAACAGAAATGGAAAAAATGAATTGATAGGGAGATCAGACTGTGACTAAATGGAAGCAGGGAGGCTGAAAGGCAGCATTTTAATAAGGAAGGCTTTTGTATGGTTTTCAGGTACAATTGGGCAGATTTGTATGAAACAAAATTTCATCCTGGAGACCATTTAAATTTCATTGATAAGAATGCACTTCATTGCTTCATTTAAAAACTTCCACTGTGGCTTTTCCCCCCTTATTTCTTTGTATAAAAATAAGAACCATCTGTAGGAAGAAAAAATAAAAAACCCACACAACTTGTTTGTGTGACTACTTTGCTGTTGTTGTTTAGATTTCTAGGAAACAGATGCATGTTTCTCATTTGGGGAAAGCATACATCTGTTCTGCCAAATTCTCTCCAGAAATTCTTATTTTTCCAGTAAGAGCTCATTCAGCTACATTTGAAAATAAGAAACTCTCCCTCCATCATCTGTGTACACACAGATATGTTACAAGGAAAGATGGTCATTTTGACACAGTGAGGAATTGTTTTCTCAGCAAATCCATAAGTGTTTGCAAAATGCTATACAATAATTTAGGTGAGAAGGAAAAAAGAGAAGGTAGCAACAAATTTGCTTCTGTAATATGTGAAAGAATATTTGCACAGTTGGAGCTCTTAGAGTCTCATATTGAAGAGTGGCATACAATTTAACAAGGCTGAAACCAATAAGATTGTATAGAAATTTATGTGTAAGGTTTAATAAAAATGTAATTCTGTCTACAAATTACTTAAACCACTGAGTGGAATTCTATAGTAGGTGTATTATTCTCTTTCATGGTTTAAGTATTTTGTAGGGAGGTTATCATTATGTTCCATTTACAGGGCTTCTCCAGAAGGGGAGCAGGGGAAATAACTTCATGAGTTCTAAATGCTGGTCTACTTTTGGATCTACTTCAAAACATTACTTTGGATATTTTTCCATTTCTTCTTGTTTTGAAAAGAAACAAGAACTACAATGTAACTGGTAATAGCACATGACTCTTGTTCCTATGTGCCCATTTCAGGGTTTGGATTAAAGTAACTTGCATTAAGGTATCTTCTTTTGCCTAGGGGATTTTTATCTTCAGTTTAGAAATAGAGGATGAAAAAAAGCATAATCAGTAGTCAAATCCCAGTGCAGAAGGAATCTATGAGTAAATCAAGTAGAGCAAACCTATTAACTTGTTCACCTTCAGGGAGAAGATTCTACAGTACCAATGCATTTTGGAAATAAATTCTAAGCAGGTGGACAGAGCAGCAGGAGGGCAGTATCAGGCTAATACAGCAGGAGGGCAACAGCAGCCAGTTAGAAATATGGACTGTGGGGAGCTGCATATTAGAATTGCCAAACTGACTATTTCCAACTGTAGGTCTTAAATAAATTAGACCTGCACAGAAATGTGGGCAATGATATCTCCCCACATGGCACAAATAACAATGGAAATGAAAGCTGCCCGTGTGTGCTCCAGTTAAGCTCTGAATGCTCAGGTGAGGTGCTGCTTCAGTCCTGTTTAAGATTGTCACTGTAAGTGAAGCCTGTGGCTGGATGTAAATGTGCCCATAGGTATTTCTTAATGCTGCTGGTATTGTCTACATAGCAGTGAATTTCTTTCAGTGCAACAAATACAGCTCCTTCTGCTTTATATTCCTCCCTAAATCCAGCACTGATGCCATCAGGTGGTGGTGGTGTGGGACTGGTAGGAGATGAGAGCTCAGCAGGGAAGTCACGGCTTCCTGAAGGAATGACAGGAAGGGAGAGACATCCCTGAATATATTAGAGAGTGAGAAAGCTGTGGTAAGCTCCTGCTGCAGCCTGTCCAGTCGAGGCACCCTGCAGCCTCCAGACATCCTTTTCCAGGTCACAACAGGGACTCTGTTTTCCTTTGAGCAGCAGATATAAACAGCTGCCTTGAGTTAAAAGTGAGCCCCAAGTGGCAATACAGGGATGGAGACTTCTGCGCAGTGCCAGCCTAACCACTAACCCTTCAGAAAGGGGTGGAAGGGGTGGCTTTGTTCAGACACTCTACTAATGGACTAAAAATGGGCCTTGAGTGTACTACCTGGGATGCTGCTTGAAGCAGGAGCAATCCACTCATCCTCAACCTGTATCTGTCCAGAAGAGTCCCTGACTCCCTTGATTTGTCACGCTAGCTAATGTGTGGCTGCTTGCACTGAAGTGCCTCAGTTTGTTCATGTATCCACACCTCTGCTGCTCTGCTTCTGGAGATCTGGGCTGTTGGCTGGTGCTCCTTGGGCAGCTGTCGGCAGTGGCTCTGCCTGGATGTGGCCACCTGCTCATCTGTCCAGAGATGGCTGATATTCCGCCTGCTGTCACTCTGGCTGTAGCTTTTATATTTTTGTCTGTGGCAGCTGGCCTGGTTGTGGGTTGATTTGTTGCATGCAGTGTTTTTTCTCCCCTGACTGCATACCTTAGGCTACAAATTATACTCTGAATTTTCCATCCCACAAGGGTGCAATGGAAAGCCAGTTGAATGCAGAAGAAATCTCCCGCTGACTTCAATGGGACACTAATCATATTCCAAATCACTGATGCTACAGGGTTCATCATGAAGTTTAGCTCTTTGCTCAAAATACTGCACATTTGAGAGTAGTTTCCAGCAAATTATATTCTTTTGGAAATGTCCCTGCTCCCTTATTAAGGCTTCTTAGCATTTGTGCTTCTAGGCCTCACCTCTTCTTAAGAGCTACTCTTGAGAATGTATCTTTAGTAATTTCAGTCTGAAGAAAATTCTTCCTCCTAAAGTGTCCTGGTCTGCATTTCATTCCATTTAAGCAGTGAAAAAGGTTTCTCCCTGCGGAAGAAATTGTTCTTTCAAGGCAGACATCCTCCCTTTAGTATCCTGAGAATGGAGCTGAATTTTTGAAAGACCAAATTTCTCTGCTGCACTTTTTGAGAGTTGCTGGAGTTTCCCTGGGGTTCCTCTCTGTCCTCCCCCTAGATTACACATATTAGTGAGACACTCAGCATTTGTAACTCCATCCTCTTTATTTCACCACTTCACAGAGAAGCTTGAGATACTGGGAGTGTCTGCCCATGGCTGAGTCCCCATCAAGCTGGGGTCCCTTAACAGTATTTCACAGTTATGGGATTTGGTTATGCAATGTTGTACCATGGGCACATTTGCTATGACCTTCTTGTAAAATTCTTTCCACTCTAATTAGAGGAGCATTGGTATTTGGCTTCTAATGTGGATTTAGTAGAGGTTTAACACTCATAAATCATCATCTGAAAGCTGACAAGTATTTTAGTGCAGAAACATGCTTCTAAAACTTTGGTGTGATGAGTTTGCTGTGATTAGGTTATGGCAATAAAGAAATCAAACACATTTAGATAGGGATTTTTTCTATATTAATAAATAATAGAACTTAAAATCACAGTTAATTCATAATGCTAACCTTGGATCTTTAAAAAGGAAAAAAAAAGGAAGATCTCCTTTGCAAATAATTTTAATTAGGTTTGAGACTTTCAGTTGTTACAAGTAAAAGGTACATAGTGATTGAACAGAACAAAGGTGATCTATGCTAAATCAATTTTATTTTCATAAAAGCCATTCATGGATGGTCATTGTTAATCTTCCAGCAAAAAATGGCATGGGCTTTTGGCTTCTGCTCCCTGACCTGCTTTATTTTTTGGGGTAAACACAGTGTCTCAAGGTCATGAGTTTTAAAAGCTTTCAAGGGGCTTGTGCTGAGTGTTCTTCACAAGGTCTGGTTGCAAAAATATATTGACTGTGTCAACATTAGTTTATTTCCTATCATGGTAAGGTTTAGTTTGGGGCTTTTTTGCTTGACAGTTGGGGTTGCAGATTTTTTGCACTGCAAGGTTTTGCTGATGCATTTGCTAATTAAAAAAAAAGTGTGGTAGTGACTATGGCGTTAGGTAAAAGTCTCAACTCACATCCATTTTTTAAGATGGGAAGCACATTAAAAAATTAAGCTTCTACAATTGGTCTATTCTGAAGCTGATCTGGAGAATAAAGTTACCCATGGAACTGACCTACAGATGTCAAAAATTCCTGGAGGTTCTGCAGAGTGTGTGACTTCTTTGGCAGTTCCACAGTTTGAATGTGTTACCTCAGGAGAAAAGGGTCAGCTCTGCCACTTCTGTGAGAGACATTGGCTGGGAATCCTGTGGACACAAGCTCTAGTTCATCCATGCCAGTCAAGAGAAAAATTTGGTGGTATGCTCCTCAGACTAGACTAAGGAAATAGGATGAAGAAATTAAAAACGGAATTTACTGAGTTGAAAAAAAACAAAACCCCAAAACAGTTTAAGTGGAACCTGTTCTTTTTCATAGAGCTCCTAAAATCTAATGGGTGGCTGAAGGATAGAAAAACAAATTCCCTTTCTTCAGCAACAGGTTGACTTTATCGCTTAAAAAATACACAAAGTTCAGTGTAATCAGAGTCAGGTTTAAACTAGTTAATGTGCGTGTGCTAATAGAAAAATCAAACTTCCTGAAATTGCTCTTTTTCAAAAGCAAACTGCCTCCAAAATATTGATTCAATACTTAAGGGAAAATATGGAATTCTGAAAAGCTGAACATGTTCACAGGCTGTTTTAACCAAAGGGGTTAGGTATTCCCCTTATTTTCTAGCTATTCCCACAATGAAAGAGTAGAGAACAAAGGTGCACTACCATCATTGATGAATGAGAAAGAAAATCAAAAGTAGGGCAAGAAGTCTCCTACACAATTGATAAAAAATTTACCTGCTTCACCCAGCACTTCAGTGTTGATTTTACATAATGTGGAAAACAATCATAACAGAAATAGTCATATACACTAGCAGTAACAGAAAACAGCACAAATTGAGTGCAAACAACATGAAAAAAGAAAGTCACCAGTCCAGTTAGTCAATAAAGATCACAATTTTCAAGGACCATGCTCGAATCCCTGTTATTAATCAGGCTCCCAATTTACAACAGATGATATTGTGCAGCTGGTGATTGATAATCCTTCCAGGCATAATGTCAGTTCTTCCTTGAACCATGAAGACACAGCTTGTGTGTGTTTGAGATCTCATAGATTGGTGAGCTCCACAGTTCACCAGCTGCCCAAATTACTTTCTATTGAAAAATATGCTTTTATTTGGGGGGAGGGGGGGAACAAATTCATAATATTCCTCTGTTCTTTTATTTTCTTTTTTTTTTTTTTGCAGATATGGAGGCAAATTTGCAACACGTTGAACATAAAAGCGAAAGCTATTAGAAGCAATAATGTTGCTAGAACACAAACATCTGTCACTCATGCAGACATCATCCTGTAAACCCATCTAACTCTATCCAGTTTCCTTTCTGATTGTATCAGGGTAGCTTCTGGCAAGACAGTGATTTGAGTGACAGACGTCCAACCTGGAACAGAGCTATGCATATTTATATTTGTTTACAGGGCTTCATCGCTCCTGAAAGATGTAAATTTTAAAATTTTCTTTTATTGAGGAAAGAAATTATGAGGAAAAGCTTGTTACCTTGGAACACAGAGTCAAAGTTATTATGGGACTCTGGCTTTCATAAAAATTTTACCAAGTTTTTAAATTGTCTAATGAAAAAAGAGCATGAATAATTTAAATGGAGACCGCATTTTCTATATTAGAACCATACTATACCAACAGAAGAGACAACACTTGAGACAGCTTAACTTAATCCTCTTCCTCCCAGACTTTGATTACAATCTACAAAACTGCTGCAGAACCCCTATATTAAAGGCAGATTTCCCCCTATCTTCCTATTAAATTATTGTTAGATTATTGGAATGCAACCTTAATAATTTTAATCAATGATATTTTAACTTTTGTATGTGACCTCGGCAATATTATGAAAATTGGATAATTGTTTAAATTTTTAGATATAGACCACTGGAGAATTTTGCATTCCAAGATATTGAACCCTTTCTATGTAATTTTTTAAAACTTTTTTTTTCATCAATTATAACAAATTAATTCCCAATTCTGTCAGGTCTGTGAAGAATCAGAAAGTTTTGTTTGTGTTAAGGGCATGACAATCTAAATACTTACACTTTTAGTCCTATTTGACCATATCTATATTTTCTTTACAGTGTACCAGACGTAACAGGTCACATATCCCCTATAAACAAAGCTTTCTGCCCAGAGATCTGCAACGAAGGCAAAATATGATCCTCTGCCAACAAAACCGTGCTCTCTCTTGAATGATACCTATCTGTGAGTTGGCATTTTGCATTTTGTGCTTATTTGTCAAGCAGTAAATTGATTTGTTCAAGAGAGAATGAGAATAATGTGCAGCCTAATAATCCTGAACTACTGTAGGATATGACAGAAAGGTTTAGGTGCTTCTTTTCCAAAGGCCATGCTCTCATTTTAAATCAGTGCTCTTTGACCTGAAATAAAAAAGAAGGGGAAAAAAAGGTAATTTCTACCTGATCAGTGTTTCCCTATCCTGGGCCCTCTAATCTGGTGCCTATCATGTAACCAGCCTGATCAGATGACTTCTTTCAAAACTTCATCCATTTTCTCTTTCTTGCTTGTGGGTTTTTGCAGAGGTAGCCTGAGAAGAGCAGACAGAAGGTGAAGTGCAGGTGAATATCTTGGGAAGGATCTCTGGATGGAGTTTTTTACAGGGCAGGAGAGAAAGATGCCTCAATTTAAATTACTAGGAAAAAAAATTAACTAAATGAAAGTAATGCTTAATCAATTTAATTAGTCTTAATATAGAGATGTAATCTTTATACAGTGAACCAGAATATATCATAAGTATTTGCCCAAGATACTGGACCAACAAATATTCATAACTATAGCTGGCTATACCTTTTGTGATAACCACTGATACTGTGATAACAATGCTTGTTTTCATAGAAATGAAAAGTTTCTGTCTTAAACAGTTTGTCATTTTGAAGCCTGTGTTACCTTAAATCAGGTACTAAATGACTAGTGTCTGATTTTCCCATAGTAATAATAAAGCAGCCTCCTCCAGTGGCTTCCTTCTCCCCAGACCTCACTGATTTATCACCAGTTCTGGAGCACCAGTTTCTGTCATGTCTATTGCTTATTTTATTTCTTTTAAATTATTGTTCCTGTTGTGATAGAGCACAGAGTATCTTGTTGCAAACCCTATGGGCACTGGTTGGAAAAATAGAAGTGTTCCCTTTCCTTATAAAGTTTAAATTTATTCCATCTGAAGATAGAAACTGTGTGAGAAAAACTAAAGCTATTGCAAGAAATAATAGCATAATAGTGAAATGATTATGCTTCCCATCAGAGAGGTGGTCCAAAATGTGAAAATGTCATCAAGTATCTTGGGAAAGACATTTTTTGAAATTACAGCCAGATCTACACTCCAGCCAACAGAACAGGCAAAATGAGATGTACTCTGACTCTTTATACAGAGAAAAATGGACTTCTCTTAAATATCTGCTAGTCTGAGGTAGAAATTTTGGAACTGCAATTTTGTGATTGAATTAAACTGTTCCCATTCCTAATTTTATTACAGGCTTTGTCAGAGGATTGGCTGAATGTCTGCTTGTTAGTCCTCATCTCAATCTTTATCTCAGGAGACTTTTATCATAATTAGTGTTAATTCTATTAAATTAATTGAGATGTTGTTATTTTCATCTATGAATGGTGTGTATTTTTGATTGACTGGTCAATGACAAGTCTCTTTTCATTTTCTACTATAATAAGGCTATGAAAAAGAAAAGTGGAATAGTTGGCCAATTAAGTTATACAATAATGACAAGGTCAGGGCAAAGTACATTGTGGTAGTTTACAAGTTACTAATGCATTTGAGTTTTTCATGTTCCTTACAGAAATTGTAATGAAAATAAAAAGTGACACATGAATCCATTAACATGACAGGACAATAAAAGGGAGGAGAAATAATTTTAAGCATACAAGTATACATCAAAATAGTTTGACGGGATCAGAGACAAACCCACAAGAGAATTCTGACTCTTTCCAAAATAAGACAATACACCACAGAATATATACATTCCCCATTCCCTCCTAAACCCATGTCGTTCCCAGTTGATTTCCTGTATTTCAGGAATGTTTTTCCTTGCTTTATCTCTTCGATCTGCCCTACCTCTGAGTAAGACTTCTGAGTCATGCAAAGATGGCTCTATTCATTGAAGTCTTGATGTTGGTGTAATGACTGTGCTGCTTTGCCAAGAAAAGAGCAGCTCTCATTAAAAAAATGTGTGAAGCTGTGCCAGTAAAAAGTGACACATTTATAAATATGGAACAATGTAGTTGTATTAAACCTATGCCTGCAAACATCCTGCATATTGCATCACTCTGGCTGAACTGCTTTACCCAATAGACTTATGGAATTCATTTGCTGAAAAAGAAAGAGCTGGGCTCCTGTCTTAAAGTTTAGCAGAGACAAAAAAGTTTGGAGGAGGAGAGTTGTACCACTAGCTGTTTGCAGCATTTTTTGTGGCTAAGGTGGCAAGCACATTGTGTTACAAAACAATCATTTGTTCTGTTTTACTTTATAAAATAAGATAAAAATATTACTTCACCTGAACATGTCATTAAATGATGTCTATGACCTCTTCAAACACCTGGGGAACTCTAGGCTTTCTAACACAAAAAAATTTGTATTGTCATCATTTATCTTGCACAGTATCTGCACAGGAAACTCATGTGAATGGATGACAAAGATCCCTCCTAAATGTATTAAGAGCATGGTCAAAAAAAGATAAAAGGTGGGCTTCATGCTGACTTTCCCTGAGAATTTTACTTCGAATGAAGGTGATCCCTAAAATACATACGGAAGTTAAGAGCTCTTCTAAAGCCTGCTGGATGGGTAAGATCCTTCTGAGTCTGCTGTGCCCCACCAGCACAGCTCACTCTGCACCTGGCCAGAGCCTTTCTTTTGGGCCCACCCTACAATGTTCCCAATGACTGTGGGTGGCACAGCACTGCCTACAGCAAAGAAATCTCCAGCTGTCCTGTTAAAATAGCTCTTCATTCTCTTGGCACTTACGGCAGAGTACAAAGGAGACAGTCAGGGTCAAACTTCAACACTTCATTGCAGAATATTCTCACAGTGATGCTCAGTTTATGCAGGTACAGCAGGTTCACCTGGGGACCTTAGATTATTTTGCAAATCTAGAGCAAAACAAACTGTTCTATTTGCAGATCTTGACTCCATCTGATGCAGATAGGTTCTGCTTCAGGTGAAGCTCCCAAAGGGATCTTGTGTCTGCTTTTGCCAGGGACCTTGTGCTCTTGCACACTGCATGGTAAATGCTCCAAACAACCGTTGTTCTACCAATACTCTGGGCAAATATAATAATTTTCCCAGCACCATTCCTCTTTGGATGCCTTATGTAAATGTAACAAATTAGCCTTGCTGCTACTGTTGCAATGTTTTAATTTAACAGAATGCACAGCTTTCTGCAAGCTGAGTCTGTAACACGTCCCATCCAAGCTGACACATTAGGGTGTCAGGTTTCAGACTGTTCAGTTATCTCCTGTTCTTGCAATAGCAAATTTTGTGGGATTTTGACACCTTGTCTTTCAGTCTCTCTCTCACTCATCCTTTCTTGCCTTTTGGGAATGAAGAAGAAATTTTCCATCCTGTGTCTCTTCACAGATCAGAGCGGATCTCTGAGTGATTCCCTCAAGACAGCTCATGAGTTCTCTGACAAATAAAGAATGAATTAATGTGGATTTTTTTCCCTGGCCTAATATTAAAAGGAGAAAATACATCTATTTATGTTTCATCAGCAAAATTCATTGATTTCATCCAGATTTTGTGTGTCTTTTCACTGAACACAGCTGCTATCTCCAAATAGTATTTGATAAGTCTGTTCTTTAAGTAGATGGTATTATCTCTTAGAAAATGATATTAATGCACTGTCTTTGTCACTCATTATGAAGTTGAGAACCTTATAAGGGTAAAGATCATCAAACATCAAAGCTGCAATAAATCCTTTTTTTTTTAATCACCTAAGAAATTTCTGTGAGGTTTTTAAAAATGCATGGTAAGCTCTGGCCCCTTGATCACAGAAGAGCTGAGGTGGGCAGAGATGCCCCTCTAGAGATCACCTACTGCAAATACCTGCCCAAAGCAGGGTCAGTGAGAGCATGTTGCTCTGGGCATGGTCAGGTGGCTTTTAAATATCTGCACAGATAGAGAGTCTTAACCTTCTCTGTTTAACTTGTTCCTACTTTTGATCATCTGCACAGGAAAAAATAATATTTTTGCTTATATTTGAAAGGAATTTCCAGTATTTTAGTTCATTTGTCCTGTAGGCACAATGAAGACTCTGACTACATCTCCTTTACTCCCTCCCATCAGGTATTTTTACCCATTGATGAGATCCCCTTGAGCCACTTGTTCTCTAGGCTGAAGATTTCAAATGTCTCTTTACACAGTGGATGCCCCATTTCATCTGTCATCGTCATGGCTCCTTGCTAATATTTATTAATGTTAGGGATCTATGTGTCACCAAATGAGATACTGGTTACGATCACATCCTAGACAAGCTTACGTCTTCTCTGCAGAGAAAGGGGCATCCCTGGAGCTTTTTAGATTGCAGAGGACGGAATTTCTAAATTGAAATAGGTAAGTTTTCTCCTAACAACTTCCATGTAAATGTTATTCTTAGAAAACTATGATCTGTAATCTGATAAATGAATTAATCCTGTGTTTTCCTTGGTGTAAGCCTGGGCCTCATTAGGTAGTATTTTTACGTGTACCTTATTTGATTGTGCTTATAGAAGAGCATAAATAGTTTTTCCTCCAAACACTGTAAGAATAAGAGATGGATGGTAAAGTCAGCTTGCTGGGTTAAAATATGATTCAGCTGACAAAAGAGTTGGTTTGCAGTGTTCCTATCTAAATCATATACTGATGGCAATAATGATCTGTCAAAACATATATCTTCACAGTCATTTTCCCCCTACTCATTCAGATGTCAGGAACCTAACTCAGAAAGAGAAGGTATGAGTAGAACAGGAGGTGACAGAATCACTTACACAGCCCAAGTTTTCTGACCCTTAGTCTTCCAGATGGACACTGTCTTCTTGTAAACATTCTTTGAGTTATTTTTTCATAAATAATGTCAGGTAGATGCTTACTGAATACTCAAGTGTGTTTTCACAGCTACTGGACTGCAGTGAAGAATATTCTTTCTCCCAGGCAAGGAAGATAAAGAATGCAAAAAGGCAGCACATCTCAATTCTCTGTCACTGCTGGCATCTTGAGCATGAGCTGACACACACCATGGACTTTGAAGATACAATGATTGAATCTGTGCAGAGTGGAGGGAAAAGACATTTGAATTCTATAACCTAACATTCTCTTTAGCAGGGACTAATACAGGACATTAAAATTCACCACGGATGAGAATGCATGGTTGAATGTGTTGAAGCTTTTTTTCTCTAAAATAGCTTTTATAGGATCTTTTTCATAAATAATAACAGAATACAGCATAAAACAATGTTGCAAGGCAATGTCACTGTATGGTGTGAAGTATAATTGATGCATTGTGACAGAGAAGGCAAAAAGTATGCCCAAGGATAAGTTTCTCACTAAACTGACTAAAGGACAGCAAAAGCCATGGGAAAAGGAAGCTGGAAACATTGTTTATGAGAAATATTTTATTTATATTCAAATATGCAGCCACTTTTGTACTCTCACTAAGCCTACCATGCACAATATTTGCAAAAAACATCTGTTTCTCCCATACTTTAGCTCAATATTCTTTATTGCTATTTTCTTGTCCCCCATCCAATCAGTAATTTTAATTATTTCCATTATCATGTACTTAGCTAAGAGTTTAGTTTCAGTAGATTAGACTGAATCAGTTTGCTTTCATTACTTTCTATTTGTTCCACTTACTGCAAATTGTTCTCTTTGGCTGTTATTATTTTTCATTAAGTTCTTTGAATTCTTCAAATCCTTTCTTGAAACACCCAGCAACGCACATATTTAAACTAAATCTGTTTTCAAAAGTTATTTTATACTTTTAGTTTTCACTGCAAAAAATCCAGAAACCAAATCACAACATGGTCTAATTCCTCTATTCTAAAATCTAACATCCGGTATCCCTGGGGGCAGAGAGTCACTTTCCTTCCTCATGGAACTGTTTCACCATAATTATTTTTTCTTCTCCTCTGCTACAACATGATTTCTCAGTATTGGAGTAGCTGTCTTCCCTTTTAGCCTCCTGATGCAAACTTTATGTATGTATTACCTATCTTCTTCTTACAATGTGAAGTGACCCTCAAGATATTTATTTGGTTTTCTCAGCAGGGAAAAGTACATGTGAGGCTCAGCCAAAGGCAACAAAAAGGCAACAGAAGTCCCTCAAGAAAAGCAATACCCCTTCTGAGCACATGACATGTCCAACAAAAAAAGTAAAAAAAGCCATGTATATTCCACCTTTTCCCTTTTACCTGTGCAAGATACACAAATCTCCGTGGCTGTTGTGACTGTCCTCCTCCTATAGGTGACTGCCCTCTGAGCTCTGGAAGCCAAGTGGCTCTGCCTCTGCAGCCTCCTGCTGCTTCTGGAGTACAGGAGGCCTCTGCAAAGGTCTCTGTCCCAGCAGACTGATTTCCAGAGCTTGATGTCCCACCTTGTTGAACTATTTCAGGACAAGGGTGCTGAATCCCCTGCACTGTGGGATGCAGGCATAACTCACCACCCAAGGAGGAGTCTCTCCAGACTAGGCTGCATTCACATGAGAATCAGTTCCTGAAATCAGATATCTGTACACAAATTACTCTGCTAACTATTGCAACTCCCTTGCACATCTTATAAAAGATCAAGATTCCTAGCTTAGCTGGCAGGGTTTTTTCTCAGCACAATCAATTTCTTTCAGTCTGTTTTATCACAAATTTTACATCTACTATTTACGAGAGAATTTACACTACACAGGTTATTTGCATATAAAATACATTTTGCAAAGATGGATCCAGTTAGGTTTTTGGAGATAAATACTGAATCATTCCTTATTCTCATTCTCCAAGCACTGAAATTTTCTGTGAAGTACAAAACTCATTGCCACAGTTGTCATGGATTTCTGGTATCCCATACAATGGTAATTTAATATCTGTAACAAGAAATAAGAGGCAAAGATGCACTGAATGAACGTGTAGTGAAAAACACCTCAGAAATAATTGATTTAAGTGATTAAAGAAGTTGAAAGTGTACAATAGAAGTGCACAGCTTTGCCTGGCTTTAGAGCAGAGGCAATATTGACTGGCACAGCACAAGTCATCTCAGGTATATAAATAATGTATGTCACTGTTAAAAAATTATTTTCTGTGACAGTCAACAAAGTACAAAAGAAAAGAGAAGAGAGCAGATTCAGTAGCAGAGAGGCATTTTGAGGCAGAAATTACTAATGTTTTGATGTGAGGTAATTTCAAGCAACAGGTCCTGGGTATGTCTGTAATGATTCAGCCCAGTACTTTCCCTATCACACTGAAAAAACTGTGACAAGGAATGAGCAAATGACGGAACTTCCCTGCAAACACCAGTGAATCTTGGTTGTATTTTCATCTCACAGCACAGGTGAACCTGTGAATGGAGCAAGTCCTTGTAGCAGGCACATGCAGAACTAACTGCCCAGGAGCTTCTGTGAGGTGACTGGGGGAAGGACTAAATTCCACACATGTTGGCATTCTATTAATGTACACACAGAGGAAATATGAGATATCTTAACATTACAATGATATTCAGTACTTAATATTAAGAAGAATCTAAAATTTGGGAATAGGGTGCTTTTTCAAACATAATACTTCCTTTTCTTAAGCACAAGGCTGTCTTTTTCTCTGATCCCGTTCTTCCTCCTTGAAGGTCAGCTGCTACTTTTTCATTTTTCATTACCTTTTTAATTGTCTTCATCTATTGAGTCAAAAGCTGAGACTGTAAAACAATGGTCTTTAAATGTACAATACCTAACAGGAAAATTCATAGTAATTGCAACAGAAAAATCATGTGCTCATGGCGTAGCAAGAACTAGCAAATTTGCAACAATCGAATCAGGTCAGTTCTGCATAGCTGCATACAACACATACAACTTGCATCTCTTCTCCCAAGAATTATTACTTTGTTTGCAGCAACATGCACACAAGAAAACCTGATGGGCATGTGCTTGCTTTAGGCAGGTGTGCATCACACTTCAACAGTGTGCTGCTGAGGAGCATTGGATGGGTCAGTACTGTCCTGAAGGACCAGGCATAAAAATTAACCCACACATTTCCTAAGTGAGAAAAAAATAGATTGTGATGTACTAATTTACAAATGTGAGTTTTTGACAAGGCTTTCAACCTTGCCAAAAAAATAAGCTGTGCCATTAGGCAAGAAGAGAAACAGATGAGAAAGGGCAGGAGGGAGTGTTTAAGTTTCCATGACTCCACAAAGGGGAGGAAAGGGCAATTTAACTTTCAGAGTGCGCTAAGAGGGTTAATTCAGGAGAAGTTCTGCAATTTATTCTTCTTCTCCATAACGTTGGACCTTAGAGCTTAATGTAATGGAATGTGATTTAGAGTTCTGAATGTGCTAATTTTGTAATTCAGGTGTCCTGTGGAGAGGCTGTGTTCATGCCAGCTGTCTGGGGAATTAAATGCAGCTGATTTGTGTTGGGGAAAATGTGAGGTTTGCTTCAGGCCAAAACTGTTGTAAAATTTAAACCAGTGTATATTTCTCTCTCCTTAATTTAAAGTATAGGATACAGGTGGGCCTGGGGGGAATTACCAAGGGTTCCCACATACTTCCTGATGTTCAGTATAGAAAATTCTCATATTGTTAAATTACATCACTTGATAACCAACATAAACCAGTTTTATTTATAACACTGCTCTTCTGTTTTCCTTGTGCTCTGCTTTGGGTGTTCCATCTTCACCAAACACTAATTAAACTAGGATTTTGAGTCTCATGCTCTCTGTAAGGATGAGATGTCTATCTATGGCCAATTTCTTCAGAAGAAACTCTTGTGCTAAGTAGCAATTTGATATTCCTTCATGACAGAGATCTGGGGTGGGAAAGTGGTTTCCATAATATTCTTGAGTCAAACTGGGTATTTGTGGATATTGCTGTGAAATTGTGAGCTAACGGCGCCTGTCAGCCGTAAGGGCTGTGCTCGAGTCTTGGCTCAGCACAGCAAGTCAAGCTTGCCAGGTGGATAACACAGCCCTGAATTATTTATTTATTTCAAAACATATCCTCAGGATATTACAAAATGTGGTTCTGGAAACACAGGACCATGTTTCTGGTTTATGTAAATCAGAGTTGCTCCATTTAGTTCAGTGCAACTGTGCTGATTTATGCCAGCTAAAGAGCTGGGCCACTGCTCCTTGGGCTATGAAAATGCTTGTTGCTCTAGAAATGGCTCTGCATCTAAATGGCATTATCATACCACAACACCTGACCTGAGAGGTGAAACTGGTTACTTTTATTGAAATCAAAACAATTATATGTCTATCTTTACTGCTTTCCTTGAGCTGCCTCGGGAAAACATTTTAGGAAAGCAGAAAGACAAAGTTGTCTATGTTTTTGCAAGTGTACTGCTTTTTGGAAATACAGCAAAGACCTCTCACATAGGAATGTTGGTGAACAGAAAATAAAAGGTGTCTGCTTTCTTTTTTTTCTCTTCCTCCATCTTAGTCCCTTTGCAACACCTTTGTGCAGATAAGCATGAGTACAATCTCTTAAAATTATAAGCAAAATGCTTGGAAAACAGAAAACTAAAAGATGCTAATAGCAAAGCGCAGTGAATGAAAAGATCTACCCAAACCAGCATCTGGAAGTATGGCAATTCAGACATTCAGCATGTGATACTTATGTCCATCAGACACATATTACGATGTGCTTTTAAGCAGCAATGTTTTATATTTGTTGATTTTGCTAGAGGGGAGATGGAGTTTGCAGAAAATACAAAGGAAGCAGTATGCAGAAGTGATGTATATGCTCCAAAGTAATGTTAAAATCAATTTCTGTTATACAGAGAAGATGTATGAGGTGATTTTATTTTGTTCTGTTTAAGCATGACTTAAAATATCTTCTTCACAAAATCCTTTTAAGATGCCAGTGTGTGAGAATGTGGGCACATACTAATATTCCACTAATATCTGACAGATAAAATTTCATTTCTAAAAGGGCAAAGCCTGACACCATGGTGTGCACCTTATTTCAGAGTGGATAATAGAAGATGAAAGTTGTCCTTAACAGAAAACAAAATTACTTAAAATAGCAAAAAGATTGCACTCTGACTTGACCATGTTTCAAACTTCTGCATGTTGATACATTTAGTCCCTGCCTTTATATTTATTCAAAGTTCAAGAATTTTGTGATAATTCATCCACTTCCTCTTATATTGCCAATGACTGTTGAACTTGGTTTTACGTATCCTGGATGTAATTCTCTTGTTGTCACTTCCTAGTTAAATAATCCAGTCAGTAGCTAATAGGTTTCTTCCTGTGTCACTTTTGTAATGAACACCTTTCCCGGTTTTTTCATTGTCAATGAAATGGTTCCCCAGAAGTGAAAAGTCAGTCACTATTGAATAAAACCTTATCTGCATCACTACCAGAAAATTAATCTGAATTGGTCATTTAAATAGTGGAGCTAAATCACTTTAAGACCACTTGTATTCAAAATTAAATTAGTGTTAATTTGATTTTATTTCCTTCACTTCACAATATGATAACACTTTGTTGCACCACTTTCTACTATAAGTCTATCAGACTTTTTAAATGGGCAGAACAATAGGCTGTAGGAAGGGGCACCAGTTATTCAATACACATCATTTCAGCAACCAGTTGTAATTAAATTAAAGATGAAGAAAAGTATATGGGGTAATAAGCTACTGAATGTGAAAATGCAAAATGTGAAATTGAGGTCTTGACCACTTTGCATAAATGTCCATACTGCATCTCCGACGTGCTGTTGCTGTTTCCAGTGGAGAATGTATTCTTCCCACCTGATTAAACTTTTTTGGATTGTTTTTGAGTTTCACACCAGGGCAGTTTTATTTCAGTCTGTAATTACCCATTCTCCATTGTTTGCATAAGTGAAGTGATGCTTGTAAGTCATTCTGGTTTCTTCAGAAAAAGTAGCTACAGAAGTAGAAACTCTTACTTACCTCATCCAAGACAGACACTGGGCATCATGACAAAATATTCTGGCCTGTTTCTGACATGTGAGTTTATCAGAATATAATTGTGTTAGATGCTTCATCCGCAAATCATAAATTTAATCCAAGCCTTTTTTATTAGAGCTAACTTATTCTGCCTTCAGTCAGAAATTTGCTGTTACTACCACTGGTTATGCCCTAGGATTATTAATATTTGGTGTCAAGTTCAATTTTATTTGGTGACTGTAACAGAGATCAACCTTGTTTGATCCCTTGCTTTTTCTTTAGGGAAATTAATTCCAAATGATGCAGCCGAATTGAAGAACTGAGAATTTAAATTTCTCTTCTCTGCCGGGTGAAGGAGGATGCATATTTATTACAAGGATAGCAAACTCTACATCTTGGCTTTCCATATTTTATTACTTGCCACCGGTAGCAAAACTTCAATGCTCTCAGCACCAGCATTTCTAGTAGCTTCTTTGGGGGTTTTGAAAACTCTCATATCTAAGAATTAATAGTTCCACTCCAGAATTTGATAAAGGAATATTCTTCTGCTTTTATTAATTTAATTTAATCTTTCTCTTGAATTTTGTCATAGATGGGTGAAAAAGAAATTTGTCTTCTGTTCCCCATTATTTCTATCCGTTCTCCCTGCGTGGCTCTTCAAGTGTAGTTCATGTACTGTTTCTTCGCTTTGTCTATATGTCAGATATTGACACAGAATTCATTTGTAGATCTCTTTGAAGGCTACTAATGGAAAAAGACAACACTAAAAATTAGTTGACAGTGTTAATATTGCCTTATTTAGCCTGAGATATAAAAAAAATTTTGTTCAAGGGTTTTTACAATCTCCCCCAGAAAAGAACATTGTCTTCTTGTGAGCTGCAGCAGTTGCCTTTGGGTTAGAGACTGATGGGCTCTTCCACTAATCGCCTTCTTCAACCCCAGAGAGCCACCAACTTCTCTCTTGCCTGTCAGACTGAGCCATACAGAGCAGACATATGGTCTCACTTTCCAACACTAACTTTCCAAGTTAATTAACTTTAATTAACTTGGGTGTTTTGTATCTCCTCCATAACTTTTTCCCTTCGTCCCCTCAACCAAGATAAGGCATATAGTAAAAATCACTGTTTTACCTTCCTGGCACTTCTACTAACACAGCTTCTGTCAAAATTCCTGGGAATGTGTCTAGTGAGAAAAATGAGCCTAGTCAAAAAAGGCCTTCCTTCTAGCCTGTCTAGACTTGTGTTTTCTTTCCCACAATGACTCCCATGTTGAAAGCAGGATTAGCCACAGAGGTTAGAGGCCGAGTTCCCGAGCACAGCAGGGCAGGGGTGCCTCGAGCTTCTCCCAGGTGTGACGGTTCTGCACAAATCCCCTGCCCACGGGTGATCAGAGCTGTAGCTGGTAGAGATGGTGCATGACCCCTACAGAAAAGTTCTTCCATGCAAGAGGAAGAGGAGAGCCAGCAGCCTGGTGTGTGCTAGATGTTGGTGAAGGAATTTTGTTTAATGACAGCTCCCTTAGCACGCTCCTTGTTTTCATTTTAAATTCAGTAAATGCAACAATCTGTCCTGTCCTGACTCATCATAATTAGCTGGGCTAGCAATGGATACCAGGAATGAATTGTTACCAATGATTAGAATACTTTCTGCCACCTCCCCTCTCTTGGCAGCATCACAGGGAGAAATGTATGGTTATTTCAAGGCCTTTTGACATGGGGCTTCTGCAAGACATTCAAGCATTCTGAACAACTGACCCTCATCGTGCTTTTTTTCCACTTACAGAGCCAGTTTTGGTCATAACTAAAAAAACATTTTAAATGCCTATAAAATTGATAGGACATTAAAATGACATGTTTCCAAGGTGTCTTTTTATTATTGCCCTGTGTAGGCCATGGCCATGCCCACTGTGTTATAGAACTATTCAGCAGATCTGCCCAGATGATGATGATGCTTTTTCAAAAAGCACTGTGGATTTGGAATAATAACAACAATCTGCTACAAGACAAATGTTGATGAAAAGAGGATGCCAGCAACAGAAAATGTGACAGAGCTGGAATTTCTGTTAGCAAAGCTGTGTGTGCAGCAGTGTTATTCACACTTAGAAATGCAATCTCCTTCAGATAGCACTGCCTTCTGATATGCAGTGTGGGCCTGATCTAAAGCCTATTTAATTCAGTGGACTGATTCCCAATGACTTTAATGGGCTTTGGATTACACTCTAATTGCACTGATGTTCCTTTTAGTAAAGCTCTTAGTTATAATGAAGCTCAACAATGCTGTTTGTTTTTCCCTCATTTCCAGGTGCTAATATTTTCACTCCCACCATCTAAGCAAAGCCTCAATTATCAGGGAGGAGAAGGAAAAACCCACTTTTTTCACCGACTGCAGTGATCTGCTGCACATAGATCACTAATGCTCAGCGCTGAGTCACAGCAAGCAAGGTGATGATTATCATGTAAAGGTGGTTAATAAAAGCAAAAGTGCAGTGGCATTTCAAGCCTGATTTGACAAGAAATGTCTCCATGCGTGAATGGCCCACTCTATTGAGAGAACCCAGAGTACCTGTGAAATAGGAAATGACCAAATATGAAATGGGACCAGAGTTCAGGGGGAGGAAAGATCTTAAGAGAATCAATAAGGGAATTTCTCCTTTGCCTGTAAAAACATAAAGAAAACAGCACATAGTTCAGAGGGGCACTGACAGTTCCTAGAACTTTTCTCTAAAAAGTATAAAGAACAAAAATCCTGCCTCAGTACGCCTGTTTTGAACTGGTCCTCTAAATGCTGGGGTAAATTGCCCTTCCCTCCCTGGTGGGCAGCTCCCATGAGGGCAGGGCTGTATCCTTCCACTATAAACAAAAGGTAGATAAGATGTCATGTGTCTATTCCCATGATGTAAAGCAGGATTTTTGACAAAATACCAACATTTACATCATTAAATTCTCATCTGACAATTAAAATCATCTTCCCACTAGTGAGATGGGATACTCCTGTGGCAGCTACTTGCTAACTAAACATATTGACACAAGTTGCCTATAAATTAATTAACTGCTTAAGCAAATAAAACAGATGGAAAATGGGAATCAGCTGTGAGAGGGGGAGGGAGGAATGGACAGTCAGGGACACACATAGGCACACTGCTGATGACAGCATTCCCTTTCTCTTATTGTGGTCTTTTCCTTTCTAAATGGAGAATATCAAGTTTTGTTCATTTAATGAACACTGTGGTCCAGCTGAAGTCAAGTGTTAGAGACCAATGAAAGTGGATGAACCATAGCATTTGTTATAGGTTCTGACTACAAGCAGCAGATTTAAACAAACTGAAAATTAGAGAAAAAGTATAGGTCCACAAATAATGAAAACTGGAAAATGTTCCTTTTATGTGTTTTCTTCAAGATAAGGAATTTTTTTTTTATTTTACCTTGAGCAGAGTATTCTTCCTCATTTAAAGCATATTTAATTTTTTGAGCCTGTTTCAAATGAAAAATTAATTTCAAAATAAAAATTCAGAAATGTTCTCTTAGAAAATGTCAAAGTGAAAGATTTTGGTATTTCCATAAAGGAATATTTCAATTTCAAAAGATGTCAAAACAAAATGTTTCATTTTTTGAGTAAAAATATTTTCAGAAGTCAGCCTGAATTTGCTAATAAGTCTTCTTCTCCCATTTAAAAAGGAAGGGGCGGTTGTTTGTTTTGCTGAGTTTTTCAGCAAATTTGTTATTCAGAATTTTCTTTTTAGCTCCAGCCTTTATTCCATGTGTATAGTTCTTTTGATATGGAAAATATTATTTTACTTAAGGAAAAGTACACTTTCTACACTAAGGTAGAAAGCTTGATGTGAAAAAGAAAACGGATGAGATGGACCAACGGAACAATTTAATTATTAAAGTTTGAGCAGAAAACATCTTATGTACTCTGGCAGGTAACAAACTCTTTGAAGAGTTTGAATTTCTGTGTTCAGTATTTCAAAGCTTGCCCAGAAAAGGGATGTGCATTCTGTATACTATTTCTACTCACAGATTGTAAAACATGTTATTATTTCTGTGTACAGAAAAAAAAAAAAGAAATTTCAGAATCTGAAAACCTTAAAAAATGAAAAAGAAATTCCTTAAAGTACAAATTACTTAAAAATCTCCAAAATTAAAAAGTTTAATGAAGACTTATATCTTCAAAACCTTTATGGGACCAAAATTACCAGTAAAGGATGTTTCAGCAGCTAAGCATCTCTCTGCACAACTCTGAATCACTGCTGTTATTGTTCTTACAGCAGGAAGACACAGTATCTGATGGCAAAACCTTTCTGTTATTTTTGTGTTCCAGATAGCTGTTTTTAGCTGTGTGAAATGCCTGTATTAAGCTGTTATTCTGATTCAACTAAGGAATTGTATGATTTAGTAACAGGTTGTTTAATACTAAGTTTTTCAGCTTACAGCGTAGCCCAGTTATTCTCATAAAACAAATTAAAAATTTATTCATCAGTAATATTGTATAAAACTACAATAAACAATGTCTAAAAATTTGTTTCATTTTTACGCAGTTTAGAAAAGACACTGACTATCCTGTTTTTCATAGGGAATTTTCTATCTCCTGCTTTTTTTGCTGTATGTACTATGCAGTAGCTGTGTAAGCCATGCCCATCTCAGGGAAAGGTACTTCAAACTTAAAATCCCTCCGATAACACCTTGATATCTTAGATTTGCATTACTTACCTACTTGGGTATGCCACACCCTTCATGCACCTAATCCTTCAAACATTAAGACAACATGCAGTAGTTACTCATTTTAGCTGTCTCTTTGGCATATGATGCTGGACAGGAATTAAAATGTGAACCCTAGCCTAAATAAAGGCTTCAAGAAAAACCTATAGTTCAATTTCTGTTGCAGC
This sequence comes from Motacilla alba alba, assembly GCF_015832195.1. Taxonomy (NCBI): domain Eukaryota; kingdom Metazoa; phylum Chordata; class Aves; order Passeriformes; family Motacillidae; genus Motacilla; species Motacilla alba. Next base: position 12,217,371 of record NC_052023.1, on the reverse strand, counting down.
CATAATAATTTTCAAATGTTTCCACCAAAAAAAAAAAATTAAATTAAATCACTATGGAAATCTTTGTTTTCAGTCCTATATCTAAATATTCATCACTTCAGTTGTCTCCTACTTTGCCTATACTGCATCACCGGGCTGCTTTCTGACAGTCACTTGCTTTCCCTTCCATGACCTGCAGCACTTTATTGTCATTTGCACTCACTTGAAGTGCACCGGTGGTGTCTCTTTTGCAGCCAGTTAGGGCTTCTGAATAGATAATTTATATGTTCCTTTGGTCTATGCTTGGCCTGGCAGCTTTTCTCTTTAAATACTGCTGTGTCAGTGGAAGCTGCAAGAAATAATCAAAGGCTTCCTACAAAGGGATAACTGAAATCTTAAAATTTCCATTTGCTTTTAAAAGCATGAAAATATTTAGGTTAGTAAACATTGATAAGCTATATTTCCAGTAACACTGAAATCAGTAAAGGGCCCATGGTGCATCAGGCACTGTTAGTATGGGTTTTGTTTGATCTTGGTCATAGATGTATTATTTTCTTCTGAAGTCTGAGTGTAATTTACTTGTCAGGTTGAATGGTCAGAGAGAAAGTTGTTCATTGACCCAAAGAAATGTATGGTGTCTTCATGATGATGAAGAACATAAAAGAGTCTCCTTCTTGGGAAATATTAGAGTTGATAGGGAGTGTTTGAAGAATAATGTGTCAAAGAGACTGACAGCAACATGGACAAAAGGAGGAAGGGAAATAGAAGATGAGAAGCTGAATTTGCTCTCTTTGGGATTTCACATTTAGGAATTTTAACAAAGAAAGGGTCATTATCTGGGCAGCATAACTTCCTGGACCCATCTTTTATCTCTTTTTGTCCTTTTATGTAATGGAAAAAAAGGGGTCTTTCACACAGACAAACAGTGGAGGAACTGGAGGAAATACGATGGACAGAGGAGAAAATCCCTGTGGCAGCTTTTCAGTGCTTCTCATGGGGTGGGATGTGGCAACCTCTCACTTGCACCCAAGGTTCACTGCTCTTTAGAGTCTCACTGCCCTTCTGAAGCAAGGAACTTTTTGTTGCACTCTTTTAACATTCTTCTCTCTCTTTTTTCCATTTTTGCTAGTTGCTAGGCTTCTCAAGAACTGTGCTAATTCTTTCCACAAGCTGTTTGATCTGAGGCTACTTGTTTCCTAATCCAGCACTACTTAATCAAAGAGAAATTCAACCCATTATTCATAACCCAATTGTAATATTATACATTTAACCTGATATTTGCTACACTGTGTGAAGTCCATACAGGTTAGTTGTTTGCTTTCTTTTCCATGGATGGGGTTATTGGATTGTACATCCCAGTAATACCAGCTATGAAAGGCAAATAAGCTCTGAAGTTACCTGATATTCTGCTGGCATTTGATTTATTATTTCTTTCCTTGGCCTCTTCCTTAACCCTACCCACCTTAAACTTAGTCTAATTCAAATCCTCACCTCTTGCCTGTCTTCAGTCTGGTGAATTTCTTCTGGCTTAGTACAAAAGAAACATCTCACATCCAAATGGTGAAGCACCTTGGATTGAGGTTGTCCTGCAGAGGGGATTTTGGCTGTTGGAATAAAAAAGGTGAGAAAGCGGAGGAGTTATGGGGCTAACAGGACATTTGCAATGAAAAGATTCAAAGCAGGAATGAAGAACTACATTATTCACTCAGATCCTATCCAATTTCACAACCTGATTTTCCGGTCCTTATGATTAGCTTTGGGTAAGTTCTCTAATTCTATCACCTTGTTATGCATCTCCGTAAGAAAACAGTGTTATTTTCCCATTACATTTATGATTGTGTCCTTTTTATGGATCAAAGTATAAATCATAAAATTCCACGATTGTAACAAGCACTAATACAAGCAGTATTAACAAGCAGTAATGATTTATATATGTGATGGGCTGCCAAGCTCCAGACAGGAAAAAAGGACAAGTGAACCCAAGGAACAAAATACTTGTTTTAAACAAAACAAGAGCCTGGACTAAGGGTCTCCTCTACATGCAGCTCCAGTAGGCTGGTTGGCTGGTCTAGCAAAACAGCATTTTGTTCTTCATTCAGAATTTCCAGAGTGTCTATGTTGGCAGTAATTTACCAGGTAAAAAATACCTGAAGGACTGTAAGGTGTGCACATACACATACATGCACTTAGGTGTTTGTGAAGTTTGCTGGACTTGAGGACTGTAAAATCCAAGAAAATGAGACACAAAAAGAAAGTTGTTTCCTTTGCAACTTTCATTTGCAAATATTTAATAACTGTGTAGTAAATATTTACTAAAGAAAGCAACTAGCAAAATTCTACTCTGAAGTTTACTGTGCCAAATTTAGGGACTACTCAACCATTAAAGTGTGAAATAAGGCTGTTTCAGCCTTGATTTAAATGCAAATCTCAACCCAATCTTAACTAGGGAGTCATTAGTAATATACCATTATAAAAGAAATCATTCAGTGTATTTACAGTGTTCAGTTTTCATGCCATCCTCTCTCCCTTAGGGTGCCATTCACCAGGAAGGAGAGTTTTCTACCTGATAAGGCACTGGAAAAGAGATGTTACTGGCCAAAATCCAACCCTCCTGTTTGTAAAGGTTTTACATTCAATTCTCCTGTTTCTTCCAGATAAATTTGTAACTGCTACATAGGACTGATAACATAACTCATGTTTAAAAGTATGTAACATTTATACCACCTGTGTACCTTTGGAATGGCTGATATTCATGCAAAAAGTAATTCACTTTTTAAGTGTGTGTGAGAAATATACAGCAGTTTTGCTACAACATGTTAATTCAGAAATGCTCATGACAGATGCTGAGCCCTTTCTTTTGTCTGAGGTTCTGGATACAAATTGTTTAGGGTAGTATTTTGGTTTGCTGAACCTTAAAATTCAGCTCCACAGTATTAAGGAATCCAGGCATTTTAGTTTCTGGTCCAGGTAAACGAGATGTGTTAGAACTCCCCTTATTTTCAGACTTGCTCTTACAGATCTTTTTTCTCATCTTAGCTGATCAATTAAGTGCAAACTCTTCTGACTGACTGCAAGTTTCCATTTATACAGAGATCCCTCATACCATTTCTGATGGTCTTGACTATTTGCAGTAGGTCAGTCCAGTTGTAAAGCCAGCTTGCATGAAGGCAAGGCTTTAAACATAGATTTTTCAGTTTAATGCCCAATCAATTTCATATGACACCTTAATTGGCTCTAGTATGTTTTTTAGTGGATAGAGGAGCAATTTCAAGGACTGTTCATGAAATAAAAAAGAAATACTTTGATCTTATGAGAGAAAGGGTCTTGATCAGCAATCTACAGATTCCAGCCCTGATCTGATGTACATGAATGCTCAAAGGTCTTCCATGAAAGTGGTTTTGGGGCTTAATTATCTCTTACAAGGAGATCAAAATGGTATCAAAGCAGGAGGGTCCAGGCAAGACAGATGTAAGCACTTAACACCTCTCTCAGTTTAATACCTGGGATTCAGCTCTTGTGAGCACAGAAATACCATTCATTGAAAACTCTGGGATGATGTAATTCCATCTCCCAGGCTGCAGGGCTGAGCCCTTAATCCAAGTGAAGTTTATAGAAGAAATGCCAGTACTAGTATGTATCTATGTGTCATAACACACACATACATATATTTATATATGCACATATGTAAAGGAAAGAGAATGAAAGGTGTGTCACCCAGTGTCACTGGGAATAGCTCTCAGTAGAGTTAAATAGAAACTTAAGGTAAGCATGTTGTCATCCTCAGACATTGCCTGCATTGGAATGTGGGTTTTGGCTTTTTTTATAGTCTTTCATTATTTGAACTTATTTATTCATTTTTAATCAGTGTGCTTCCCTTTAGAATAGCTTTGTACTTTCCCTCCATGCCAACACTTTGTACTTTATTTAAAAGTGCCTGATAGAAGTGAATATCTGATTATGGAAACCCACTGCAAAACACTGCCTGCTTACTCATTGTAAAAACAAATCAAACATCCAAACATGATTTTTAATACAAGCTTGAGATCAAAGGACAAAGTGGTTATGTTCTTCAGAATACAGCAAAGAATCCTTATTTTAATGTATTTGAATAGGGCAGGTGGCACCAGCAAATTACATTACAGTCCCTGGGTAATGCAACAAGGAAAACAAGCAATAAAATACACCTTATTGGAGCCCACAGCTACAGCGAATAGTTGGGTTTGTTTTAAAAAGCTGTGTCCCTGTCAGTGTACTGTCATTAAAGACAAAAGTTTCTTGGGACTTGCTCGCATCTTGCAACCTTTTCTTTTCAAGTAAGGATCCTACAAAGCTGTATCTTAGCTAAATCTTACTTAAAGATTTATTAGCAAGGCTTTCAGGTAGCAAGTAGATCACAGGTAGTGGTTTCTTATGGGCCCCCCAATTTGTTTTAGGTGTGAATTTTGACAGGTAGGGCTCCATGAGAGTTTGTAATAATTCCAATGGGATGTGTGATCTGCAGCAGCAGTGGTCAGAGACAGTGCACCACCTGCACTCCCAGAAATTTGGAGTCCACAAGAGTGACCAGATTTCAGAGAAGGAGACAGGAAGGCAAAGCATCCACCAGGTCAAAAATAGTCTGAATTGTTGGTCTTGATAGCATGGAAGTAGGAAGTCTGGGGAAAGGACAGAAGCTAGGGTGGTGTCTACAGAGGCATAAACTTACCTGGGTTTAGGTTCATCAAAGGAAATTATGTTCAATTTGTTGTAGGAAGAGTTCTGCTGGGAGACTGAAATAAAGACTAAATTATATCTGATCATTGTTTTTGCCATAACTCAAAATTCTTCATGCGTGGGAGAGACAATGGGTCCAAATAACTGCCAGAAATTACTGTTCTCTGGGGGAGAAGTGGGAATGATAGGAGGGCATGTCAATTTCATAACGTTTCTATAGCTTTTACTGGAAATGTCAATGTATGCTGCTCTGCTCCTGATCTAAAATTCATTCAGGTATACAAGACGTGCTATAAAAGACTGAGCTATTGAAATAGATAAATAAATAAATAAAAGGCATTGAAACTGCACTTGATAAAAATGGACTAAATCCAGAAAAATTTAACTTGACTCAGAGCCAAAACACTCGTATTCTTTGGATTTGGCTCTAATTGAAGATGAAAATAAAACAGATGCTAGAAATGTCAGTTAAACACATTTTTCAATGTTTTTTATAGTTTTTAGCTCTTTATACATGGATAGACTGCTGCTTTCAAATCATTACTAGAATTTTATTTTATTTTTATTTTTAAGTAATTTTGTTTCTCTCATGGAGCATGACTCAGTGTATACATGATTACTATGCCCTCACAAGACTCTTTTGCACATCATTTTCCAGCATTGAATAATTTCTTTTTTTTAATCTTATGTGTCCGTTAGAGCCATGATTTGTAAGTATTTCCAAGAGGGCTAGTGCAAATTACTTCTACCTCTACTGCTCACCTGCTTGCTGCTGTATTGTAAATATGAATTATAGAGTTAGACCCTGTAATAGTTGCTCTGAAGACTTATTGTAAGATGAGAACCTGAAGAAAATATACATAAGAGACTTCAAAATTTTCATTCAATTTTCACTTCTTATGCTATTTGAACTAAACAGTATGACCTGAGAAGTCTGGTTTATGTCTACTTGTTACATGTGTCTTGTGAGGAAGATTTGCCAGAGTTTTCTACAGAATTAGTAGAACAAAACCTTAGAAAATATATACAAATTGCTATTTTGATTTCTGGGGCTTGTTTTGAAGAAAAACTCTTGCAAAGTGTCAATCAGGGTCTGTATTTGATCTTTCCATTTTTCTGAAGGCAAAGTTTTCTTCTTTGGTAGGGTGGTTTGAAAGGTTTGATGTTCAAAATGTTTACAGTCTGGCAGCTTGCTGTGTAAAGACACAGCTGAATCAGGTGCTGAATTTTTGTGCATGGTCTGTAGTGCTATAGAGAGGGAAGAAGAGGCTGCACCTCCTTCCTTACACCACTCCTGTGGGCAAAAAGCACTGCAGTCACACAGCAATCCACCACACTGCCTTGAAGCTCTGGGGAGAATTGGCCTGGAACCTCACACTGTTATTTACAACACACCTGTTCACAGTTGGAATAGCTGTAGGTTGGTAAAGTATCCATGGATTTCACCACAAGCCTTTCTAGCAACCTTGGAGCATCTGTGAGTCCAGCTGCTCCCAGGTGTTGGTCGCGCATCCGCGGCCGCTCCGTCTCTGCCGCGGGTAACGCTGGCAGTGGCACGGCGCTCTCGGAGCGCTCCCGCGCACAGCTCTGCTCATTCCCAGCGGGAAGGATGGTCTTATTGGTCCCAGTAAAAACTCCCTACCAATGGTTTGGCTCCTTGCCAGTGTTCGCTGGCAGCTATTGATGTTTCAGTGTCAGCCATTGTTTCAGTCTAGTCTTTGCAAGCCACTCTGAAGCACACAAGGTGATTTTCTACCTTAAAAAAAGAAGAAGAAGAAGAAGAAGAAGAAGAAGAAGAAGAAGAAGAAGAAGAAGAAGAAGAAGAAGAAGAAAAACGAAGAAGAAGAAGAAAAACGAAGAAAGAAGAAGAAGAAACTACAGTGTTTCCGTTAGGAAGAAGGGAATGAACAAAGGCTGTGGAGAATTGAATGAATATCCAACAAATGTTGTTCAAAGCTTATCTTCAAATGAGCAAATCAGCTCCAAAGTCCTTAATAAATGGCCTTATCAATAAAACTCAGAAGTTACAATTTCTTTTTACGATGTGGATATATTTTAGGTTTTATTTAAAAGCTTTTACTGATAACTAAATCATAGTAATCACTTATTGTTAAGAAACACATCACATTCACAGACTGGTAAAAACTGTTTGAAGCTTTATTTAGTTGGTTCATTGTTAGACAAGGGCAATGGAAAAAAAGATCAGAGTGGAAAATGCGGGAGTGACTTCACACTCAGAATTCCATGACTTTTCAAGAGTACCTGCTGTTGTTTTCATTTACTAGCACAGGATATCTGAAGACTGTCATGTTCAGATAGGAATTCAGAAACTTAGGTGCTTTTCGAGGTTTCATTGGAGTCTGCCTAAGATCAAATCTGACCATTAATTTTTTAGGGTCCTGCAAGACACAGGGGAGTATTTCTGTTTCAGAAAACTTAAACAAAATTAATTAGTCTGTGCTGTTGATCAGAGAAATACGTGGTCTTCCTCTGTGTGGTGGAGAAGTTCTAGTTTCTCCTTGCACTGGAACAGAAACTTGTAATTTTATGATAAGAACTGCCAGGCCTGAAGTGTGATGGATTCTTACTTCTTCTTTAAGGGATTTTGCATTTGATGATGATGGAGTCATCATTTTCTTTATTTCCAAGAGATCTGCAGATTTTTTCCAAGGGAGGAGGTCACAGCCTAAATGTTAGTTCATTATTTAAGATGCCTTAAACTTCTCAAGTGGCAGTGACAGTGTAAAAGCAATTAGTGCATTAAAAGGTGGGATTAGATTTTCATATTTTTTTAAATCTCATTTTTCTATGGGTAATTTTATCATGGGAGGTGGCAGAATTCTCTTGTTATTCTTCTGTCTCCAGGGCAGGGGGTAGAAGAATAGGACACATACATCTTGTCTGATACAGCTTTTGAAAAGAGCCATCAAACACTGTGACATGCACCCTCTGTGAGACATATATTCCTTGAAACTGTAGCAAAATGGGAATGATATTTGACCAAACACTTAGCTAGGAAAGAGCTTTTTGCTCTGTTGGACAGAGACACTGTGCCACTGAAGTGAAGAGTTAGAATTTCCTATGTGTAACTTCTCTTTCCATATGTGACCAAATGTATCATTTTTTATTAGTAGTAGTAGCAGCAGTATTATATTCTTATTTGTGCAGGACAAGTTTACAAAAATATTGTGCTATTCATTTCATTCTGGACAGTGATCATCAAGTTCTTGTTGAGGGAATGATTACACTGAATGCATTGGTTCTTTACTTCTGAACATACATACCAAGTATCTTCTCTGTAAATATTTGGTATCAGCAGGAAGCACCACTGCTTAAAAAGAAAAATTCACTGTCACACATTTTTGGAACTCTGTTCCTGGTGCACATGACCCAAGAAGTGGCTTCTGTCCTTAAAGTTCAGAGAGAAGAAAATGACCAGCTGAGTAAAACCTGCCATGGTTTCATTTTTTTTAAATAAAAAAATAATAATAATAATAATTAAAAAACAAATAAACAAAAACAACAAAAAAAAACCACCAGAAACCCTCAGTCAGTGTTTACTGTTTTATTCTAGTTTTGCTGTAATTTATCTTTGATATTAGTATAACTAGATTGATTGGATCATCTCGGATCATCTAACAGGGAAGGGGATCTATTTATTTATTTTGAAGTGGTCATTTATTTCCTTTTCTATTCTTCGGGTTTATGTTCTGACCTTTCTCACCTAAAGGTTTTGCATGGTTTAGCTTAAGTCCTCTGAGGATTTCTTTTATATCAGTTTCTGTATCAAAGACAATGCTGGAGAATTTAAATCACTTTTATTTCCAAGACCTAGCTAAAACAATACGTTAGGCATATGAGAACACGTGCACTTGTGTGTTTCTCCCTCCCCTCCACCCTCCCCAGGTAATATTTCTTTTATACTGATATAAATGAAGATACTCTGTAAACATATAAAGGTATATTTTTTCACCATTATCTTGCAATGCGCTTTAGCGCGTGGGTTTAGCAGAGAAAATGGGAGCAGAATAGCTGGGTAGTGCTCGTGCTTTCTGCCATTAGCAGAGTCCTTCTGAGCAGGTGACACGCTGCCTGACACCCAGCTGGGGGCTGCAGCCCGATCCCCACCCTGCTGCTGGAGCAGCTGCGAGTGCTGCAGCAGCCCAAGCCCAGGGCAAAGCCCAAGCCCAGGGCAAAGCCCTGTCCAGGCTCAGCCCACAGTCATTCATGACCGTGCACAGCTGCAGCACTGCAGCTCTTGTCTCAAGACAGTATCTGGGAGAAGATTTTCATTTTTCTCAATGAATTAGCGAGCAGTTCTGTTCCATCCATTTAGAAGATGAGGATTAAGGGGAACATCATACCACAGGTATTATGAGACAAAAAACAATGAATATTAAGCCATTATTTGTGCATTAGCAAGTTTTCCCCAGGTAGGCTTTATCATTTCCAGACATTTTGGTTTGTGTTGTTCTTCTTTTTTTTGCCTAATCACCTCTAAAATTATGAACAGTCCAAGAATAAAACATCCTGAATAGTAAAGCAGCTTGAAATATTCATAACTAAGAATGCAACTGGTAAGGCTCATAAACAAAGTTGTTTGGAGACCCCTTTATTAATTTTTAATTTATTTTCAGTCAATTCCTTATTACTTCCAAATTCCTGTAGGGGATTCTGTTAATTAGTCATGTGTAAAATATTCATTAAAAACAGCTTCCTATTTTCTTCTTTTATTGCAAATTTACATTTCTAATCTTATAACCAAAATAAATGCCATTGGGTAGAGAGACCACATTAATTTTGATCAAACCCTTGAAATAGAAACCCAGAGAACAAAAGATATGGCAATAAAATCGTAGTTACATTGTGCTTTCAACTCACTAGAAGCAGGTATGCATATTTTAAACTATTGTCTTCCTCAGATATAAACAACAGATATTTTAGATTATTTTAGGAATTCTTGTTAGGGGAGAAAAAAATATACAACAAGCAAATGGGAAATCAGTCTCCCACTGGCACTTTCTGTGGGAACTTACCCTTCTGAATTTGATAAAGGTACTGGTTTTGAAATCTAGTCCCAAAATGGAGGAAAAAACGTTTCCAAACAAATTGAAGTTTTTCTTCAACCTCACTTTTTATCTAATGATTAAATAGAGGAAATGTGCTCTTGTGATTTAGTTGGATCTCAGAGGTCTGAATTCAATTTTTCCTCTGATATATTGTCACTTCCTGGCAACTGCATCCCTCTGGACCTCAATACTCTCCACGTAAACCCTGACTCATATTTCTGTCCCTGTGAGATCTTAGATCTTATACTCAGCTTTAAATATGTGATGTGGCCAGTGGAAAGGTTTGATTACTATTGGTAGTGTGCACAAATGTTTATAAGCCAGAATCTTTGTGTTCTCTATTTCAATGGGTAGGAAAAGGAGAAGTGTATCTATAAACTGAATCAAGATACGTGAACTGTGGTCCGCTGTGTTTGGACCACAATCTTGTAATACTGTGTTTATTATTATTATTATTGCATTTATATTATGGTATGCTATAAGTCCCTTCTGTGGAAGTAAGGCTAAAAGAATATTTCTTCTTTTCCCCATCTACTTTGGTCTCTGTCAGCATAAGCATAGAGGACTAATTCCAACAAACCTGTAAGCATCAATAAATGTTGTGTGTGCAGACCAGAAACCAAGCCCACAGCCTGGCATAGATCTCCATAAAATCAAGGGTGATTATTTCCTCTCAATGGGGCACATCTCCCACTGATATAAGACATATGGTTAATTTGCTAAAATAAAGCCAACTTGGTTTCTTTGTCTTTTTTTGTCAGGATGGTTGACACCTCCCAAATGTTATTATTTTCCTTCATTTCCCAGAGAATAGACACTAAAAAATCAGGGAAATACTCTGAAAATAGTACCTACTGTTGAGAATAAAATTCTGTGAAATAAATAATGGCAAAATATTGTCCTAAGTCGCCATCTTGACTCTTTTATCTCTTTTTACACTAAATACAGAGAGGCTGATCCAGTTTCCTGCCAGGAAGAGGAGCCAGGAAAAAGTAAAAACACATCCTGTTAGAGGTATGGGAATACAAACTTTTGTATGCAGAAAGGAAAAATCAAGAAAACATTGAACAACAAAGACTGTTATTCCAATCCCAGCAGATCTGAACTGGAACTGGAATGACTGATTTCTGAATGAACATAGTTAGGCAAATCAGCATAGCTTTGCTACTACCAGCATTTCTGGGTTTGAAATCTTTCTTCCCCCATCAAACCAATCTAGTTGTAATAAAGTAGGGCTGGCACAGAGCATTCATAAGGTGATCAGTTCTCTTATGAGCTGGTATCTGTCCTTCTACAATATCCTGAACACCAGAATAGTGACCAGCATGGGAAATAGTAAGACAAAGAGTCCAGAGGCTGTTCCATACCTGGAGAGAAGCAGCTAAGTCTCAGTCCAGAAGAAAAAATGACAGGGCTGTTGAATGTTCCCCTACTCAAGCGCAAATTAATTATTTCAATCTCCAAAGTAATGTACTTAGCTCTTCTCTAAATCCCAGCCTGGGCATTAACATGGAGGACGAAGAATAGGGCTATGTGGAATGGTGCTGCTGGCAGGGAAAGTAGAGCCTTTGTAAGACTGTTGTGGAGATGGAGGCTCAGTGGCATCGTGACCAGGGAAATTTCCATTTCAGGAACCACTTTTCCCTTTGTGATGTCATTAACAAAAAATCCACTGGACATAAAATGCATATTTTGTGGTATTCTAAATGTAATTTAGGCCATTTAGAATTGCTTTGAAGCTTCTCTCTGAATTGGGAACGCTGCTGACCTGAATTCTCCACTCAGTACCACACACAGCCTGTCACACTCCTGGAAGCAGTGAGAAACTGCAAGTGCTTCTGCTTGGTGGTCCTTTGTACTCAGCTCGAGCTGAATACACATTACTATGCAATAAGCATAGCTTATGTCCCCCTGTATTCATCCCAGGAGAAAACTGCCTTTTCAATGGCTATTTTATGTGTATTCTTCCCCTTCTTTACTCACTACTTTTCCCATATCACTATATTTGTAATCATTTTCTAAGTAACACTTAAAAATTGTTTTATAAATTGTGACTCACTATCTCTTCCATTCCTTGACATAAGAGCTCATAACTGCTGCTCCATCAATACCCAGAGTCCCCCTCAGATGCTTTTAATGTATATAGCAGTAACTCTAAGAAAATATTTATTGCTGCTTCCAATTCCAACAATAGATTTGGCCAAGACCAAATTAATCACTGCCTTAAAATCACTAGAGATTATGTAGTATAGTGCTGGCTGAGCTGAACCATGACTCAGCCTGATAATACTCTATCTGAAAACTAATCACCACCCACCATATCATCATCTTGAGCCAGCAATTCATCTCCATTATCTCAGTGGCTCTTCTGATTGCAACTAGATCAAAACATCTTGCTGCAGTCCAGATTAATTTTACCTCATCCTTTTTTGCCCAGCTCAGTATGTGGAAAAAGTCGATCGGTGATGTTAGCCTGAGTTCAGCAAACGCAAGCTGACTCTGCTGAGATGCTTTCCACTCCATCAGTTCTCATAAATTAATTCCTCTGTGATCCTTTCAGGTTCCTCACCTGGAACAAAAGCCAGGTTAAAAGTTTACATATCCTGGCCACTCATTCCTTCCTCTCTGTGTAAACTCGAGCGCTACGTTTTGTTTAATATTTGGGTGGTGGAGACTGATCTGCAAAATCAGTCAGATGCCCCCTGCTATTATCTCTGCTCGTCCCCAAGTAGCAAAACCTTCAGATCCTGAAGTATTCTTTGGTTAACTTAAGTACATGTTTACATTCCCTTCACTGAAGATCAGTTTAACATTTTCCCTTTGGTTTTTTTGCATTTTGTATCCAATACATTTTTTTCTTCTGTTTAATTCCTATTATAAGCATGAAGAAAAGTGTTTACACAGTAGTTTTGCCATGCCTAAGTCCTTAGTGATTGTTTCTCCTTCTCTGCTATTCAAAAATCTTACTCAGTCTTTTGTTTTTCTTTCCCCTGGACATTTTTGAAAATTCTGTTCTTTTTTCTTTACTATTACAGCACAGAAGTTGATAATATTTTGAAGAATTTCATTTTCATCCTTCAGTTCTTGACTGCTAGCAGGTATTTTAGATGTTGTAGGGGCATTTTTAATCATGCTCTCTCTCTTAAGAAGCCTTATGCAAATCTGTTCTGTACTTAATAGGCTTCTGTTCTGAAGAAGGTTTTTAATGTTCCAGTTAAAATTCTTCAAATACAAAACTCACAATACAAAAATGTTAGATAATAAAAAGTGTGACTTCGCATCACAGCAAAAGTTTTAACAAGGGACTTCCATAGGTCTCAATGAAATAATTAAGGAGCCATGGAATATATTATTCCTTTGGCAAAGTAGCAAAGTACATCTCTTTGGAGACATTGTGTAGGTATTTGCACAGAAACTGAGACAAGTTCCAGTTAGGCTCACATTTTGATTCCTTTGCCCTTTTAATCTGGTCAGCCAGTACAGGGACAAGTAGGGTTGAGGATGTAGGGTTAAGAATGTCTGCTTCAGCTCTCTGTTTGGAGTTTGGTGGCGATTTTCCATTTTTTCCATTTCTCAATGTTTTCTGTGTTTTGCTGTTTTCTTTTACCTACCTCTCTACTCTTGATTTCATACTAGTGTGCTAGGACGATAATTGTGCTGGGAATTTTATACAAAACACATGCTAATTTTTTTTCAATGATATTGTGCATATGCTGTAGGCTATAATTGTTTTGGAAGAATGCACTGAATTAGAAAGAGTACTTCGATTCAAAATGAGACAATATTGTGCCCTCTAGGACTCTCAAGATGTATATTTAGATCCTGCCTTGACAAAGACTTTGTACATAACCTTGCCATGTCCCCTCATCTCTCTGTTCTTCATGTTTCCAACGACCCAGCCGAGACAGAAATACTCCCCATCTCTCATCTCTTTGGGGTAGACTGTAGCATGCTCTGCACAATTTTTTCCGCAGAACAATCGCTTCGATTTTAGTGGCATGTCTTTGATACATGAAAACTGTGCCAAAGACAATTTTTTTTTCTAGCACTGGGCCTCATTAGATGCTTAAGAGGTTTATAAAGCTTTAGCCAAAATAATTTCAGTGCAATATGACATACGTTGTCTCCAACAAAACACTACATAAATTTGCAACTAATATGTCCTAATTAAAAGCTGTAATTGAATGATGTTACACTCTGAAATGAAAACTATCCAATAATTTTCTTATGAAAAGGCATAAATTTTGAGCTTTTCCCCTGTAAGCTTGGATCCTTTCCTTTAGCTCATGAGCTCACTGTCCAGTTGTTTTCTTTCACAAGTGTAGATCCCTGTTATGAAAAGGCATGTTATTTCTATCCAAAGTGCTTAATATACCATATTGTAAATACTTTCCCAAAAGAATCAATCTTCAGCCTTAAAGGTTATCTCACTTTAGTGTGCAATATACCACAATTTCTGCTGTTTGATCCATTTGAGCCAGGGAGTTGCTAAGATTATACATGGTTTATACTGCATGGATTTTTAATGTTTCACACATTAGCTTTTAAAAATTGCCTTCATATTCCCTATATTGATTTTTGTGGCTCCCAACATACAACACCCGCTGAGTGGCTTTGCCAAAACTCTCCTGATGAAAAGATGATATAGGAATCCTCAGCAGGGGCAAAGACAATCATAGATTAAAAAGTCTAGCATCCAGTTGACCATTTTTCTGAAGCCTCATTGTAAGATTTCTTCTTTTTTTTTTCTTCTTTCTATGATGGCATGCACAGTATAACTGCCTAAGGGCATGCTTATTATAGACTATATTTTAAAGCTGATTAAAAATAAATTCTCCATGCTTGCCTGAAACTTATTCCACAGAGAATCTTGTTTCATATCAGACAAGTAAAAGGATCTGTTGCTTATGTTCACCTTTTACCTCAGCCCACATTTAAAAACTCATATCAAATTTCCATTACACTTCATTTATTATCCAGTCTTTCTACTTTCATCAGAGGAAGCATTATAATGACTGTGACTTTGAAAACTTTTATAATTAATGTGTGCATGTGTACATATATATTTATATATTATTATATTTTATTTATACTCCATATAAAAATTAGGCTATCAAGTCTGACAGAATGATCTTGGTACCATAATAAACAGACCTCTCTTCACAATCATTCTGCAGCACACAGGACTTGGCAAACTGTCAGATGGCAGGATGAAGAGGTAAAGAGCAGAATCTGCAAATTCTGGCTGTGCACATGGGAATAGGATCTGGGCTTTCCAAGAACTTGTGGAGAAAATGAAACTTGGCAGGATCCATTCGGAAATTCATTTCATCTGTTTTCATTTTGCACTGTCTGTCATCTAGTTTTTGATCACTAAATGAAAAAGAAAAATGAAGTTCTGCCATATGCATTCTATAAATTTCAATTTAGCTATCAGGTGTCACACCTGCCACAATTTTGCTTTTTGCTGCATTTCAGACAACAGACATAATCATTTGTTTGTGTTACCGATGTTGGTTCAGGAAAGTTTATTTATGGTGGTATTTGCAGTAAATCTGCTCATTTCCAACCATTGCTGTCTAAACCTACCACTTGAAATATAGACAGTTATGTCAGCCTGTATAGGAAACATAATGTACAGTGTTAATGAAAGGGCACTATTTGTGATCTCTGCTCCTCCACTGAAGTGCCCTGAACCCTGAAACTGGATGCTAGGACATCTTGACCAAAGCCACACTCTACAGGTCTCAGGCCCTTCTCCTCTGCATGGGAGGACAGGTTTGCACGCCCTGTGTCTGCTCTGCTGCTCTGAGCAGGCATCGCCCCGCAAGGACAGGTGACGGCTGTGTTCGCTGCCCTCACCTCCCCGGGGACTCCTTTTCCCTGACCTCTCAGGGCTGGTTTGGATGAGGTCGATGATGGGCTCTTGGGGGTGTGGCCATTCCAAATTTCTCTTGCTGCTGTTTCTCTGGCCATGAAAGGCTGGCTGGAGCCTTCCCACATCAGCTAGCCGCAGGCGCCACAGCCCCAGCACGGCTTTGGGCTTTGCTCCTTTGCTGCTCCCACACCCAGGCAGCCCCAATGCACCTGCACTGTGACAAGTCACCCACTTCTCATTTAATATCTCCCAACTGCAGTGCTCGTACCTTAGAAGGAGGATTCTGTGCAGGGTAAATTTATGTTGTTATTAGCCAGCAGGATTAAAAGCAGCAAGTTATCTCTCCATGAGCTGTCAAATATATTTATGCTGGAACGTCTTCCCCAGTTGTGTTTATTTTTTTTCTATAGAAAAATATAAAAAGTAAAGTTGAAAAAATCATAAATAATCTCCTTGCCAAGTACCAGGAGAAAGTAGGGGTAGGTCAAGTTTTTTGGAAAACACTGATTGGGTGGTGGCAATGAATTTTTCCTTGGCTCCATTTCAATTTTTCTGAATTATTTGGGTCAAGAAGAGATTGATGGAAATTTAATAAAAACTGAAATAGAAGTCAAAGTGCTTTGCTCTGATTCAATATCTTGATATTCCAGTATTCCAAATTGAAAGGATTTTTCTACTTGAAGGTCTTTTTTCTTTACCATTTTAATTTTTAAACTGCTATCTTATGTTTTCAGGTAGTTCATGCTTTCTCAGTCTGACTCAGGTGGTTTGGAACTGTTTCAGACTTTTTGGAATTGCTGGAAAATCAGAAAAGGCTCATGTGGTTCTACACAGAGTAGAAATATAAGCCTATTGAATTAATTTTTTTATTTCCTCTTTTCATATTCTCTTCCTTAAAGACTAAATATTTGACCCACAAATGTGAGACCAGGTATGCAATGCAAAGTGCAAGAACTATCTATTAAATACTATTGCAGTAATAAAACACAAGCCATATATAGCAATCTTACTAATGAAACAGCATGATACTTTGTGGGTATTGTTATTTTGGATCATGGGAACATGGGTATTGTTATTTTGGATCATAGATTCATGAAGTCTTTTTCATTTTTTAAAGTTTGGGGGCAGGATGGAAGATTAACAAAAGTATTCTAGTTTGGCTTTAATTTATACCCTAATATTTAGTGGCATTTAATTTTAGGGTTTTATCCTTGCGTTTGGATAGGTAAGGAATTCACAGACTCTCATTTAATTACAGAGATTTTAAAAAGTGCCGATATATGTTCTGATAAATGTTGGTGCAGGATTTGAGAAAAATATAATTCACATTGAGGGAATAAGGTAGAGGATTCATAGGGTGACAGTGAACATCTGTAGAGTGACTTACTGGATGTATAATTTTGAAACTAACCTACTTGAGTTATAATGAGAAAGCAGCTGTGGGGGAAGTTGTCACGTTAAGCATTAAGCTTGAGCATCCTGATAAGCAGAGAGGCTGATACCCTCCTCACACACATACACCCATGCACTCTGTCATACTTATCTAAAGGGGGGCACATATCTCACTGCAGGATTCATACTTTTGTTAGCTTCTTAGAGCAGAAATTTGGAAAAATGGCGATGAAATTTAAACAGCAATTAGCCGGACTTCGTTTTTTTTTTTCTCTTATTCTTTCTCTTTGATTTCCTGGAATTTTACAGCCTGTGTTTGCTACAATTTATTGTAATTTCTTTCATGGAGCAATGGCAAACCTCTACATCTGCCTGGTCTTCAGTGACTGCCAGCCTCACTCCTGCTGCTGTAGAGCTCCGCAGTCTCGGCAGTTCAGCTGTGCCAGCAGAGCCAGCTCCCACTGATAGGCACACTCCTGCTCACCTTGTGAGTCACACTCTGTTGTGTGCCTTTCATAGGAAATCTACTGAAGTGTAAAAATATACAGTGTTTTATACCTGCATCTCTATGGAAGCTGAAGCACCATATAGCTATTAATAAAACTGTTGGGAGTCAAGTATATCAGAACGTGTATCTGGCTTTTTTTAGAAACTGACAGATTTAATCAATTAAACTCCAATGCTCTATTGATAGGTCGGGTTTTTTATGGTACAAAGATTTGCATTCCAATTAGTGCTTGCAAAAAATTTTCATGTTAACCTGATCAGTAGTATTTCCCCCTCCTTGGTGTCTATCTTATTCCATTGAGACTGAAGCAATGTGTCAGGAAGAGCATCTCTGTTACCTTCTGATTGAACAAAACTCTCTTAGGGTTCCTTTGAAATCTTGAGGGCTTGTCACTTGAGGCATTATTTTTTTAAGCATGAACAAATCTTGTCAGCCTAAGCTGAGAAATCAGCTGTATTTTATCAGCATTTTGGGATCAAACTTCATGTTCAGTATTCAGCACTGGGTGCTATGTGTGAGACAAATCTAGAGGTTGCACTATGCTTTAGGAAGACCACCTCTGGTGATAGGGGATGAGTTTATTACTGTTTCCAGAATATGTTTACAAAAAAAAAAAAAAAACTCAGATAGTTTTGCTAGTGTGCTATATAAAGTGCTTAATATCTTTCAACACTTGCTTATCTATGTAGGCATATTATGTTGAATTAAGTACAGCTTCTTTGACTCAAAGTGCCTTGAATACACACACAACTTTTTAAAGAGAATTAATTGGCATCATAGGTCTTTTGTAATTAATCCTCCTTAAGGCTGAGGTAATGCTGCTTTGCAGCAGGTCTATCACTTACCCAATTACTCACTGATTGCTGTGCACTCTAGTCTTCCATCTGGACATCTGTAGAACTCTGGGACTCAAATAGCTGCATGCTCAGTCCCATCTGGAAGGGTGTCACAAAAGCAAATGTCTACAAGATGTTGGAATAAATAAAACTGAGATGGTAATTCCTGCTCCTACTCTCTGTGCCAAGTCAAAGGAAAAATATTCTGTGGTAGTGACTGAAGACAAGAGAGGACTAAGCCTCAGTCAGTGCTCTCAATACCTTCCTGTTTTCTTGGAAAACAGAGAGCACTTTGGCAAGATGTTCTGTCACTGCACACTTCCAGTGTGCTTACCAACACACTGAAAAGTTTCTCAGAAATTGTTGAAGCCAAACAAGAACCCAAGAAAAGGTGAAAAATTCCCATGATGCCATAATGAGAGAAAAACAACCTTTCTACATAAATACTGAGATCTTACCAGAAGGAGACTTTTAACAGTGCTCATAAACTATATGACCTTGCAGACAATGAGAGCTCTTCATGCACATCATTTCTGTGCACATCATTTCTGTGTATGTGTTGTGGAATTTGTAAAAGTCGGGGCTGGAATTTCGCTCCCAAGACTGAACAGCGCATCTGTGCTATAGCACAGACAGAGAGCACTGGATCAGAAACACTGCATTGATGGGATAATGTTCAAAGTAGGAGGACTTGTAAAGAAATTTTAATGATTTTAAAACATTCTTTATACTGTGGGTGCAAAGCGAGATGTGTGGGAGTGAGTGTGATAAAGGACAGCTCATGGCAAAACAGACGGTCTGTTTTAGCATGCTCATTTCAAGACTGGCTTTATCTTCTGAATTGTCCAGGTCTTCTTCCATTTCTGAGGCAGTCATTTCTCACCCAGGGGAAGCACAGTATGTTACAGACCTAGGCAAATGTCCTTAATGTCTGTAGGGAACATTCATAATATCCAGTACATTCCCCACTTGTTGCTGCTGCCTTTCAGGCTTTTACTTCTTCAGTATTTTAGGCATGAAGGGTATTAAACTATAGGGAGAAAAAGGTTTTCGTGTGGATATTCTGTACCTTCAAATGAGCACCAAAATCTCAGTAGGATCATCACCTTTTCTGGCATAAAATTCTTCAGCAGTGCTTTTCCTCCCAGGAATTCATCCTACCAGACATTGCCAGCTTGCCAAGAAAAGCAGCAATGTCGCACTTTTTAAGTGCACTTGCAGAGAGAGGTCTTCAAAGAAAAATAAAACAAAACAAACAAACACAAAATAACAAATAAAAAAAAAACCACAAAACCAAAACTACCAAAAACACAACAACCCACACACTGCTTTTTATTTCACCCCAGATTTCTTTCTTCTGAAATCATAATATTGCTCCTCCAAAGCTACATGGGCAAATCCATCTGACTGCATGAGTGCCAATGCAAGGTATTATCCTGTTCATTTTAAAGACTGCTGGAAGTGAGCAGTGTGTCTTCCAGGCTGCTCTCATGGCAGTTTAGAAATGGAACTGGCAAAACACAGCTGAGTTATGGGAAAAGCATCGTGGCAGTTTAACACAGCCAGTCTCAGGCCTACTGCCAGTTGTAGGAGGCAGCTCATAAAGCACGGTGAGAAAAATCGCAAAGCTGACACGCAAAAATTTGCACTTGGTTCCTTACCAAAATTGCCAACTATGAAGTAAAAAAACCCAGAATCTGTAAATGAAATGGTTAACATAGGAATTTCTTTAAACCAGCTCTAGGTAGTGGAGTGGAAGCTCCTTCTTCTGTTTAACATAATCTAGGACCGACTTCTTTGCCTTATTCTAAAATTGCCATATAGACAAACCTAATATGCTAAAAAAAACCAAGATATCTTAAAGTATAGAAGGCATTATTTTTATGTAGAGTAGCATACTTTTTATTTAGAGAATATGTAGAATCTCTACATATTTTTTATGTAGAGATTAAGTCAGTTTCTTTTGGCCTTTCCTACCTTACATCAAAGGGCAAAATAATAAAAAAAAATATTTTATGTATCTTGAGCACACAGATAAAAACATATTTTAAAGAAATGCTTAAAACATTTTTTGTTTTAATGTAGACCAGTGTGAGAACCCTGAAAAAAGAATAAATTACAAGCATGTATAACAACCACATGTCAGTTTAAAAACCATGCAATAGCCAAGCATGAAGAGGGGAGTTAAAGGATTATATGTGGAAGAAGTAACTCTAAAATTTATATTATTTTAGGTTTAAGTCCCACCCTTATAATTGTTTTTAGTGGTGTTTTTATATGCTGTTGAATAATAGTTTGTCCACACCCTGGCTTTTATCGAAGGAACTGCTTGCACAGAGATTGTGCTGACAATAACCTCTAATAGAGCTATGGTCACTTAATTAAACAATTTGGAAGCTTAATTTACGTGACATTTAAAATTGAAATTTCAAGTATGTTATTCTGTCATGTTCTCTCTTGCTATTGTTCAGTAAAATACTGTATTCAAGGAAATCCATGAAATTACAATTCAAAGACTGTGATAAGAATGGATTATTTTTGTACCATTTTTAGCTCTCATTACAATTTTTGTTGCAAGACTAGGTCTGCAGATTGAATATAAAGTATATCAAGCTTTAAATTCGGTGATAAGTCATTGTTAGGACAGAGAATTTTGTGATAACACAGGCAGTAGATTAATCCTCTCTGATGACAGCCCTGCAAGTCTATGAGGAACAGAACACAGAGCAAGATTTATCCGTTGCATTGACAAGGACGGTGAGGGGAATGGGAATGGAACAAAATTAGTCCATTTGCATGACAGCCTAAGACTATAATCATATGGTTCCACTCAAATCCTACAGTAATGGAACATACAGAAAAAAGCATGAATAAGGCACGTCATTTAAAACTATATTGTACTCATCAACCT
Organism: Motacilla alba alba; assembly: GCF_015832195.1. NCBI lineage: Eukaryota > Metazoa > Chordata > Aves > Passeriformes > Motacillidae > Motacilla > Motacilla alba. Next base: position 12,196,085 of record NC_052023.1, on the reverse strand, counting down.
TTCCAGTGTCTGTAGAAAACATAATCAGAGAGGAAAAATTAATTTCAGCCTGCTAAATTGCACTGTAAATACAGAGGGGATACAACAGAATTGTTCAAACAAACTAAGTTTGTATAAATTCAATCTTCTCTGTATTCACTAAGATGAGACTATCAGACTAAATCTGCAGCTCACGTAAAGTAGCATAGTTCCCTTGACTTCAGTGAACCTGGAATCTCAAGATCTCCAAGGAAACCCTCCTCTTGATAGGGAAGCTTCAAAAATATTGAAATAAAAGATAATTCAAGATAGCTAGAGGAGAATTTTTTTAAATGAAGATTGACAAACGATGTTAAATACAGACTAGCAAATGTACACATTAATCTTCTGCATCCCTGTAGTTCCCTGAAACACACTGGAATTTCTCACCAGCATCCATTTGTGCACCCAGATGTTTCTAGGATCATGGCAATGAGGCTATAGGGAAGGGCTTTGTGAGCTGAAATCCAGCATATCATCAATTGAATTAATTAAAGCAACTGTGATTAGTGTAAGGGTTATAACATATCTACTGTGTAATGCATATACTATAAATGTGTAGTTGGTTTATTCTTTAAGTAATTAAACTGCAAACTAAGGCATAGGCACTAAGTAAATATGATGTCATTATTGGAAAGCTCTTGAATGCTTTGTCCAAAGGTCAAATTCAGAATTACATTAATTTTGTTGTGAACCTTTGCACTTTTTCATCTAAACAATGGAATCTCATTTTAATTTCCTTTCTTTTTCCACTTTAAATACAGGCATTTCTGTGAAGGAAGTTGCATATGACTATCTGCACGTCTCCTTTCCTGCAATCTTATGAAAAAAGCTGTATCATATGGTATAATAAGCACTGACTGGGCCACAGAAATACGACAGCAGTGTGTTTTGAAAATGTTTTAAATATTTAATTTGAAAACATCTGATTTAGTAAGTGAAGATTTCAGCGTACTTGTGATAGCCATTCATGAACAGACTTATTTTGCACCAGTTCTTTTAAAAAACAAGTCCTATAGCTACACATGAGCAAAATTTCCACTAAATTTAGTTTGCAGGCAGGAGTCTATTCAGGAAATGCCTGCCACACCTGGGTGTTCACAGACAGAACTACCTATGACTGAGGCAAGCACATATTTCTTGATGCTTTGTAAGTTCTGCAAACCATTCTGTCCTGTTTTTGTCATTATACTAATGCATGGAGCAGACCTTAAAACAATTTCGGCTAATCACCCAAAAGGCCAAATTGTCCACTATGAGTATGTGTGTGTGACATTGTGTTCACGTGGAGCTAAATGTGGAGCATAGATTTGAATTTACAGAAGCAACTGAAGGGGTTCTTTTCCTTATATGCACACTTAACAGAGTATACCATTTTTAAAAAATAAGTAATAAAGTATGGGGGCAATCAAATCAAACTGCTCACCAGCCACCTTCATTCAACCTCTTCTTGCCATTTGGAAGACAAATCAATTTAGTCACTTGGCTTCAATGATGTTTCTCATGCACGGTGTCACAGTATCACAGATTGCCTGCCTCTTCTGCAAGCCCTGCTTCTCTTTCTCTCTTTTCAGCATCTACATGGATTCCAAAGATAACCTTCATCTAGGTTAGCACTGCTGTGCAACTCATAACAGAATTGCTAACAGACTGGATGGGTTCTTAACTGCTGTTATAAAAATAGCTCATTCCTTTATGGTCTTCATTTATGACACATCTCATTATGTAGTTTCAGAAATGCATAGGGTAATGTTTAAAAAGGAGCTGTGCTTGGGGTAACCAAGCAGTGCAACCTCTGCTGTACAGGTGAGGGAGGCTTCTGGAAATGGCAAAGGTGGCCAGGGACCCACGAGGTGCAGTGACCTTCCCAAAGCTTGGTCTGTGTGTGCAGCTGCAGAGCAGAGCAGGGCCAGGGCCAGCAGCCTGTGAACGGCTCAGCTGACCATGGCCAGGCAGTACCACACTGGCAGGGAGCCCATGATGCCCTACCAGGCAGGACTGGACCAGAGTGCCAGGATGCATGGAATAGCCAATCCATAAGCCAAACCAGCTGGAAATATGGTCAGGAGCCCATGCAGATGGCAACAGAAGGCTGCAGGTCTCTGCCTGGCGTTGGGCGAACGCAGGTGCAGATGTTGAATGGGATGTGTCAGAAATGCAGTTCTCTCCTCACTTGTCTCGTGTCAAATTGTCTCTACATGAGAAAGGAATAGGTCTTTCAAATATACTCTTAGCTTCTGGGATTCTGTCCCCTTTCTAGAGATATCTCCTCTACTCCTGAAATGTGAATTTTGTCTAGAAACATGCAGGTGGAAATTTTTGGAGGGATTATTTGTCTACAGGAATAAAATGTGAATCTTCTGCATGCATTTACACGAGTAAATCTTTAGCACTCAGTTGTTTGCAGAAAGTGAACAAGGGCTGGTCACGAATGCTGTGAAAATGGGATTTGCTTTTAACTTTAAATGAATATTCATGAATAATTTCCTCCGCTATTTGCTCACCACTCATATTTAATGATATGGGAAATGGAATGAATAACAAGGTGCTGAAATTTGCTGACAATACACAATTATTTAAGTTAATATAAACCAAGGAGTAAAGTAAGGAATTTCAGGAGGAGCTAATAAAACCCGAGTGACTGACTAACAAGATACCAGATGAAGCTCACTGCAGACAGGTACAAGATAATGAACACTGTAAGAAATCATTTAAACTGCTTGTGCGTATTGATGGGGTGTGAATTAGCCCTAACCTCTGGGTTAGGATGGATGTACTATCCAGGAGCAGAGAGGAAGGAAAAGTGCTGTAAGCCAGGGGGGAGGGTAAGTCCAGAGCAGAAATCTCTCTTCAGTCCTACTCCAGCCATGAGCAGGGCTAAAGTAAAATAGAAATAGTAACCTCTAGACCTGTAAGAAGGAGTCCAAGCTGGGAAACAATAATCACTAGATTTATTTATTCATAATTAATTTCTCTTTTGGGGGAAAAAATTACATTAATTTAAGCTAAAAGGCAACTCTGAAAGGACAGAGTCAAACAATTCCAGGTGAGATGGCCACTACATGTGAGAAGATGTCTGAAGGATGCAAGTTAAACTTGCAAGTTTACTTTCAAAGTGAAGACAGCATCAAGAGCACCAGCACCATACAAAACATGCAACTCTGTGAGAGGCATATTTTGAGTTTCTTCAAGACATGCCACAATCCAATGCCTAACATGAAGGAACAGACAGAAAGTTTGAGCAATGAGTTTATAGGCTTGAATAAGGATGCTAACCATTTCAGCACACTCTAAGGCTCTAAGTCACTGGCCCAAACAAAAAATCTGAACTTTTCTGTAGCTGGTATGAACTCTCTGCTTTGTTGTACTGGGGTCCAGAGAAAGCCCTTTCTGGAGTCAGTGCACATGAAGAACATGCTTTACCAAGTGACTGGTGTGGTAGAAAAGCAATTGGACCATAGCAGGGTTGCCTGAGGACCTGTCCCTCCTGTCCATGCTCTCTCTCAAAGCATTATCCATCTGTCATTGAATGGAGAGGCTTCACTTACACTCTGTGTGCTACAGCCAACTTTTCTCCAAACATTTCAACTTCCCAGAAAATTCTCATGTTCCTGAAATCTTCAAGGAAGGAGATGATATCACAGAGAAGGAATATTACAGAATAATTGTTTTGCTGGCCCATGCACCACAGAGTACTTTCTGCCTGAGAAGGGATAATGCAAGAAGTCAGTGATTATATGATTGTTGTTTGTAATGCAGATGTTTGGGTTTGACTTAAAGCACTCTTGGCAGTTCATACTATGAACTTTCCACTCTCAGTCTTAAACGATCATTCATTATTTTCCTCCTCTGAGTATTATTTTGTTTCCTGTCATGGTCCTCAAGTATTTTTCCTTCTGCTAGAGTTCTCAGATAGGAAATGTATAAATTCTTGAGGAGTCACTGGGAGAAAGGATGAAGGGGTAAGGCAGTAAGGAAGGAAAGAGGGCAGGGGGAAGAGGGCTCTGGCCTTGGCAGGACTGTGAGAAGTGAGGCAGAACACGGCAGCAGCAGAGAGCCAGCAGTTCTCTGAACTGTTATCCAGGACATCTGTAATTGTGTGGGACTGAGAGGAATTGTGTGGGACTGAGAGGATGGAAAAGAGCATCTTCTTTTCCAGTGTTGTGCACACCTCATTCTGACCACAGTTCTGTCCATTCCTGTGGATAAATCTAGCTGGTCACACCTCCTCCTCTGCTCCCTTTGACCCTCATTTCTGCAAGATACACCCCCATGGCACATCAAGGTTCCTGGGAATGCAGGACCAAATCCCCATGTCCTAGCTTAGGATCATGTCATTCTTCAAAAAACATTGAAGTTAATTGGTAAGACCCCAAACCTATGGCCTAATTTAACCAGTTTTCACAGTGTTACCTGAGGACAAAAAAATTCAAGATGGCTTTTGTGGGGTATTGCTCTGCTGAGAGGTTGACTGTGGCATTGAGAAGGTGAACACCTGGACAGGTCAGGACAGGGACTGCCAGTCTGGGACTCTGTGGTAGGCAAACAAGAAGTGTCAGAACTCCTTTCCCATGTGAAAACCACAAAGATCATGGGCCTGTAGGACCCAGTCTGGTCATCTGGTGGTTCAGATGTTGGCCCTGCATTGTAAGAGCCCTTTGCTCCTGCTGCTCTGGGATAAAACGAGTGTATTAAAAGAAACTGGTAGTCTGGCACTTCACTGGTGTAATTATTCATGGAGTTCACTCTATTTCTCCTGCAGAAATGAGACTATTGTTACAATTTCACTGTTGCATGACCAGGAGAACACAAACAGACATGGAAACTGAATTACTTTATCCCTTTTAGCTGTGGGGAACTTTATACTCAATCTGTACATCTCTGCTGTATTATAGCAGATGCAGAAACAGAGCCCAATTTCTGGGCAGTTAATCTGGCTTTCAGAAACATTGAATTCACTTTAAATTCCCTTATTTCATGACTTCATCCGAGGTAAAACAAAGAGAAGAAAGGAACTGGCTCTGAGCACTGAAATGTGCCATTTCCTTCAGATGGACATAGCTACGCAGATTTAGGAGGATGTGTGCATGCATATGTTTATGTGAGTTTGTGTGTTTATTGCTTCAGAATTGCCTAGAGTTACATCATCCCAAGAGATCTATTCAGGCCTGTATGCTCAGATGGAATATGATGTTTGCACATAAAATGATAAGGATTTGTAAAGCACTCAGACAGGAAGGTGAGGTGAGACAGTTATAAAACAGATGCTGACACTTCTTTTGAGCTAGAGCCCTCTGAGATAGGCTGCCCTGTGATTGAGTGGCCTGTGTTTGAAAAATACTTTCCATGGATTTTTTTTATTTGAAAATAATTTTAACCAATAATGGAAATTCATTATTTTGATCTGACATTTAAGTACATTTTCAATTGTATCCAGATTTCAGTGACTAGAGGAAAAAACCCTATAATTGTCCTAGTGACAAGCATAAATGAAACATTTCTGTAGTATTATAATACCATCTAAATTTTTGAAGTGATAGGACTTGATTTGAAACCAATAAATAAATTTGATATTAAAAAACACAGCAAGCATCAGAGAAAAAGCTTTATGCAATGCATTTGTACATCTTCTGTCTGGTTTACATCATATTTTCTTTTTGGCAAGAAACTGGGTGACTCAACAGTCATTTGTCAAAAAATAAAAGCAAAGAATGAAAGATCATGATCATAATGATCATAATTTTATTCTTTGCATTAAATATTTATTATCCCAATTCAGTAACTGATACATGTATGTACTTATGTGATAGAGATAAATGCTTGTGTTGCATGCACATGCCTTTGGCTGTTCTGCACATACAGGTTGGATTATACTGGAGCACACTGTGACGGGTTAGATATTGGCATTTGAGGGGGCTGAAAATACACAGATCTCAACACCAAGGAGGGTGAAGATTTATAAACAATACCTGGGGCATTCAGGATCTCTCAATCTGGTACACCCTCTCACCATCTCCTTTGAGGATGACCTGCTGTAGTCTGAAAGTGGGGTCTGCAACCTATAGCAAACTGCAAGTTTGGTGAGATTCTTGTATATTCAGCTAGTGGATCAAATTTGATCACACCAAACAATGTCTTTAATACAGCAGATCATGCTTCTGCTCATTTAAAAAACACACCTAATGCTAGCTCTGTTCAGTTTTCGCTCCTTTGTTGGCACTATAGGCAATTTCTGGAATGAAAGCACTGCTCTGTATTTATCTATATTTATCTTTTGAAAGCTACATAAGATTGAGCTCTAGAAAGCCATCAGCTGTGCGTGTTATTTTCACAGCATTGTCTGCACAATCAGCATTCCAATTACCTTTAAAACAACTATGAATAAATAGGTTTTTTCATGATACAAAGCTTGGAAAGTACCCAGTAATTTATAAAAGCAGGCTGATGTCTTCCCATCAGTTCACCAGCAAAAAACAACAGCTTGAGAATTCTACAGTCACGTGTAAGATGTTATAATCACAGTGATCAGTAATCAGAAATGTGTGGTTTGAAGTCAAGCATGTTAACCTGTGTATATTCATTTACTTATGCCTTCCCAACTCAGTCTTGCAAAGATAAATGAGCCCATTTATAAAATGAGCAACACAGTTAAGTATAGAACTGGGGCTTCGCTCTCCATGGATAAGAATGGAAAGACTGACTTTTGAAATATTTCCACAAACCATTTATTTTTAATGTTTCTTAATGATGGATTCTGCAGTACTGGCATTCCACATTCTTGTACCCATTTTATTTAACTTAGACGTATGCTCCACTCTTTCAGGAATATGTACATTTGTGCGTGTCCCTCCTCCCTGCCTGTAAAGACAGGTACCCATCAATACTTCAGTTTTGTGACACCTCAATATTTTTTTCTCAGCATTTTTTGAAATTTTTGACAGCACAAATTTGAAAGTGTCTCCTTTTCATGTGTTCACTTGCTCATCTCCACTTGTTTAACTCCTGTCCCTGTATGCCAATAGATATTATCAGTAAATCCTTCTGGTTTAATCTCCAAAATGTCTCAGAAATCTCTTCTTTCCTCCTCATTCTCCCCATAAAATCTTTGTCAAGTCCATCCTTCTCCACATCCATTCCTATTGTGACCTTGCTGTCTTCAGCCTCTAAATGACACTCACATTAGCCAGTTTTTAAAGCAGTGTAATGCAAAAGTAATCCACTGCTCCCAGTATTGAGATCTCATTAAGATATTCCTAAATCCCTCTTCTTCACTGTCTCCCTATTGCCTTCTAAATCTGATCGAAGCTCCTTTTATCATCGAGTTGCTCTTGACCTAGCCTACCTTCTTCTGTCCTTGCTCTGTTCTTCCCCATCTTTCTTCTTTATGTGCTGCCTCCTCACCCAGTGGGAGTCACAGTGTAAACCCTGGCCAGCTGGACCTGTGCCCTGCCTTTGATGTCACCCAGGTACCTGTGAGTGCAGCGAGTTGGTCAGCAGCCCTATTCCAGCTGGAAACATCCTGACCTGATTGGCATAGTCCCCCTGGTAGGTTGGAATCATTGACACGTGCCTTTTTAGCAAAAAGAAAGAGAGGTATTTGTCTCCCAATTAATTGTAAGATTATGGGGTATTTTTCTGAGTCATCCACAATTTCTCCTGTATCCTTAGACCTTGAATCAAAAAAGGGAATTAAAGTTTTTTACTATAAATTTATTATCACTGGGGTTATGAAATTGCTCTCCAGTCAGTCCATCTGGACACCCCTTGCAGAATGTTGGTGTCTAGACAAAATTGAATACCACCCTGAGTGGTAAAAATGTGTTTCCAGCTCTTAAGGCCTGAATTTTTGGTTATAACTTCTTGCTTCCTGTTAAAATCTTTTAGCTTGATTTTGGGGAGTAATAAGACACAGAACAATAACATTTATTTTCTGCATTATGGGTTTTCATCTCCTCTTATTCCACTGAAGTTTAGCAGCAGGATTTGTAAGTTAGTACAGACCAGCTGAGCTTACAGTACATCCCAGCACAAGGGACAGGACAGGACGTGCAGATCAAAGCTGTCCTCAGGTCATCTGATTTTGTGTTCCTCTCTGGCTCCATGCATTAGATTATGGGAGAACTTAAGAAAACAAACAAATTCCTAGTCCCTTCCTCTCATACCCTTTAAGTCTTCCCCCAATCACAAAATCAAACAGGAGGAAGAAAGCCTTCCTACACCTGGACCCTTTGTTCATTATTCTGAAGTTCATCAGAAAGTAACATCCGGTTCCTGGAGCTTCCTCTCTGTTTACCAAGGTGCTCCAGAAGTATTTTGTACCAACCAGACACCTACGTGCTATTTCTACATGCCTCACACCTCCGTGGCCTGAGTAGAATTCTACCCACTGAACTCCAGCCAGCAGTGATCATGAGGCTGGAAAATGGTGGTGAGAAAATAATTCCCAAAATTTTAGAAAAAAATATTGCCAGTTCTAGAAACAATTCCCAAGAGCAGACTGACGCTCTCCCATCAGGTACTTACCAAAGTCCCAGCCTCTAGTCAGACATGATATATTTTGTCACAGCGACCTTCCACAGCCTCTTGTGTTTTATTTACCTTAGAGAGGTTCTCCATTCTCCCAGCTGCATGGCTGTTTGTGCACATCCCTCAGCTTGCATCTATAAGGACAGGCATATGTCATTGCTTCAGTTTTACAGGGCTTCAACATGAGAGTCATCATCTCCAGAAAGCTGGGAAATTACTGTCGGCACATTGTCCCTGGCAAGATTAGAGAAAATATTGGCATATCAATACATGATACAAGTACATGCTGAAGTCTCTTCAGGATGCTATAATGAGAACAGAGCTGCTCTCGAGTTAAACACAAAGACATGCCAAATGCTGTATTGAACATGTCTTATTACACAACCCATGAACTCATAGAAATTTGGTCTCCTTCAGTTCCTGAGTTTCCTGCCTCTTTCCTCCCTGCCTATGTCTTTGTTTTCCCCACAAAGCAGAGTTCAGTGATTTCCTGTACCTCCCTTACATCCCATTACCCTTAAAGCAACATTGCTTGACTGCAGTAAAGATCCATCTCAAAACTGAAGAGAGCAGTAAGAACAACAGCAGTTAGCCAAGACTGATTCCAAACAGAAAAATCTCGGGGCTCGCATGTACTCATGTCAGCAGGAAAAGGTGGAAGGAAGCTTGTAGACCGTTACCTCTGAGATCGTAAGCACCAAGCAAGTTACTATTCTCCCCCACCTCTTCCTCACCCTCCCTCCTCTGCTCCACCTGCTGCTCCTGTACTGCCAGCAGGCTGCAGTCACCCCTTCCAGCTTCACCCTCCCCCTGCCCCAGCCACTCTCCCAAACAGCTCCATGCTCCTCTAACCTCCTCACCCTGGATCCTCTCTGATATCCTCTGCAAGGCGCAGCCTCTTGTTTCCCTTTTGCTTTTTCATTGCTTTCCTACTTGCCAGAAGGCCAGGTCCTCAGCCCCTCCTGACCCTTCCTGTCCTGCCTGAGAGCCTCAGGAACTTTTGGAAGCGTGAGGCTTGGGACAAAGGGCAGTGTCAGGGCTGTGCCTGTACGGGACGTCGCTCTCCCCATAGTCATATGTGCGTATTTTGCACATGGTCAGATATTTTAAAGCAGGGAGGTTTTTTTCTCTGACACAGGGGCTCAGCACCAGGCACTGCACAGCAACGGCATCACCAATGAAACTGCTTCCATTCCTAGGTAGGTGAAACCTCTGTCTCCGGGGCGTGTGTGGCATGTGAGAAGGGAGTGGGATCTGACAAGGAGAAATTATTATATTGGGGGTGGCTGAAAGCTGCTGGGTACACAGGACTGTAAATCCCAGTAGTTTTGATCAGTACTGCTGCTGGATTTGGTAATTGCATGGTTAGTATCATCCCACAACCAAAGCCCAGAACGCCTGTCTTTATCACACTGTGGCTTCTGTACTGAAAAAAAAACCCAAAAAACAACAGAAACATTGTGAGTTTCTGTGCGTTTGATTTGGGTTTTTTTCTTTCTCTCTCTCCATCTGCTTAGGAAGTTTTTAGATTTCACATGCTGAAAACAGTAAAATGATAACAGAATCAACAGGTTTCTGTTTTAATCCCTATAGGAGAGTCTCCTCTCAGAACCACAGAGAAAATGTGAAATTTGTTGGTATCTAAATTGACTTGGATTACATATAATTATTTTTAAATTGTGAGTAATTTTAAGTCTTTTGAATTTTTCGTGAAGTCTTAATTTTTCCAAGAAAACAACATCTCTGTGAGATTTCATGCGGCAATGAAACTGTAACATTAGGCCAGCAAATATCCAGAATGACATTTAGGTAGGGAAAAGCAGAACTGCAGGGAAAGACAGCACCCAGAAGGATCTTTGTGTTCTGCACCTTTCACTATGTCCTGCTAACAATTTGTAAACTACAAAGTAAAAAACTTACTTTCCTTTCTGAGCTAAATGCCTTAAATCTACCAGTTGTAGGGTGTGTGTGATAGTACAGTGATCTGTAAGTTCTCTCAAAAGAAGAGATTCCTTTTTTTCTTTGTGTTGAAAACCATATGCATTCAAACAATGGGAAAGTAGTTATGGTGTTTTGAGAGATTAAATTTACATAATTTGCCCCACTGTAAATAACTTTTAAACCCTGTTATCATAATGATGTAAATATGTGACATTTCATTTTAATCTACCAAACCATGCCTCTGTGTTAGCTTCAGAAGAATGGGAGTGCTTATAAGAATAAAAAAGTGTGATCAGGGGAACCCTCTTTGGTATTTTTCCCTGTAGGCAGACATGTAGGGCAGTTTGGATTATGCTCCATGCATAATTCAGAGTGCAAATAAATGCCTGGGCTTTACTGGAAACTACTAGAGAGCTCTGAAAGCCATTGAAATGTTTCCCCCCAGTCACTGAGTGACTTCTATGCCATTTACCAATTTTATACTGGTTGAGCACACATTTAAGTTGTTTATCTGTGGTGTCTGCTGTTTTACCAAAGATGCCCCTGTAGCTGGTGGCCCTTGCCCTATCCTGCAGTACAACAGAGTCTGTGATGGTGTTTACTGGAATACACCCATTTTGTGGAAACCTTTGGCCCAGATCTCATTTTAGAGCTCAGAATAAAGGTATTAGATAATGAAACAAGACTGATTTTCCTTTGTTCCAGTTTTGATTTCCAGTCTGCTGGACTATGGCTGCACTTCTCCAAGCTGCAACATGACATGCCACAAAGATGCCAGGTGTGAAGTTCAGGGTGGGACAACAGGCTGCTACTGCTTCCAAGGATACACAGGAAATGGCATAACAGTCTGTAAAGGTAAACAGACTTTACCTATATGGGGTTTTTTTTGGTTTTCTCACTTGAAAAACTTACCCAAGAGCCCAATAGCTCAAGGATTAAACTTTATGTCACAGCAGTGTCCTACAATAACATGTCTTCAAAGCCAAAAACTTTAATATTTTCTGAGAAACTGTACAAATTATGCTCAGCTTGGTGTTTTGATACAGCTTCCCACGTATCTCAGTTGAGTACGACCTGTTTTCCAGCTTTTCTTTTCCGAGAGCTTCTTTGCTGATTTACCTTCAGCAATTTCCCTCGTGACTCAGGATTTCTGAAGTTAGGGCTGGTGTGGTGGCTACTGCACAGCCCTCAGCTCCCTGCCTCACACACACACAGCATTTGGCCACTCTTCCCAGCAGCTGATCACCGTCAAGTAACAGCTCCTGGGCTGCTCTAGGAAGACAAGGAAGTGTGCATGCCACAGAGACATGCCAGTGTTGATTTCTCTACTAGAGCTTCTTGCCAGGAAAATATGCCAGAAATCCTATTAAGCAATCTACTTTAAGATGACTCTGTCTTTCATCTACAGAAAAGGATATTTTCCACACCTTGATATTTGAGTTTTCTTCAACTATTAATAGCTCTAGTATTTATTGTCACTGTTAGTATGGCTATGTCCAGCTGCAGATAGGCTGAAATGAATCTTGTCAGTTTTCAGTATCCTGAGAAGTACTTAGGAGAAGTAACCATTTACCAGGTCAGTTTTTGTGTTTCGAGTATCTTGGGAAATTTAGCAGTTACTACTTAGTAGTAACCCTCTGGTTTGGTATGAGTGTAGGAAAGCAGCTCACAGTATTTTGGAGTTTTATAGTTTATTTGCCACGCTGTGCTTGGAAATATGTTTATTTAAGAAGATTTAGAATGCAAAAGTCTTTTTTCTAAGGCCTTCTTTTTTTTTGTTTTTAAGTTAGAAATGTTTAAAGAGAAATACAGATGTATAAAATAATAAAAAATGAGGAATCACAAAATCATCGAATAATTTATTTTGGAAGAGACTTCTGTAGGTCATCTGGTCCAGCTCCCCACTCAGAGCAGGTTCAGCTTAGAGCAGGCAGCTTAGGGCTTTGGCCAGCTGAGTTTTGAGTGTCTCCAGCAATGAAACCTGTGCTTCTCTGGGCCCTTGTTTCAGCATATGACCAATTGTGATTTTTTTTTTTTTTCTGATAGCTGCTTGAGGTTTCTCTGGTTGCAGCTTGTAACTTTTCCTTCCCATGTGCACTTACCACTGTACATTTCTAATAATAGTTTAGCTTCATCTCCTCCATAAGCCCTCATGACCTTCCATTAAGTACTGTGGGCAGCATTATTATTTGTCCTTTGCCTTCCCTTCTAAAGTCTGAACAAACACTGTTCTGTCAGTCTCTTCTTTGCATCAAGTTTTCATGTAGTTTCTAAATATATTGCTTGAATTTAATGCTAACCTTGCTGTGATAGGTTAATCATTATTTTTCTATCAAGCTGGTCAAAATAAAGTAAGAAATGGCCTTCACAACACTGGTTTTGTTCTTGCACTAGTTCAATTGTAGTACCATGAAAGTCAGCTGGTTTGAATAATAAGTGCACATCATCTTTGCAGAGTCAAGGGCCTACACTTGTGAATAATGCAGAGAAAGAAGAAAAAACAAGTCAATTTTAGCAAAACTGCCTGGTATACATCAAACTAGCATTTACTTTACCTAGCATCATCTGGTACCCACTGCATTGTCTGTACTGGTCTCGAAAGTCTGCAATTATGAACAATCAATTAAATTTGCAGTAAGGATACCTGTTTTTCTCACTGCCATAATTGATGTTCTTAAACCCATCCATTATCTTTGCACCTATTATAATGTTATTAAATCTGAATTTGTGAGGACAGATTTATCTTGCCTTCCATGCTCTTTTTTTTTCTCATACAATATCTTTTTCTTACTTTCCCTTTTACCTGTATTTTCTTAGAGAAATCAGCATTCAAATTTCATAAAAACATTCATTGAGCACTTAAAGAAATTTCAGTACAGTGAAATATACATTCGCAACCCTTGTGAATCCATTAATTGTTTATTAGAATTATACTCAGTGTTTGAAAACTCAGTCTTTTAGATAAAATTTCCAAAGTCAGTCCAGGCAAACAAGATGCTAGATGTATTTGTGGTGCATTGCAGTCAAGTGGCAATGGTTTGAAGCAAGTCTCATGTCTGGAGACCAACATTTTCTCTGGTAAAATACCTCAACACCCACCAAAGTCACTTACCCTCCAGCAAAGCAGCAAAGCTTATATCAGAACGGTGTGGCTGCCGGCCCTGAAAGTGAGACAATGTTTCTCTAGGGCAGTATGTAACAGGGTGCATTACTAATATTGTGCAGTAGTCCTCTAATAGCATAAAAAATTAACCAGAATTTTAATTGGGTAGGTTCTATAAAGGATTAGAAATGTAGGCTACACCCTATCATGAATAGTTTAAAGCAGTGAAGATGTAAAGCAAAGCCTCAGTTGTTTAATGATGTATGAGATCTTGCTGTTCTGTGTGGCAAAAGCAGCAGGTGTATCTGCTGTTCTAGAGATAGCTACCCATTTTTATTCAGTTAATAATCTTAGGCTTTTACAATGATAGTGCAGTCACCTTCAAAGGAGATCATCAATTATGTGTTAATACAGGCATTTTCGAAAGAGCCTATGTAGTACATTGTGTTTACATATTTGCCCTTTTTGTTATTTGGATAGGCTGTGAGATCATAATTACTGTCAACAACATTAGTAATTTTGCATAATGTAGAACTAACTTCTTCATTGTGGTTATCCTGGTAGACAATTAGACCAGAACAGTCATTGTTTTGAGATTTTCTTCTGAAACAAGCAATTCAAATTCTTCCTCCTTATAAACATGTTGAACAGAAAATGTTAGTTTTCAGGTTAGTCCTCTTAAGCTTTCATAGCTGAGAAACTCTTCATTATTATTTATAGGTACATTCTTACAGTGAAAGGTTTACATTTGTTTCTCTACTTTCACTTGCTTGTAACACCTCTTAAATACTTGTAAAAGTTATTTCTTGGCTAGCCCTGTCTTTTCACTGTGACACACTTAGACATTTTCCCTTGAGGTTTTTTTGTGCTGCAAAAGGCAATAATGTCCTCTTACATTTATTTCCTAGCACCATTATTGATGAATCATGAATCACTGATGTCAACATACCTTAGGAATGGGGTTTGTTAGTTTTGACTTTGCTCCCTCTGCCAGCTGGCTAAGTGACTGCAGAGAGCTCAAGATTATTGGATTTGCTGTGTATAGATAAAGACACATAGATATGAATTTAATTTCCTGGTGTCAAAGTCATGGCTTTTAAAATAATTATCCTTTTACAATCTTTCCCACAAGGTTTCAACCACTTTAAATTAGGTCATGTTTTGGACTTTCTGAAGGCATACTTTGGCCACTCTAACAAAAAGCTAATCCTCTTCATAATCTCATTGTCTTCAGCAAGAATATAAGCAGGAATGCACATAGTCAGGAGAATAACTGATTGTGGTATCTGGCTTCTTTTATATATTGGAATTATAACTTGCAGAGCAATAAATTCCCTCTGTACAGTATCTTCCAGAAAGCCATAAATGAGTCACCTTGTCAAGCTTTACACTTCTTAGGTACAAAATACTATCCCAGTTGCCTTACCTTTTCTTTTGTATTTATATTCCTTGCTTTATGTAGTATTAAATAAGAGAGAATGATCTCTGATAGTACATCTATTTGCTTTTTAGGACTGTTCTTGGGCAGATGTGTATTCTGCTTGTAATGCACAAGGCTTTAGCTTCACAATCTTACACACATAATTGAAGTAACATGGGCTAAAGCTCTTGGCATAAAAAATAAAGATATACCCAGAAACAACTGATTTATAGACGAGTTAACTTCCTCTGATGCAAAAATGCCACAGATTTTTTGCAGATAAATAGAATATATTTGCCATTTGTAAATGTATTTCCTTATATAAGAAGAGTTGGACATATAAATTAGGTGTTGTTCATAATTCCAGCTTTCTTCTGAAAGAAAATTAAAGGAAATGAACAAAATGTTTGATCTTTTAAAGAAGATAAGGGTAGAAGTAAAACTTCATAGAAGCCAATATTTTATTTTTAAAACAAAGGGGAAAATGAGTTGGCATCAGTGATGCTTTCCTAAGCAGCTCTGCTATTTCAAATGCTGGCTGCTTCTTGATTGCTGACTGCCAATTTGCTGCTTTGCTGGCACACTGCAGGAAATTAAAGTAAACAGTGTGATCACAGTGTTTACTTTAACTTTGTAAAATACGGAAGGAAAATGAAGCAGTGCTGTTTGTTCCAGGAGGGTAGGCAGGCAAGCAGGAAAAGCCTGAACACAATATCCCTCCCAGATATCCCTACACAATATTCTCTTGTAAATGTCACTTGCAAATTATACTGCAAGATTAATCAGTGTTACTTGTAAAATACTTACAGCTCTTCTAGAAATATTGAGCAAGGACTTAGGCTGTCGGAGAAACTTTCTATGGGGGCAAGGCAGTAACTCTGTTTCAGAAGTGCACTGTAGGAGGATTTATCATTTTACAGAGGTAAAAAGTACATCAGTGCAAAGTGGTATTTGGTATCAAAATACAGAATCCCTGTTAGAACACAGGGCAATTTGTATAAATCCAGCTGAATCAAATTGAAAGCACGGTCAATATCTGAACACAAACATATTTTCTTGTTTTATGGAGGGTCAAAATACCAACTCTCTGGCTTTTGCCAGCTATAAAAAGAAGTTTTCTTGTGAGACCTCAGTTCCTTTTTCTAAGATGATGTTGCTGAGACCCGCCATTGACTTTTATTGCAGTCACTGAATTTGTTTGGATTCACTGGTGTCTTTGTTGCCATTCTGCAGCACCCAATTTGTGTATAGTTTTTATGGAGGGAATTTTTACTTTCAAATCAAAATGACCCTGTAAAACCACTGTGTACAATCATTTTATTCTATCCAAAATTGTTCTTCAACAGTAAATTATTTAATTCAAATGTTGATTCACCAAAGGAGAATTTTTTTTTTTTTAACAGCAGGCATACATCACTGGATGTCACTTCTGTGTTTACCAAATAGTCTGAAATCACTGATATGGAAGATCCAATCCACACACTTCCTAAATTCGTTTCACTGCTATCAGTTACCACAAGCTATAAAAAGGCAAATTGCAGCTGCTCTAACATAGCACAGCAGGAGAAAGATATGCCTTAGCCAAACACTAACAGGGCTCAACTCAGCGTGTGACAGCTTGGAAAACTTGGGATGTGCTATACAGGGGGCCAAAGAAGATCACTAATTTCTAGGCCTTTTGACATTCTCTTTACCCTTTTTCCTTTCTCCTTCTCTTCCTGCACCTCCTAATCTCTACTTCTTTGCCTCTGTATTCTGCTGGAGCTTTCACATGGTTTCAGGGAAGAAGCAGGAGTCACCTTCAAATTCAGAATTCCTACTGCAGATTGAGGTAGTGGGCATTTTGGTGATCCCAAGATTTGTTGAGAGGCACCATTCTGCTTGTTGCACATTTAGATATTATATTTAACTTAGCCCATGGTTCAGGGTTCCTCTCCAGAGGACAGAAAATTTTCTTCCCTTGTGTCTTTTTTGGTAATAACACAGCTGAATGGTTTTTTACTTTTCCTAAAGTGCAGAGGTTGATTGCTGAGCTGTGAGATGTTACCCAGCTGAGGTATCTTGATTTCATATTCCAGATTAAACCTGTAGGCAGATCATGGAACTGAAAAGTCTGGATAAATTACTTGATTTTCTGCTGCATAACAGTCCACATGCCTAGGAAAGTGCTGGTGTTAATGTTAACATGGCAGGCTCCTGGCCTTTTGGGGACCTACAGCTTTATGTGTGTCTTTGCCTTTTCTTGTGCAAGATGTCACACTTTCTGTGAATTTGGGAAGGGCTTGATGGCTGTGATGTCCCTAGGCTGCTGGGGAGTAACCAGCTGTTGTATGGTTGCCTTCCAGCCACAAAGGATGGAGTTATGTTTATGTTCCTGAAAATAGCCATACCCTTGGCTAACAGTATTATTCAAAACAGCTTCTGCAGCCTTGAATTTATTTTTTATAGCTATATTCAAATTATGCTTTAGTTGAATTTTTTAAGAGTAGGTCAGGAATTTACAAAGGGAGCATGTGTTACAACAGTGTCTGGTGATGCATGAGAACATGAGTCAGGAAGAAAGCAGTGCAGGATGTCTGGAGTAACAATGCAACCCTGCTGAATAAGGCAAGGTGGAGGCTGTCTTACTCCAATTGTCTTACCTCTGTAAATGGCTGAGTGTGGAATCACATATCCTCTGAAGAGAGAGAGACATGGTTCTCCCAGGAAAATCTTGGGAAGCTGTGTAGAAGCTGTGGGAAACTTAGAGGAAAGAATTCAAACAATTATTATCTCTCTTTCTGTAACCATTGTCCATAGATATGACTCTCCAGAGTGTGCTATTCATAGTCCACCAATAGTGTGAGAGAAGATTCCTAAAGGCCAATCAGGTCTTAGGTCTACCATTGTTTCTATAAGAACTGTAGGTTTCTAATAATAAAGTGTCTTTTCATGCCTTCTGATTGTGGAGTCTCTGTATCACCTTTGGCGGTCCCCAATACCCCTTTGGTGAAAGCTGAGTCCGTAAGGTTTTGACTCAAAGTGTTTTACACATCCAAAATGTCAAATCCAAAAATGAAGAAATCCCTCCCAGTTTCCCACTCAAATGAGAGACAGAGGATCTTCAGAGAGTTAGCTCTTCTTCCTACTGCCAGAAAACACAGTTCACCTAGTCCAAAGCACAGTCCACAATAACTGTTTTTAAGATTGACCCTAACTTTTAGAAGCCTTGGACAAAGTCCATTTTAGGGACTTTTTAGATAGATTAATTACATTCACAGATTTGAGCCAAAAAAAAAAAAAAAGACCCTTCTATTTTTTTAATGTGTTTTGTTTACATTTTCTTGAAATGGTACTTTGAGCATGACTAAAATACAGTAATGCATTTTTGAAAGGCCCAGAAAGACACAAAACTTCCTCTTGTTATATCTTTAATCATAACCAGACTCTCTTTTAAATTAGTCCTGTTTGCATCTAAAAAGAGTTTTTACAATGTGTGTAGATTATGAGGTAGAAAAGAGTTATTTGTCTCTCTCAAAAATTTACTCAAACTTTTAGGCTGATCATCTGCACTTGGATGGTTTCTTACTTGTTTAATTCAAAATGTGTTTTAACCCTTGCCAAATAACGCTAATTTCCTTTCTTGAGAAAATACTCCTTTCATCCTACTTTATGGTACTAAGAATCAATATGTTACACATTCAGAGGACGTGGGAAAATTCATTTAAGGAGCTATAAACTTGTTATTTCAGAGTTTGCTTACTTTGTGTTTACCAGAGATATGATTCCCTTCCTGTGTGTCTAACATCTGAAGTAGTCCCAGGAGGTCCAACGTTAACAATATGTTCTTCTCACTTGCTGTCTTGAAGTAAAAGGATGAAAAGTATTTCCTAAACATGTATACTCATACATGTATATTAAATGCACATAAACATGTACACAGGGACCTGTGTATAAGTAGGCATGTGAATAAAAGCAGAATTTTCTATGAAAAAAAAAAAAGGGATTATGTCAAAATTGTCCGTTTTACTCATTCTGTGACTGTATAGTCAAAATTAGTTTTTGTTCAGGAAAGAACAGGATTTATTGTAAAGAAATTGCTTCCATACATTCCACTTCCTTGAGACTTCTCAACCTAGACTTGCCCATGGTAGAAGCTGCTGCAGCCATCAGACTGTGCAGCTTCCTTTGGGCTATGAAGTCAGTGTCACCCCCAGAACAAGGGATGCATCATCAGGAATTACACCCATGAGATGATGTCAGTTCTGCACAGCTCCATTGATTTACATATAATAATAGCCCACTAATCTCCTATACTCATTTTACTTTTTTGTTTGTAACTCTATATTGAACTCACAGAGTTCAATTGCAGAAAAGAGTTTTCTTCGGGATTTTTTTGCCTTTTTTTAATTGTTGTTTTTTATTTTCTTCTGCCAAAATATGCTGGCCAGGAGTGGTGAAGTTGTATGTAACCACATTTGAAATGTGTCATTTATCTAGGATGATATGCTGGTGCACAATTTCTCTGTGTATGACTGTGAAAAATTGCCGACTGAGCTGTTGGCAGAGGGAATATCAAACCCAGCTCAGCCCTGTGTGTATGAAAGAGTTTAAGAAGGTAATTGACACTTTGGACCTCTATTTGCCAAAGAAAGAGATAATGACGTTCTCCAAGAAGATTAGAATCTAACCAAACATTGTGCTCTAAATATAGAGCACAAAGCCAGGTGATGTTTGTGAAAACGCTGCTGGGCTGCAAGAGAGGGAGGGGGCTGAAGGACTGCAATTTTGCACTGTATATTTTTTAGATACACAGATTTAATTTAGAGATTATGGCTTGAAAATGAAATTTACAGTATGTGTGTTTTTCGGCGATAAGAAATTGATTTTGTGACCTTGGTGCACACTAATTGAAATATCTGGCACGGTGTTTTGCTGAGGTTAAAGGAAGCCATATATGCCTGGAGCCGCATTCTTCTTTCACCTTGAACTGCGTGGTTAATCACAGCCCCAATCACGGGCAGGAAGGAAGCTGCTGTTGCACTGGGGTACAAGGAAGCTGAATAATCTCTGCTCATTGTCTAAGGGATAGCTTGTTGTGTGATTACTTCTGGCTGGGCTCAGGAGATTCACGATTCCTTTAAAATGGAGAATTCTGGTGCAATTACCGTTCAGGGAGCGTCAGAGGCCAGAGTCTCAGCAGCTGCGCTGCCACAGCCGGAGCAAACACGGTGAGGGGCAGGGGGTTCTCCTTCCACCTGCCCACCACAAACCTGGCTGCTCCTTTGGGGCTGAGACACCTCTGTCCTGTGCTCTCTGGCTCTGTGCCAGGACAGGAAACAGGGAAAAGGTTCTCTGGCTGTGTCCTGCTGTGCGCTGTTCCAGTGGCATGGAGCACTCTGCCCCTGGACGGTTCCTCCTGTGTATCCTCCCGCTCTAAAGGCTGGTTGCAGCACTGAGGAACAGCAGCCACATCCCAAGGGACTCTGCTGGTGGGGGTTTGACTGAATATGCTTAATTTAACTGGGTTTCTGCCTTAGCTTGGACGTGTACAACTGTGACACTCTAAGATTGTCCACAAAATAGTGTGGTAGGGTGTCCCATTATTTTGCTTATTATTTAATGTTACACATTTGGTAGGTTGGCACAGGATCTTGTTTTTCAAAAAGGAAAATGAAAGCTCCTGAAAAGCCTTGACAATAAATGGTTATTTGTTCAGAACAGCCAAGTCTAATCTTTGTTTATGTTACTATGCTTCATGTAATGGTATTGCAATAAAGAAAAACAGTTCTTCAGGATATGCACTGGCTTTTATGTTTTATTTGTAATGAAAGCTAGGCACATAGGCAGCAATCTACATAAGTTACAGTAAGGGAGAACATAAGCTTGGATGGTGACTTGCATGTTTATTTACTTTTTATTTGTTGCAAAGTGCCTGAATCTCAATTTTTAAAAATGTGAAATTAGCCTGAGGTATTGCAGATTTTATGCCCAGAATTTTACCAGTGGAAGACAAAGAGAAAAGGTAAATTCATCCTATGCTAAGAGACCACTGCTTCTCTCTGCCCCGTCTGTGCACATGAGCTGTGGGTCTGTTCCCACCATTGTCCTGTCTTATGTTCAGTCCCCCAGCTGGGACAGAGTACAGCCATCTTCACTGCCCCCCTAATGTTCTAGTGAGTTTTGGGTACCCCTGAAGCTCAAAAGGGCTGAGGGTAACTCAGCCTTGGCTCACAGCTTGCACCAGAGTGTCATGGCAGGCAGGGAGATCTTGCAGCAATAATCTCTGCATCGCATGACAGCATTCATCACTGATCCCTGTAACACCAGAGGCCCTAAAGAAACACCAGAGAAGCTTCAGGGTGTTGTCATGGGCTGAAAGAGAAATTCAGTTAAGCTCTGCAGGCCTGAATAGGAGCTCTGAGTCCTGCATTTTTTCCTTGTGGTGATGGGAAAGGAGTAGGTGGAAAATTGTATTACAATGAAGGCTTTGCCTTACTTTTTCTCTTGAATAAATCATTTTCATGGGTAACATTGATCCTGAGGAAGCTCTACCTTTCCAAAATCAGCCTGTAAGGAGTTCAGAAGGGAGAGGAAACTGGAGGTACTCAGACAGTTTCAGGCCCTTTGTTCCTTTTCAAAATGTTCCATTATTTAGAGCTATGATGAAGCATGCATCAATTCATAAATATGACCCACTGTGCAATATAAAAAATATCAATATTTCTCTCCCATTGTGTCAGGGATATCTGGTGCATACAGAAAGACTTTCATCTCCTTAGCTACCACAGAGAAAATGGGAAAGGCAAGCAGCCTTCAAAAGTGACTCAAAAGCAGAGATGAGGAAAAGTTTCTAAAACTTAACACAGCTTTTCATCTGAGCAGACCAAAATAAAAACTGTGTAGGGCAGCAGTTGTAAACTATGCAGAACTACAATTTGGCTTCTTTTTCAGTGTTGTCATGCAAATCTTGGTATGGTGATTCCACAGCTCCTTCATCATACTCAGCTTTATGGTTAAAACCTAGGAAACTCATAGTAAAGCTGCCTTTAGAAAATGAGGTCACTTCAGGGATGCATCATACTGCATCACTGGTCTCACAGAAGTCAAATATTCAGTCCTAGGTGTGTTGGGACACAGCAGTGGGTTACACAAGTGTTGAGCTCCATTTATACCATTTTGCACACCAGGTCTGGGGTTTAGGTGGATGTCAGAGAGACTGGAATAATATTTACACAGCTGTAGATTGAAGAAAAAAAGAACTGTTAACTGAACTTTTTTATTTCCTATTGAACAAACAGGTAGTATGTTAGTACCACCAAATGCTTCTTGTTTGAGCAGGGATGTGCTATAAAACCTTTGAGCTTTATTCTCTGTTCTTAGAGAAAGCTACTGCAGCTTTCATTAGCTGTAAACTGCTCTTGAATTATTATTTAAGTTTTGGCCTTAGACTGATCACCCTACAGGAAACTTTTAACCTGGCAATGGCACATTACCCTCAAGGAATGCTGTGCAGACAGCAACATTCCATTTTGAGCTTGATATTCAAGCTAGTAAGAAGTCTGTGCTGCAATATGGACACCTGGCTTTGAGAGCTGCAAGGGAAATCCAAGAGCAGGGCTATTGCTGCCTCCACTGGCAGTGTGGTAAAAATAGACCTGCTGCCTCTGTTCTTGTAGCAGCAAGAAGTGGCAGGAGCACGGACGAGTACAGTCAGGTGTTTTATCAGAGTTTCCTGCAGGAGGGGTGATGCTGATGGCATTCCTCCAGCAGGGAGGTAGGTGGCTTACAATTGAGTCTTACTAGCCACAATGGCTGTTGGACAAAAAGCCACAGTTAGGGAAGGATTTTCCAAAGAAATATATGTTGAGGATTTTTGAACTCTCTGGCTCTATCTGAGGTGCCTAAAGGAGGACTGAGTTGTTTCAAAAGAATACTCCCAGTTGTGGATGCCAGGCAATTGAAAATCTGTCCCTGAAGTGCCTTTTATTTTCCTACCATCTGATGGCAGTTTGGGTTTTTGATTGATTTATTTCTTTATTTTTAACTGTAAAGACCTTTTAATTAGGGAGAGGAACTGTGTGAATGATCTGGAGCTGCTGGTGGTAGCAGCTCCTTGCCATTAGAGATTGGGTCATTAAATAAGTAGATAATATCCTCCTTATTGAGGAGATTTAGAAAATCATAAGGACATTGCATTATTACAGTGTTTAGCATTCACAAATAGAGTAAAAAACCCCATAATGGCAATTTTCATTAGCTGCCATGGATGCGGAGGGCTCCTTTCTTTGAACAGCCAAGCACTAAACAATTCCTAAATCCCTCCTTGTTACTTATGTTTTCTTCTTGGTGGTTAAAAACCCCATAAAGCAGAAATTGAAGACTTGCTATTAAAACACTTGCTGACAACTCCATTCAAAACATCCTTTCAAATAGTGCTATATCACATTGTGATTCATCTGCTATTCTGATGGAGTTGCTTTAACAAGTACCTTCCTTCTTGGTTAGCGCCCATCTCTTTTTACTGGAAAATTCTTCCTTTAAACACTTTACTGAACCTCTGCTGTAAACAAGCCTTTCTTTCTCTGGTGCTGTACCGTTTGTGCTGCAGAACACATGTAATGCCTAAAAAGCACAGTGACAAGCTTATATGGCATGGAAAAGGGAAAACTGCAAGAGAAATAAGTTTTTTTCCCCTCCTCACCTGTGTTGTATGGGCGCAAGCATCCTGTGAAATTAGCCCAAGACAGGGTTTCTGGCTCAGCATTGTGTCCCCAGGAGGGAACACTGCCCTGCAGGGCTGCCACACCCCCTGGCACCGCTGGGCAGTAGCTCTGCCAGGGCCAGACCCTGCAAAGCAGCACCACTGCAGCACCAGTGTGCAGCTTGCACCAGCTGAAGAGCAAACCCAGGAACATCCTGGGGATTAAGCGGTCCCCAGTGCATTTCACTGTTGAAGCTTGAAGTTGGAATTATTTACAGTCACTTTAACAGGACAACAGCTGCTCTTTACCTAGAGATGAGCCAAGAGCACTGAAAGAATTTGGATCTGAATTGCAGATGGATGGATTTCAATTTGATTCAAGTAGCTGGACTGCATGATTCTGTACTGTAAGCTCTCAAAGTCAGAGCTTGAGAGAAAAATCATTAATTTGGAAGCTGATACCCTGAAAGACTTTTATGAAGCAATATATTTTCATAGCAGACACAGATCAATTTAAAAGTAGTAATCAAGAGCCATGTGCTACGTGTTCACAGACAAAAAATGTAGGGAATCCAGCCAGAGCCAGACACTTAACATTCAGAGCATTCAGACTAGCACTGAAGATATTGCCTCTATGGAAAATAGTAGGGTTCAGAATTAAAGTATTGTGAATTTGTGAGATAATCACAATGCTGTGCAGACATAAAGATGCTGCCAGATTGCTGCCAGAAACTAGCTCAACATAACTTTTCCAGGCAAACTTGTGTTTAACTTCTGTAGAAACTTCAGAGAAAGGAAGAGTGTCTACAAATATTCGACTGAAAAAATGTGTTAAATTCTTGAGAAAAGAGAGAAAACTATAAGATAACCCATTAAAAACACTTTTTATCATATTTGAAAGGCATTCTCTAAATTTAAAGTCACTGTCCAAGTTTTCATCAAATGAGATTCAGGCCCAGGTCCTTGCCAGTCCGAAGAATTTTTAGGTGTGATATTTGCTTAAAAAATAAAGCATCCACACATTAGTGTTTTATGTCATGCAAGTAATTGCACTGGGTAAAAGCAAAATTTATATTTACTTGGATAGTCCTACAACTAAACTCCTGGAAATTTTAACTTTGCTCCCTTCGTAGTCTCTTTGGCAATACTTACATGAAAAAAATAGAAGCCACTAGCAGTGATAGGTATTTCAAAAGGTGGATTAAAATCATCTCTCGTCAGCTCCTCAAACATTCGGGATTTGTGCTTGGAGCCAGGCATGGTTTTCGTTCCTCTGCTGAAGTCATCCTCTGTCATGACTTAAAGCAGCCTGAAGAGACTTTTTTGTGTG
Organism: Motacilla alba alba; assembly: GCF_015832195.1. Taxonomy (NCBI): domain Eukaryota; kingdom Metazoa; phylum Chordata; class Aves; order Passeriformes; family Motacillidae; genus Motacilla; species Motacilla alba. Next base: position 12,171,064 of record NC_052023.1, on the reverse strand, counting down.
TTACATACACTTTCTTAGGTTGATTTTGCTCTAGTTTTCCATATCAGTGTTTACCAGTCAGGAAGGAAAGTAGGAAATATTATAATCTTTGATGGATACCTTTGTTTTAGCTGACATGTTCAGGTTTTTGGTGTGTCATGGTTTAACTCCAGCCAGCGACTCAGCCCCACACAGCAGCTGCTTTGCTTTCCCCAGTGGGGCAGAAGAGAGAGAATCAGAAAAGTGAATGTAAGAAAACTTGTGGGTTGAATAAAAGACAGTTTTACAAGTAAAGCAAGAGTCATGCCCACAAGAAAAGCAAAAGAGGGCTTTGATTCACCACTCCCGTGAGCAGGCAGGTGTTCAGTCATTCCAGGACAGCAGGGCTCCTTCATTGGTAACTTAGAAAAACAGAAGCCATCCCTCTGAATGTCCCCCCCTTCCACCTTCTTCCTCCAGCTCTACATGCTAAGCATGACACAATCTGTTGAGGAATAGTGTCATATAGGTAAGCACTCTGCACATGTTGTCACTAAGATAGATAAGGACAGTGGCATATTTTCATGGGTGTTTCCATGGCACACAGATCATAGTGCTTGGAAAAAATCTTATTTTTCACAAGGAGCCTAGTCTAGTGAAAGCCTGCTCATAGCTGAGGGGTTAGAACTAGGTCTTTATGGTCCCTTCAAACACAAACCATTCTCTGGTGATTCTATGATTCTGTAACAGGACCTATTGGACACATGCAGAATTAATTTTTGCTTTTATACCTCTTGGCAGATTGGGTGCATTGTTTTGCTTGTGGAGAGTGAAATTCCTAAAAAGTCCTCTTTGTCAATTTTTACTACTTCTCATCATGTTGATAGTATACACAAAGAAGTCATACAAAGAAAGGAGTAAGATTTTTACCACTGGTTTCTCCTCAGAAAAGAGATATTATATGTAATATATATGTTAGATGTTATATGAAGACATATGGCTCTGTATTACATTGCTACATGCTACTCTGTAGCATGAAACCACACAAAATCTTAGAAAACTGCAAGCATTGAAATTTGTTGAGACTAGAAAATGAGAATTATTATCTGGCACTTTTGGGAGAAATGTTATAACTAATAATTGCCTCCTAGCTGATTTTGTTGTTATTTCTCTGCTCCTGCCTTTGACAGACCAGATGTAAGCTGCTTTTGGCTGGACTTTCAATGGCCTCCCATTATTATCAGCTGGTACATAAAACCCTTCCTCACATATTTGTATAGCTGAGTCTGGTCACAGACTTGTCCCCTTTCCATCCTCTCTGTTTTCCTTCTATAGAATAACTCTGTCCTGATTGATGTTAAAAGCATCTAGTAATTTAGTATCATCCACGAATTTAATTCTCAGAATGTTCATCTCTTTTTCCAGAGCATTAAGAACTATGTAAAATGAAACTGGGCTTAACACCAGCTCCTGGGGAAACCCACTGGGTACCCCTTCACAGCTCAGTGCAGCACTGTTTGTCATTACCCATTGTCCTTTATTTACATTCTTGCTGCCAGTTTGCAATCCCCATGACAGCACTCTTACCCAAGACATTATAAGATATTTTTCTAATAAGATTTTGTGAGCCACTGTATCAAATGCTGTGCTACATCCCAGATACGTTGTACTTTGAGCCATTGCTGAGATTCATCCCTGAGGTTTTCAGGAACAGGGAGTAGTAAATCCCAACTCATATACTTCAGCAATGGGAATCTCATCTGAGAAGTGCCACCAGAAAACGAGGAGTGGCAGGGAGGTGGGACTAGCTGCACTTAGCAGATACAGTCAGAAGGAAAGGACAGAAAGGCACAGTACAGCTGATAGCAGGGGAGGGCTGCCATGATGGTCTGAACAGAGAAAAGGAGAAGGGCAAGACAAAGAGTCTCAAAACTACAAATCAACTTGATGGAGGAATTCTGGAGCTGTCAGCTCTAAGAGATGATCTCTAAGCTGTCATTCATTCAGTGATTTTGTTTGAAAAAACAGGAGCCATGCCTTAGTCTCCTTCACAGTAATTCTTCAGCTGCTGTTTGCATCACATGCTGCTTGGAGGTTTGGGAAACAATTTCAAAAATATCCAGCAATTCTCTGGATGAATTCAGATGGGGGTATCTTGTGTGTGCACTGAGCAGTTTGTATCTGTAGGACATCTCATGCCATCGGAACCATGTGGATTGTTGGGGACAGGAGGTTTTGCTCTCATAGCCCCATGCTTGGGACTTGTCCCTTACTCAAAACACAAACACATGGACAGACCTTGCACTGGCTTTACCAAGAGCTATTCCTGCCTGAGAATGGCAAGATCACACTGGGGATCAAATCCTCTTTCTCAAGGGATTACACTTCCTGCCAAATATGTGACATGGTTCAGTTTCAAGCACATACAAAAAAAATCTCCGTCACGACAGACATTTAACAGTGGCTTAGTATCCAGGACTGTCACGGAAGACAGCTCTCAGCATCCAATCTAGCAGGATCTTCTGGCCAATGTCTTCAAGACCTTGGGATCTACCTCTCTAAAATAATTTATAGGGATAGTATCTAATGAAGCTTTTGTATTAATTTATATGTATAGCACAAGTTACATTTTTGGGGGAGATGACTTCTGAGAAGCCACTTATAAAGACACTAGTTTTCCTTCCTGTCAACTTTTGTCACTGCTTGCACAGTGACACTCTCTTTTTGTGTCACTTGCCCATGTTCTTCCTTGGACTTTAAAATGCATTCATCAAAGAGATAACAGATTTAGTTTTAGACATCACCAAGGATTATCCTGTGAAAGCAATGCTACTGAAAATATGTAATGGCTGATTTGTAAGTTATGTGTGGGCACTTAATGCATTATTATAAAAATTTCAGTCCAGCTCCTGGGGAAAAAAAAAGAAGCAATATAATCTCACTCAAGAGCAAGAAGCTCTTCCTCTTGCAAGAAGCAATATAATCTTGCTCTGTTTCTGGCAGTGGTAGGTGCTTGTTCTGAGAGCTCCCAAGAGTCATACTTCCTGTGCTGGGACAATCAGAGGCAAATGCTGTCATTTCCACCCTGGAAACTAGCTGCTAATATAGTTACTACCCTGCTCAGAACACTCACATAGGAAAGTATGGGTAATAGTGTAATGAGATTTTTTTCCCTTATGAAAATATGCAAAAAGAAAATAAGAAAGAAAAGAAAATATAAGAGTGTTTTAAACCAGATATGCCAGCCTTAAATATTTTGCACCACCTTCCTCCTACGGAAATTAAGAATGTTTAAAGCAGACTAACTTAGGGGTGTGTTGGCATGGCTATGTGATCCCAAGATCCAATCCATACTTCAAGATGGCACCAATTGGAAAAACACTCTCATGAATATAATAATATGGGATAAAGTGTTGTTTATGATTTCTTTTCTCAGCAGATTAGCTATGTACATCTTGTAACACAGGCTGACTTTGTGGAATATCAAGCACTTCTAGAAACATGTTTGAAAATAAATTACATTATCCAGCCAAAGCAATATCAGAAATGTCCCAGAGTCTACACTATCTTAATGTTGATTTAAAATCATATATTCATATTACCATTTTATGTCTAGTAAAGCAATGTGATGGGGCCTTTCTTTTGCCAAAGTTGTATTATCTCATTTCTCTGAGTTAGGTAAACTGTAATGTGTCTGCTTTACAGATGGGTAAACTTAGCATAAAGAGAAGAAAGCCTCTGCTTTGAGTTAAGAAAGCCTAAATGTAAGCACTTTCATCTATATTGGTCAGTCATAGTGGCAGTGGCTCCTAAAATGAGCCTCTTTCCATTCATTTATATGACAGATTATTTTACTTTAAACAATTCTTGGATAAAATACATTAGGTATCCCTAGGGCAGGAACCTGAAATCAAGACTGGCACATGAGGCATTACCTGCCCAGCTGGAGAGATGCACTCCTGGGCTCGAGGTGATTGAGCTGCTCTTGCCACCTGAAGTAGCCTCGGTAGGAGGGATGGGCTGAAGTTCTACTCAGGCACTGCCTGCAGCTGGGTGATTAGTGCGTTTTTCAAGACAAGGGGAGGGCAGGATTGTTTAGGACTGCCTCTAAACTCCTTCATGCTAAAACACTGCTAATGAAGAGGACACTGACACTACCTCCATGTCTTTCTCCTTTTCTTCTTCCTGTGTTTGAATAAAAGTGAGTGCAACTGTGCTGATCATAGCACATGCTCCCATAGGTGTTTATAGGACCCCAACCCTTTGGGAATGAGTTTTCAGTGGAATTTAGGCATCACTACAAAATAAAGGCTGCCCCACTTATTTTTGACAGGGTCAAGACAGTCCTGACCATATCAAGAATCATAACAAAGCATTTGTCAAAGAGCTTTTGGTGCCAAAATTATTTTTTGAGTTGTGATTCAAGAAGGAAGTAGTCATAGAGAAAGGAAATAGAGTACCCCAGTCAGTAGCCAGTCTTTTCCAGCCAGCATTTTGAGAAATGCTGTATAAATTACAGGCATGTAAATTACAACTAGTATTATGAAACATTGGACCTGCGGGGGGTTTTAGCCTGCATATATGGAGCAGCCAACATACTGTTTCCATCATTTTAATAACCTATATAGAGCAGGTGGCTGATGCAGTTAATGCTGGCATCATTTTTCTTTCCCTATGTTATTTGCTGCGATGACAGTTCTGTCATTTCATTTTGACTATTTAAGGCTATTAGGAAGCATTTTTGGATAATCATCTAGTACAGGTATTTTCAAGCATGCCTAAAGCATATAGGGTGTCATCAACTTTCACACTCTGTATTTCTAAATAAGTATATGATATATTGTTTGTTAATCAATGAAAAAACTATGGACAAGATCACCAGCTGTGATAAACTGCCTAGATTAATTTAGTTAGATGGAGTTATAGTCTTTTGTTCCAGATGGAGATCAAGTCCAACATCATACAATTGCAAACATTTCAAATAAGTGAAACATTTCTAAGATCATTGAAATACATATTTTGCATTTCAAAGATAAAATACCAATATGTCATCAAACCATTTAATTTTCTTCCAAGTCTGAAAGTAAATTGACGAGAGATCAGCAATTGGCAGGAGAACAAATGAAACATATTGAAAGAGCCAATTTGGTGATGTCGAGGGAGGCAGATGTGTCAGTCTTACATCTGCTTCAGCAAAGTCTTTGTTGTTGTTTTTTTCTCCCTCCACCTTTCAAAAAATATTTCATTATCTAAATGTTTCATTATTAGATAATTGAATAATCCTTGATATATGGCCAAGTAGCACTCTGTTCATTGAAGAGCCCCTTTTATCTCCATGCTGTGATTCAGGCAGTTGCAGTTCATTTGTGGAAGTTTCTGACTTTTTTTCTCAGAACTCATCACACCTGACATACACAAGGTTTCAATTGCAGCTGAGTAGTTTCCTGGGCCCCAATACTCCAGATGCCAATCTACTACCTCTCTCCTGAACTAGCTATTAAAAGGGAAGGAAGTGGAAACAGCACTGAGATTTCCACTGACAGTCTGTTTCAGGGTATAGGCAGACATGGCAGAGAGCAGCAGAAGGAAGAAAAAAGAAGGAAGGGTAAGTGCTTCCATGTTTTTAAATGCAGAAAGCGAGGTGGGATCCTTATACGTTATTTTCTCAGTGAAGCAGGTAGATAGATATGAGCTAAGTCTGTCAGCAGGTGTTAGTCAGAGGTGCAAGATTGAAGTGTGTCAGAAGCTGCTGTTTGAAGAAATATGTACAGGTAATGAAATGAGTGATTCCCTGCCATTGACTTTGCCTTGATTATTTGTTGGTCTACGTCTTCTTTATTGTTAGTTTATCATCTGTCACATTCTTGTGAAGAGGTTTTCAGAAATGCGTTAACAAAACAAGGAGGCACAGTTATTTAACTCAATATTTTATAAATTTTCAAGGGGTTTGATAGGCATTGTGCCCAGGGTGCATCTGAAAAGTTGAAAAACCAAAGAATTTCATAAGATATATAGCAGGATCACTGGATTTGCAGAACCTTTTTGCCAAGTTATGCATCTGTGAATCAGACCTCATGTAGGCATTATCCTACAAACCAGGAAAGTGGAACCATGAAAATATTTGACTTTCTATCATTTAAAATAGATTAAAATTTCTGTTGCTAGGAGCTGCTGTTACTTGGGGTTTGGGTTTGGTTTGGTTTTTTTTTGGTTTTTTTTTTTTGAGTTGTTAATGTGATTTCAGGAGCTAAAGCTTTAAACAGAAAAAATACTAAATGTTGTAAAAGCATTTATTTCATATACTGGGGGCATATCTAAAGACTGAGAACTTTAGCCTTTAGGAGCCAATTGATGCATAAAAATAACAAGTAAGAGCAAGCAATTCTGCTCAAAATAGACTATCACAACCCTATTTTTGTCTGCAATTTTGACCTTAGATTCTACATTAAAACATTTTTCCTAGGAAAAGGAACTTTTCTTTAGAGCAGGGTTTAGTCTGCTTGAGAAGGTTGCTGCAAGGAGGGCATCTGTTGACTGGGCTAGAGGACCTCACCTCTGTGTCTCCAGATCATCTCCAGTGCTCAACAAGGGAAACAGTACAGGGCTTAAAGACAAGCATGAGGAACATGTAACTTCTCTGTAATACCAAAAGGGTATTCAGGTTAAACCTCCCAACCACTCAAATCCATGACAGAATTTCCTTTTTAGCTCTGCTGTTTAATGGGGTAATAAGGTACCTTTCTAACTGTGCAACTTAATCTTGCACCATCCTTTGCTGGAAGTAAAAACATTCTGGAGAGCAGTGTTTGAAAGGAAGTTTCAGTTTGTTTCATTTCTTAAGATTCATTATGTGGTTTAAGCTTACCCAAACAAGATCAAGGTACCAAATGAGTTCATATTGCTATCAAAGCAAATGTGACCTTTAAGGGTTTGAGCTCATTTTGTTTAAATCAAAACAGACAAGGTAAATGAAAGGATTTGGTAGATGGGGAACTGAGACAAAGGCAGGCTAAGTGATTCCACAGGCTTCCATCCACAGTCTATAGGACAGTCAATAAAAGAAAATGAAATCTGTGAGTCTCTCAAGGTCATATAATCAAGGGTGCATCCAGCTCACAACCTTTGTTTGTAGAGGTGGCTTCAGGAGCATGTAAGGAGTGGAAAATCAGGAAAGGAGACTGCTGTGTAAAGGAAGCAGCACACCTTTTGCATTTGGGAATTACTTAGGAGCTGGGGAGGTGAAGACACGGCAGAGAGAGGTGTCGTTGTGTCAGGGCTGTTGGATAGAGCATCAATGGAAATGCCTGATTCTCTAGAGGCACGTGGCATGTGTGCAACTGGGAAGGTCAACAGAGATGCTGGTATTTGTCAGAACAGTTTACACTTGCTTACTTTGCTCTTTGTTATCGGGGCAACCCCTTGCTGAGTAGCCACCAAAGTTGAGATTTCCTGCTGAGTTAATGACTTTTAATTGTGCTGTTCCTGTTATCATTCCAACAACACCCCTCATCACAAAGTGGTGTGCTATAGCCCTGCTGGCATAAAAGATGTGGACAGTATTTGTCATGCAGTCCACTGGACAGTCCAGAGCACTTCCCTGTGCTTAGCATAAATGGGAAGTCTTCGGTAGCAGCAGGCAAATGTTGAATTATTAAATTACGTCTACAGCACTTCATATAATTATTGCCCAAGTGATGGTGCAGTGAGATAAGCCTGGTGTCGACAAGCAGGCTTTTCCACCTTCGGAGTTTGGTTAACAGACTTGCTGTTTTGGAATTCAAGAAAAGTCCACTCTCTCAGGAAGAATTTAAATAGAAAATTAAATGGGTTTGCATATTGCTCTGCATGACAGATTTTTTGTTAGCCTTCAAAGTCTGCGTGATCTAACCAAGCATGTGGAAGCAAGATACATATTTCTAAGTGCTATAATTTTTGTTATTGTGGAAAATTGTTAAAGGTAAGTAGTTAGCCCAAATGTTATTTTAATTCACTAAATATTCTGTGGATTAATAAAACTGTATGTGGAGACAGTGGAACAGGAATGGCTGAAATCATTTCTATGTGGCTTCTCAGCTGGCTGCTTTCAGAGGGACTTCACTCTCTGGTGATTTTTTTTTTTTTCCCCTCAAAGAAAAGTATTTAGAGAAGAAATAACTCCACAATTATGTCTTGGCTAGAAATTACTGTAGCAGAAGCTCTGTTTGGTCCTCCCATTCCTTTCTGATAAAGTGCAATTAGTACATCCCTTGACTCACTCTGTGAGATGCTTGTGGGCAGGGGTGTTGTGGGGGAACATAAGCTGCTACCACAGCCATTCTCTAAACATGCAGTTGGAAAAGACAGCTCTGCTGTGCTGACAGAAAACATCAAAGCAACAAAACATGCTATTTTATCTGATGGGGGTAACAATATCTCAGCTAATAAAATGGCTGTCATCCCTGCCTATTGTATAGATAAGGAAGCTGAGGATGTTGGGATGCTCTTTGTTGGTACGCCAAGTTGCAATTATCCTATGACAGAGCCCTTCTGGGCTATGATTGATGAAACATTTTGAGGGGGAAAGTGCCTCAATAAGTGAATTTCATTGGATTTGATGAAGATATTGCTTGCACAATGGTTGGCAAAAACAAAAGCATTTTGAGTGGAACTAGGAAAATGTGGCCTTATTTAATCTGCCTGAGATGTCCTTGCCACATTCATTTATTTGTATTTTATGTTGGATGTAAACAAGTCGAATTCTGAAGTTCTTGTGTTGACCTTTTCTGGCATTGAGATCAAAGTACAGTCTGCAATAAAGATGAGAAGACTTTAAAGACTTTGGTGGCTTGTCAGAGTAGGGTACGTTTAAACATAAAATATCACAACACAGCAGCCTTTGGCTAGAACAGGCACCAAATGAAGTTATAAAGGATTTGTTCCTCCTCAGAAAACCCATCATTATCTTGCAGTTTAATGGCCTAAAAGTGGAGCCTGCTTAGAAAACAATTTTTCCTTCTTGCCTGAGCCTTAAGTCACAGGGTGACTCTGCCAGTTGTCTCTAGCAGCTGTAACATGGATGTCACCAGCTAAGAGGAAAGGCATGCCCTTTCTTTACTCAAATCCCTGTGTAGATTTTAGGACTGGTAAAACACTCCTCTGAACAATAGTCAGCCATCTATAAAATATCAGCCTTCCCAAAGCATGGCACGCTGTCCCATCCCCAGCATGCCCTTCTCCCTGGCTCCAGCTGTTCTGTATCCCAGATCTTTCAGTGAGGCTCTGGAGGAGGTCCTGGAGGTGAACTTTACAGTGCCTGATCTGGAGCCAAGGCAGCTGGTGTAAGAATTTGAGCTCTGATATATTATTTTCTTATATAACAGCTTGACCATTTGAAGATAAATGTCTTTTAAAACACTACTTTTTGTGTCCATAGTCTGAATTTAGATTTGCAGTGTAAACCTACTCTAAGTGAAATGTTTAATGCTTAGAATAATGTAAAATTTGCAACAATTTCAAGCACAGAGAACATTTCCCAACAAACTGAAACTGGGATTTTCAGTATGTTGATTGTGTTAGGACTTTTGGAGCAAACTTGAGGCTATCCTATAGAACTGCCTGTACTGAGGCACTCACAGGCAGGTGCAGAGGACAAAAGGCAATGACTTCTTTTGATGAATAAGACATTTGATACATGATATAATAGTTTTTCTAGACTGAAAACAAAGTTACCATCTTTACTGCAGCGTGCAGCACTTCACCACATTTCTAATTAGATGGCCCAATTTTCAGGGATACTTAACATGCTGCAGAAATCTACCCATTGCTTCTGTGAGTTCAGTTGATTCAGTAATCATAATATTTATCTTGATTATTTTTGTTTGAACTTAGATTTAGGCACTTTGAGCGGTTTATTTCAATGTGTGAAGGGAAGGTTTTTTGTTTTGTTTTGGTTTGGTTTTTTTTTAGTGATTTTCTTGGGAAGCAAGTTTTTAGCCTTTCCAACTGAGAACTTTGAAGCTGAGTAATACTCAGAGAACAATACTGGTGAAAGTTTCTGCAGCGCCTCCCACTCAGATGGACCCTCAGCATGGCAGTTTGTGGAAATCTGTTGTGCGTTTATTCAGTACCTTATGACAATCCTCCTTTTCTCTCGCCTCAGTATGTAAATTATACCCCTCACTTTAGCCAGTGGCAGCAGTGTTTTCTCTGTGCTGTGTAACTGGGACTTTTTCTCCAAGTGTCTGCTGAGCTGAGGGAGCGCAGTGCTGGGTGAACCCGGCCAGGTGACAGCGAGCAGAGCTGGGGCTGTGCTGCCATGGCCAGGATAATAGAGACTGGATTTAAAGGGCAAATTAACCTGGCCAGAGAGCAGCACTACTGCAGCACCCCTGCCTGTGATGGGACACACCTCTGAGCTCGTGCAGCCCCGCAGTGTGGCACACATCCTGTCTCCCAGTGCCAAAAGGTACACAGTGTTTTTACAACACATCCACACTCTCCTGCCTGTCAGCACCCCCAGGCATAAAATGCACATAATGACACCTTGTGTGGTAGGTTGTGTTATGGTAGACAAACTTAAAAGTGTTTTCATCTCTGATTTGTGCCACATTTCAACTTTATTCCATGGTATAAATATTACTTCTGTCCAAACTCAGATATGTTTTTAATGGAATTTTGGTTTTTGCCTACTAAGTATTTTGTATCGTTGGGATAATAAAGTCCTTAGCCTCTGTTTCTGAGAATAAAAACCTTCACGAGAAAATGACAAATTCATGTAGACACCAGTGATTATGAATAAACAGAATATTTCAACCTAGGATGTATTAACTAATGAAGAGTAGAGTTATTAGTGTAGTCAGCAAGGGAAAAGTCACTTTAGGTTGATTTAGGATGCCATGTACTCCCTCACACTCAAAATTCATTAAGAGATCTGAGGTTAGCTCATTCTGCTGTTTGACATGAAGCTAAAATTTTCCAGATTTTATTAGAAAATAGATCTATATTTTCCAGATTTTATTAGAAAAAAGATCCAGAAAGAGCTACCCAGACTATTTGGCATGAGGAGACCAAGAGTTCCATCACTTCAAAGCTGTGTGTTTCAGGAGGGAGAGATGAAAGAGGAAATTTGGCCTTAAGACCAGTCTGGCTTTTGGAAGAGATCGCTACAGAAAGGAGGAGAGCTAGATGCTTTCCCAAGTAGCAAATTCCACTAAGATGATATTTGGCTATTATATGGGAAAATGATCATAATCATCCAAATACCTGCAACCTTTTAACTGAGCCAAGCAGTACCACAGACCTAACTCCTCCTAAGTTTTATCACCTCCTGTTCCACTTCCATCATTACATTTAGCTTTAATTCACATCAGAAGAAAAAAAAAGGGGGGGGGAGGGGAGGCTGTGGGGAGTACACAAGATCAAAACCTGTATGATTTTATAGTGATTTCTTTTTCTGAAATCATCCACTGGGGTCAGTCTCTGAGAATATCACTGTCAGTAGTTAAGATGTTTTGACCATGAAGTTAAATACTTGCAGCATTGACAGTAGCTGGAAATACTTCAGTGGTTATTGTTGTAGTCATTAGTCCAGCTGAAATAATGCTGGCATGTTTTCCCTCTGGGTAGAATTCCTCAGCCTAATTGTCTCCTCCTTGCCAGACCATATTTGATATCTTCAGGTTTGGAGACTGGATGTATTCCAGCAATTAATGGCCTTTCTCAGTTATAGATTGAAATTATTTCCTTTTGTGATTTAGTCTATTATCCAGAAGTGAAGCTATTGAATTCCAGAACATTTAAATGGGATAACTCACAAATAGGACTAATATGAAAAGCACAGCCATCAAGCCACATGAAAGCTATGTGGGCAGAAGATGAATATTTCACATGTAATGTTTTACTTTAAAAATAAAATAAATAAAACCATTATTCTCTATTGTAGTATATTCTTCTAATGTCCTAACCCTAATATTAGCTTAGAGCAATAGAGGTCCAAGTGTTTCATAGAGCAGGATTAGGTCTCCCCCTCTAACCTCCTGAAGAGTGGCAATCAAATTTTGTCAAGATACTCCTGTCTTTTGTACTGCAAGTTGGGTTTGACAAAAGTAAATAGTGATCTCTGTGTCTCTCATGCCCAGACCAGACTCCTTAAGGTACTTCATCCACTCAGAGCATAATTAGCCTGTGGTTTCAGAAATCAATGAGCACCGTTCCACAATGGAAAAAAAAAAATAGCTTCTGCAGTCACTGCTTTATGGCCCTCCATGTTGAGTTACTACTGCTCTCAATGAAATTTTACCACATCTTTTATTGCATTCTGCTTTTTAAATCCAAAATGGAGCATAGTACATATCTCAAAAGCAAGAAACATTCTTAATACTGTTTCAGATATGTTACAGGAAATTATCTGCAATCAATTTGTCCTTTGGAAGAAAATGTAATGCAATGATACCTGGGCTTCATAACATACTACCTGTTTTTAATCAGCAGATTCAAAAGCTGAGCACTGAGGAACCAAGTTGTCCTTTCTACATGTCTAGCTGTCCTTGTTGCCCAAAAAAAATCTTAATGCTATGGTTCTAAATATAGGATTTAGCAAAAGCCTTCTAAGTAAAATTCAGTTCCTCTTTTCTCTTCAAAAAATGCTGGTAAAATGGGAAATGTAAACGAAGAGAGTTTATTTTTTCATGGACCAGAAAGGTAGTCTGGAAATGCGAGATGTAGGAATTCATGTTGTGACCTCTACCTTTGTGTTTTGCTTGCTGTTGGATGGGCCATTGTTGAGGGAGCCAGAGAGATCACTGTCTCTGAGTGATACCCTCTGGAACTGTCTGTAGGAGACATCCATCTAGTAGCTTTTGGGATTTAGACGTTAACAGAGTAATCCTGCTGTGGTTACACTGTCTTTCTTTAGATACATTTAATATCTGTTGCATGCAGACCAGCTAGAACACAAGATTTGGTGCATGGTAATGCACAACCTCTTTGCAGCCACTGGAGAATTGTGTCTTCTACAAGAGTGTTTATGGTTCTGATGTAACATGCAAAAAATTCTGTCGTACTGAGTTAGTGTTTCAGAAAGTTCTGATGCAGAGTTTTGAGAAATTAGTGCTGGAAATAACAAGAACCAGGTGCATTGGTAATTGAACAACTTTGGGTCTTATTTTCCTTAATACTATTACACAGTGGCTATTGGAGTATTGGACAGTTATGTGTACACAGAATAAGTAAATACTCTGAAGAAAGAGTTCATGTAATCAAGACTTCACTCTCACATTCTGATAAATCTACTTTCATGGATGGTGCTGATTCTTTACCAGAATTATGGAAAATGCATTGGGAAATCTGCAAGAAATTGGAATGCCAATATTGTCTGGCTGTAGTTTGGTTTGAGTTTGGTTGGATTTCTGGTTTTCTTTGTTGGTTTTTGATGCAGTTGTATTTGCGGTGCTAAAACAGAACTTCTGCTTGAGCTCCTATTCAATTCTGCAGGAGGGGGAATGGTTATCTACTTGCAAATCCCTTTCAGTAGGGGCCTGCTGTGCTACTTACTTTCCTTTAACAAAAATATTCTGATTGTGCATGTCCTGTTTTACTTTTCAGTTAAAGGATGTTTTTCAGTGAAAACAAGCAACTTAGCAACAAAAATGAAAGCTAAATGGGAAATTAAGTAATTTAATGACAGTGAAGTCTCTAAAACACTTCTGCTGGTAGCATTCAGAAAAACACTGATACTTGCACACTGCCAGCAGTTCAAGTCCAGCATATCCCCATTCAGCTGCACTTCACTTTGTGTTAATTCCTCGTTTTTGAAGGAGGCGAACCAAGAAACTAATGATGTGTCTCAGTTACATTCTGTCTAATCCTGAAGTAGCAAGCTTAACACAGGGTGTTTGGCAGGATGTTGAGGTTGGGTTTTGTAATTAAATCAGTGTGCGTAAGGAAAGGAAGAGCAATGTGATCTTGATTCTTGACTTCTGCTCTTGGCAGGTTTTCCCCTTTGCTCCTGTAACAGCAATGGTGCAGGTTAATGGGAGTTGCTCCTTGGGCATTTGTGAGTTTGAGGTCAGGCCCTTTTATGGAAACAGGCTTTTCACACACTTAAACCAAACATGAGCATATTCACTTGGAAAGAAATGCAGAAACAGTCCTGGTATTTCTGAGCCTGCCACAAGGAGCAATGGAGCAAGTCAGCTAGGGGAAAGCAAGCTTCAGAATTAGATATGAACCCGAGCTTGGCCTTTAGTTCAAACACACCTGTCTGCCCACTGCAGGCTGGAACTCAGCAGCCTGGTCTTAATTTCTGGCTCCCAAATGTATAATATGAACCACCCCAAACAAATGGATCCCATCAACTCCAATTAAAACTACCTTTGCCAGCTAGCTCTGTGCCTGAGCAGTTATTTCATGAATCATTGCAGAGCCCCATGTATTTGCTCATTTGTGTCCATCACTGCGTGCCACCTGTGCAACGAGCTCACACACCTCACAGTGTCACTGATGTTAAATATTTGATACTGCCCTTTGTGCTTTGCAGAGGCTCCCAGAGCAGCACAGGTGCTTTTGTGTGCTTCCAGCCCCAGCTGCCTGGCACAGTGGGAACACAGTGCTGCTGTTGCCATGTGACATTCCAGACCCCAGGATGCAGTTCTGAGTGACTGAAGGATAAGCCCATATCCTGACATAGAACAGCACCATTTCTTCTCATAGCCTTTGCTGCATGTTTGTAGTAAGTTTGATAAAGCTCATCAGATAAGGCTCAATGTTCCACTGCCTCAGTCAAGCTGTGTTTTCTCTCAGTTTCTTCTTCACATCTTGCTCACCCACACTATGATGGCCCCACTCTGGATTTCAAATACAAGCTGTAAAGTGCTGATGCATTTCCTGGCTGTGTTTTCTGAATAAATATACTTTTTTTGTTTTGAAATTTAGGACAGTGTTGCCTGGAAGTTTTTATTCCCCCTTAATCAGAGTGTTTCCTAAGCTGCTTTCCTTCTGTCTAATCTCTTGTGTGGGACCAAAATGTTTAGATTTGAGCGACATCTCACTTATTCACATCCTGTCAGATGGGAGCATTGTGTTGTTTGAGTTCACAATATAACCAACCAGGAGCTGTATGGGACTGGAACTGAAATTAGGATTATTTTTTATCCACTCCTATTCAGTATCTTTTAACCAGTTTACCAAATAATTCACCTAGTCACAACTTCTCACCTCAAAAACCAGCCTTGGAAATCCAGCAGACCATCTTCAGCCTGTTCAGAGGCTTTTTCACACTGTACTATCTCTGACATTACTCTGCTACAATCTCTCTCCTTCTTTAGCACTGCATTTTAACAGCTCATGAGACCAGCTTCTCAGCTGGTAAATTAATGCTGTGTTCTTGGGAGAAAGACAGAAGGAGATCCTGGAGTACTCCAGATACAAGGAGGTCGTGGTCTGATACCCTGAAGAGTGAGTGGCAGCTCCTTGTCCCTTGTGCTGAGCTGCCACTTGCACTGTGCTCAACACCCACACCCCTGACAGGCTCCTGAGACCCTGCTCTCCACAAACAGGGGTGCCTGACCAGCTCCAAGGTTTGCTTACAGTAGAAAATCTTCATAGCACTTCCAGGTCTTACCCTCATGACCCAGTCAGCCAAGGGGTGTCAGTCAGACAATAAATAATGAATTTGTGGTTTGGACACCCAAACTGATGCTCTGCACTTGCAGCTCTGAAGTGTTCTTGCTGAATCTCTGTTGGTCAGTACAGCAATGAGGTCCCTTCTGGGAGGGTATTGATACTCTCCATGCGGGCTTCTGCTCTCCAGAGGTGCAGGGGAGGAAGTGATGGGGAAAAACTGTGACAGGACCACTCAGTATTTATTTCCTCCTTCAATTATTTAATCCTTCTTTTAGTTCTGTTCCACTAATTTAAGCACCTTGTTCCTTTTTGTTCTCAAATTCTTGCAGATGCCTCTCTGGATAAATAGTTTGTTTCCAGTCAAGGACTAGTACCTTTAATGATATATACCCCACCACAACCCCATTCTCCACATATGAGTGATCACAAAGTATAGATTTCCTTTTTCTGATGTTTCACAAGTGTTGAAAAGGCAGGACGTTCTACATGGCTAAAAAAATGACAACTTCATCACTGGCCAGATAATAAATGCTGTTCATAATTTAATTTATAATGTTTGGAAATATCAGCAAAAGATGAGGGAAACAGTTTGGATAATATATTAACCCCTCCAAACCTTGTCCATTCTCTGAAACTCGACCTGAGTGTGACTTCAATATACAGGAAACTTTCCTTTCCTCCTTCTTTTAGACTGTTCTGTCCTGTTCCTTAAACTGGGACTAAGGGAATTTTCTATTGTGAGGCCCTTTAGTTTATCCAGATGTGAAAGAACTGCTGATCTGAAATCATCCCTTTATATACACATAGCCTGTGAAGATGTGAGAGAAAATATTTTTTTTGCTGCACTAAGACCTTATAGGACATCAGCTAGTTGCAGAGCCACCAAGTTAAAACCAGTTGAAAACTCCTGCCAAGCTACAAAAACACCCCAAGAAGGCATTGTGAAAAGCTCTTGAAGGTGGTAGGGAAATGCGAAATCTTAACAAGGCAGAGCTTGCAGCAGTAAGATTTCCTATGCAGCAACTGCATGGTTCCCTGCCCAGGTGTAGGACAAAGATGAATCAGGCCCATTATGAAAGCAATTCATATTTAAATGAGATTTCCAGCCCAGTTTCTACAGTCTCAAGTGGTTATTCTAAGCATCTGCTCTTTCATGCTGATTTAGACCAAGCTCGAATGCTGAATCTTTGGAGAATCATAAACAAATTGTGTTAAATTGCCATTAATGGAAACAAATCACAAGAAAGGAAAGGCAAGGTTGTTAATGGTATTGCTGTTCTTAACTCGGGCTTTGATGGCAGTAGATGCAGTCCTGCAGCACAGAAGTAATGTATGTAAAATCACCCACTGTTCTGAGACCTCCAGACAGGCTGAGCACAGCAGGGGCAGTAGCACTGGAATTTGTTTTACAGGAAGCCTTTCATTTCCTTGCTTTTGAGGGGTTAAGTGAGGCACTTCAAGCCCTGTTCTCCCATGAGGGTTACACTAGGGAAGGGTAGTTTTCGTTTCCCCCAGGGGCTCCATAGCAGCTCTGGCAGCAGAGGCTACTGTCAGAAAACAGCGGATGCAATGAATCAATGTATTCCCCAGCCAGCCGGGCTGCAGTTCCTTCCTGACCACTGCTGTCCACCGCTCAGACTGCTGTGTCCGAGAGATACTGTGTCTATCTTGATAGATGGGCATGCCCCAGAGGCCTCCGGCCTTGGTTTCCACAGATAGGTTTGCGTGGATCAGGGGAAAATTAATTGTTGATGTTTTCATTGCATTAACTTTATGTCACACGGGGAACGCAGGAAATAGAAGGTGCATATATTGTAGTGTAAGAGCTGCTTGTAGTGCTTAGTCACATCAGGCTTCACTAAACTCCTGAAAATCACAGCATTGGGCCTACGCTTGTTCCAGTGAGGCTCCGGTTAACAAACTCAAGCTCTGGTCAGGTGTCTTTGACATTCTGTTCATTTCTACAAAAATCTCACTTTGCATGGATTGAGGAGGACTGAAAATGCACATATAATTCTGTTTAACTTTGGGTTTCTACCTTGTTTGTTACTTGAAGGGACGAACAATTTATTTAGAAATTTATAAAAAGTAAAACAAAAAAAAAATTCTGTGTGATTGTGAATCAATAGGACAAGTTTCACCCCACAACTAACTCTTCATATTACATGTCATCATATCATCAAAAAGTCTATGACAGAGATGTGTGCAGTGCAATGAAAATCTTTCATAGATGTTTTATAGATCCACTTCCAAAAGATTTTTCCTCATGATATTTTTCATGTAAATACACAAGCGATATTACAAAAATCTTCTGTCCAAAATTGATAACTCAAAGAATTTTCCAAAGCTTGTCACAAAAAAAAAGCAAATTATGTACTTTTGTAGCTGTTTTCCAATTGTAGGTTATTATTTCATAACCAGGCATTATTGAAATACCATATATTTACCATATATGACGTGGTAAATCTTGCACTTTAAAAGGGACATGGAATACAACAAAGGAAATGTTCCAGGTTTGTTTTTCTCCTCCTAAAATCTTACGATTCCTCTAGCTTCCAAGTGCATCATGACCCTCAAATCCACAAATCAGTCTTCCTTTTTTATATTGGTATGTTTTAAAGTTTCTAAAATAATTTAATGCTCTCTATACAAAAATGTACTCATATTAATGAACACAAGTGTTTGATAACAGAATTACGAGCTCAAATAAAAATGGAGCTCTAGAGGGGTATATCAGTTTTTCTTTTTTTTTTTTTCCCTTTTTTTTTAAATCTATAATACATTCTCAAGAGACTAGTAGAGGTATGATTACATTACATTGATTACTATAACAGTAGTTGATTCTAAAACAGTAGTTGATTCTATCTAACCATAATGACATTTATGTACAGTAAAATACATGCTAGCTGTAATTTTAAGGTAAAAATGGAAAATGGATTTTACAATACAACTCTACCATGTAAACATTCTACCAGAATTCAGGTACACATTCCTGTATCTCCCACATATCTTCGAGTTACTCAACACAAATTCCCTTGGAAATTATTTATAACCTTCCTTACATTTTGATTGGTAATGACAAGATTTTAGAGCAATCCAAATCATAGAACTGCCATGTAAAAAAATAACTAGCCAAAAATGGAAAGCAACCCAAAAAAAACAACCAAGCCTGGAATCCCAACAACCAGCTCCACGCCCCCACTGTCATTTCTCAAGAGAGTGCAGCTATTCAGAAAATGCCTTGTGTATCAAACAGACTTGAATGTAACATTACCATTTAGCCATGATAATTAACCTTGTCATTTGGCTAGTCGTGCCTCTGAAGTCTCCAAATTTTTCATAATTTACTGGAGACAAAAGATGTTTAGAGCAATGTGTATTCCCGAAATACTGCCTGCAGTGTTCAATGAGTAGCTGTGTAGCATTAAATGCACGTGCTGTAATTAAATTAGGTAGCAACAAAGCAGGTGGACTGTATGAGTGCTGTCACTTAAAGTATCCTTTCTGCCTAGGCAGAAAATTTTGTTAGAAAAACATTTTTTCATCTATAAATCTCATTGTTTTTTCCTGACATCCTTTAAATCACAAATCCGATGACACTATAAATCATGTAAAATTTGGAATATTACTTTAAGCCCCTGGGCTCCTCATTGGAGTGCTGTCTGAATAAAAAATTCAGGTTGTTTACACAGAGAACTCAATAATATTTTTGCCATCATTTTTTATCTTGTAGAATATTTTGTGTAAAAAGGAATGTTTAGATAGTCTGCATATGAAAATCCTCTCCGTTTTTTTCAAACTACTTCTCTTGCCTTCCTCATTAACCTAGTAGTTTTCCATAGCCTACTTACATCAGTAACTTTTATGTCATTTATTTCAATGCAAGCAGGATGTGGTCCAGTAAATTATCCTCCTGCACAGTCTGCTCAGTATTACTTTAGACCATGGGAATAGTGAAATGAAAGCTCAATGTGAATTTAACTCTTTAAAATATTCATCCTTGTGTTTCCAATGTAAGTTACTGCTGTCCTTCAATGTTCAAAATGTTCTTGTAATGATCTAAAAGATCTCTCAATAAGAAAGCTTACCGAGGCCATACAGTCACCACCATCAAACCCCTTGCAGACATCATAAATATTGAGGAAAAACACCAATAATCCAGTGAAGTTATTTAGGTATAATTCTAGAGAATTTGTTGATAACCACTGTATAAGTCATTTTAATATTGCTTATAATTCCTTTGGACCACGGAAAAAAGGCAATTTTGCTGGATATCAAGGACTACAGTTGAACTCCTAGGGAAAAAATCCAAACTAAATGTTCTTGCATGTGGCCTTAAGACTCCTCAGCTCTGTTATTCCTCTACTTTAAATCAAGTCCTGCCACCATCAGTGACCTTCTACTTCTCATTTTCCATCACTACAATCCCATGAGCTTTCCAAAGTCAACACATATTCTTTTCTAGAATCTGTAGTATTTTCCTAAGACCAAATTAATTTTACAACTAACTATGATAGGGCAGTCCACTCTTTTTGTGTTGTCACTAAATGCTAGGCAAATTTGGGTCGCAAAGGACACACACAAAATACATTCGAACTGGACCCTGTGATTAAGATTTGCAAAGTTTTCTGGTACCTGATCTTTGCAAAGCTACGTGACAAATGGGATTTTTTCATATTCTCATGCTTTTTTTTTTGAACTGGGATCAACATCACACTTTTTCCTCCCTATCGTAATTCCACTTATACTAATTAGGTTTTATTTTGGCATTCTTTAAGATCCAAATGATACACATTCTCTGCTGTATTCTCATGAATACCAAGGCTGTGGACTAAATATTGTTGACATGTGTTGGCACAGTGCTTTTATACTTGGATTCCTCATTAAATTACATTACATTTTAGTTTTAATGAGCATAATCCATTTGATACTGTTGACCCAAATTCCCCTGAGGAAAACTGCAGCTCTGAATTGGTATTTGCATGTCTGAATCAACTGAGTCACATTCAAAATCATGTCAGACTTCAAATCTCAAAAAATGTCCTGTTTGAGTTATGCTGGGGGTTGTGACTAAGTTTTATTCTAGAAATGTATTCCTGCAAGGGTTTGTGGCTCATGCTGTATTTTAATCTTGTCACTGCCCCAGCTTGCATGCCACTTTCCTTATCTGCATCCTATCTCTGTAAACAGCTTATGAGAACACTGACCAGCAGGAAGCAGGAGCACTTTTCTAAAGCTCATCCTTGGGTGTCTTTTCTGAAATCATATTTCTTCTCCCTGTCATGCTCCTAAATCATTTCTCTTCTGCAATAAATTTTTGTTTCTCTCCCTGTTAGAATTCTTTCCTGTCATTCATCATGTTATGAGTACCTTTTGATTGAGAACAGGAACAAAATCCCAGTACATTTCAGGAAGTCTTAACTTTTTTCCTTTCTCATGATGTAAAAAATAGAGAATTCCACTCAAGAGTGACACCTTCTTTGGGAGACTTTCATTGATTTTATTTCAAAGTTTTGGGGTACTTCAAAAAAATGGGCTGTTGGAAAGATGGATTTATCAGTACTGTAAGTGTTTCTCTCAGTTTGCTAAGAAGTATGCCTGGATATGAAAGCTTTTGAAATTTTTTTCAAGTTTAGTCTGAAAATTATTAAACAGAATAACAACAGAAACCTTGGAAGATTCTGGAGAGGAAATGGTTTTATTGAGTCATTGCAGGAGATCAGCTATGCAGTTCAAAGCATGAGTTTATGATTTTGTTTGACCTTTGACTGAGGTTGCTGGATCCCCAGGCTCATAATGACAGCACATGCTGAGGCTCTGCAGAGATGACAGTCTCAAACTTGTGTATATCACTCCTTTTCACTGTGTCATTGGAGGCCTGGGATTAGCCCTGTAAAATTGTTCATGTGAATTTTCAGGTACAAAAAATTATGACTTGCACAGCAATTGCTAAGAGGTAAGGCTCAAGACATGAATCTTGCTGATCTCTTTGTTAAGACCTTTGGGATAACTAAGAAAAAATAATATACTTGAAGACTCAGGCCAGTCAGTAGGATGAATGTGTAAGTATGTTTTCCAGTAATGCTGAGAAATACCGTAGAAGGTCTTTTAAAACAGGCCATAAAAAAAGTACATTTAGATATAGTAGTTTTGCTTTGATGTCAGAGAATTAAGGGGTGATTTCTTTATAGCCTTTTGACCTCTGTTTTTTATAATTCAGAATTCCCAGACACATCCTCAGAGTGAGCTTCTGCCTGTAGATTTTTGGATAGGAAAAAAAACATTACCAGTTACAACCATGGCAGAACACGCATTTGTCTCAATCCTTTATTTCAAGTATATATCCAATTCATATGCCAATTCATTTCAGCATCCCACTGATCTCTCACTTGTTGATTCACACAGGATGAGAGCAGATGAGTGCTGTTGAACACCTGATTACATCCTTGGCCATGGGAAAACTATATAGACAAATACCAGGACTGTCAGCTCAGCATTCAAGACTTATGCAAGTGAAATATCAGAGCCAAATCGCCAAATTAGGCTTATAGAATACTGCTTTCTTCAATCATCCAATGTAAATATATTTTTCCATCATTTGTCTTGCAGATGATAATGAGTGTGAAAATGCAACTCAACCTTGTGGAGAGCATGCCAATTGCACAAACACAGAGGGAAGTTATTACTGCACGTGTATGTCTGGTTTCAAACCCAGCAATGGTCAACAACGTTTTGTTCCTAATGATGGAACCTCCTGTGTGGGTAAGTTATTACTGTCTGCCAGAGAGCTTTACACTGTCACTCTTCTCTTATTGCTTCTCTTAATTACAGAAATCTAGCAAAATGCTCTCATATTTGTGAAGTTCGGAATTTGCGTACAAAATTTCCACATTTTGGACTGGATGGAACAGGGTTGCTTAATATTCCAGTTCCGGCCCACACTTCTCCCTGACTACAGAGCATCTGCCATTGCTTTCAGTGACACTTGCATCTTGACTCTGCTTGCAATATATTTAAATCCACATGTCACAGATTTACACAATAAATGTATAGTTAAGGCCACACAGAAACCACCAATTCACCAATTTTTGCTACTGTTTCACTGGTCTGTGAGGAAGGTGGTCACATTCTCAGGAGAAAAAGTGGCAAAATATTCTGCATTCAGATCTGGATCAACAAAATTCTCTATAAGTTTGAACTAGTGTAATTCAAATATCTTTCGTTTGGAAACTTGGTTAGGATACTTTTGGTAATTTTTCAAGTCTAATCAAAAGCAACAAGCAAGATCAGTGGTTATCCTACCTCCTGTGCCAATAATTAGCCTCTGGTTCTATAGCAGTTGAATGGAACATGTTCAAAATTACAGGGGAGGAAAAGTTCTCTGGAAAAATGTTATTTCTAAACAACCATGCAATCCTTTAGGATTTCCTCTGAATGGAAGAACTGCAACTATTTCTCTTTTTCAAACTCCTGGTAATTTTCTCTATATGTTGTAAAAGTCCTCAGGGGATGGGAAAATGAGAAATAAATCTATTGCCCTTTACACCTTTATGCTGACTGTGTCTCATTCTAGGTATGTCTCCTGTGAGCTTGTGAGTGCTGACAACCTCTCTTCTCACTGCTCTTAATATCAGCAGAGTGGTTGCATATTAAGCCAGAAAGTGATCTAATCGACATTTCTTGCCCATTGCTCACATCCATCTAAAAGTGCTCTGCTTTATCCAGCTGCTATGAATCATTCTTAAATTAGCTGGGATGGAGACAGTTAGCACATTGAGCTGTAAATATTCTCACCATTTCTGCTCCAGGTTTTGATTTTCACATTATGATATTTTCTCAGCTTCAGAAGTTTGTCTTCAAAGTTATTTCTCTGACTGGTTTTGTGTCACTTTAACTTCTTACCCTTAGCTTGATAATTTCTTCTTTTTTTCCCTCTTTACTGGGCAGATTGATCTTATTTTATCCTCTACTAGAGTACTTCTTTTTGAATATCCACGAGGAGCAGCCAAGAGCTTTCAAAACACACACTGAAATTAAAAAATTACCTGTGGCACCTTTTTTCATAAAACAAGTGTGCCAATTACTTTACCAAGATGTGAGTCCTAAACACAACCTTTTGATCCACAATTATTTTTTTTCCTTATCCATCAGGGAAACCATAATAGGACATTTTGTACCCAATGGTTCTGCTGCTACAGGTGGCAGATGTGACTTGCACACAAGTAGCTGACATTTGTGTATTCAGGGTGACAGCTGAAGCAAATATCAACATTTCATTTTAAATAGAGTGCAAGTTATTTAGTACAAATCACATCACAGAACAACCAGGTACCCATCCTACACAAGTATATGGGGCCCCACAATATATTTTTAGATTCTGCAAAGTCTTAAATCTTCTTTTTAATATATGTATATATGTATATATGTATATATGTATATATGTATATATGTACATGGCAGTAACTTTAAAACTAATGTTTGAATTTTGGGGAGTATGCCATTATGAACCCTATTTGTTTATGCCCTCAAACCAACTTGAGTTTCCAGTAGTGCAAGTGTGGCACATAACCATGTGTGTGCAAGTCACTTTCAAAGTCCATGCACATTCCTGTGTGTTCCTTCTTTGGAAACCACAATAAGCTCCCAAGTAAAAAGTGATCATGTTCCCCAAGGTAGTAAATCAAAAGAAATCTTGGGAAAATGGCTTTGAGAAATGTTGGGTCACCCTTAATCCAGTCAGAATGCTGAGGTTTGAGTTGAGGGTCAAAAGTATTTCACCCATGTTATCAGGTAGAATTGCTGAAGAGATGACAAAGAAAGATGCAGATAGAGGAGGAGCTGGACAGTAGGAAGAGAAAGAGAGAAGAAAAGGATAAAGGGAATAGAGAAGGAAAAAATAAGAATGCAGAGATGTGACATTTCTGAAGACATTTTTCTGCTGTCCTGAAAGTGAGCTATTAAAATCTATCTTTTGATTTGTGCAAAAGCCATACTTTTCCTTAGACTTCACAATTTATTGAAAGTTCAGCTGCAGATAAAAAAATGAAATAGAAACCTACTTTTTTCACCCCAATCAACAGAGTGAAAACATGAAAATAGCCATCTGTGAAAGTGACATCCATGCCACTCTGCTTTTTCTGGGAACATGCTATTAGCTCCCTTCAGGTATTTCTGAGAGCACTGGGAAGGCACCCATTCTCCATCCCATCCTTTGCTGTGACAAGGGAGCTGTATGGTGGATGGAATCTGGCGTTGGGCCACGTCGCTAACTTTTCTTTTGCCTTTGTCATTCATAGCCTTTTTCATTTCTACTTTGTGTGTGCTGCTGCCTTCCACAGTGTGGAGACACGGGGAGGGAACATCTAGTCCTTTGCAATTGGAGTTTTCAATCACTTGCAAGCTACTAATAAGCAGAAGGTATAATGTAGACATCAAGCTGTCTTGACTGGCTGGTGAAGAATCAAAGCGATGTAGCTACAATCCTGTAATTGGCAAGACTGAACATAATAACTGTTCTCCGTACTTTTAATTTAATTGGAATTTCCTTGCCTGCTGCAACAGATGAGGAGTGACAAAGCAAAGAAATAAAATAAAAGGTTATAAATCTATTTTCACACTAGCCTAAGTGGCGTTGGTGATATTATTTTTCTGATCGCAGCTATTATAAAAGCTTCAAAGTTCAGCTCCGGGATTTGTTTTGAATATTTACTGAAAGGCCAGGGCTTTTTACAGACCTGTGGCAAATGCTCTTCTGTTCAAAAAGCTGCTGTTCTTCAACCTTTGCTCAGGAATTGCTGTCTGTGAAGACTGCTCACACAGCCTTGGCAGCCCACTCCTGCTCCCACAGCACATCAAGGAGGAGAGTTTGGGATCCTCACCCCAAAGCTCCACTAAAATTGGATTGCTGAAAGCACTGACAAGCTGTTGTTTGTGTGTGGTCCAACAATTGCATATTTGGTTAAAAAGGCGTAACTACAAAATATAAAGAAACAAAAGCCTACAGCTACTGCGCACACCATTCAAAGCAGGAACTTAAAAGCTGCATTCTTGCAACTGTCACAAACTGTTGGCTGCTCCTGACAATCTCACTGATTTAAAAGGGATACGAAGCTGATTAGTACCTTGCAAGTTCAGGCAATATGCCTTTTAATTTTGTCATCCAGGAGTTGTTTTTTCTTCTGAAAACAGTAAATTAAATAGGCATGATATGGACCCATTCCATATGGACAACTCAACTGCAGAAAGTCTATTTGCATATACTCAATGGGGTGTCTCTATCAGACTTTAAATAGCAGTCCTGGTGCCAGAGATGTGCCAAAATACTTGTATTTCTGCTTTTGTTTTCGATAATCCTCTCTTCTCATTAAAATCTCCGTTACACTTTATATCTTATATAATTACAAAAAGAATTTGCCTGACTGCCCAATAATAACAAAACCATTATTTACTGATCTAAAAGTTTATAAAAAGAAGTGTCATGACAATTTTGAAACATTTGTATCAGTAAATCATATGGAAACCTGATCCTTAGTATTTTCAAAAGCATTCAAATATTACTTTTTTATTGTAAGTTTTGGCAAAGATTGTTGTCAATTGCTGGTGTTTTAGCACTGCATTACATGATGAATGGCTTGTTCAGATGTACATGCCCTCCATGTAGCTGACAAGGCCAAAGAAATCTTTGGTTTGAGGGTGATGGTGTTTTCCAGTTAGACAAACTGGCTTTGTCATTATTTTCACCCCTGCCACTTCATTCAAAGTCTCTCAGTCTTACAGAGTCACACAACAAGGCACTGACAGACACTCACTTGTTTCAAGCAGAGCTTTATAATTTACTGATGTGAGAGGTTATTTAAATGCCAAGAGTAAGAACTTTAGCCTTGTGTCTTTAAATGACAGCATTTAATTATGAGGTATCCTGTGTGTAGCACTACATCATGCTATTTTCCTTCCCTTTTGCCAGATTGGTTCATGTATAGAGTGGTTAGCTCTATAACTATGCATACTGAGATCACAGAAACCATACAAATATGGATAATGCAAAACTCAGCTCCTTGAAGAGAAACATTAGCAGTTTGGGACATTAAATATGGAAATAAACTATTGCCCTAATGCAGAAAATCATAACTTCCTGCTTTAAACTTCCATGCTGGCACCAAGCCATTTAAACACGTAGCTTTCTTGGTGGCTCTCCCTGCAGAGCAGTGGTGGCTGTGCTGGGGAGGGCAAATGCACCTCCAGTCCCACATCTCCTGCCTGTCTGTGCAGGAGTCTGAATGGCTTTTCCATGGCAGCTTCTGAGCTTCAGGCTTAAAGCACAGCATATCAGGTTCAAATCAGAGCATTGGCTCATTGAGGAAAAAAGATGTATGAAAGTGAGGTGGGACTTCAACCTTAAACCCCAGGGAGACCTCGGTCCAAATAAATAGATGGCCCTCAAGTATCCTTCATGTATTTTTTTGCATTCCCTCTATGAATCCATATGCATGCAGTATATCTTTCCATTTTTCAATAATAGCCTTATTTCACATGTATTGTTGCTCCTTTTTGTGCTCCTTTTTGAAAACCACCAATATTCTTGTGCCAAAAGTAGAGTGTGACACTAGTTCCTATATGCTAATAGTGTATTTCCAGCCACTCCAAATCTGTTTTCTGCTTGTCTTTCTTAACCAGTGGCTGAGCAGAGGCTGCCTGTCAATTCAGACAGCTCTTCTCCTCCACTGATCAATTAACCACGTCTCCTTTTTTCACCAATTTCTTTCCAAAACCAAGCATCATACTAAGCATCATAAAACTAAGCTCTTGACTGGAGCTGCCATCCTCTCTCCTCCATTCCCTGCACTGTCTTTCCTTCTGTTCAGTTCTCAGGCTGTTACTTTAAACCCACTCATGTACCACTTCATTTTTCAGATATACCTGTCCAAAAGCTCTTCATGTTTTTCTCCTTTCCAGCACAGCACTTCACAGTCCATTACTTCATTCGCCAGAATTATTTGGTATAGCTCCCAGTTTGCTTTCTCCATTGAGTTATTTGATCTTTATCCTTAGCCAGCCAAATAATGCAAAATAATCCCTCCAGCCAGGGATTTAGTACCCAGCTCTCCTAAACTGATCAATTCATGGATTCCCTTACTGGAATTCATTGGTTTTGCTCTTGGACTATGCCCCACCCAGTTACTGAACTTGTCTACGTAATGGCAATTTATTTAGAAGCACAAAAGACATTTTAGGCAAATGTAATTTAAATGTGAATTTAAAAATAAATTTTAAAAAAGGATACGCCAAGCACTTTAAAGGGCACAGAGTTTAGTTCTTAGATTAACAAGATGGACTGAGTGAGCTTTTACAGTGTCTTTTTAAAGCTGCAACTTAAAGGACAAGTCTGCAGGGTTTGTTTTTTTTTCTTATTCTAACTGAGCTGAGAAAATCTATTTAGTCTAATCTCTGAAAAATGGATTTCAGGTGATTTGCATCATGCCAACCATTTTGTTATGATAGAATTAATATGGTTTTAAAACATGAGCAGTGTAATATTATAGAGCAATAAAAGCGGTGGTATAAAAATATAATCAATTACGATTTATGCATCTAATCCTTAAGTATTATAATTGGCAGGGGTTTTGCCATTGAGATTGTGGGTTTAGTTTTTGCTTCTTTTTATTACATGAAATTTTATTATGAAACTGCTTGTAGTGTGCGGGGCTATTATCAACAAAGCAGCAAGGTGTTATTCTTTACATACTTAATAAAAATTCAATTTCTTACGATATTTGCAGATGTAGATGAGTGCAGCAATGAAGGAAGTGTTGCCTGTGGAGATCATGCAAAATGTGAAAACGTGGATGGAGGGTTTAACTGCTCCTGTAAGGAAGGTTATCAACCATCCACAGGAAAATTGCAGTTTAAGCCAAATGATGGCACTTCCTGCCAAGGTACATGATATTATAAAGGTTTATGTGTTATTATAGAGATACATCTTCTGAGAAACCCACCAGTGCCTATTTATCTTCAGTTAGATTAATCAGCAAGACATGAAAAAGAGGCAAGGCTGTGGCATCTACAATTCCGAAGAATAGAATAATTTTGTAAATGTATTTCTGCTAAACAGTGTGATGAGATCCATCTGAAATAATGGTTACCTCCTCACAGTTGTCAGATCTGTGCTCCTCTCTGTAAATTTGAGCTCTCTCTGCTCCACCTGTGGAAGTCCCATAAAAGGGACCAAATTCTCTACCTGAATAAAACAGCTCATTCCAATCCAATGCTATAATTTTGGCCAAGATAAAGTCTTTGTAATTGAAGTTTGAGAATGGAATGCTGTGGTTTATGTGCATAAATTCAGAATGCTGGTGGTTTGGGGAATGACCTAGACAAGCGCTTATGCAATTAGTGTGTATTGAATATTGATTGAACTGCAGTGTATAATTAGTTTCCCTTTTTATTTTTACAGAAAATCCAAAGGCCAAGTGTGAGTTATTCAAAGACTGTATAGCTGAACATATTAATAGAACTTTAGCCAGAGTAAGTAGCACTAGTTTGTAGATTAATTTCCAAATCCTTTAATTGTTTCTGTTTGAAACTGCTATTTCAATTATAATAGTTCTTAAACAGTTTTTAACAAAGGCTTGAAGCATACAATTGAACTTAAGCATGTTGACAGAAGGCTTTTTAATAATTCCAAATTATTTGAACTGGGTTGTATGTTCTACTCATGATAATAACTTGCTGGGAATCTGCGTGTTCTCTTTCCAGCAAAGTGAGTCATGATGCATGAAAAATTCAGAAGTGTGGTAATCACTCAGCTGTTTCTGTAATTTCTGGAGTTACACACTGCTGCATTTACTGATGTGCAATTATTTTCTTGTTCAGAAGGAAGGCAAGATAGCTTACCAAAGTAATGTCAACAAGTGACTAAATAGAAAAGGGAGCCAGCATCAAACCATGCTGGTTTATTTACTCCTCAAAGGAGAGTGTGTAAAGTGATACAGGATTTATAGAAACAAATACTCTGTGGCTAGAGTATTTTTCACCAGAAAATATTTTTTCACCAGAAACAGGGATTCCTGAAGCCAATTAAAATATATTAATGACTGCATTATCCATTATTCTACAGCTACAGTATTGTCTAATTTTAAAAGGATAAATGAAGCATAAGCATAAATAAATTAAAAGCAATTGTATATGTTTGAATTTGATATTAAGCAATTTGATTCAGTTACTGGATTAAAAAATATATTATTTTAAATAATTTTATTAACCTAGTATTACATATATAAAGTGTTAACATACTTCTTATATTTACCTGCAATGTAATGCATCATATCACATACAATACCTGCTTATCACACTTAGGTGCAAAGGCATGGTAAATGTTACAGCAGAATATTAGAGTGAGATTTTTTAAAAGATCCACTCAAATTAAACTTAAATTAATAATTGAAAATACTTTCTTGTAAATAACTGTCAGATTTTCAGTCTGTTTTTTAGTTCTGTCCAGTTACAGTCAAAGACAAAGCAAGCCCCATATAAATTGTTTAACAGCAGAGTAAAGATCATACAAAATCATATGTTGAGTGTTTTATTAATTGGATTCCAGTATTGTGAAGTAAGAATTCTTCTCTTATTCAGCCATGAGACTTAAATGCAGAAGGTTAATCTTCATCTCACACTCTCCTGCCTATATTTTAAACTAGCTGTTTTATGTAAGTGCATTTAGCAGTTTATAAGCTGAAGAGCTGAAGTACTGAATTCACTCACTACATGCTTTATAATTTGCATTTGAGAAAAAACAACTAAAAAAATACAAATACTTCCCATCTGCTCCCACCTCTTCAGTTAAATTTTAAAGAAAAGTCAATAGATTAATACAGAAGCAGCATAATCATATCATTGATATTTAATTTTTTTTTGCAGAACATTTACTAGTTCACTTTAGATCATCAAGATAAATAAAACTTATCTGCTGTAGGAAAAAAAATGTGTAATGATAGGACACCATTTTTTTGATTGTGGTTGCTTGCGAAGGTTGTACTAGACATGTGTAATATCAATAATTTATAGGCCAACCTGTTGATTGAGTAGGGGCATTTCTGCACATGTGTCTTATAAACTAGTATGTTAATTAACAGAAATTAGTCTATTGGGTTCATTTTCACGTGCAGAAATATGGCTTTAATTGTTTCATTAAGATACGAATTCTGGCATTTTTCAGATCAGTCATTTAAAAACACCTCTGGAGAAGCTGCAAGAAATTAATAAAAATACTTTGGGACCACTTTTACCTGTAGAAGTGATTTCGTATGTTGAAGCACTGTCCTATTCACCATGGAACGCCATGAGTGCCTCTGTCTCTGACAATGAAGCCCTCCACAACACCACCATTAACGTGAGTGGGTCAAGCCTTGGAGTTTGGGGTTTGTCCTTATTCCAAAGGTAGCGTGTGACTCTTCTCAAACACATGCTTTTACTTACAGGTTTTGGTCAACACTGTGAACAATTTTTTACAAAAAGACAAAATTACAGTCTGGGAAGCTCTGCCTGTAGATAACCAAAGGCGGAGCCTGACTAAGCTGCTGCACACTGCAGAGCAGGCGACACTTGTCATGTCACAGAGCTTCAAAAAGACAGCCCAGCTGGATGCTAATGCAAGTGACATAGGTAAGATAAAGAAAATTATTCTAAGGTATACTTTAGATGTGGATTAAACTGAGGAGGTTTTCAGCACAATTATAAAGATTAGAAATGGTGTTATGTGAAAGAAACAGGTGTTAATTTGTATGATTTTTGTAACTAACACCTGGCTTTCAGTGTAGGTATCATAGTTTTCAAAGACTAAAGCTTTGAGTCAAGAACAAAAAAATAACTTGAGAGTCTGCAGAAACTTGTTTTCATATGCTCTTTAAATCTCTCATTATGGCGATATTCACACAGTCTAGATTCATTTTATAAGCACAAAATTATCCTATGCATCTTATGTGTATAAAAAACGCAAGTGGAACAAAATTTGGACTTACTCTCTACAGATTTTTTTTACTCTTTTTGGTTCAGTGTAGGTCTTTTAAATGAACTTTGAATAAGAATTGTACCTAGTGAATTTAATCCTGAGTGGCTTAATCTCAAGAGGAATTTCTCATTTTAAGAGTAATTCCCCAGGAGAAGAATTGGTTAGTCTCAACTGCACCATTTTGTTCACCTACCTTCTCCCTGTGTACTGCTGTCTTCCCACCAATACCTGCTGATTTTGCTGTGGTAATAATAGTCTTACCATTCCTTCCACTGAAAGCAGGGTAAGGCTGACCAGCCACTTTTGCAAATCCTGATAAAGCATGGCTGATTCCTTTGCCAATGGCCACTCTTTCATCTTTATTTTTCTGAATGTCCCCAAACTGTATGTGATCTGATCTCTTATTTTAGATTTAGTACAGTCCTTCAGTGTCTCTCACCAGCTTGCTGTTTTATATGATGACTTGATGAGTAAGATTCCTCCTGTGGTCTCGAGGCAGGTCAAACCACCTGTTCTTCCCTCACCTTTCCAAAAATAAATTAGAGTGATGAAAAAGAAGGGAGGGATTTGTTCCTCAACATAGACTCTAGAATCAGACTCATGTTATTGCAGAGCACCTCTGGGTCTGCAGCAGGTGCAGAGCAGTGCCAGGTGCTGGCTGTAAAGCCCCTGTGCCCCCCTCCCCACACCTCCCTTGCTGGAAAGCAGAGGCTCTAATGACCCCCAAGCTGAGGCCATGAAAGTTCAGGAAGAGAGGATTCGTGTGCAGTCTCCAGTGGAACTGTAGGTATCAGTCACCAAGGTGACAGAAAAAGCTGATAAAGAGAATGGAGAGGAATTCCTATGTTGAAAGGTTAATGATTGTATTCCTTGGTTTTGTTCTAAAATGGTTAACTGAATGAGCCCATTTCCAAATTGGACCTAAACGCTCAAATTTTTTGTTACTGTTTTTCAGCATGAATAAATTTTTCACAGGTCTCATATGTGCCAGACACAACTACTTTAGGATAAGACCTACAACATAACCCCTCTCTCTCCACTGCTTTTTTTGGTGCAAGCTCTTGAACTATAAGCTTTTCAAAACTCCAGCCAAAGAAAACAATTTCTTATGCCCTTACAAACATTTTCTGACAGCTGGTCTATTGAATAGCTCATATTATTTTTGTGTGCTGTGCTATAAGCAATGCACATGGTCTAGCTTAGTGATATTCCTCCGTCAGTCAAGCTTTAGATTTCCTGTGTTTTATTTTGTTTTGCTTTGTCTTGTTCTGTTTTGTTTTTTTAAAAAAAAACCCGATTGACGTCCTTTTTTTCCCATCCTGGGTGATTGAAACCCAGCACCGTAATGAAGCAAGTAAAGAGCTCAATAGTCTCTAATGCAGTTTTTGTCCTAAGGGGTGATGCTTGTTTGTTTGCTTTCTGACAAGACACATCATTAGTTCATGGTGCAATGTGTATTTGGTAGCGTGGATAGATAACCATAAAATATATACTTTTCAAAAGTTGGCTTTTATCAAATGTTATTATTCAGTGGAGAATTTTGTGCTTTCCTTTTTATAATTGTGATTTGTAGCCCCTTTCAGAAATACATTTTTAATAAAGCAATAGCTCTTCCTAAAGTAACCTACATTGTTTTTTCCAGTACCTAATTTAAGGCAAGGTAAATAAGAGACTATATTTTTCATGGAAAGAGTAAAAAGTATGAGAGGAAAATGTATGCATGAAAATAAAAAAAATAGATATTTAAACAAACATGTTATATTAATGACATTTTTCTTGAAATATTTTGCACGAGGATAGAGTCTTAAAATTCACAGTAATTATGCAATCCAGTAGCACACTTACTAACCCAACTCTAAATTATGGCAGGCCATAATGGAGCCGTGATTTGTACAGTATTTTTCTTATTTTACAGCACTCAAGGTTTTCGCTTTTGACTCACACCACATGAAACACATCCACCCTCATGTATATACAGGGGGAGATTACATAAAGATCTCTCCAAAGAAGAGGAAGGAACCTCATCCAAATGGTAAGAAACAAAGGTTGAAGAGTAGGTGGGTTAATAAACACCTTACATAGACTTTTACCCACTAGAAAACAGCCAAATGTGCAGTTTACCAAGACTGAACTTTACCATTGCTAACTACAAAGAAGACAAGGTATTTTTATCACCCTTTCTCCTCTATTGTCTCAAGACTGATATTTCTAACATATCCAGGGGCACAGTGAGTGTCCAATGAGTTTTCACACCGGCCATTGGTACTACAGACCTGAGCTTTATGCATTTCTCAGCCATAGATCTGCTGTATAACTTTGTGCCAGCCTCTTCAACTCTCTGTGCTACTTCTCCTTCAAAATTTGGTGCATTTTTCTATTCAGAGAGAGCTCACTGAGGCAAGAACGTGTAATCTTTAGTACCAAAACCAGCAGGACCCAGATCTGGCTTGTACCTCAGAATGATACAGAAAGGGCTTACAACTACTGTCATCACTAAATATAAATGCATATCACTAAATATAAATACATGTGTTTAAACAGCTCTGGACTTATACCACATAATTTAATAAACATGGAAAATATTTTTTAAATCCTCATCTTCCATCTAATCTGTATCTCGACTCATATCAGTATCTAAAAATGTGGTTTATTGTGGTACCAGAGAGAAAGACTATATTTTTTTAAGATCAGCACTGAATCCAAAAATACCTTTTTTTTTTTTTTTTTTTCCATCCTGGGCCCAATGTAATGGAAGTCAAAGCAAGCCAGGTACTTCAGAAAAGTCCAGTATTTACTTCAGGTCAGGGACATTTTAGTTTATAAGAGTTGACACCACATGTGTAGCCAGTTGCAGAACAGCAGCAAGCATACATCACTCTAGGAAAAATACATATGCATATATCTAATTAGTATTGCCAGTGCAAACACCCATTTTTTTTTCTAATGCCAGTTACATTGTTTTAAATAAAGCTATATTTCATTGTCTCTAAAACATTTTTATAAGTATTCCACAAAGACTCCATCTGTTTTGCATATTTTATGCAATAGCAGCAATAATGTCTATTGTTTATTGTTTCCTTAATGCCTTCAATTTTGTTCTTCCATAAAAACCCACAAACTCCTAACCATGGTGTGTTTGATTGATAGGCACTGTAGCAGTTGTCTTTCTGCGGTACAGCAATATCGGTTCTCTGCTCTCCTCGCCCAAAAACCTCTCCTCCAAAGACCCTTCTGAGCAGAGACAGACAGTCAGCTCAGCAGTTATAGCTGTTGCAATTAGCTCAAATCCACCCACACTCTATGAGCTCGAGAAAATAACATTTACCTTAAAGTATGCCAAGGTAAGGGGTTTTTTTATTATCACCTTCAAGTAAAACAAAACATTAGCTAATCATTTTATGTGATGTAAGCATACTGCAGCATATGATGAACTAAGACAAAATTCTGTTGTTTGCTGATGTGAAGTTACAGTTTATTACTCTAATAAGAATAATCTCAAATATGACATCCTAAGTGCAATATACTAAATATGGTACAGAGGAAAATTGCTATGGGACTAAAACAAGGGCAATAATGCCATCTTTGCTGGGTTGTAGTACAGATAAAATGTAGATGTCTGAACCAGAGAATATCTACAGGATCTTGATTGTTCTATATTTAGGTGTGTTTTCTTTCTGAAAGTTTATCAGACAGTTAAGTATGTACACTAAAAAAAAGGGGAAGTAATTCTTCGAGGTTAATGCAAAAAAAAGGTAACCTGGAATTAGGGGATTTTGGGGCAGAACCCATAGTTTTGAAGTTTTTTTATTTCTGAAATATGAACACATTTATTTAAAACTGAGAGGTTTACTTCCAGCAAATACAGATTTTTGCTGGCTTGAACTGTATGTGAAAAATCACCTTACATGGCACAAAGAATCATCAGAAACATAACAAGAAAGCAACTCTGTAGAGAGGTGAGCAATGGGACAAGGTGCTAACCTTGGTTACACAGCTTTTAAATTTGTTACTTCCCTTCTGAGTTGGAAATCACCTTTATATAAATTTGCATATATTTACAAAGCCTATATTACAGGGGAGACTTAGTATTTGACTAGATTTAGTAAGCACTAACTGTAGTAAATAATACTAATGGTCTTACTCATCTCTGTTGTGTAGCAGGTGATATAGCAGGTGTGATATGACCCTGGCTTTATCCCAGATTGCTTTGTAAAATGCATGAAATAAGTCTCAGTTTTTGAACTGCTCATTTGGAATGGATAAGCAATGTGGCTGTAACCTTGGAGTCTACTCCATGTTCAGCAGGTGCAAGTGTATATATAACAATGTTTTCAATAGGTAAAAATTCCAACATCTTTTCAGGAGCCAGCAGGGTTCAGTAATCTGATTAGACTACATGTTTGGTGGGGTTTTAGCTGTGTGAATAAATTGCTTCCATCCCCAGCCACATTTTAATTGCTTGGAATAGGCCTTGCAGAATGTGTTTTTTGTTTCCCAACCTTCCAATGATAACAAGCATTTTTTAATGAATTGTGCGGTCTAGCGTAAGAAAGGTCTCTTGATGGGAAATATCCTGCCTTTTGCCATCAGCAGAACATCTTGTTTCTGTTCCAGACTGCAGATAAAGACATTAAATGTGCATTTTGGAACTACTCAGACACAATGAATGGCAACTGGGCTACAGAAGGCTGTGAGCTGACACATTCCAACTCCACTCATATCTCATGCAAATGTAATCATCTGACTCATTTTGCTGTTTTGATGTCCTCAGGTGGCTCCGTTGTAAGTGCTATTTTAATTTAGTGTTTTACCTGATGCTTTCTTCTGTTTTCATTCCTTATGTTTTTATTCTAGTGCAACCTGCATACTCACCCCTCTTTAGGTTGTCTCTCAGTTTTGTTCAGCAAACACACAATTTATTGTGCACAAAGCAAACAAAATTCCTCCCATATGTGTTTAAATTTCCTTATGTCCTTTCTGCAGTATTACAGAGCAGTGATGCAGCAAAGTAGCTTGTTCCAAAAACACAGTCTGTTGTGCTTATTTTTGGAGCATTGCATTTCATTTTACATCTCGCTTTAATACTGCTGTGGGATTTATCTGCCATTCATTGGTGGTCAGTAACCATATGGCCCTGAATTTCTGTCTCTCAAAATTTTGCCACCCATTTGTCTAACCTTGGCATCTAAAAATCTGCTTTAAATTCTCTCTGGAGAGTTTGCAGCAGCATAATCAATCTGAAGTTTACGACTATTAAACATGGACACTCGCGACCAGCACAAAATTGGGAGAATGGCCATTCAATTTATGTCCTTCTTATATTAAGAAGCTCCATAGATTTTCAGGGTCTCAGTGGGGATCTGCAGGAGCTCAGGTCCTGCCTCAGGAGGCAGCTTTATAAGGTATCAGAACTGACAGCAAGCAGAATATTAGCATGAATATACTGCATTGAGACAGTTCTCTCACACTGTGAATTTCATGCTGATAGAGGCTGTTTCCTGGTTGCTAAATAGCATCCTAAGTCTTCAGTTCAAATTTAAAACCTTTGCAGGTACCTATATAGTTATTTTGAAAAGAAAGGCTGGGAGGTGAAGAATCTCTCATCCTTTATTTAGTAAAAAAATACTTGGATACATTTTATGGTCAGCTGAATACGATCCTTTTGCTGATGTACAGTCATGTATTTCAGAGTTTCTTTGTTTAAACTGCAAACAGCAAAAGAAATTGTATTCTTACACAGAAAATATTCACGTCCGGTATTGAAGTATCTTGTGTTTCTCTGGAGAAAGTTCACGTTAAATATCTGGAATAGCATTTGCTTGAAGTGATTGTTATTTCAGAGTCTTGTTTTGATCATGTTGCAAATTCAGTAAGACAGTTATTCAGTTTTGCTTATCTAAGTCACTGCTGTGATAAGTCCTTTTATATTAGAAAATATTTGTGTCATATTAATACATGTCCTACTGCCGGTGTACTTGTCATTCACTGAAATGATCTGATTTTGAAAATCTTATTAGGAGATACTGATGTTAATAAAAAGTTTTGTTAAGAAATATCAGAAAATGCAAGAGCAGGAATATATACAGCTTATTACTAATTTCCCCTAGAATTGTATCTGTCTCACAAAAACCCAGTACTTTTTAGATTATCCAAAGTGTACATTTCCAGTGAAACTCTACAAACAGTTTTGATTAATATTTTGTAGAAAAGAAGAAAAGAGCTGTATTATAGAATGAGGTCTTTCTTGAGACGTTACAAAGCTTTTCTTTTAAATACTATATTATAATTTTCCCCCAGGGTGTTACAAATTATAGCATTCTTACAAGAATCACTCAGCTAGGAATAATTATTTCGTTGATTTGCCTCTCCATGTGCATTTTCACCTTCTGGTTCTTCAGTGAAATTCAAAGCACTAGAACGACAATTCACAAAAACCTCTGCTGCAGCCTTTTCCTGGCAGAACTTATTTTTCTGATTGGAATTAATATGAACAATAATAAGGTGGGTAGTTTTCACTTGTGTCTTGATTTTGTATTGCAAAATAAACATACACTATAAGATAAGATCTTCCTTCTACTCCCCGCACTTCCTATCTACAATAGTGACCCTGACTTCCCAGTACAGTAACAGGAAACACAAAATGGTCATTTAAAGAAGCGGGGCCTTCGTCTGAGCTGGTGTGTATTGACTTGGCTCTATGGGTTTCATTTAAAATTTGTCAGCTTTACTGAGACTATGATCTCAATGTGTTTAGCATTTTCACTTCACTGAGGATGCTGTATAAAGCCACGCTGGTGGCCCCCAGGATGACAGTTTACTCTAAAATCAGGCCAGAGCTGCAATCCCAAGCTGTCATCTGAGATATTGAGCTGTTAGCTGGAGGACCACATGTGAGGTCTTGACCTGTCCCTTTTACTTTTCAGAAAGCTAGGGTGCTGATTTTTGCGTCTCAGATTAGTTTTAAGAAATAAAATTGTGCATGAATTATCAAAATATGCTACTATAAGTAGCTGAATAGGATTTAAAATCACTTGAAAAAATATGAGATGCTATCCCTGAGGTAGCACTCCAGTATTGAAGGACTGAAAAATGTCATTTTACAAACACTTTTTATAACAAAAGTTATTTCAGAAATAATTCCTTGTGATGCCTAATTACAATGTTATCAAAACAATAAAAATTAACTTTCTGTAGATCAATCCAATAGACTACTCAGCTATAGCAGTAGGATCAACCTAGTCAAACCATTTATAGTTTTTATGGGAAGACACACACTAATTTAACAAGTTGAATTAGTCTCTTTACTTTACAATTTGCTAGAGAAAACACTAATGAGCAAATGTGCAAATGGGTGTAGGCCAAGTTCTTGTTAACCAGCATTACAGCTGGGCTGAATCCCCACTTTAAGGTCACTCAGTTACTGTGCATGTACGGTTATATTATAATACATGTTGATGAAAGCCTGTTAATAGGATTATGACTCCTGCTTTCTCTGATTGAATTTCTAGCTCTTCTGTTCAATTACTGCTGGACTGCTCCATTATTTCCTTCTAGCTGCTTTTGCATGGATGTGCATTGAGGGTATTCACCTCTACCTTATAGTTGTGGGAGTCATCTACAACAAGGGTTTCTTGCACAAGAATTTCTATGTCTTTGGCTATGTCAGTCCAGCCGTGGTCGTTGGAATCTCTGCTGCACTGGGATACAAGTATTATGGCACCACAGAAGTGTAAGTCACTGTGTCTGTGTCCAAATCATCGTACAGACAGAGACAATAATCAGAAAAGCACGTTTCAAGGCATTTTCTGCTGTTTAATTTTCAGATGTTGGCTCAGCACTAAGAACAACTTTATATGGAGTTTTATAGGACCAGCATGTCTAATAATTCTTGTAAGTATAATTTTAATTTTTATTGTAGTACATAAAGCCAATAATAAAAGGTGTTTAATAATCACCCACCCACTGCCAGCATAGCTGTGAGTGCTAATTATAGGGCAGAATTGACTAATTTAGACCTTTTTATAGTACCACTAAATTATTTATATGCTGTACATCTAAATACTAGTCTGAAAAATGAATGTTTGACAAAAAAAGTTCAATATAATATCAGAGGAGTTTTTTCTTACTCTCTTTTATCCCAACGGTTTGTGAAATTCTGTGAAGAATTTCTGGTTTTTACAGAGAAGCATCTTCGTATGTCACTGGCATCTCAGCATGGCTCAGCAGGAGGTGTTACACAGACACCATCCTAGCAGACAGATAATCTGGTTTTTCAAACGTTGTGTGACTTAATCTCTTATCAGTGATCGGTCATCTTTGTAAGATTAGACTGTCATCTTTGTGGTTTTATCATTCGCATGTACCCTGTCATCATCAAAGCCATTTTAAACTAAATTGCGACGTCAGAGAAAAGAACCTGCTATTTCACATGGGCAGACAAGTCAAGTATTGATAGCCCTATTTCAGCTGGGAAGAGGGCCTTTTTAATTCCTATTGGAAGTGGTTTCAAACCTGCAAATTTGGCAGGTATTACATGTTCAATTCTGAATCGAGATGTTTTTGGTGTCTCAGGAGCATTTCTAAGTGCTACAAAGTTTAAGGAACCATTCTAGCTGTAATGGGGCTTTATTCTGCATGACTGTGTTGACAGTGATAGCTGAGCTAACAGAAGGAGAAGGTGCAATAGTGAGGCCTCACAACACCTACGGTCAAGTCAGTTACAGCTGTGTTGCTTTTTAAGCTACTTGGTATAATGTGAGGATTTGTTAAAAAAAAGAAGTGGAAGATCCTAACATACAACTTGGTAGTGAAACAGTTCTATTTCAAGGCATTATCCATTTCAAAGCTTAATAAAGTAGCAGGTATAATTCTGGTCAAATTTCACGCCAAATTCCCACTGCATATTGGATACAGCTGGAAACAACCTGCCAGATATAGCTGCAAGGTTATGCCTTCCCATCACACCCTTCTGGTGAGCACAGCAGATTTTGAGAGGCAAAGCACCATGACCTCCCTTGGGTCAGTGCTTCTGGGTCAGATAGCCCTGGTATCCAGCAGGTTACTAAGATGGAATAAAATCATGGCAAGAAATCATCTTTTACTAGGAAATTCTTACAATTCTTAGGTTTAAGTTTACAATTTCCTATTTCCTCTTTGGACCTTATCTTTTCTTCCATGGAGGCAGCAGGGCTGGGGTTTTGTTGTTATTTCCCTCATTGCTGTTCCTCATCTGCCTTCAAGTAAAGATTTATGCACAGTGATGTCTCTCTGTAGGGTTAGCACGTGAAAATCGCATTATCAAAATACAAAATGCCCCAGGTGTAGGCATCTGTAACCTTGTTTTCAGCTCCAGCTGAGCTGTGCCCAAAGGGGATCTCAGGTACACAGCACAGAGGCAGAGCAGGTCTGCAGTGGCTTTGCTGTAAATCTGGCTGGCTGCAAAAGCAAATCCTGCAAGCTGGACTCTGAGGCCTGTAGACATTCTTTGAGCACTCCAGATCTTCCAGCAATCCCTGCAAATTAAAAGGAAAAAGGAAGGTGTTAGAAGTTGATCCAGGCCTGTATGCCAGTGCAGCCCTCCTATGGATGGGGAGAGCAGCCAGACAGTTTCTTTTTCTCTCACTCCTTTGCTAAAACCTGTAGCTGAACAGCAAAGAGCCCTGTGGTTGTTCAACTACTTTTTGTGTGTTACAGAAGTATTCTGTGCTAACTTGTTTTCACAGTATTTGCATACTTTCATTTATTGTCTCTTCATAACAATGTGTTCCTAGACCATGGGGGAAAAGGCATCTGCTTTCAGCAAGGTGCTTCAGCGGCTGCAGGGTTTTTTTGAGGGTTTTGACAGCTTGTTTTGATGGAGCAATAGCAAAATGAAGCCTGAACTGCAAGAGGGGTATTTTCTAAGGGTGCAGGGATCTAGGTATTTTGCCCATGCTTTATCCAGGTAGTAAAGGGAAATACGGAAAACCCTATGAAAATAGGCACTGACACTAGAAGATGAAGTTGGTGTCAGATGTCTCCTCCATGGAAAGCACATTGTAGGTAGCAATTCTGTTTCCATTGTCCAGCCCTCCTGTTGAGAACACTGCATGGGCTTCAACATGACAAAGATTAAACTCTTCCCAAAATAGTGCCACTCAGGCAATCCTTTTAATTACAGGAGCCAATCTTTTCCCAATATTTCCATTCTGCCCACAGCTAATTAAAGAGAAAGAATTTTAAAAATATTAATTAAGAACTCGGACAAGAAAATATCACTTTTGTTCTGGGATAACCAGATAGGGCACTGCAACCATCATATTCAAAGCTGAAAAATCTGGCAGATTCAAGTTTACCTTTAATCCTAAACTTCATTTAGTAATAGCATTGAATTAGCAGGTTTTCCAAGATAGTTAGGAGACCATGGGTACCAATTCTCTGGAGGGCTACTCACCACAAAATTCTTGCATAAAAACATGAAAATCATTGTCAGGACAAATGCCCATGTACCCAAATGGGGGTTTCCATTCCTGTGAGTAGGACCCTGGAGATTTGTGGTTTGGATTATACTGTAATATGCTTCTGAGACAGCATGTAAATGATGAACAGAACCACTCCTGTACCAATGGGTGAGCTGTCTCAGGGCACGTTGTTTCAAACATGTCCTTGGGTAATAATGAAGCATAGAGAGCTCAAGTGTTTATCAGGAGTACAAATTAAGTTCTCCTCTGATTGCCTAAGCAGAAACACTACTTCTGAAGGTGTTTGCTTATTAATACTAGGTTCTATTAGAAGTCTTAAGTGCAAAGCAATGGCCTTATTGATCCCATCTAAACATTATTATTATTATTAGATTGGTGACTGTACATGAAAAGAAGTGGGTCAGAAACTCTTTAGATGGACTTAGCAAAGAAAGAGCATTTTAAACCTTTAGAAAACAAGCTGCAAACTGAAGATAATTTCTACAACTTATTCCTTCCTCCTAATATTTGTAATCTTTAGAACCACAACCATTTTAACTAAAACTGTGCAGTAGATTAGATCAAAGCATACAAGTATGGAGAAATTATTTATAACAAGCATTTAAACTTTTTAATAGAAATGTGAGTTTATCTCAAGCTTTAAGGGACAAACATTCACACACATGGCAGCCAAAGACTGATTGAGGCAAAGACAAATATAAACCCCAGAGATAAAAGGTATGAAAATGGGGGAGGAAAAAAACCCGGAGAATAAAAAGAAGCCCTAGAAGACTTTCTTTTCTATTGTAATACACTCTTACAGTAATAATCTCCCTGTAATAAGTGTGTAGAATGGAAATGACTATTTGTCACCAGGGTGCTGTGGCTGCAGTTTTGATTAGCATGTAATATCTGTCAACAACAAACTCCTTCTCATTTTGGAGGATTTCAACATGGCTTTCCCCACCTCTGGCATCATAGCTTTTTGAGTGGGAGTAGACCTATGTAAGGGCTTTATTCTGCACCCCTGGTGGTTTTGGAATATTCATCTTTTAAACTCTATAGACACAGCATAAGTCCTTCCACTTGTACCTATTTTGAGGTTCAGCTATATATTAGTTATCCATTTGGGAGTGGAAATGATGTCTGGAAGGGTTGGCCAAGGGCTATTAACACTGTAGTTATGAAAGTCTATGAGACATTAAAAGGAAAATTTGGAAAAGAATCACTGCTATTCCAAGTACAGCTCTAGCCAACCCTTCTAATATACCTGTCTCCCACAACGTTCTCCCATCAAATCTGTTCAGCTGAGCTTTGTGCAGCAAGTTCAAAGTCACCCATGAAAACATGATTTGTGCCTTTACAGTATTGACAGAGTCATGCAGACTTGACTGTTGTACCTACTGTCACTGTTACAATAAATTGGCACACCTCTGTGAGGAACCAGGACTCAGAAGTGTGACGTGTTGTTACATTAATAGGTACAATTTGCCATTTGACAGTATAAATCTATCACTATCATTGGTTGAGATCACCTCTGTAATAAAAAAATACAGACTTGCTCTTTGAGGTTGGAACATTTCCAAAATTGAACATCATCCAAATAATCCTCTCTGTGGCTTTTATCCAAACATCCCAGTGCTGTGCAGTGAGGAGGTAGCTCCTGCACGCTATTCGTTGTTCTACTCCTCTAATGAGTGTTTTTAGGGACTTTGAAGGTGTCTGGCTTGGCTTCAAGTTCCAGTTTCTTGAAACAATTGGTAATTGTAGTGTTTACAACTATAAAAATGGCTTATACATGAACCCTGCAATTTTCAGAGCATTCTTGTGCGCTTGACTTAGAACGTACAAGCCAAGAATAATTCTTGGGAGTGGTGTCCCCAGAAAATCCAAGCTCTTTTTTAATAAATGTAATGAATAATCAACTGTAAAGTAAAAATATTCTAAGAACTTAAGTGATTGATTAACCATACTGGTTTGAACCTTTCTTGTATAAATGAATGGGTAAATGAATAAAATATACAATTGCAGTTGCAAAATGCAAAAAAGTGACATATGAGCGATGAAAGCAGGCTAGCAGTAGAGTAATGCTTTTCATTAAGGAACTGCCTGCATATTCATTAGAGCTAGTCGATTACTTAAAAAATACATTCATCAGATAATTTATTTGATGAATTTTACCATTATTTGTCAAATAATTTATTCAACAAAAAAAGGTAAAATTAATGGATTAGTGCATTTTTCAAATCTTAATGGACAGCTCTAATACTTATTCAGTTCTGTACATTTAGGTTGATTCAGGATTAGTAATACTGTTGCAATCAATGCAGAAGAATTCCTGGCAAATCCATTACTGTGCTGTTTTCTCATATACTCACAAATTTCATGTACTTAATCTAGACTATCCAAACTGAACATATTTCTTATAAAAAATAAATATTCAAAGAATCTAAAATATTACATTTTCCCAAGCTTCAATAAAGAACATGGTCTGACAGACCATTGTTACCATTTAAAAATAAAAATCAAAAGAAAAAAAAAAAAGCAGTCCCCTGAGGTGAGTCACATCACAGTGTTGTCAAGTCCACTGCCTCTTTGGGCTTCCTCACCTTATTATCCCTGTTCTTCAGTGAAACATTGCACAATCAGTATTCCTGACATTTCTTGATATTCTAAGAATTATTATCAAAAACGTTGCTTGACCTCTGACTTCCACCACAACAAAACATAGCACCATCTCACATTTTTCAGTGAATATTTATGCTCTGAAAAAGTCTATGGGGTTTTTTTTGTGATAAATGCTTCGTTATGTTTCTTAGATAGATGTGAAAGATATACTCTACCATTTACTGTGTGTTTTTCAGAAAATAGCAGTTTTAAACATTTTTTATATCTACTGTTACTTCTCAGTCTGCCTTTTTAGTGGAAATAAATTCCTACTGGGACTAG
This sequence comes from Motacilla alba alba, assembly GCF_015832195.1. Classification (NCBI taxonomy): domain Eukaryota; kingdom Metazoa; phylum Chordata; class Aves; order Passeriformes; family Motacillidae; genus Motacilla; species Motacilla alba. The sequence goes on along the minus strand of NC_052023.1, from coordinate 12,126,115 downwards.
CAATGCCTTTATTATTCTTTTTTAAAGAGTAATAGTCCTCTTTTCATTAGCCTCTCAGTGGCTTCAGTTAAAGGTGTCTCCATGGCATTTCTTATGCCATTGTGGATAAAGTGGAGAGAATTAATTATATAGTGGCATTAAAGACCGAGTCTGCAACTTTGCTGGAAACAGATTAGTTTAAACCACAGTGCTCTTCAGCAACAATACCTGCTGTGCTAAATAATAACTGAGTCAGAAAATACTTGCCCTGTTCAGTGGACAGGATCAACAGCTTCCATATTGCCAAACCCAATGGATGCAATTTCTCAGCAAGACCAGAGCTTTCACATGAATCAAGGTTTTATCTTCCTTCTCTCTGCCATTAAAGCCCCAATTCTATGGTCCCTGGAAATACTTAGAAAAAAGAGTGTATGTCCATTAGTCATATTAGAGTAATGTAATTAGAAAAACTTCTTGATTTTATGTTCTTACATAGTAACAAATTCATCACAGAAGGCTGAAGGGTCCTTGAAGGATGTTCCAAACAAAAGTGTTTGTTTTTTTAAAAAACAACTTTAGCAGTTCGGTAAGAATAAGCAGATGAAATTCTCCCTTGCAGTCACTAGAAGGACACTAGACTCAAAATTCAAGCTTGTCCTCTGTCACCCAGAGTGAACCAAGCAGACACAGCAGGGGAGGGAGCACAGGTGGATGTCAAGGGAAAGGAGAAGAGCACCTGCATGTGCTAGCTGGCTGCAGATTTCCTGAGAGGTTCCACAACTCAGAGCAGATTAATGTCGCACACATCCTCCTTCGTTCTAGAAAGACATACTGTGCCCACTCTTTTAATGGATCCATGACACAACTGACTGAAATAGGTTGGTTTTGTTGTTTTGTATTTTTAGGAGTTTTTAATTGTTTAGTATCTTCTTGGTGGTTCTGTTATGTGCCTTGTTGTAAGCACAATTACTATAAACATATATGCTTACCCTAAATTGTTCACTGAAAGGACACCATAGGTTTGCTTCAGATAGTTAGCACAGACTGATGTTGTCTTTAGGACATTCTTAGCAATTACATAATGACTTCATCCACATGACATCTCACTTGAATCAGATTTTCTTCCACTATCCTACTGCCCCTTTGATTCATCCCTGATAGGTATTTAGAGAGGTGAACTTAAATTCACAATAGTAATTGTACAGAAATACTGTTCTTGGAAATCTTACTTGGACACTAAAAGAAGTTTTTGTGGTTTTGAATGAATCATGCCATGGTATTTTGTGACCATATCCACAGCAGAATCACAGATAGTTCTGAGAAAACAGAAGGCCAAATCCTCAAGAGGATTTGGCAAATTGTGGAAGGTATCGATAGCTTTCTGACAAATATTCACACCTCCAAAATTGAAAATACAGCTTGTTCTCAGACTTCACATCTCAGTCATGTTCCTGATACTTTCTCCTTCCTGGTGGTTCATCCAGTCACTGAAGCTAGTTGTACTAAAAGATGATGTACAACTGTATCACTCCTCTTTGCTGTGTAAAACTCCTGCTGGGGTCCTGCACGAGGCTCTTGATGCAGCCTAAGAAAGGTTCCCACATATGCAAGGAAACCATAGGGATAGGAGCAATGTGTAGTCTGATTCACCTTGAATCAGTTCATTAAACAGCCTGATTTATGTCACTCCCAACTCACAAGACAATACGTCTTCTCAAAAGCTTCTTGGAAAAGAAGAGTAAACCTGGGAATTATTTACACTGTGAGCAAAACAAACCCCAGTTCTACCACTGGATCTAACTGGAGTAACATTTATGGCTGAGGTCAGGTACAGCTCTGTTGGTTCATCCCTCCTGCCCTTGGCTGCAGAGCTGATGGCAAATAATGTGTTTGGTTTTGCAATCCAATAAGAAATAACATTGAATCCACAAGTCTGCAAAGCTGTTTACCCTGCTGAAAAGCATGGAAACCCCATGTATTTATTTATTTACGTCTTCTTTTAAGTATTCTAAAAATATAAAGGAAACACTTAATTGATTCTAAATCTATAGCTTGAAGTATGTAAAAGAAAACTTTGAAGTATTCATAAATAAAAAGCAATCCTATGTGAACTTTTTTTTTTTCCCCCGAGTCAGGATTTGTAATAAACTCATTTGGCTATGTTTTAACTTTTAAAACTAGTGAAATCATTAAAATCTTAGAAGCATAAAATTCTACCCCTGAATAATTGAAAATATTTCCCAAAAATACAGCCTAAAGGGGGTTCATTAATGTTTTTGTTCCATTTCCAACTCACAGATAAGACTGCTGTTGTATACTTAAAGCTTTCGAGAAGATATATTCACTGGGGATATGGTAATGAGATAAATCAGTCAGGAGACAAACCCTGACTGTTTGACTGCCAGCTTGTGTCCAATTTTATGCAATTAATATAGCATACATTTTCATTTTGAAGCTTAAACGGTTGTATTGTTAATAACTTAATTCCGTTCTCCCCTGACTGAAATAGCGATGACCCACTGAACGCTGTCGTTTTACCCAGCCATTAGCCATCCAGCCAGAAAGACAGAAATGGATTGCTCTCTGTGCCAGAACTCAGACCATCACAAGCTCATTAATTCAAACACTCGTAATGAGGGTCATTGTACAGACTGATACAGATACAGCTGCTCTGAACTTCAGACATTTTTTGAAAGAGCCAAATTCAATATGATATATGTAAAAAATTCAAGTATATGCCTAAGAGAGCAGCAGGAGAAATTTTCTCATTCTTTTTTGTGAGATCTGACATCAGCATATAGATGGTTTCATCAATTATTGAGACAGAGACTAAGAAAGGAAAAGGGAATGATTTGGGGGTTTCATTTTTGAAGTTTGAATGTAAAGTGCTCAGACTGAATCAGAACTAGTATGTCTGAGTCTTTAGAATTAGCTGCCTCTTTCTTATACCTTCTCTTCTTTGTAACACGAGAGCCTTTAAAGGCTGGTATTTGAAATATTTTAATAACTTTTGAAAGGCTGGGGTGTACCTTTTTACACAAGGATATCGTACATGAAATTTATAATTCCTTTTTCATTCTATAAATAATGTGTATTGGAAATAGTCTCAAAACCTCAGCCTCATATTAAACAATTGCAGCAGTGTTTAGAAAACAAAACTGTCTTTAGATAATCCTGGATGAGGAACTGTGGGGGTGAGGGAAATCCAGGTCTTTCTGCTCCAGTGAATATTTAATTATTTATATGGCATGGAATAGATCCAGCAGTAGCAGTAGCAGTGAATAACTACACAGAGCTGGAGAAACCAAGGGTCATAGCCTAGTCTGAATATTAAGTAAAACAGAAAATTGTGCCCCATGTCTCCAGCATCCTGTATAAATGTGCTGTCCACAGGGATCTTCATTGTTCAGGAGTGTCCTTTCTGGTTTTATTCAGAAAAGCTATCCTCATCAGGAAGCGTTTCCTGGTGAAAACACAGTCTAAAACAGTAAATGTCTCTTAGTGCTAATGAACTGACATTTTCCAAGAAAAAAAGTATTGGATGAAAATTTTTGAATGCCCTGTCCTGATCCATTTAATTTCACCACAAGTCCAGGTGCTAACTGAGCTACCGCCATGAAAGACAGACCATTCCCCTCTGAGCTTTCAAGTGCTCTTTGCCTTGCTTTACAAAAGGAAGGGAGGGAAGAAGGAAAAAAGATGTCTTAGTTGTCAAATTTGACAGCTTTCAGCTACCTTGATGGGGCAAAATGATGATAGATCACTTCACTCAGTGTCTTACAATTTAATTGTAACTAATTATGAAAGAAATTACAGCTCTTCAACATGAGTGCAAATATTTTTATTTGCAAGTTTTATTAAATTTTGTGTAGCTCATCCTATTCAGCATTCAACTAACAATAAATACCATTCTACACTGGGAGATTTTCATGAAGTGTGAAGCACTAACATCATATTTACTTGAGGACAGAACACTACAATACTCTTCCAGTATGTAAAATAGGTACATTTCAGAGTGGAATTAAGGACCTATTTTAAATATAGCTGTTGCTAGGCAATGTGCTATTAGCAGAACTCCAGCAGCCTGGAACATTTAGGATTTTAGGACCTACATGTTCTTATATCATTACTTAGTTTCTAAAATACTAGCAATCCACAGAAAAGTTGGTAATTTGCTTAGACAATAGATGAGATTGTTCCTCAGTGCTGTCTGGTGGGGCAGTCCCAGACCTGATAGGAGTGACAGCCAGAGCAGCAGCATCTTGCTCTGTCCATGCCCAGTTTTCCTTCCTTGCAGAAGCACCTGCTCAGGTAGTAGGGAGACAGAGGGAGGGATGCTAATCTGCAAGCAGATTTTCAGAGCTATCCTAGATGTAGATAGAGGTAGGTCAACTTCATACACTGCTTTTCCCATCCTATTCTAAAATACATATGATTGATTGAACTGAGATCCCTGGGCTAATTCCTTTGGCAAAGCCTCCTTATTGTTGACCAGATGATCAGGAGAGCACCAGGAAATTACTTTGAATTCTGAATTGCTTTTTCTCTCCTACAAGAGGACATTATCCAGATCAGTGCTGTGGGTCAGATCTGATCCTAGGAGTTGTACCACTCCAGATTGCTCTGAACTCTTCCTTGTGTGCCTGCTGGGCCAAACCCACCAACATCACAGTTCTGAACACGGGAACTGCAACATGGAGATCCCCAAAACAGCAGCAGGAAACGTTCACTGTCCTGCTCTTTACCACATTATGCATCCATGACACATCTAAGTGCTAAAAACTGCAGCAGTGTCCACTGTTGCCTGTGAATGTCTTGAGTCTGCCATTCTCTGTGGTGTGCAGTGATAAAGCCTTGACAATGCTGGTGGCAATAGGAATTTCACTATTTAACTGGCATTCTTCATATTAGCTTAATGGGGCCAGAATTCACTCCAAAACCCTAAATCCTTCTGACCCTTTTGATATGTGATGTCCCAGACAGAAAGATAACACCGTCCTTCTTTTAAACTTCATCTCAGGTATACAATATAACCCAGCTCCTGCAGGTTTGTGTCTCCTTAGAGACTATCCAGGGTTATAGAGCTGCATAAATATAGTTGCCCATATCTACAGAATCCTGATTTCATGGGAATCTTAATAATTGCTCTTGTTCATTGTCCGTTTCTTACAAATATATTTAAAGTTTTTCATTTGTTCATAAATATACCACAACATTTCTAGAATTTAAGAAGGCTAAAAATACCTTCACAAATATCTTTAGGGAGACTTGATTCCCTGAAGATGCTGTGAGTGGAGGCTTTTTCTGTATCAGTCCTTGACTTTGATTAACCACTTAAAAAAAAAAAAAAAAGGAATAGATTAATTATTAAAATTAGTCTTGTAGTGCACCTGAGCAATGATGACTGAAACATGATTCCCACTGAATTGCAGAGGAGGAAGGGCTGAGGATGCTCAGCACTTCAGAGAATTGCCCTGGTAGGGAGAAAGTCAGAGGTTTTCTTTGTAAAATGATAAGGACTGAGTGCACTGTTTGCCCAACAGCAGTCTGGGGTGGTTTGTTAAATAAATAAAATACCAAAAAATTATTCAGTTCAGGGCTTGGAATCAATGCAATTCCCCTCTAGTCTATTAGCCTTGCCGAGAAGCCCCTCTCAGGACACGCAGCAGTTTCCCTGACTGCTCAGCCATGTAATAGCGCTGCAAACAAAGGCACCAGAACCGCCGTGTCACACTGTAACATCGTAATTCACTTGATAAAACTGCGGCCACGCCACAAACCTCACGCCCTGGGTTTGCCCCATGCTGCAGACGAGCTGTGCTCATTATTCAGGTAACTTGTCCCCAGGCTGGCCCTGTGCAGAGCCTGTCCTGAGCTCGGTGTCACAGCTGCCTGCACATCCTGCTCTGCTCCAGCCTGCTCCCTCTCCGGGGACAGCATGCCTTATGTTTGCCATTTCCTTCTCATTCACCTTGCCTGGCACCTTAAGGCAGTCTTAATTATACTATCATTGAAGGTTTATTCAATAAGATCTTAAGACTGTGGTTTAATTACAAAAATGAAAACACATGATTACCAAAGTAAGTATAAAACAATATTTGGCTGTAAGGAGCAATCAAAAGTTTTTAGATGTTTCAGTGTCTCTCATCCAGAAGCCCCTCTGTCCTAGACAGAAAATTTGGGGATCCAGGACTTCTTGTGTACATCTGTAATTTAGATTACTTCTACAGCCTACTACCTTAATTTCTGCTTGTCTGAAACTCAGTTTTGGATATAAATTCAAATGTCTTAAGTGCTTGTACCTTTGGCTAGGCACTTTAAGTGATTTGACTTCTCATTCCATTTGTTGGAACATATAAAGCTCTTTGGGGATATCAATCCTATTTCCCCTTTAGTCCCAATAAGTTCAACTTATTAGTGTTCATACTCAAGTCCTGCCATCCAATATGAACTTTTTACTTTACATTTCCCAGAAATAGTTGAGGCCATTGGTATGTTCACAGCAAAGAACACGCAGAGTATCAGGTTGAAGCTGGATGCATTAAGTTTAGGATGCCTTTTGGGATATCTTTTGGATTACCAGTTTTCTCCAAAGGCCAGACTTGACACATTGTTTACATTAGCTAGTTTTTTTCTCCTGGATTTACCCATGAGTTCATGCTATTGTTTTCCCTCGCGTTTTGCTTCATTTCTGTGTCACAGGGTAGTTACTTCAACTTTGCTGTTATCCATTTCATCCCCCCTCAAAGGACAAAATGCAGTTCCAGAGGTTTCTAACTTAGGTTGAAGCATTGTGTACAACCAGTGTATGCGCTTTCACTTTGCTATAGAAATTTTTTATTAATGGAGTGCTTAAAAATGGGGCAAAGACCGACTTAAGACTTTAATAAATCTTGGAAACGACCGAGTGTTTCAGAAGTTAAGTTCACCTTCATTACCCTGTAACACTACCTCCTGTGAGGCTACCTGAGACATATTGTACAATAATTGTGTTCTGGCAGCTGACTCCAAGAAGCTGGTGTTAACCTCTCCTGCTCCCCTGATACATACAGATTATTCCCATTAGAATGGGTTGGTGAATGAAAAGATCATAGTTAATGGGTATTACTTTAATGCAGAAGGCCAAATCCTATTATCCTGTGAAACGGACAGCGCAAATAGTATTTGTGCAAAGGAGCCCCACTGGGACAAGGAGAAATGGAGCCTGCTGCCCACCCCATCCTTCCTCAGCAAAACCTTGCCAGTTCTGCAGCTGGTTTTGTGAGAAAGCGGGGTTGGCCCATGGAGCTTCTCACAGAACATATTTCCGGCAGTTTTTAAAGAAGTTGCAGTGTGTTTTCTATACTTCTGGTACTTTGATCACATTTCCCGCTACCTTTTTCAAATTAATAAGTACATTAGGTGGGTTATGCAGATTACAGTGTATGCATGAAGTTATTTGATATATTATTCACCAACAAATATAAGATAAAAAGTAAGTCTGCATATAATTATCCACAACTGCTGACTGACTCATAATTAACTTTGAAAAATTGCTGGTTTAGGAGATATCATAGATTACAATTTTAAATATAAGGAGCTTCAGAATAGCTCTCACGATCAGCACTAGTACAAGGTATTCAAGGAAGGATTAATTCCCAAAACTGCTCATCAGCTCTATCTCCTGTCTTATCAAATTGTAAATATATTATGCTGCATTAAACTATGAGCATGCAGCTAATTAAAGCAGAGACTGCTTTAATATCAGATACTCCCCCCTTGACACAAGAAAAATGTTCTAAGGACGTACCTCATGAGTGTTAACGAATGAAAGTGATTCCTTTTCAAGTGGTGCTGTGCTCCAACAGCTTTTTTGTTTTTATTTCAGAGACTTTTTTTTTGTTTGGGTTGGGTTTTTGATTTGGTTTCTTTTAAAGAAAAAAAAAAAAGCAGGGGGAAATCCATACAGTCTTTCTGGAGAAACAACTTGGGGAAGGCATTAATTCCATTCATTCTACAGCTGGAATCCCACAGGAACTGACCAAGGGATTGCAATCAAGGATTTACAAATAATACCTGAATGACACACAGCTAAATTTTGGTTCATTTATTAACATTTTAAATATATTCTGATGTTAAATGCTGCAAAGTAAGAAGGCAACCATGCACATTTTTAAAGGAATGCAGTATGAACTTAACTGAAAGATCAGAGAAGCCTAGCCAAGCCAAGAGAGGTTCAGAATCACAACTGAGCATCATTTGCAAAATTGCTTATTTTAGTTGCTTTTCTTTGTTTCAAATTCAAATCAAACTATGCCATTGTAAAAAATCAAGGAAAAAATACCAAAACTATTCATCTATGACAAAAACATAGAAGATATACAGCAAGAAGCCTCTCAGTAAAAGCTAGATTTTTTTAATTATTTGTGTAAGCATCTAAGATTTTTTGGTCACTTGAAAGTTTTCACACCTCAAAGAACTCAAAACATACGATGCTATTAACCTTATTTAGCAACAAAAGACACATATATTTCAAGATCAATAAAAACCCATAGAGGTTTTTGGGAGTTTCTAAATTTCTCTTTCCTTTTTTAAAATTCCTTTCCTTTCCTTTCCTTTCCTTTCCTTTCCTTTCCTTTCCTTTCCTTTCCTTTCCTTTCCTTTCCTTTCCTTTCCCTTTCCCTTTCCCTTTCCCTTTCCCATTCCTTCATCTCTACTTAGGAAAAGTAACCTCAGCAGGAAATCAAAGTGATTTACCAATAAAATCAATAAACATTTGCAGACTGTCGGTAGTGATACTGTTGAGATAAGGTAGGGCTACATCCCTGTTTGATCAATATTTATTTCAGGGCTCATATTTTTTTAATAGAAGTGAATCAGAACAGGGTGGGTTTTTTCCCCTCCTGGCATGGGATTCTGTAGATTTCAGATACACAGAAATTTTATCTGACTTGTTTCATTTAAATGTTTAACAGTTATTGGCATTCACAGGTATCCTGGTTTGAACTAAAAGTTTTTTCCTTCGCTCCCCCCAGGTTAATTTGTTGGCTTTTGGAGTGATTATTTATAAAGTATTTCGACACACTGCAATGTTAAAGCCAGAAGTCAGTTGTTATGAAAATATAAGGTAAGTTGCCATTCAGTACAAATTCTACCTTCTGCAGGTTTAAACACAGAGAGAGATGATAATGAATATTCAAAACTAACAGTTTAATATCCTGAGATTTGTAGAAAAATAAAGATTTTATTTTCTGTTATTACCCTTATAAATATTTGGATTTAAATTTTGCAATCATTATTCCCACTGAACCATACCTTGTATGATAGGCTGTGTGTGAAAGATGCACAAACAAGTGGCTCATATGAACCAGAGGGTAAAGGCTGATGGCAAAGTTAAAGAAGTAATTATCCTTTTTTCTTAAGTATTTTCCACGGCATTTGCCTCTATGCAAGGCAAAACAGAATTCAAATCTATGTCTGAAATGAGACCAAAATATTTGCCTTGAAGTAACAAGTGATAAGAGATTGGAGCCATTCACGTTACTTGGGAAAAGTCTGCAGTAGGACATTATGCTTCTGTGGCACTGGGGGGATGGAGCAGATTCTTTACTTTGCATGCTGCTATGATTTTTCCATCAACTCACTCTCTTTAAAACTGATTTATAGGGACCTTGAAAACCGTTTGTGCAGGAAAAGCTGAAGTGTACTACAGGGAACATTGAAAACAACTTACTGTTTGTGTTGCTTAGGAACACTCCTGCAGTTTCAATGCATTGCACTAGATTTATAGTTAGGATTTAGCAATTGTTTGATTGATTACTTTCTCTTATTCCTCACCTTTCATAGCTTCATGTGGTGACCTGTTTCTAATGAAGTTGAAAATTATTCATTTTCAGGGGAACAGTGCTAAAAATGTCAGCTGTTCAAAGGAAGTCCTGCAATGACTGAGCTGAGAATGAATAAGAAAGTAATCAGTGGCTTCATTTCCAAGACAACATGCTGTAATTTGTGCAAGTCTGTGAGCAGAGCTCTACAGCATCTTGGAAAAAAAAAATTGTAGCCAATCAGTTCCTACAATTTTAAGGCATCAATATGCTGACCCAGGAACTATTTGAGAGTACTTGTGTTCTAAAAGCAATTTCTTTTTTTCTTTTTTTTTTTTTTTTCTTTTTTAAGAGACAGAATTTTAAAAAGAGTCTGGTTTTACAACTGGCACCGTCCTCTGCAGTGAACCTGAGAGGCAGCCTGGGAATCCTTTGATGTCATGCACATGCACTGACCTAAGAGCATACTGAACATTTTTCTGGGTTATTTTTTTGAGGAAGATAGGGGGGAGGAGGAAAAGTGGGGGAATGCTTCATAACAGACATATGTTTTTCCTTGGGGAATTACACTAACAGTAGATTTAAATCAAATCATATGGTGCTGCGGTACACCAGAGAAAACATATCTGAAGATTAAAGAAGCCAGTGTTTTAAGGCCCTCCAGTTTTACTCCTTTGCTCTTCCAAAGTGATTATGTGACTTGGTTCATGCTACAGTACTACAGCACACCCTGAAGAGCAGCCTCTGCACTTGCACTTCTCAGGCCTTTGCAGCTGTGAAAAAATTTCCAAGGCAGCATTCACCACTCGAAGTGGAGGAAAAGGCGAGTAGCATGTGCCTGCATGTTGTTCACTATGTTTTCTTCCTGTCCAGATCCTGTGCCCGTGGTGCCCTCGCTCTCCTGTTCCTCCTTGGGGCTACCTGGATTTTCGGGGTCCTCCATGTGGTCCAAGGGTCTGTGGTTACTGCCTATCTTTTTACAATCTTCAATGCATTCCAGGGGATGTTCATCTTCATATTTCTTTGTGTGCTGTCTAGGAAGGTAAGTATCCTACTCCTTATGACTGTCCCGGTGCCCAGCCCTGAAGCTGAGCTTCTGCCTTCAGTGGAGGCAGAACCTCTGTCCCGTTTTTATGTTCTCACGCATTTTCTCCAGTTTTAAAACTGAAGTATGAAACATGGGAAAATAGGGCTTTTTAACTGTAAAACTGGTTACAGTGTCATTAACCTGATGAAACAATAATGTGTGCAATAAAACTTCCAGTATTTTCAATTAGCAGCAAGACTCACCCACACTAGCCCGGGATGATACTTTCTTCAGTGGTCTGTCCTAAAGTGGGGTGTCAGTCCCACCTTAAAACATCTAGTGACAGAAGCAGTACAAAATTACACATAGACCTATTAATAAATCTATTTCATAACTGAATTCAATATTTTTATTTCAGATTCAGGAGGAGTATTATAGATTGTTCAAAAATGTTCCTTGCTGTTTCGGCTGTTTGAGATAAAGGGAAGGAAAACACCCAAAAGCATCTCAGCAGAAGAAAGAAGAAACCCACATGGTGTTGTTATGGATATTACTGCAAAATATTATATTTTGAAAGTATGAAATGACCCAGTGAGCAGGCATATCTCTTAAATGAATTACTGGTTTTGTACATACATGTGCATTCGTGCAGAACATCTGTATTATTCTGTATACTAACAGTGTACAAAACAAACTGGATCATTGCAAAGCAAATATTAATATAGAAAAGGGAAAGAAACAAATTTCTAAAGAATCTCAAGACTTCAAGACTGAGGCTTTGTTTCTAATATTAAAAATATCTGCAGTTCTTGAAAGCAAGATACCAAAAACCAACTGGCACAGCAGATTTTATGAAGTGCTTTGCTAGTGGAAACACATTCACCATCCTTTTGTAGTAAAAAACTTCATACATTAAGTTGTATGTGGCCATCTGCAGGGAATGGGTTCCATTAAAGAGTCAATAGATAAAGATCTGCTTCAGCCTAGACTTTTGAAAACATTTCTTTTAATTTAAAGTAGATTAAAAAAGGAATTTGTTTAATATTATTCTCTTATCACTCTGAAATATATATTTGTATATTAATCAATCCTTTATTTTTATAACTTCTAAAGAACTGTTTAGATCTAAAGAGCTGAGGTCAGATCTGATACAAGAATGGTGGGACAGTCATTTTATGACTGAAAGATTATTTTGTGAATACTTTGAAAAAGATCTGGTTCTCGTTTTATTTAATTGCCAAAAAGACTGAGATCTGCTTAACTGGCACTATGATTTTGGAGGCTGTGGGAAGAAGATGCTTTCACAGGTTTGTCACTTCATAGATAGTTGGAATCCAGACTTTGTGGGATCAAATTAAAGTGGTAGAAATCACCATGCAGAAGAAGACAGATTTAAATTCGAGGTAACGTGGCTGTGTACCGTGAAAAATTCCAATTACAGCAGTTTTCTCATAGCATCTTTGAGTCAAGCAGTTGTCTTCCTCTGAGGCTCCTGGGTTTGAATCAATCCTGCACTTCACCTTAGGAGTATGTATAGAACTACTAAAATCAAAGGGAGTACCAAGGTGCAAGTTTGGCAGATCAGAGAATAAATACAATGCATCAACCATTCCACCTATGGCATCTGACTTATTTGTAAAATATGCTTCAATTTCACCCTTTTAGCACCCAAATTATGTGAAGTGCTGAGCAATTTCCTGTCCACTTTGCCTTCTCAGGAAGTGTCTAGGATCTCAGATGAAGCCCAGTATTTTTGCCAGTGAGGCACTGTAAATATGTAGTTGTTAATAAATCCCACTGTTGTGTTGTCTGTTAAAATAAAGCACTAGTCTGAATTTTATTTATATTAAAGGAAATCTTTTTTTAGTAATGGTCAACTTTGGTTTTTATCTTTTTTTCCTTATACACAAGGTGCTCATTGTATGCACTGCAATGATAGGCTTCATTAAGTATGTTCCATGCCTGTGTCAAGTTTTTTGAGAAAAAAGTGGTCTATTTTTCAAAAAAATACTAAAGAAATCTCCTAGTCCTTTGAATGTAAAATATGTGAATAAACTGGAGTGCTTTGCTTTCACATTTTGACATTTCCATTCATTTAAATAAATGCAGTGGTAAAAGTTCACATTGTTACATATCATTTGCCCTCAATTATTTGCTGTATTTCCTTTGCTGTTGTATATGTTCTTCTAAGGTTGGGAAATGCAGATACATATTACTTAAAAGAATATTTTTAGAAGGATATCTACCAGCTCATCATTTTTAATCTCCTGCAGAACTGTAACCTATAGTAAGCTGATCTGGACAAAGCATCTCTACTAACTATATAATGACTTCAGCATGCTCAGGGAGATTGAAAAAGTTCCTTGGAAAGAAAATATATCATAAATGTTTAGCTTACAACAGTCTTTGTAATGAAAGAATATCTTTTATAGGAAAACTGCTCTCCTGTCTCTGGGTCAGATCTTCATTGAAACGCTGTTTTCCTTACATACAAGGATGAGTTTTCATCTTTTAATACAGCACATGAAGGGCAGATACATTTTTTAGATTCCCTGCCTCAGACCCTGAAGGATATTGCAACTGTCCTTCCTAGCACATGCAGATGTACTGACAAGCAATTAAAAGGTTTATTTGTCACAGCCCTTAGTTACATGAACCCCAAGCCAGCAGAGAGAGAAGGGCTGACATTGGACATAAATTGAAAAAAGAGATGTTTCAACAAGATATGAGGAAAATCCTTTTCACCATGAGGACAGACAAGTGTTGGAAAGGATTGCCCGGAGAGTTCATACAATTGTGTTAAAATCTTTGGAGGTTTTTAAGACTGCATAAAGTTCCCAGCAACCTGATCTCAACCTGACCCTGCTCTGAGCAGGAAGGTGGATGAGATGACCCTCAGAGATCACTTCCAGCCTGGATTGTTCTATTAGTCTATGGTATCAAATCAGAAAAATAATAATCAGGCATTACTTACAATTTTGTTATGCATACTTGCACTCAAGTGCTAAGCAAACTGTTTTTCCGAAAGTAAATTCATGTGATCTATTTATCAGATCAACTAGCTGACTGGTTTGAAAACTAAGAATTTTGTTTAATACTTTTTAACATTACACACTTTTTAGAGGCCTGTGACATGTCCAGTGGGGCCAACAGGAAAAATAAAAAAGTAAAAACAAATCAGTGATTGACCAGACATACAAAAAGTAAAATGCTAAGGTTTTACTCTGAAAGTAGATGCTCGATGAAGAAATTTTTTTCCATTAAACCAAACAGAAATTTGTGTTCAGTGCTGCATTTCAAGATGTGTTTCAGAATACAATAAATAAGGTACAGACTTGTCTATTCTGAAATAAATATTCTCTCAAAGAATTACAATAGTATTTCAAAGAAAACTGCAATATTATTACCATAGCCATTGGGAGGTTCAGTTTGCTGGAGCTGTGCTAATAAACAGAACTTCTGTGCTCTTTACCTATTGGAATGAAGCAGGTGGTCATTTAAAACAAAGATAAATACTGTGCAAATTTATTTCAGACTTTTCTCCACTCCCCAGTTGTCACAGACCTTCAGCTCAGAACACGGGGATGCTCTGAAAGCCGGGACTTGAGCACCTTGCTGACCACACATAAAAAGCAATGCTGCACATGATTATGTGAATAATCACATAAATATTTTCAGGGCTGATTCCTCCAGCGGCTACACTTCCAGCATCACTTTTCTCATCAATAATTTCACTTTTTATATCTTTATCAGCATAGTTCCTTAAAGGCCAGTTCATAATCACACTCTTGCCATGTGCCAATTAACCCCAGGAGAAGCCCTACCTCCTTCTTTGAAATCTGTACAGATTAGACAAAAAAATCAAAACCCATGAAGTTAAAACTTTCTTTCCTCTGGGAAAAGAGGTGGTAGGAGGAGGGCCACTGGCCAACAGCTTCCTCCAGCCTGTGTTACTCTTTTCCCTTGGTTCTCATGCATTCAGGGCTGAGTTCTGTGAGATTAAGGAAGCAATAATGCCACCTCACCAAAGTCATCCTCCATGCAATTTTTATATAAAATTAAGCCTTTAAGATGGATGCAGACTTGAAAACAGCTGATCATCAATGCACTGATAGTCCATTTAAAAACAACCAAACTGTCAAGTGCAAAGTGCTAAAGCATTTTCACAAGTTGCCTGTCTCCCTGCCAGCTCAGCCCCCACGGCCGGCCGGTGCTAGGGGCAGCCTGTCCATGGAGCTGCAGTCACAGAAGGACAGGACTGCTGTTCGCAGCCTCTGTATCTCCATGACAACACTCCTGAACAAACCTCATGGAGAACCAAGAGCCCTCCACACATCCAGACTTTGCCAGGAGTCAGGTCCACGGCCACGCACAGAGCCTGGAGGCCCTGGAACTGCAGCTTCAAAACACACTGCAAGATGTGACTGATATGAAATACAGTAATGCCGTCAACTTTACTGCTACACAGCAATATTGACAGCAGCAGTCCTACTGGGTCAGAAGAACAGAAAGTATGAAAAAAATTCCATACGTGCCAAAAAGTAACAGTAAAACTGACTTTTGAGAATGTACTTTTTTTTTTTTTCAAGTGGAACAAAAAGTGCTTAAAAAGCACACTGAAATTATCCTGAAACATAAATTATTACTGATTCTATTTATGATAACAGTTATGTTTTCTAGAGGCCTTATTTTACATCTTCCCAATGCAGGGTTGCATTTTTCCCAGAATTCCTTTTCCAGAACTCTCCTTTAAATCTGGCAGAAGCTTTACTTCTACACATGCTGTTTTGCAGCTCCTTAGTTTTTTTCTTGCCTTGCTGGTAAGTGCTCATATTTTATTGTATTTATTCCTCTGGATTCCCAAGGAAAATTGTATTTTCATCAAACATAGGGGAAGCTCCCCTGTTTCCCAAAGCATTGCTGATCATTCTAATTAAAACTAGCTCCAATACTGACCATCAGCCTTCACTGCAGTGCAATAGGCACCTCCCTCCTATGTAAGCCTTTGTATTTATTGTAACTATTTATATAAATGCTGCAGTCAGCTCTGTATCCACATAAACCTAACAGCATTTATATTAATTTTGTAAGACTTTTGTGAGACTGTGCTGAATAATTTAGACAAATCCAAGTTGATTATAAACTGTTCTTCTTTATAATAACTAAGTTTGAAAACTATGTTTTTAAGAGACAACCCAGTTGATTTTGTTAAAATAAGTTATATTTTAATCGGGCAGGGATGTTTTCCTCCTGTGTCTGGCCCACCATTATTTGGTCTAATGGACTGAGTTAAAGGCAACAGTCTTCAAAATCCCATTCCTCTCTCTCTTTGAATGTTTCTGCACTATGCAGACTTCTGGCATCACCTTGGCTTCTGCTGGGTTTCAGAAATAATTGTTGATGATACAGTAAATTTGTTTTCTCTCCCTTGTGTTTAAATCCCAATCTTACAAACACTCATGTATTTGCTCAGTTTTATGCACGACTAAGCCTTTGGCGTTAATGAGGCTGCTCATGTGCATAAAGTTAAGCATATGTGCAAGTGTTGTATGATCAGGGTCTTAGGATGCCAATTTGCAGTAATAACAGATTTGCATAAACTCATGATCCCAAGCACTGGGCTTCCTGCTCATTATCAGTAGTGGAATTAATTTAGCTGTTTTTCATTCCATGATATTTATGAGCCTTTTCTTATTTTTTTTTTAGTGAACTTCAAGTTGTTTTGATTACCAGTCCTCAGCCATTTTTGATTTTGTCCCTGTCATTTAACATATGTGGGGTTTTTCCCTCCATTTACAAGTGCCCACCTTAGCCATGTTAGTATGAGCTCATTTATGCTCAAGATGAAAGATCAGGTCACAATTCTTAAGCTGAAAATATGTTCCATGCTGTGTAAGAGATCTGCAGAAATACCAATTGCAAATACCCAGCTAGGACTCATCAAAATCCTGTGCACAAGTCATGGCTTCTCTCGTCAAGGGGTTAGGCCCTAAATGAGGTGAGCAGCAGCTGTAACCCATTTAGTATGGATGCCAGCTAAGGGAGAGGCAGCTTCTACTCCTCTCTGGCAGGTGGGTCGCACTGAAGCAGAAAAAAGTAAAGTATATCCTCACTGAAATTACAGTGCATGTCCTACTGAAGGATAATCTCCCTTCTGATGCTCAGCTCTGCTTTGTCTTCATTATGATTGACACTTAATACCTATAATACAACTCCTAAAGACTCTGGGGCTTGATTCCTCATTCTCAGAAGCAGTACTGCATTCACTCCCTCTCTGAATGGATGGGGCAGGAGCAGGTGTCCACCCTTCCCCGGCAGGTACTGATGAGGACACACCTACCCTGAGACCCTCCCTCTGTGGTGCACCCAGCTCCCACAGCTGACCTGCAGTTCCCAGTACAGCTGAGAGTTCAGCTGAGTTCTTCCAGCCCCCAGTACAGCTGAGAAGGCTGGAGTGCAACATTTGGCTTTGGAGTGAGCAAGGGATAGCAGTGCTGCCATGGGGAAACAAAGGCAGAAACAGTGATACTTGGCGAGTAGCAAAACAGAGGCATGAATGCCTCCTAACCCTAATATTTTGAAAGAGGGGGGAGAAAGATAAATGAATAAATTCTGCTACAAAATAGATAGTTGAGAGCTATCCTCTAGAGAACCTCATGGTTCCCTACCTGAATAACTCTACATGCCAGAAGGAAAGGGGAGTAGTGCTGGCAAAGAGGAGGTGGTAGGACTCATAGGAGGCTCGGGGTGTGGGGGCAGCACAAACAGATTATGGATTATTGGGAACATGAGAGTAGCATCAAATGGTAATTCTGTAAGGATGTCTTCCCTGAAGCTAAACAAAAGTGAAAAAAAAATCAACTGATCCTTGAAACAACTCCCAATTACATCCTATATGTTATCTTTTTAATGAATTATTTCTGGACTAAAAATATTATGCATTAATGAATCAGACATCATAATCTTGCATGAAGATCAGGAAAAAGTTTACAGTAAGAGAGAAGAAGGGAAAGACCCTGTGGTTCTGCACAGCTTTCATGAAACCATGTGAGCCTGTGAGATCTGCTTATGCTGTTGCATGGCTTGAATGGTCTTGTTTAGTTGTTTTTTCTCCTTTAAAACTATTGTTTTCTTCAGAAAAACATTGTGTGCATGGAATACATGTGCTGTGAGCTACAAATGAGTAGCATTTTTCTGAATCTGGCAACCTTGGGCTGCCTCCATTTCAGAGATATTTTCTCTGCATATGTTGTGTGTCTGTGCAGAGAAGGATGAACAGAAATGTGCTTTCTGGTCATGCATAGTGTACAATAGTTACATAAAACCATGTCTTAAAGTAAACTATCCTTTCAAGGCGTCAGTGTTATCTTAACTACTTGAATGACCAAAAAGTTAGATTTTCTCTAGTATGTACCATCTACGTCAAGCCCATACAGAAATCATCCCATGTTTTGTGGCTATTCTATTTTAGGCCTCCTCCCCAGACCAAAATCAAAGCAATGCTAATGGAGGATGGTACAAGTGACAGTTGTACCAAGCCTCTTTTCTGCCCAAGAACGGCTGTGTGAGGTGAACAGTGAAGCAAGAACCTCTTCTCCAAGCCCAGCACAGTGCCAGTGCAGGCTGACCTCAGAGGTTTTACCTGTCAGGTTCTGCATATATGTGATAAGGACTGGTTGACAAAACAAATGTCCTCTCCTGGAGTGCAGCCACGTTTCAGGTCTCCCCTTTCTACATAAGACAGAGAGGAAGGGATTTTGTGACAAAGGCATGCTCCAGAGGTGGCTCTCAAGTATGTTGAATAGAGGTGTTGAAAAATTCTGTCCACTTTGATGACAAAAGCAGCGGCTGAGGTGTGTTCTGGGTCAGGTTATTTTGGGCACTGGTTGTAATAAAGGTACTGGAATAGCAGGGCAGATTCCAGGATAGAACCAGAGCCTGGCTGGGGCAGGCAGCTGTGCCTGTGCTGTCAGCACAGAAGGAGCCAAGTGGGATGCAGGGACAGTGCTGCCAGGCCCATTCCCAGTGTGCCAGCACAGCAAGGCACCATGCTGTGGGCCCTGGGGGAGCAGCAAAAGCCAAGCAGGAGGCTCCCAAGGAAAGCTGCACTGGAATTCTGTGACAAGGGGGAGGGGGAGAAGGAATGTTCTTGGTAATAAAGATGTTCTTGGTAATAAAGCTTCGTGTTCAGCATTCTGTGAGGACATGTTCTCTGTGGTCTGTACCACTGGCACTGTTAAGAGTGCTTCCACAGGTTCTTGGGATTTCACAATTCTTTACTTTAGGGACACTGCATTTCTAGTTGTAACTCCCACATCTGTCCCTAATGAGGGCAGCAAAACTTTGGAGATTTCTGAAAGCCAGCTGGAGCCACAGAGAGCAGTATCTCTGGAGGCCAGCCCAGGAGGAAGGTATTAACCCTCTTAGTGCTGGTGGAGAAGCAGGAAAGCCTGAAGTACTAAACAAATGAGTCTCTGTGTGGCCCAAACCTTAACTGCAATTACTTTCAGTACAGCATGCTTTTTTTGCCAGCCCAGGCCCTTGAACACACAGCCACAAGAGGAGTGCACAAAGAGGCTTGGCTGTCTCTTTGCAGGGGCTGGAGCACAGGTCTGCAAGGGCACAAACAGCAGCGAGGAGCATCCCATTGTGTCCCACCTTCTGCAAGGCAGGAACTCTCCTTTCTGGAACAGCTTTGCTCCCCTACCAGGGGCTGCTCTCTGAGGCTGCATCTGAGGGTGGCTTCCAAGCTCTGGCTTGGCTCTTGCAGACGCTATTCCTGTAACAGACAAGCTGCTCCTCTGCCACGTATTTGTTTAAATGGGTTCAAAAGTTCTCAGCTTCCTGACGACTTTTTTTCCCCCTTTGTTTTATACCAATCAGTTAATTTGCTAACATCACCCTGCATATCTTCTGATCTTAGGCAAGCTGGCCGGGTTTACTGGTGCCTTTATCGCCACATTACAGCCAGCAGGGAGGAATGCAGGTCAGAAGGGAAATAAGAAGGGACGGCTCTTTTGAAATGGGGAGGAACAAGGTCAGGGTTGTGGGGCAAACAGGAGAGGGTGGAAGTGCAGAAAAGGGATGTACTTTAAAAACAAACTCATGCTGCACTAATCCAACTGCTATTCAGCTTTATCCCCTTCTGCTTATACATTGCTAGATATCTCCTTTTATCTTCCTTTGTCTCTTTTTCTTATTCTGTCTATTATAAAGTCTTCACGAAACCACCTATTTTTGTTATACATTTTATAAAATGCTCTGAGTATTTCACAACACACTTTTATTAACTTCTGATCAAGAAGTCTGTTTCAAATGAAAACATTAGAACCGATCAGAAATGGGAACATTTTTCACAAAAGGTGATGGTTTTTTTGTTTTGAGAACACTTTACTTTTTAGTCAGAATTTTTGTCCTAGCCAACAAAGAGGTTTTTTTTATCTCTTTCCCAGTTACTCCAGATTTACAAGAGTGAGAATGAAAACAGACTGCAATTTTTGTCCTCATTACAAAAGGCACAGAGATTTAGAAGAAAAAGATTCATTGAGCAGTTATATTAGAATAAAATTGTGCTATTTGGCTTTGGTAGCTTTGTGCTTGTTTATATCAGTGGATTGATCAGAGACACTCATATTTTGTTTTTTTCCACTGCTCTGCATGTCCTTCTTGAACAGGACAGTCCTGCTTTATCTCTCACAATGTTCTTCCAGGTCATGGTTGAGCACAGAGGCATGACCATGAGGAAACTTGCCTTTACTTCTGCCAATCACATGCCAGTCGATAAAGAGAAATCCATTTTCTTTCTACCTAGCACTAAAGTGGAAAAAGAAAGGTTCTCTTTTCTTTTTTTCCTTTTTTTTTTTTTATGTGTGTGTGTGTGTATGTGTGTGCAGCAAAGCAAACAAAAGTTTAAAGTAAACTTTTTCAAATAACTTTTTCCTGGCAGAACTTTCTCTGCCTTCTGCTGGCTGAAGGGCATTGTAATTCATGCAATAAAAGGGGAAAAGATCTGCTGGTAGAGATTGTTTACTTTAAACTTCTGTTTGTTTTGCCTCCACTCCGGGAAAGAATGTAATATTTCTATAAAGCTCTGGGTTTTTTTTTTTTTTTTCTTCCTTTGACTGACTTGAGCACTGGAGAAAGCACCCGATAAACAAACAGGAAACCAAAGTACTTTTCATCCCTGTAGGACAGAAGTAGCATGAACTGCAAGCTGCTTTTAGCTGATCCTCTTTGGGAGTGAATGGATGTTACCTGGAAATAACCCATATACTTGGGTCAAAATTTTCAAACCAGTCTCCTAAACCCAAGCACCCCACTGAAATCTGTGATGGAGTTACTAAACCACTTCCTAAACCACTTCAGATAATTTTTTTATAAATTAAGATACATAAGCACCAAACAGTGGGTGTAATCAGTGGTCACCATTTGTGGAAATACTGCCAGTTTGAAGAGCTGGGTTTCAGACCCAGTTTCCAGGCTGACAGAGCAGATGTGCAGTTCTAGGAGCTGGTCCTTACATGGAGACAGAGGTCCATCAGAGGTGAAAGTGCCACACTGGTTGCAGACCACTAGCAGTGATTTGAGGTGCCTCATCACTTTGTGGGCAGCAGCTCACAAGTTGCCCACCATAAAGCACCTGGAAACTGAGTTTCACTTTTCCCTTGTCGCTTGCTGTGGACTCTGCGTGTGTCTGTCTATTTTCTCCTTACTGAAAGAGGCTGAGGCTGAGAACATGGAAAGGGTCATATGGTCAAAATGCTCAGTCCAGAGTGATGTCTTTTAGGGTGGTGTGGTACCTGATATATTTTTTTCTCATATATATGAAATAGTTTAGAAAAAGAGGAGCACAGAAATAGTCAGTCCTTTTAACAGAGATGTGATTAGGAAGACAATTACTATCATTGTGTGCTAGATTCAGCATTTCTGGGAGAGGTAACCTACACAGAGTTGCATAATAACAGAGCAAAGGTTGTTTTTTACACTCTTGATTCGTAGCAAACTGCAATGGTGACACTGATCCACTTATCCTGAAGTGCCTTGTAACCCAGAGCAGTGGGTCCAGGTAGCATGTGCTCCAGCTCCTGTAAGGATTCAAATCTAAACCTCTGACACTTTGGGAGTGTTTGCCAGAAACCTGCCCATGAGCAGCACAGAAGGGGTATGCTTTCCTGACTAATCTCAGCTGCTGAAGCAAGAAATCATGGGCCCAAGAGATGCCCAAATGTCTGTCCCTTTGGAAGTGCCTGAGACAGTAGGTGGAAGCCTGTGCTCTAACAGCTCCTTCCAAAACTTCCCCCACCTCCTCATTTATCACTGCTACGGCTGAGCAGCAAAAGAGCAGGAAGAGCGACAGAACAAAAACAGCCCTGAGACTGGAGACCAGGAGTCAGGGCTGCTTCTTGCTGCTGTCTCAACTGTGCAGCTTTACTGACAGGCAAGTGCTCCAGCTTTCTTACCCACAAAGATGTGTCAGGGAAGGCACAAGCAATTCTTCCCCCTCCCTTTCTCTTTCTGCTAGAAGAGTAAAGTTGACACTATGATGTTTTTGAGGCACTCTGTGCTGATGGTCACAGGTGTTCACCAGCCTCCCCCTTCAAACTGTGCCAGGCAGGGGACTTGGGTGCCACTCAGAAACACATCCCCATCTACCTGCTCCTCTCTGTGCAAATGCACAGGCAGAGCTGAAGGTGCCTGCACAGCTTGGATTCAGGCAGGAAGACATCTGGGGTTGCAAGAAAGTGCCGAGAGCAGATTTGGGGGTCCTGATATTGGGAGTTGATCTTTAAAAATCTTGGTTTACCTTAAGCTTCTGTAAGATCTGACCCTAAAAATTGATCTAGAAAGTGTTAGATTTATTTCAGCAATATGGGCTCCATCCCCAGGATATTCAGGAACATAGATCTTCAGAGCCAGAAAGGATTAAAAATTTCCACTCCTATGTAATGAAAAACTAAGAACCTTATCCGAAAATGTCTGCCTCAAGCTCTCAGCTTGTGGCAAAATATTGCAAGAGTCTTAAAATTCCAGGATCTTGAGAACTCTTGCCCATTCAGCTTCTTTCTCTTTCTCCAGTCTGCCGCAGTTCTTGAATAAAAAGCTCCTGCAAATATGTATGTAAATGTGGGGCATTTTACAGCATGCTTGCAAGGCAGCCAAACGGGTCAGGCCTTTGAGGAAGCATGAATAGGTTAGGATTATAATTCATTGTAATGTCATGGCAAGCTGCAGTTTCAAAGGCCTAAGTTCTCCAATTTTATCCAATAAAAAATTTAAAGAGACAAAAACCCAATTTGTTTTATAATCAATAAAATGTACAGCTTCTTTATCTTATTAGAAGAGGCTGTCAGTTGCAGTCAACCATTGTCAACAGGCTGCTGCTTGATCTATCAGTAAAACAAATCATTACAAGGAACACAGCACTGCTGCTGTGGCTTTTGTGGTGTTTCTAATGAGGACTGGCAATACCTCTATTCCATTACAAGATTTGAAAGTGAATTTGTTGGAGACACACCCAGGCTTAAGGTAGGAGAGGAAGGTTTAAAAATAATTAACTGCGCTGTTCCAAATAACTCGATAGATTAAGGATTCATTCACAAAAAAGCAATTCCTTGCCTCTGTGATTGGTATTTAAATCTAGGGTGGCATTAAGTGCTGGTCTGCTTCAGCCTAAGCTTGGGACTGCACAGGATTAGAGGGCACGCATGGCTGCTCTCGTGTGGGGTAGCTGAGAGGAATGAAGTGTCTGAGCTCTGAACAAAAAGAGACAGGAAGGAGGAGAAAATATGACCACATGGGAGGGGGTGAGGGGCTGTTTGGCAGCTGTTTTGCACCATGGTTGTGGCCATCCCTGTATGCAGTGGCCCTGGAGCTCATGCTGGCACCAGCACTGTTGCATCCCTGAGGCACAGAAGCTGCACAGCCCTGGAAAGGGGACCCCTCCCTGCCACACATGCACTGCTGCCCCAGGCCCTCCACAGCTGTCCTGTGTGTTTCTGTTTTCCTCCCTGTAGGTGCTGGGCCATATAATAAGGTGATGAAGGTAAGGCAGGGCAGGCTGAAGCCATGGACATGGCTTCTTCAGGCATGTTTCCCTCTTAGGAGCTCCCCCAACTCCATGGCATCCCTTCTGCAGCACCATGGCTGCTCACCAAATCCAGCTGCTGACACATGAGGGTCAGGACAGGATTTCCTCCCTTTCAGACCAGACAGAAAACGTGCAGCCTTGAGAGAAGGGATACCTTGGGATTAAAAGAGATCTGAGGCTGAGATGATAAATGTGGGACAAAAGCTCCTGTGAAAGGCACCTTCCTAATTCAAAGGTAACGCCAATGGAAGTCATACCCTTAGGTCACATAATTCCTGAAATAATCTACAAAGTAGCCCAGTAAATCAAGGAGAACAGATTTGAAGCTCTTCCTCCACCTCAGACTGCTTTTTTAGGCACTAAGCTCATAAGAAAAAAATCTCATCCACCTGGCAAAATACAGGGGACTGGAAACAGCAGCAGCTCTGCTGAGTCTCACCTGCAGTCTTTGCTTTAGGGTGGGAGCGCACATGAAACAGAACAGGTAACTCTGTGCCTGGGAAAGGGATGCCCTGGGAAGGGAATGCGGACAGTCAGCAATGCCCAGGGCATGTCTCACTGAGGAGCCAGGTTTGGGATCCCCCTCCGCAGCTTTTGGAGCTGCTTCAGAAGCTGCTTGAAGCTGGATGGGACCCAGAATTGTCAAGAAGCTGAGTAGCCTCTCACAGTCCTGCTGCGAGCTGATTATCACATCTAACAAAATAATGTGCTGGAACAAATAACACTTCAGGCTCTGTTGTTTCAGGTGAAACTTAGTCCTACTAAGTATAAATTTATAATAAGAGCCACAGCCTTATGAGTTTCCCAACAGCCAGATTTAATTCAAATGCATAATTCAGACCCTTACAGGGACATTTTCATCTTTGTACGCTGGAATTTAGGGATTTACACACATCATTCCCATTAACACTAGTAGGAGTTACAGTATGCACACATACATTCCCCTCTCCATGCAGGCATCTCCCCTGGGGATAATAACTGCGCTTTAAATTCCCCTTCCACGATGGTTTGCGGCGATGCTCAGCCATGAGCCTCCGCTCCCTGCAGCGAGGGGTCCCTCCCCCGCGGCACGGCCGCCTCCCCCGCGGGACACTCACGACAGACGCTGCTGTCGGCGATTGAAGGCCGGGAAGCGCCGCTCGGCTCCGCCCCGCCCCGTCCCGTCCCGCGCAGCCGAGCGCGGCCGAGGCGCGGAGCCCGAGTGCCACCTGCCGGGAACGCGCCGCCGCCACCGCCCGGCCCCGGCCCGAGACCGAGGGGGTAAGGTTTGGGGCCGGAGCAAGGGAGGTGGGGTAGCGTCGGGTGGATGCTTGGCTGGGGAGGAAGAAGAGAGCACGTATTGGAATTCCCTCCAATTCCACGCGGAATTCATGTGTGTGAAAAAAACAATTAGGCATAGGTTTGTTGGAGTAGTTAGCTGAAAGAAAATGTGAGCTGACCTTATTCTGTTTCTTGATTTTTTTTTAATTTTTTTTTTTGCAGTCATTAAGAGCACTGCTGCAAAACCTCTATGAGGCACTTCACTTTAAAAGGATTTAAGCTGATGTTTAAACAAGCTGCCCAATCAAGGCCAGGAGCACCGCAGAATATCCTCTCTGGAAGTGTACTCATTATACTTCATTGCATTTGTAGCGTTTTGGAAACGCCTGCTTGTCTTAACAAGATCTACTCATATAAAATGCGCCTTTAGCATAACTGTAGTGGGGAAGAAAGGCCATAAATATTGCACTGTGGCTGACCAAAATATATCCATGGTGTCCTGTTCCCTTTTTAGCAAGTTTGAAGTCGACTCTGTTGAATTTAATAGACTGATGCTTTTACAAAGCATGTGTGACAGATAAACTGGGTTATGTAGAGGTTGACAGGGCAGTTGCTTTTGAGTTTTTTAGGGTTGTTTTTTGACGCTGGAAGCTTCAGTGATATTCAGTGCACTGGTGGCTGCAGTGCTCCTCTCACAGGCCTGCTTTGCTGTCAGAGTCAGGGCAGGCTGGTGCCAGCTTGCACAGCACAGAGGAGCTGCAGGCAGAGTCCCCCTGATCTGGACAGCCCTGCCTTGTGCCTAAAGCTGGGATGGTAACATTACCTTTGCAGCAGTCTGACTGCTGAACTAGTCTTAACCACGGTTCTGTCATGAACTCACAAGTATAATTCTGTTGTGTTTATGGATTACTAATAAGAATTTACCATCACTCTGTATCTAAAAGGCATGACCCAATTTTTTTTAGTAGTTGTGTTTTAACCTAAACTGGACTGTAAAGCTGCAACAATTTTGTCAAGTTTTTCTGGCTCCTTTGAAGATCTGTTCTCATAGAACTACCAAGTGGTACTTGGAAAAGGTGTGTCCCTTTTTCCATGGGGACACACACACACCCCAGAATTCACTCGTTCTTCACACTCTGGGCTTCATTTTTTCATGAAAGCTAAAAATTTGGTTTTCTGCATAATTCTCTATCTGGAAACAGAAAATCTTTGCTAATAAATCTCTTGTATATGCTGTGAAATGCTGGTGGATCTCACAGCTCATTGCAATTATGTGTATTTTAGATCAGAGAAGTGATGGCTTATACTTAGGGGCTCTGCAGAGAGTGTTGCATGTTATGCTAGCGACACAGCTTTGGCTGCAGGCCCTGATCCAAAGCCAGCTGCAATCAAACAGTCAAAGGTCATGTCTCCACAACAGAAAGAAGTTGTAATTGTAGCTTGTCCCAGGATTACCCTTGGTGGTTTAAGCCTGCCAGCATGAGAAGTAATAACACACGCAAACGTGTAGTTGAGAGCTACCAGAATACAAAGGCCTCCAGTGTGGGCGGGTGGTGCCTCCTGGAGCCCATCGCCCTGCATGGGCAGGAGCAGCCCAGGTCTGTGACAGCGCTGGGCCACCACTGTACCCCAACACCTGCAGAGCCGCGTGGCAGCCCTGCTCACAGGGCCATCAGCCCCTCCAGCCCCCACCCTGCTGCCAGGACACCGTGGCCAGGACGAGCCTCCTCCCCCAGCTCCAGCTGCAGTCCCCCCTGAGTCACGAGTGCCAGGAGTGCAGGCCACGAGTGCCAGGACAGGTGTCCCAACTGCCCTTTGTCCCCAGACCAGGACAAGGCTGTCACATACTGCCGGAGCAGCTGCTGGAAAGGGATGACTGGTGCTAGCTGCCATTAGGGGGAGAAAAATCTGATCTCCATAGCCTGGGGGATGGCCCGAGCTTGAGAACATGAATGAATTTTCAGAAAAAGACATAGGAGATCCTTTAAAAGAATTTTAAAATGTATTACTCGCATAAAGATATACGTGTAATATATATAGATGTCTCTAGAAAAATTTTTCAGAATTTTCAAGATTTTTTGAAGGTCCATAATTTAGGGTTCCAAACTATTATTTCAAACCTGCCTTGTTTTAACAGGATGGGAATTCTTCTTCCAGCAGTGAGAAGTAGAAAGAAAAAGTCACTGAGCTGTACCCTTTCCATTCCTGTGTCCAAACTTTTCCTCTTGAAAGAAAGTTTCTCATTACCATATCTCTAAGTAGTTAATGTTCAGAGTGTATTTTATTGTAATAGATTGAGAAAATGGCAATGGCTCTATATCATTATGCAAAAGTAAAGGGATCTCATACTACTACTTTAAAAATGCAGAAAATATCATGTATTTCTGCAGTGTCTGCCTTATGGTTTGCTGGGAACAAAGTCACTATTTTAGCTCAGTATCTATGAATGCTGTTGGGTCACCCTGAAATTTAGGAGAGTGAGAGGAAGGAAAGAAAACAAAGGTAGAAAAAAAGAAAAGGAAAGAAGCTTTGCATTGCTGCACTTTCTTGAAGGCAGACTTTCAGCAGATCACTTTGACCTGTCTCCTGTCTACCTGTCAAAATGATTATTTGTTCTTTCACAGCGCCTAGAACAATTGCAGGGTAAGGGTTTGTTTACTCTTTTGCATCATATTGAAATCATTTACTTTTATAATAGTGGACAGCTGGAAAAGGGGTTAGGGAATAAGAACAAAAATTAAGAGGACTGGCAAGAAGGTGAAGGATTTAAGACAGGGAACCAACCAGTTTTAATGCTTGAGATGATATAACAAACTCTTATTGAACAGCAAAGACAAGCATATAAGTTCTGTAGCTGTAAAGTAAATTACAGTTTTAAACAAATTTCTTTCTCTCACTAGAACAGGAATAAACATGAGCAGATATGTTTGTCTTTTTCCCACACCTTTATCAGAATCAAAAACCCAGAGCAAGGAAAGTTACTATCATCCGTCCCTGATGTACAACATGTATCTATTAAGTGAACTTCTGAAAAGCTCATTTAAATGCTCTGGTCTCTGCTCTTAGCCATTATATGTGCTCAGTCCCATGTAAGCCCTTGAAAAGCACAACAAGAGCGCTTTTGCAAAACCTCCTCTCCATTTCCCAGAGTTGTTTTTTTCCAAAGCCATTGTTTTTTTTCTCCTGAGTATAATACCATTGTTTTTATCTTGCTGCACTGTTTCTTAGCAGAAGAATGTTTTAAGAACAATAACATAACATTTAGGAATAATAACCCCCTTGTCTCACGCTGGCTCTGCTGCTCTTACTCACAGAGCCACACGTACTGTCTGCAACCAAAAGACAATACCTAAGAATGAACTTCAGAGAATAACAAGTATTTCTATTTTCTCAGTGTTGCCACCAGGGGCATTGAGTCTTTTTTGGTCCAAGTGGGATAGCTCTGTATGAGCCTTAGTAGCAATTTGTTTCAGAAGATTTCCAATTAGTCATGGATATTTTTCAATAGCTGGGGCATGTTGTGCTTGGTGGCACACTCAGTACAGAGGAATCTCTTTTTGTTCTGAAACTGCTATTTGCACTTTTGTTTGTTTTACCCCAGTTTTCTTATTAGAATACAAAGTGAGCCATTGTTTCCACTTCTTACCTAATCTTTCCATAATTACAAAATCATTGGGTTGGTTAATGTTTGGGATTTTTTTACCAGAAAAACAAAATCCCCCATAATGTCCTTACAATTATCATGCCAAGGGAACCTTACTTTACAAATTTCTATGCAAATATAGACATAGCTGGGATATGTGCTTGCATTTGAGCAGTTATCTATAATTCTTCTTTAGTTGAATCAGGATTACCTGCTCACAAGGGCCCAGCATCAGAGAGTTAACAATACTAACTTATGCTAAATTAATATTTCAGGATTTTTTATAAGTGTTCATTGATATTTGGGTTGATTTTCCTTTTCCTCCACCTGGAAGAGAGGACTTTGTAGTTCCTGTGCATACAATGCTTGTCTGTAGTCCCCTCCTCAGAGCTCCTGACATGTTCCAATTTCTGGTCAGGCCCTATAAAAAGAATCACAAAAGTCTGTGCAAATATTTCATTTACTTTATTCACAGAGCAGGTATATGAGAACACTAAAGCTATATGCCCTTATTGATTAGGTTTTAGTGAAATCAGAGTAGAAATTCATGTACCAGCTGATTTTCAGACAGCCACTAGCACAGAGCAATTCACTGATGGATGTCACCAAACAGAAGGTCACACCACAGCATATGCACTTGGTTGTGCTGTGCAGTGACTTCATTTGTATGCAGCAGGGACAGTGAAGCATGGGGCTGCCTCTGGAGGGAACAGTCGATTCTGCAAACATTTATGACACTGCAGACTAGTCCAGGGAAGTTTACCTTGCCCTTGTCTTTGTAAAATGTTTTGTCGATCAAGGTTATCTGGTCAGAGCTTTCCTGGAGTCTCAGCACAGCCAGTTCAGGGAGCAAAGGGGTGGAGGGACATTAGAGAGAGTCTTTATAGTGCAACTTGTGGAACAACTTTCAGAAAAATCACTGTACCAGGACTTGTAATTTCTGATCCCATTTTCCACAGATTGCTTTGGACAAACAAGAAAACTTTAGCCTTTTTGTTTCTTGCCACAGCTCATGAACAGGATGCAGATGTTCTCTCTCCACCATGTGTGGTCATCCCATTAATTCATCCTGGTGTGCATGGGACCTCAGTTGTAACTTGGGTCTGTAGGTATAATTTTATATTATGTTGAATAATGAACACATAAATAAACTCTTATTGAATGTTTGTCTGAATGAATGGCATGAGCAAAGGAAAGGAAAGGTGGATTCCTGTCTGCACTGCAGCTTTGGTGGAGGTGAAATCTAACCCTGGGTTTTCCACAACCCAGATTTTGTTTCTGCTCCGTTTTATGAAAGGTGCCATCATTACTTGTTCTTCTCTTTCTTCTATTTTAGCAGTGATCTCTATGAGTCAATCCCTCTATTTTCAAGTACTTATTTTATTTTCTAAATTCTCAGAGAATATGTCAAATCAAAGCTTAAAAAAAACCAGCTAAAATAAGCATTTTTATTTAATCCCAGGCAATATTTGTTTCAAATGTGGATAATAATAGGAAAAAAAATTAGGTTCAGGTGGACATCAGATTTCTTGGGGACTTTAAAGAAATTTAAGTGGTGAATCAGAAAAATGAATTATTTTCGCCGGTCTTTTCTTTAATCTTTATTCATACTACCTACAGCAAGTCTGTCATTCATTTCTCTGCCTCTTTTTTTTTTTTTTTTTCTTGTACTTGTTCATCTTCTCCCAAGATCACCCAGGATCATCTGTAAGAAGAGTTATCTCAGGTTTACATTTTCAGATGTACTGCTTGTTATCTTGCAATCCGCAAACAAACAATCTTTTGTATCTCCTCTGTCTCACTGATGTCAAATGCTAAAGCAAATAGGCCAGAGGAGCTTCTCTTAAATATAGTTTCAATGACAAAGGGGGATCTACTTATTTGCATTTTAATTTATTGTTTTCCTGAGGAAATAAAGTTACTGTTTGCTAGGTTTTTATTGGGTTTTGGTCACAAAAGATGGATTTTTCAATATAGCTTGGTTGGTTGGTTGGCTGGTTTTTTTGTAAACCAGCAGAGGTTTTCTGGTTGTTGTTGTTGTTGTGCAAATTGTTATAACCAGCCATTCCAAGTACCATGATGACACTGAGATAGAAATAAGTGTGTCCAGGGAGCCCAGGGTGTTTCTCCTGGGTGAAACCTGCTCTTGTCTGACCTGCGGTGTGCAGAGCTGTGCGTGGGTACAGGTTGCTGCATAGAGACAGCAAATTTGGCTGGAGAGGAACTAAAACAGCAAAAGGCACACACATACCCATGCTTATGTGGAGACTCTGAGCCAAAATAAGGAGGAGGTAAAAAAGGAAAATGTGCTTAAGAGCAGGTGTCTTTCAAGGAAGGAGTCCGCAGCAGTGAGGAAAGGGACACACAAGAGAGAAGTTTTATTAGTGACTGAAGGCCAGCCAGGACAGCAGACTTTGATGAGTTTTCCTGAACAAGAGCTCCAGTTTTGCCAGTTAGGCTGAAGTATATATTCACAGCTTCCATTTTCTCCATATGAGTTTTGTGGGCACACAGCTACACTGAGTCTGGGCATTTGGATGTCTGCCTGACCAGCCCTGGGTGTTTATTTCTCATTTGGGAATAGAAGCACAGGGTTTGCTCATGGAAAGAACTGAATGAACTCATTTGCAGGTGCAATCTTAATGTGTTCTTAAACTGCTACCCTCTTTGCCTTTCCCAGCTCATTTTATAGGGCTGGTTTGGGGTTATTTTTCTGTCATTGTGTTATTAAAGAAGAAAAAAAAAAAAAAGTAGTCCAAAATGTTCCCTAACAGAAACCTCTTTAATCTCCCAGAATCTTTTTAACTGGACTGGCCCAATTCTTAACAAAGATAGTGAAAAGAGCAGGACAGAGAAGAAAGGTGCACAGGATCATATGACCATTGGCATTTAGTTCTGAACTTCAGAGTAAATGTCTATATTCTTCCTAGTAACGTAACTTTCCAATCAAGTAAAGTACAACGCACCAGAAAACTTTGTAGCAGTTAATTCATTTTTGTGGAGTTCCCTACTGCCAAAAGTCAAGGGAGCAAACGAGAACATAGTGTAAGCCACAGTTCACATGGCTGTGCTACAGCTCACGGAGACAGCTGATTGATGCAGTGTGAGTTTACCCTCCAGGATACAGCTGAGGTTATTGGTGGGACAAGGAACTGAAGATTGTGTTGCAGCTATTGGCTTCATTCATGAATTGTTAATGTAGAAGAACAAAAGAATTCACTCAAGGCAATCAATTTCCTTTTAAAAATACAACAATTCACCCCAAAAGAGTGAAAGAAGGCTTAAGTGATAAATTGCAGGAATATTGCTTTCACATTTGACACCCATTAGACCTGTTTTATATTGGGAAAGTAGTATCATTAAGCAAAGTAGACAGTGCTTTACAACTATTAGCTTATGAAAAGATACAGCTACTACATAAAGATAACTGTTATTAAATAAGAACATTTGGCAAAGCCTTTAAAGAATAAGAATCAGAGCTCTCTTTGGTAGTATAGGTCTTTCCTTATATGCTTTCACAAAAAAGAAGGCTCAAATTTGAGCTATTTGAGTTCAAAGGCACTTATTGGGAAGCTAGATTCCCTTAGCAATAAATGCAAGTGTAGGTATAAACTGAAGTAATTTGCTATCCGCCTCCAAAAACACCAGAGTGAAGTAATCACTGTGCTGAAATCCCCCCATGGAATGGTGGCAACTGCTGTTCCTCCCCAGGAGGAGCCATGGAGCAGATGGGGGTGGTCAGCATCCATTTCTCCAGGGTTCAGGGCCCTAAACAGTGCCTCCTTCATCCTTGCCAGCCTTTCAGACATAAGCTGAAACCATTCACCAGCAACTTACATCCCATAGTACTTTTCCAACACAGATCATAAACACTCACTCAGTCATATAATACACTATCTTGTAAGCTGTTAAACAAAAAATATGTGACCAAGTTTCAAAAACTCTGCCAAACAAACTTTCCTCCTAATGTCCAGAAATTGCTGTCCTTTCTGTCTCCATGTCTAATTTGAGGCAGATAAAACCAACTTCTCACCATGTTTTATCCATCTGTAACATGTCTTCCCACCACATTATACCCCAAATGTCCCTTAGAGAAGCAAGAATGTAACACTGATAGAAAGGGGGCAGTTCATTTTCTAACCTATGCCATCTCCCTTGAGAACAAAAAGCATATATATCTAGTGAAACAATTAGCCCTCATCCCACATGCCAGGTTATGTCCTAGAAGCAAGTCACAGCGATATTGCAGATGCAGGGATTTTTGAAAGGAAAGAATGAGAGAAGTAGGATGATGAGGACTGCATGAAGCATCAAAAACAGGAACAAGGTGAAGAGAATTCAGAGCAAGGGTTCATTTTTGCCCTGAATGTTGGCTAGGAAAAAAAAAAAAAAAAAGGCTTAGAGCTCTCATCCTCGCTTGCTAATGCTTTCCCCCTGCTTTCTGAACTATGGATACTTGGCTGCAAAACCATTTTTTTTTCCCTTAATCATTAGCCCTATATTTGGGTTATTTTTTAGGGGAAAGCAACCTTTTCTAATTCTCTGAGAACTTTCTGTTCTAGCTAGTGCCAGATGGTGAAGGGGAAAGCACTTGTTATAAGTCCTTCACCATCTGCAGACCAGAATATCTCCACCAGTATATTTTCCTCCATCAGGTCCTCCTCCTTTCTGTTTTCCCTCACAACTCTGGTTCATTTTCTTCTTTGCCAGCCTTCTTGATCTTTATCAGCAAGCAGGAACTGTCTGCCCCAACAAAGCTAAGTGCAGAAGAAAATCTGTGTAGCCAATCTCACCATCTGAGATAAGCTTCAGCAACCAGGGGAGGTTGGGAAAAGACGGCAATATTTGTTTTTGTTATTGATCAGTCTTTCTAATATAGGAATCCCTCATCCTCTCAGTCAAGATAGATATTTCTTTGAGGTAGATGCTGAGTCCTCACCTAGTGAGAGATTTTCCCTGCCTTAGAACGTTTATAGTGCAACAGGCATGACATACTATCCACATTTTGTATTAAGTGTGATTTGCTCCAAGACCAATACGGATCCATAAATTGAAACTGGTTCTTCTCAGGCCTTATCTACTGCCTGAACCACAAAACCAAGTTTTCTGACTCCTGAAGGCCATTTAGCAATTGGAACTCAGAAATATTTCATAGTTTCTTTTTCTTAGTAGCTGTAAATTGGATCTTACTGAAGTCAAAAGTGTTCTAGTGATGTTTGCAGCTTGGCTGTGCTTTGCCATGTTTGAATTAAAGCGTATATACCACTACAGCTTTTCTGTGCTAAATAAGAATGCCCTTTTTCATTAGTACTAAACTATTAAAAATGTTTAAAAAATTTGGTCCAGAAATGCACTCCTCCTTAAACTGTACTGCACTGAGTAACTCCAACATATTGTGCTTGCCTTCTCTCTTCAAATCTGCATCAGAAAAGGTTAGACTGGATATCAGGAAAAGGTTCCTCACCCAGAGGCACCGGAGCAGGCTCCCCAGGGAAGTGGTCCCAGCACCAGCCTGACAGAGTTCAAGAAGCTTTTGGACAATGCTCTCAGGCACATGCAGTTACTCTTGGGACTGGTGCTGTGCAGGGCCAGGAGTTGTACTCAATTATCCTTGAGGGTGCCATCCAACTCAGCTTATCCTGTGATTCTGTAATGTCACTCTTGTTTTATGAAGCTTTGCATTAGAGCTTCTGGGTAGTCAGGAAAGGTGCTGCTTGGACTTTCAGATGTCTGTCACATGCATATCCAAATGATCCAAACTGTGTCTCTGTATACTACAATTACTCCATTCTACCCCATATATTTCATTCTGGTCTCCAGCGAATGAGCAGCACTTTTTCTCCCACCAAGCATTTGTATTGTTGTGCTGTAAATTTGAACTCATACCTACGTCATTCTCTTCTACATCTTGCCCAAGTTTTATTCAAGTTATGCCTCATTCTCTTCTTTCCACATCAAGGGCATATATTATACTTGCAGTTGCCTTGTGATTGACAGCAAGGATGCTATTATGCACCAAGCAATCTGAAAAAGTAGGTCACATAAATTTGCAGGGTGTAGTTTGCTGAAAACCTGTGAAGATTTACATATACTATATTGTATGGATTTGTTCTGAGCATCCTTTGCCTGTGTTGTGCTTTAGAAAGATGTGGCGAGTGGGAATGTTTTTCTAACCAAACACCCTTCATACTTGCTATGGGATTGTCCTGATGCCCGAGCTAGTGCACCTTGAAATTTGAACATGAGCTGGGAAGTGAGTATAAATGGAATAAAGTGATTTAAGGGCCAAGAATATAATAAAGATTTTGGAAAGCAATACTAAAAAAGTACAGGAAAACAAGAGATTTCTGACTTAATTTAATTTAAATTTGCAAATTTTGTCAAATGTAATTAAATGGAAGTTGAGAGAAAACACTCTCATCTCATCCTCTAATACTTTTGTAGCTCTCATAGTGCATCAATGTGATCGATAAAGAGGGCCAAACTGAGTCTCAGCCTAACACCACTGATATAACTCTGAATTATCAAGTCAGATAGAGGCAACACTGTGCAGAAATCTATAAGCCTGTGTTACTGAGGCCCCCAGTTAGGTACCATAATGGTTTCTTTTGGCCTGTGAACCTTTGAAATGTTCATTCTGCTTTTTAAAGACTCTTAAGCATCTAGAGGTCATTGCATTGGGTTACAATTGCAGCTGTAAAATGACCAGTAACAAACCAAACACATTTTTTTCTCTTTTCTGAAGCATGCTTCTTATGCTGCAGACACTGCTTCTCCAACTCATTATAGTGAGATCCCTTACTGCCCAGCATTGTACTAACTCTGTCTGGTCTATTGTATTGTGATGACACTCCTTTGCCCATTGTATTAGGTTAGCACCTCCTTGGCTATAATAAGTATGAAAAAAAAATTCAAGGTTTGACTTGTCAAATGGAACTTTTCAGTGACTTATTAAAAGAACCCCTGCGGTATTACGAAATGCAGGTTTTCTGTCATCTAACCAAAAGATCCCTTTAGAAACCTTCATTTTTTATATGTGTAAAGACAATTTCTTCTAGTGAAACTCTTTGATTCTTCCCTGAATGAAATCAAGTGTTTTAAAACTTTTTGAGTTGCCCCAAAGGCTCACTTCTATACTATGGAACGTGAAAGACTGTGAACTACTCACATAATCATCACATAGACACTGTGCAATGTGCTCCTGGCAGCAATCGTTCATTACATACTGCAGGCTTTCATTAAAAAAATAAAATAAAATAAAACCCTGAAGAAAATCAGGGAAGAGAAAACTGTGTCTTTCTTGATCATAAGATTTGAGAGAAAACAAAGCTGGAGAGAACACAGTTGTCAGAGATTGCTAATGAGGTTATGATAAATTGTTGCTAGAGAGATCTTACCTGATGAAATAGAAGGAGAAATAGAAATGTGAGGAGAGATGGCATCCTCAAGTAGTGCTGTCTCTGGTACTTTACAGTCAAACAGTAATGCATTTGTAGGAGTGGAGCTCATAAGTCAGCATTCTACTCTCTCTCCTTACACCCCTGCTTAGAGCACCTTCCCCTCACCACAGCACATGAATTACCACCAGCATATGAATCAGGTCTTTGCACTCTCTTATCATATATTTGTAATTGCTCACTTTCCATTTATCCCTTGTACTATAATGCTGAGGTGAGGTTGGGTTTTTTTGCCTTTTGGCATCTCTGTGGCAGCTGTTAACATCCCTGGTAATCAACACAGCACACACTCACGGAAGGCAACTCTGCTTTGGTCTTTCTGGGGTTCTTTGGTTGGGTTTTTGGGTTTGGGTTTGGTTTTGTTTGGTTGGTTTTTTTTTTGCTTATTCATTTGTTAGCAATCTCTGTGGTAAACACAAGACCAGTTTTGTGAGCAGTCTGGGAAGACAGAGCCTCCCGCATCTTGTGTGAGGTCCCAAATGAGGGAGGGGAAGAGCAAGGTCAGTGTCCAAATCTCTTTCACAGAGGAATAGTCAGAGGAGGAGGAGGAGCAGGAGGAGGCAGCAGCACCTAAAGGATGACTTAAATGGAGCTCCCATTCTCTGGACATCTAACAGGAGTACTCACCTCTCTCTAGTTTTACTCAGTCTTTCCTGAAACCCCCATAAAGTAATGTATATTAATGAAAGATTTAGAGAACTGCAGGATGGGCTTTTTCAAAGAGCAAAAAGCCATCTGAAGAATATTGTTGCCCTCATTTGACTTTGAGACAGTCACTGTGTCTACAATGCGACAAAGCAAGAGACAAGCTAAAGATGGTGGGAGATGTTAAAATAAATTTTCTAGATAGAAAAGCTAACTGGAAAAAACAGAATATATAAAATTCAGAGTTATTCCAGAAGTTCTTCAAGACTTAAAAAATAAAGTATCTGAAGCTCTCTTCTATTCTGAAGGATCTGTGAAGGTATCAAAGAGAAAAATAAAAAGTTTTCCTTGGTTCCTTTTTTTTTGCATTGTACACTTGCTCCTGGCTTCAGATAAGAGACTGAAGTAGAAACCTTTTTCCAGCCTTCTAATCTGAAGTATATTAAATGGACTTCAAAATAGAAAAGTAGAATTTTCTATATATCTTTATCTTTTTATTTTGTAACTTCAAATTATTCTCAATTGTTTCCAGAGTAATTTTTGCCATGTATTTATCTAAACTGTTTAAAACCTCTCTATCGTCTTTCATATTCAAAGGCAAATCCAAACCATTTTTCCCCAAGACAGAGAGACAAAAATAAACTACTTAATACTGAGGTAATAACATGGACAAAATGTCACTCGTGCCTTTCAGTTTAAATCCCTTTTTCCCTCATGTTATTTCGATCTGCCTATTGAGAAGACCTAAGAGTCTCCCTGTAAAAACAATAGGTTTCCAATTAAGTCTCATTAGTAGGACAAAACCACCTGTTTTGGGTTAAAGATCTTATAAGGCTCTAGAGCGAAATGAGTGACAGTGAGGGCAAAGTGCTCTGATGAGAAATCGAACAGCTCCTTCCCTGAGAAGTCCATCATCCCTTCCCGCTCTCCAGATCAATCTGAAGCTGTTGTCAGCATCTTGTGTGTCTCGTGCTTTTTAGCAAAATAGACTCCACTTATCTCCTAGGGTCAGGGAATACCCTCATGGAAAACCTGGCTGCTTCTCTGAACCTGCACTTCCATATAGTTGTCACAAATCTTCTTCTCACGCCTTGTGCCACCTGCCAGGCAGGTCAACCCTGATTCGGGGGTATTCTTCCCACTCTTTCTGAAGAATCACACTCCTTGATTCACAATCCTCCTCTTGCCTTCAGTTGTGGTCCTTGCACCTTATAGCTGGAGGTTCATTATCTTGGTCAAGGTCCATTTTAAAGAACTGTCCACAGGTCTAACTGTTCCTGCATGAGGAATTCTACCCATTAAATGGCAATGAAATCTTATTTGCTGTAACTTCAGGATGGAAAGGCTGTTTCAAACTCATTGCTAAACTGCTCCTTGGAGTCAGGGAAAGGTATCTAGAAACTCCTATAATGGTCTTCATTTCAATGTGCTTTGAACCTGCTGCTCCAGTAATCTTCAGTGACAAGGCTGGCTCACGTACCTGTGGTTCCGTGTATGCTATAGGTAGTTCTATAATTTTAGAGCCCATTAACCACTAACTTACAAGTCTGTGGTACTTATATTTTGTGAATGCTTCATGAGGCTTAGGCTGATAGCCTATTTTCTTGGTTTGCCTTTTTTTCTTGTTTCCCAGGTGACTGGCCTGGCCTTTCAAACTTACTGTGAGATTGGTTTCTTTTCCATGCTTCATTAAGACAGAACATTTGTTACCCTCTCTTCAGACATTGCCTTAGTCTTTGTACATGCACTTTCATCTTTTTCTATACTTTTTCCAACATGTTGAATGAGTAGAAACTTATAGATAGAACTGCTGATGTGCTTTCATGTAGAACATATTTTCTTTTACAGTTGTATGTCTCATATTTTAATTTTCCTTTGCTGATACCAGCAGTTACTTTTATGCCTGGAAGATGAGCTGTTCCTACACTCCTCCATATTTTTTCCTAGCAACATTGCTTTGTAGATTGGTTGGTGAGGAGAGTTGAAAGGTTATAGGGCTGCTACCTTCCAGAAAGACACTGAGTTATTTAGTATCACCACTTCTACCTGAAATGATAGTATCATTTAACTCCAAGTTCAACAGTGGCACTGCCATGATCTGCTCAAGCACTCTGCTGCTACAGAAAGCACAGGAGCTGTTTGGAGAGGCTAAACATAGGCAGATTTGAAAAAATCTTTAATGCTTATAAAAAATAATTACACTAAGAAACATAGTTGAGCTTTATAGACACGAAAATCTTGTTTTAAGAGACTTGGCTGTGTTAATAGGCTCTTCTGCTGTGACTCTGTGTGTTGTGGCAGCCACTGAAGTGTAGATGCCTGTGATAGCTGGACCAAGAACACAAGTGGTAAAAAATGTTTGTATAATTAATTACGAGTTAAAAAATTTATATGCTTAAATGCACATATTTATTACGCCTGATTGTGGTATATGCTGCATATATTTAGAAGTGCACAAGTACAGAATCGAGTGGTAAAGTTAACATTCACTTCAGAAAACTCAGATATGTGAATCCAAGTAGTTTTATTTGCTGTAGGAAAGATCTTAAATCAATGTTTAAATCAAGAGGAAGACAAATTTTCATTCCCTTGTGTCACAGTGTCCAGAAATTCTGGGAAGATGAACAGGAATGCTTGAATCATTTACTAGATTGTACTTATTGTTCTTTGTGTTTTGCAGTATAAGTCTTCAATTAGAGGGTTCATGCACTAATAATCCGTTCAAGGGAACTTGTTTTTCTAGAGGCTTTCTAGCAGGAAACTAAGTTAGCATCAACCAACACTTCCTATGTTAAAAACTGTAAAATAAGAAATACACAACTGGAGTAAAGTGTCCCAATTCCATTTAATTGGAGCTACATCAGCTTATTCCAGAAGAAATTCAGCCAGTGAATGAATTACAAATAAATTTTCAGAGGGGACAGGAAAGGTAACAAGACAAAACTGCAGAAAATATCCATGGAATCTCTCTGTCTTCATTCCATTGCCTTCTGTGAAGAATTAAAAAACAGATAATGATGTCAAATTTAAGTCTCAAGATTGACATTATTTGTTGATCAGTGCAGGCATTCATTGAAAATTAAATTTAGAAGTTTTTTTTTCCAGTTCTTTGCCTTTGAAAACCAAGAAAATAATAATCTTCCTAGTGTTGTTTCCAAAGGTGAGCAAAAGGAAATTAATTTAGGTATTATTATAAAAAACCTGAATAGTTAAAGAAATGGATGGCTTCTGAAATAAAGTTCTCATATAGCATTTTTAACATTCTGAGAGGTACCCATGCTAGAGTAGATTTTCAAACCCTATTCATACTGAGAACTTTTTATTCCTTGAGTGTTTGCACTGAAGTTACAGTGAATTCTCAAAGAGCAAATTAGTGTCAGCATAACCTAGATATAGCTCCAGTTAAACTCCATGAACAGATACCATTAACTTCAGTGCAGGGTACAGAGAGTAGAGAGCAGGGGCCTGCCTTTAACTTTTTCCTATATTTATATTTAAAAGTATTGGAAATAGAATTTGAGCAGTTACACATCAAGGCTGCACATACCACACTGGAGAACAGAATTTTAGTGATATATGTTCTTCTTGCAGGAAAAGACAGTCTTTATCCTAAGTGTTAGAATTGCTCCCAGTCAAATGGTTAAGAGATTTTCTGCAAGGTGGGAGAAAATGCAGTTGTGTGAGTGTGCAAGACAGCAGGCCTGGATCTGCATCCAGATCCAACTTCTCCTGGATATACAAATTTGTTCAGCCTTAATTCTTTATACTAGGGGGATTAAATTAAATCTTCAGGGTCTTAGACAAAGATGTGTTCAAGAGTTAGTTTGCCTTTTAATTTCTATGGGCAATGCTGGACCATAGTGCTGCAGTCCTTGATAAGCAGGTATGAATATCAGTGCTCCATTTATCTGTCTTATACAGAAATTATTATGATTATTAATACATATTGTTGTGGGAATAAACATGTAGCAACTTTCCTTTAAACAGATAAGACATGGTGCTCAATTTATTACTGAACTAACTTTCACACTAACTAAAAACCAAAATGTGTTCTTATTTGTATATGATTAGACCTTTTATACTTTGGAAGTCATAGTCATTCATTAAATATTGGTAGGTGATGTTGACTTTTTTTCCTATTTTGTGAGAGTAAAGTCAATGCCTGTTGTTTGAACTGGCTGGGGATTATCTGCTCCTTCCTTAGGAATAATACACAGCCTATCTTATCTGACCCATGACCTAATGTCACAGTGACCCAGTGCTGTGAAACTAAGGTATCACTCACCTCACATATTCTGTACTGAGAGTAAATTCATGGTGAGCTTCCTCCTGACACCATAAACCTGTCTGTTAGTCTGGCACTAGAAAGGGATGATCCAGACCCATCCTGTTCTTGCAGTGGTACTGTGATACAAAGGAATATGTTACTAAGATGAAGGTCTGTGAAATAAAAAAAAAAATTTAAAAACACAAAAAAAAATTATACCTGAGAATATTGACTTCTAAAAAAAAATAATCAGTGCTTTCCCCTTCATTCTTAAAAAAATTTGCACATTTTGGGTGGGACCTCAATATAAGTAACAATATTGAGGAATCATTATATATTTTTACCCCTCCACACTTTGAAAATAAAAAACACTAAGCCAAATTCCTTTCTTAGGGGAATCTGAAGTTTTGCAGTGTAACACACTTGGGCTGTTGTAAAGAAAAAAAAAAGCCTTGAGAATGTCCTTCTTTTTAAAATTCTTCCACCACTGACTTGGGCATTGTTCCTCTAGGGATAGAAAGGCATCCTCATGCAGTACAGCAGCGGGTCATGGATGTTTTCTGAAGTGGCAGCAGCTGTTTTGTGTGCTCACAGAGCCTCCTAAAAAGGGGTTGTGATGCTGCATTGGCTATCCCAGGTGTTCTCCCTCTTCCAGCTTTCATCCTGAGGTGCACGGGGTGGTGTGGCTTCTCCTCACCTCCCTGCAGCAGTGCCCACACTTTTTACAGCCATAGTTCATCACAATAAACCTTACACAAGTATCCTTCCCTTCGGGTGAGATACCGGACTGGAGCCAGGCATGCAGTCACAAGCAGCACCTCAGCCTGGGGAGCAGGGCAGTGCAGGGCACAGAGCTCTGTCCTGTCTGTGCCATCACCATTTCACCCCCAAAGTGGCTGAGCTGGAATCCTGACACGGCTAAATTTCAGGGCTACCTGATTTCCTGTCAGCACCAACCCCACAAGAGCTAATCACTCTGTGACCATGAAGCCTAAGGGTTAAGATAAACTTATTAGTTATCTTCTAGTGCAATGGAATTACATAGCAAACACCAGTCCTCAAATATGAGGTGACTCAAACCTCAGATGCAAGTTGTCTAACATTTAACCCTACTGAATGACTTGGGAAATAGTCTGTCCTTAAAGGGGAGGGGAAATCCTGAAGCCACTGGATCTGTATGCTGGCTGCTGAGCCAATGATGGCAGCCACGGTGGTGGACTGTCAGGCTTCAGAATGTGTTTTCCATATTTGAATACAAATAAAAACCTTTGAGCTTCCTAGTAAAAATAAGTTGTATCAGAACAATCTGTTTTCAGAATGAGAATGTCAGAGTTATATTTCCCACTCCTCTTTGTAATTTCATTCTCTTATCTGGAAATGACAGGCAATGCACACTTGGCCTTAGGAACAGTCCCAACAACTACTTCACAAAATGCACCAAAATATGGCTTTATCTTAGCAGCATATATTAGCAGAAAGCAAATTTATCAAAATAAAATTCTACAGCTATTCTGTTAATCTAGACCAACAGAATCTTTCAAACCATGCATACATCAAAAACTAGACAACATATAAATAGGATTTCTACCTGTTTTAGTGTTTAAACTTTGTATCCAATTCCCTCAGTTATCACTCCAGTGGTGGTGTGCCAGCATCAAACTGGAATAACAGTCAAAAACAAACCCAAAACCCCTTTTAAAGCAATCTAAAGGAAAAAAAATCCCTTTGTGAATGTACTAGAATAAGCATATGGCAATTTAGCCCAACCTCGAACATATTCCCATTCATTAGACAATGTCTCTGGAGAGAACATCAAACATTATCTTGGAGGCTGTGCCACTCTTACAAATGCTGAATGTTTTGAGCAAAAAATTCAAGGAGTGAATGTTAAATATGAAATAGGTGTGAAGCTTCCTTTTAAAAATCTTTTGAAATGAGGAAAACTG
Organism: Motacilla alba alba; assembly: GCF_015832195.1. Lineage (NCBI taxonomy): Eukaryota > Metazoa > Chordata > Aves > Passeriformes > Motacillidae > Motacilla > Motacilla alba. Next base: position 12,083,001 of record NC_052023.1, on the reverse strand, counting down.
AAGGCTGAACATCTCTTTGCGTAGCCAACTGGTTATATCTATTTTAACCTGCTGTGGTTGCTTGGGAGCTGTTTGGCTAATCTCTGCTTTGTCATTAGGCTATACATTAGCAGGATGGAAATGGCATCACTGCACCATAACTCAGCAATGTGAATACAGAACAAGGAGAGTGCAGAGCTGTCGGTGGCAGTACAACAGCAGATAATAAGACTCTGTTACTCAAGCAGAATGTGTTATGTAAAGACAATTGCTGTGTGGCAGCAATAGCTCTAATCAGGTTAATTAGGCTGTATTCATGTTTCATTTATGGTGCAAGTGCCCTGTAAAATCAAGGCAGTCTACCTCCTTTTACTGCACTCCTAATACAGCCACCACATTCTCTGTAACACTCAACACCATATATTTTCTTCTTTAAAAGAAAAAAAAAATCCCAAGATATTTCCCATTGCTTTTTAACAATCCCTGCTCTTCATTGTTTATGCCCAAAAGAAGAAAAAAGGAAAATATACAGGTTGTGTATAAAGCCTCTGCCCACATTAAATTTCCTTCCTCTGCAACTAAATTAGGCACTTGGAAATTGTTTGTGGAGGGCTTGTTTGATTGTGGATTATTTATTTTTCATGTGTTTTCTTGCTCACTAACATGACCTGTTGAATGCTTAAGAAAAATTGTATTGCCTTTAAAAAGAGTACCTCTTACCTTTCCTCCTTTTATCCATTTCCTTAAAGTGATGGATCTCCTGTTTATTCCCTCAGAACTAGCTGGAATGATGTGTCTACTTTGAAGAAAGGATTAGAGCTCAGTGCTGTGACCCTCAAACTCTAGCTGTGTCTCCTCTCTACTTACTGCATTTATTCGGTAGTTCCTTTAAAGTAATAATGGGTACAGCAATTCTGAGATCACTTTCTTTTCTCCCCCAAGGAAACAAGCCTGAGTGGAGAGGAGTTATTAAAAAGAGAGAGTACATGCTGCAAATGAAGAGAAAATGGCAGCCTGCACTATCTTAATTATTATAGTTGTTATTTTCACAATCAGGTATTAAACTTGAAAAATGCTGTAGTTCTGTTTTAATATGCATGTGTTCCTCACACAGTATTTCAATGAGCTATTAATAACCATGTTTAAATAAATATTCTTTCTCATACAGTTCTGTACTTTATTTTATACATTCTGCCCTGTGGAATGGAGCTAGTTGAGCTCAATGTGATAGCACAATATTACTGCAGAGGTCAAGCTGTGGGAGTGATGAGCAGGGTGAGAGAAGCAGGAGTTTTGCATGTTATCACAGTATTACTTTGCTGCTGTGCACTTACTTCCATTCTGGCTGTAAAACAAGTTGCTGTTTGTAAGGATGTTTCTGACTACATCTCACAGCACCAAGGTGTGCTGCTGAATTTCACAGGGCTCACAAACATGGTGTATCTTGTCAAAGCTCACTGGACCTAGCACCTTAGGAGAAAACACCAAGGAAAATATGTGTGCACCTAATTTTTCACCACCTGAGCTCACACTGAACTAAAAACATAATTTTTAATTTCTTTTAATGGTTCATATGTCTACTATATACTTAAATATTTTACTAGACAGATTTCATTTCAGGGAAGGTCTGACTACCCATACAATTCTGTATCACTCCCTTAATGAAGGAAAGCTGGGATACTAAAACTCTCAAGATTTCAGGGGAGCTTGGTAGTAAAGGAGCCGTCATTTGACTGCTGGTGGAGCAGTGATGGAGTAGAGGGACCATACAACTGCATCCCTGACTCCAGCCCAGGTGCCCTGGCACCACAGTAATGAACTTCATTATTCCTCAGTCAGGTGGCATCACTCCAAGTAAATGAAGCAATAGTGTAAAGAACTGTTTGATGGGGCCTGCAGTAAATGTGTCTTCAGGCCTGGAGGTGAAGCCCTCAGGACCTGGCTTTAGGTTTCACCCTTCTCCTCTCTGATGGACAGCACCAGCAGAGAAATCCTTGTTCCCTTCCTGGAGGATAAAGCCTGGCTGCCTGACTTAGTGCACTGTTTGCTACATTACACCCTCCATAGCCTCATGGAAATACCAGGTATACATTCCTGAGCTCTCCTTCTTGCCCCCTCGGTAACCTTTGTATGCAGGTGGTTTTTTACATGATATTTAATTTATCATTTGAACAAAAGACAAGTTTAAATTCAAAGTAAATGTTAAACACTTGCAAAAAAATATGTATAATTGAAGTTAGGGAGCAAACTCCCTCCTGATATGGTTTTGCTAAGGATTGATCTAAATGTTATTGCTACAAGTGGGAAATTCTGGATATATTTCCCCAAGAGTGACAGCAGAAAAAGCCTCATGAGAACCTGCTGAGAAGTTCCCAATGGTCCCAACTCACTGAGGTCCTGCTGAAAATTTAACTCACTTCTTATTAAATCCTTCTTATAAACAAATAGATTCATTTCCCTCCTGTTTTCTTAGTATAAACTTTCACTGTTAACCACAGGCTAATGTGATGGTCATACTGACAAGTTTTGTCTTTCCAGGTGTGGGTAGCAAGATATGGTAGATACCACAGAAAGTTTCTCATTGCATGCCTATGAGCTGTAACTTGTCTCAAGCCTAAATCTGTGAAATCAATCACAAATTCTCCTCTAAAAGTAGTTTCAATGTGAGCAAGGTTTGTCTCCAAAGCAGTGACCCTTATGAAGAATAAAATATCAGGAGATTGAAGACATGACTGGAAGAAAGCTAAACTATTTCAGTTATGATGGAGGAACTATATTTGCATAATTTAAATGTTAATTGTCTCTTTTACTGTATAAATAAAATGTAGAGAAATGGAGGAAAATAGAAAGCAGGATATTTTTTAAATTAAATCTCTTTTCCAGCATACACCTGCCAAGGTATCCTGCTGAATTTCAAAGGGCTCACAAATATGGTGAACTATATAGAAAGTAAGGTAGCTGAACTCATGAGGTGATTTGAAGTTGTCAGCATTCATGACCTCAGAAATGTTTATCTTTTGATTGATCAATATGCATTCTAGAATACACTTATTTGTCAAACTAATGTGCCAAAAGAAACATGTGATATCACATGCCTTTATAAAAGAGAAACCCATCACGTTCACCTTTACTTTATCCCCATCATGAGGGGCTTGATATTAGCCCTGGTTTTAACCCTGGTGGGTGAGTATCTGCTTTGATGAATTTAAAATTGTATACTCAGGAAAAGGTTTCAGAACCTAAATATAGTTCACTGGCAGATGTGAACTTTAACATGTTGTAGAAAAAATATTACTTCTTTTGTTGTTTAAAGAAAAAAAAAGGCATTTGGCTGGTCCTGAAATAGAAGTAAAGTTAATTAGAAAGGTTTATGCTATATGTGCAAGATGAGATACAGCCTTTTATACCACAGTACATTCACATTTTGGGGTTGGTTTTTTTTTCCTTACCATTTAATTCCTCTATTTTTTCTTCTCTTTCAGGGAGCCAGCATCTTAATTACCGTAAGTAATTTTCCTATCAACTAATATAATTGTAATGAGTGAAATTAAAAATAGAATCTGAAGAGTGTATCAATGTTTAATATAGCTTTACAACAGCTAATTTAGTTCAGGTGTAATACAAAATGAACAAATTCATCTTTCTTTGTTCCATACATTCTAATGCAGGTAATTTAATATGTTCTGTACATTGTGTATAATGTTCTGTGGGAACCATTTCTTTGCAGAACCCGATTTCAGTGAAAACAAGGTTTATTCATTTGATTATGAAGCCACGCTTCTCAGTGGACTTCCAGAAAAAGGACTTGCAAGAGCTGGAATAAGAATAAAAAGTAAAGTGGAAATTAGCGGTATTGGGCCAAAACTTTGTCTTATTAGGGTAAGAAAATGTGTTCAATTTGAAAGGTAAAATTCTCATCATAAGTAGCTTCTTTTTTAAGCTTTTGTGAAGTTATTAGGTTTCATCATGTCTTGTGCTTACTCAGGGATAATGTAACTAACACTGTTATTTTTTACAGTGCCCTAAATTCTATTTGCACTTTGCAAGGTAATTCTCAGCTCAAGCCAACCTTGGGCTTGAAGGATTTCTTCTGCTTTGTGGTCAAGGAAACAATGGAATGTAATTTGAAATGCACAATTATTTATTACTAGATCAATCCAATTGTTTCAAACTTTACAACCTAGGATTATTTGATCAACTGATTTCATAACTAGCAGACAGAAGGCAATAAAACATGCAACAGTAGCTGCATGTGATTCAATATTTAGCATAATTAATGTCATCCTTCTTTTTTCTGAAGGGTCCTGAGTGACATTCTTTGTCATCCTCAATTGTATATTTTCACTGCTTGCTGAGTAATTACTGAGGGTTTTGATTACGTGAAATGCACTTTTGTCTTTAACAGGAGCCTATATGTGCTTATAATGATTGTAGAGAAGTGCACACCTCAATTGCTTTACACAAACTCCACTTAGTCTTGTGTAAGCAGGGAAGAAAAATGTTACTTTTAAAAGCTTTAATTTGGTATATTGAAAACTTTAGGTAAAAAAGACTGGTGGCTGTATACTAATAAATGCTTGTAAATGTTGTAGCCTTCCAGCCTGAATTAGCCTGTTGTTATGAGATATTTTTGTAAGTTCAAATTATAATAGATCTAGATGGGAAATATTGCTTTTCCATGACATTTGTAAGGGGATGGATTTCAAAACAAAATAAGCCAAGAAAATAAGAGTCACACATCTGGAGGGGTGAGTAGAAAGCTTCCCTGCCAGAAAGGAGGCAGAAGCAGTCTTGTCCTTATCCCAAATCCTCCTTCATTCCTGCCTAAATGGCTCTTGGTGCGCCAGGGTGAGTCTTCACCAAAAATTGACTCTTGTTCTCTAAAATTTTCTAACATAATACTGGTGGTACTGCATTCTTGAAAAGTTTCCATTTCAGAAATCATTTCAGGCAAGGAAAGGAGAAAAAGAAAAAAACCACAACTTTTTGGGCAAGTTCTAAGCTAAAGGTAATAGTACATTTATTCCCTTCTTCTCTGGGAAAAGTTTATTTTGCTGCTGTTATATTTAAATTAGACAGTTTGGAGGGATGGTTCAGGGAATTAAACTTTCATCTGCAGCCTGCTAGTTCACATTCAGCCCAAACAAAAAGCTGTGCTCCCTGGGCAGTTTCCAGCTGACAATTTTTTCATCACAAACCAACAAGTAAGAATTGCCAGCTGTGTTCAAAACCAAGCAGACAGCCTAAGTCCTGCCTGAGCCCCAAGGGCTGGGGAAAACTACCTCGCCCTGACCCTGCAGAGCAGTCCCAAACCTGCCTGTATGCAATATGCCAGAAGCATGTCCAAGAGGCAGCATTAGGGATTTACTCTCTAACAGCCTTCCCTGTAAGCTTCAGTTACTGGGGTTGGCAGTGATCTCCACCAACAATAACAAAAATAAATATGAAAGTGCAGTCTCCAGTGATTTGCTGTGTGAGGATTTAGTTTGTGTGGCTTTTTGAGAAATTAATCCGTGTCTTGCACCACATCGCCAGCCTGAGGTGTCAGAGAAAAGTCTCTTTCAATTGTCAAAATATATAGAAGGGAAGGGTCCTCAGAGAAACTAAGCTAAACATGCCCTTTCCCATGGGGTAGGAATTTTTCAAGTTATGCATAGTTTAGTACAACTTTCTACTTGTTTGGATGTGCCCCATGTTGAGGCTGGAGCGTGAAGTGCGGAGTGGGGTTGGAGCCAGTGCCTCAGCCTTTGGTTCCGCAGCAAAACGTAGGGAAGGACAATTTCTGTAACCTGCTGTCCACTGCTCAAACTAATTCTGCATGTCTGGCTGGCCTAGAGGCCATGTGTTTATTAGTTTCAGATTGCTGCCTGCGCTCTGTGACCCCAGTGAGGGAAATGACAGAGTTCACAACAGGAGTTAATGATGCTTTATGCAACATTAACTTTCTCCTGCAAATCTTCCATACTACTTTCGGGTAGCAACCTGCTGCATGTGGCTCTTCTCTGGCTCATTTCTTTGCACAAGTCAACCTTTGGCAATATGGATTGCCTATGAAACAGAACATAGTGCAGTGGCTGTGGAAATATCAGCCTTTTGCAGTTCTCCCTTTCATTTTATATACAGAAATATGTGTATCGACACTAGTTATGCTAAATGACAACTTCTAAGTTTCCCCTTTGAAGAAATTTTGTGTTATTTAAAAGCTCATTTTTGATGTGATTGAAGCTCTGGGTGCTTGTGTGTATTGGAAGAAAGTTAACTGGGAAAAAAAAAAACTGAAAGAGGAGTTTTATTCCCCCTTTGTTCTAGATTCACTCGATCGAAGCCGCAGAGTACAACGGTGTCTGGCCCACAAGCTTGTTCTCACGATCCCTGAAACTGACCCAGGTCCTCACTGGGCAGCTCAGTAACCCCATCAAGTTTGAGTACAGCAATGGCCACGTTGGGAACATTATGGCTCCTGATTCTGTCTCAGATGATGCTCTGAACATCTACAGAGGGATTATGAACGTGCTGGAGCTGAGCATAAAGAAGATGCAGAATTCATACAGTCTACAGGAGGTGAGTTTTGGTTTGGCCATTGTGGTGCCTTTGTAAATAAATAAACTTTCACATCAGAGTCTTCTACTGCATTTTCTGAATTCATCCTTGACACAAACCTTACTTAGAGGAAGACCTAAGCTTGGGAAATTATGATTAAGGTGCATATGGGACAACATTTGGTGGAGATGTACTTAAACAGGACAACAGAAGAGCATATTTTTAAACTGGTTGATGACAGTATTTCAGAAAATACATTTGCAGAATTAAACCCTTGGAAAATCTGGCTTGTGATTCCAGAGAAAGTAAACTGTGAAAGATGAAGCCTACATAAAATGGGAACACTGTATAAAACATGCTTGAAAATACAGTTTAATATTAAATTCAAAATAACAGTAATTTGACTTTTTCTACCAATCATATATACTTTAATCTCTTCTAGCTCCTCTTTTAGGCAGAAAATAGTATATATGTCATAACATTACTGTAACAGCTTTGACAGTTTCAGCTGATGCTCTGTTGAAATTTCCACTGTTTTTCAAGTTTTAATATATTAGTCAAGGTCAATCATCTGATATTACTATTCACCACAGAAATTGCAATGTGTTTAGTTTTTGTGAAACCATATTTACATTGATTAGACTACATTCAATTCAGAGATCGGCAAAAACCCTGAAATTATTTTACTTTCATGTTATTTTTATTGGAACTGTAGACCAGAGTAACTCTAAATTTTTTTTTTTTACATAAGTAGAGTTGTTTCTGGGAAAGGAGCTAAATTATTTAATTTTTTGCATGCTGTTTGCTGCACATTGGAATCCGGGTGGTGTTGTTGGGTATTCTGCAACACAATTTTCTCATATCTAGTTTCACATCTTAATTCTTTCTAATTCAGTTAGCAATATGTTGTACTCTCACCGCTAGGCAATAGATGTGACTTCACCTTCTGGAATAATTTCCAAGTTTTCTTTGCTTTTCTCAGACAGCAACTGATTAATGAGCTTTGGCACCCATGCTTGAAAATCTTGAGTCACTCTGCAAAGGAGACGATAAACACTATTAGTCCCAAAATCTGAGCTGCAGAGAGGTTTAGAGGACTAACCTGGGAAAGTGTACATCCCATCCTGTGGGTTCAGGTTACCTGAGCTAGCCATAAACCGCACACAGCCGTGAAGTTCAGCTGGGCAGGAACCTGCTCCATCCCACCAAACTCTCTGGGCTGGATGCTCCCATTTAAAGTCTGGAGGTCTCTACCATACCCTGCAGTGTGCAGAGACCCACACCTGTATTTGCAGAGTGCAAGGCTTCCAGAAAGCTTGAGCAATTCCTGTTTCTAGCCTTTGCCAAAGACACAGTGTCTCAGGGAATTCTGTTAAGCTGAAGATGAAGTGGGTGCATCTTGCTTCCTAAACACCACATGACCATTTCTCTGCTCTCACATAGCCCAGAGCTGGTCTCTGCACTAGCTATGCTATAAATAACAATAATAAAAAGTCAGGAAAATAACTCTTCCTCCTAAAATGCAATCAAGCATTTTTTCCTCCACAAAAATCTCACTGACTGTGGAGAATTAAAAGCTCTTACAAATGTATATACTCAAAATATTATTGAAGAGCTCAGCTAAAACTGTGAACTCAAGAAGACCCACAGTCAAAACTCTGTTATCCTGAATTTTTTTTAATTGTTGCTGGTCATATTGTGACAGATCACCTGATATTGCAAGGCCTGTTCCATAGGTATTTGTAAGCTCTCTGTAAAAGCAACTTTTGAGGGCAGAATGTCATATCCAACCTTGAAATACTTTGCTGTTGAGATTTCATTCTGACTGAGTTATTTTGACACTTTTTTAATTAATATTTTCTCAAAATATATTTCATAATCAACAGCTCTAACTGAAAATTATTACTCCCCTTTCCTGAGGCTCCAAGTGAAACTTTGGGGAGATTTAGTACTCTCAGTGTAACTCTGATTTGGCTTACTGAAAACTGTACTTGTAAAAAAGACGTGAAAGTAATGATCATTGCAATTTTGCTTCTGAAGAGTATAAGGAAAAATAAAGCATTCATTTCCATTAGTAATTTTGAAAATGCGGAATTAAGCAGGAAATTTCATGTGGTGAAGTGAAGCTTTGCATAATAGTGACCTTCTCTGATCCTGTTCTCATTTTTGCCAGGCTGGGATTGGAGGAATTTGTAACACAACATATGCAATCCAGGACAACAAGAGAGCAAACCTAGTCTATGTGACCAAATCCAAGGACCTGGACAGCTGTGAAGAGAAAGTTCAAATTGTCACAGGCTCAGCATACACTCATCCATGCAAGACCTGTCAGCAGGTAAATCAAAGTGGTATTATGTATAAGTATTTTTAATTCTTATGCAGAACACCATTTTAGACCACACGATCTCTTAATTTGAAATATTAAAAATGAGGAGAGAATCAGATCTGCTGTATCCAGTTGTCAATATTTTCTTCTTGTATGAAAATGATCCCACAGAGAAGCAGAGTGGGCTGCCCACTCTAATGTACTGCAAGCACACATGAGCTAGCACAAGCTAGCTGGCTTGGAAACCATTAATTATCAGCATGAGTTAATTCACCTACTCTGTTGAGTAAAAAAACTAGTCACGATATCCATTTTCTGCTATTCACGACAGGTACTGCTGAATTTTATTATAATCCTGTCTTTGAAATAAAGTGGTTTATGCAGCTGCTCTCCTCAGAAAAATGTGTCTGCTTCTCGAGGGAATGACCAATTACTTAGATTTGGGAAAAGGAAAAAGCAGCCAACACTTCTTAGCAGTAAAAGTAATGGAGACAGGCAGCGTGCCTGACCTCTCCCATGGAAGTGAGTGCACAGAATTCACATTGATTGCTCTTATGGCCAATGAACAAAACAGCCCTGGAAAACAAATGAGTTGAAGTGGGTGATGTAATAGCCTCTAGTCACAGAATTTCAACGTTCAATGACTTCTTATTTTCTTTGTTTCATTGGGTTTTTTTATATTATATAGAGGAACAAGAATTCTCGTGCAACTGCTACTTTCAATTACAAAATTAAATATACACGAAGTGAAGCTGTAATTACACAAGCTGATGTCGAAGAAATCCACCAGTTTGCACCCTTCAATGAGATAACAGGAGGAAATGCTATTGTAGAAGCAAGGTACTGTACATATTCCTTTAATTCAGCAACCCAGTAATCTGAGTGGTCTGTAAGTGAAATAAATCCTTTACTTCCACAGCCTATTGTTTGCCAGTATTTAATTACAGAATATCCCAAACAGCTCATAAAAGCAACCTTCACTGTTAGTTGTAAATCTGAAACATGCACATCACTATCCAAATTTTGTTAGCTAAACTTGGCAGGACTTGACTATTTTATTTCTCAGAGATATTTGATTTATGCCATAAAAGCCAAAACAAATGTAATTCCATCTGAGAAATTGTGAACTAATATATTTGAAGTAAAATACTTTGAAAGACAGTTGCTCAGAAAAAAAGAGTTCCCTGGAAAATAATAATGTAGTAAGAGATCCTTGGAGACTAGTTCACAAGAAACTGAGATACGACTTTGGATTCCTAAATACCATGGGCAGCTTGCAAATCTCCCATCAAAACTGTTTCTTGATAGGAAATTGGGTTTTATTATAAAACAATTGGGCACAAGACATGTTAAATGCATTTGCTTTTTCACAGTAAATTTTGCATCTTTCTTATAGAAATTTGGGGCAAAACATGAATATGTTTGTCTATGAAATTGTGTCTCCAGCTCAAGCACTCAAACTTTCAGTATTTGAAAATTTTTTTCATCTATCAAATTAATTTATTGAAATTTTTTTCTGTTACTTATTTAATTATGGACTCTGTAAATAGGAGTGCCCTACTGAAGGGAGAGGCTTTCTGCGTAAATGTCACAGTGCAGAAGGTGTTCTTCCATCCCACTCTACAGCTGCTGTAATCTTCATTAGCTTCTCCAAGGATCTATTGGAAACAGCAACATCAGAATGTTTGTGTCAGTACCTGACTGATTAACTTCATATATATATAATTAAGATGTTCAGTTTGGCTAAACAAACAAAACTAAACAAACAAACAAAAAAAAGAAGTGAAAGTGGCTTTACTATCTTATGCAATCAAGGTGTAGATAGACACAACTGCAAAGTTTTTATGAAATTATAGGTTTTTGTGAGTCAGTATTAGTGTGGAGACAATGGATTTATGGTGCTTTACACTCTCCTTGTGCAGCCTGTAGAGATTGTCTTCAGTAAGGTCTTTTTCAGCTCTCAGAAGGACAGTACCTTTATTTTTCCCATTTTCTCTGCATTTTTATCATTATCCAGCTGAAGGGGACAAGTATAAGATAGTTGGGAAGATGTGACCATCTCACTCAAGTCTTCAGAAGTTATTTCCACAATGCATTCTCTGTTAAAAAAAAAAAAAAAAAGGTAATCTATCAAGGCACTTGGAGCTGAGTTTTCAGACCTGCTCAGCATAAGACTCTTGCAGCACCTTTAAAGGCCAAGAGAGGTTTCACTACTGTTTCACCATTTTAATCCTATCTTTAGCATTCATTTGCTCTTCTCTTCAGAATACCACATTTTCCCTTCTATTCCAGGCAGATGTATTTCTTCCCAAAACAATGAAAATAAAGGTATAATAGATACATCATGATTTGAAAGGGGGAGTTAAATCTGCCTGAGTGCGCCTGATGTTATACTTTGTGACCCAAATGCCCTTTCAATAATATTGTATAAAATTTCAAGAGAGAAAAAATCTCTACTGATTCTGTAGCAGTTTCTATTCAAATTCCAGTGGCTTGTCTGTAAAGCAGTTATATGCTATTTATCTGCAGCAGTTCTCTGCAATCCATATGGAAGGAGTGAATAGAAATGATACAGAAGATCATAGAGATTCCAGAATAAACACACCAATTTTCTACAGAGATTTTGAGAGACTGTAGTACAGCAATATTGCTTTTGGAATGTTTTCAGTTGTTCAGTACAAATACCTAACTTTATTATAGTGTCCTAAATGACCCATTTTAAACATAATTGGTAGGATAGGCTGCATCTCTTTAGCTGAAAATGTAAAAGATAGCAAATATTTACAAAGATAGTCTCTCATTGGAATTATTCTTAATAACAAATGATGAAGGTCTGTTGCTTCTTAAAAAGTTTTCAAAAGGTCGAGTACTTTTCCAAAGACTAATCCTGAATTTATGTGGCCCTTTTCTTTTCAAATCCAATTTAAAGCTTCGTGAGAACTTTCTTTTGTAGTCCCCAGGATATTCAGCTTACCAAACAAAATGGGGAGGGAATTGTAATAGTTCAAGTAAAAAGATTGTAGCATTTCTTATTGTATCTAAAAACTTTCAATTCCATTTGAAGCTTCCAAGGGAGACACAGACACATAACAGCTTTTATGAACTTCTTAAAATTTTTAAATTAAATTAAAATTTCTGAGCAAGCTCTCCATCTGTGTTTTTTCTCGAGTCCATAGTTTACTCCTTAAGATACAACAAGTACTTCCTATACTACAAGCACTTCTTCAGGCCACAGCCTCTCACCTCCCTCTTCTTCCATAAATTCTCAAGCCCAGTTTTTCCCAAAGGAAGGCAAAGGCTGGCTCTGCTGCTCTGCTCTGAGCCCTGTTGTGCAAGTGCACACCTTCTCAGAGTATGGTTCTGAGCAGCATGTCCAAAGGCATCTGGCTGTAAATACCCTCAATAACAAACCCTTTTGTATTTGCATTGCAATATGAGGAAGCAGAATTACTGGGTTGGTTTTTTTGGGTTTTTTTTTTTTTTTTTTTGGTTTTTTGTTTGGGGTGTTTGTTTGTTTGTTTAGTTTATACCCTGCATCTTATGATATTTTCTTCCTGGGGTTCTCCATTCCAGGCAGAAACTTGCTTTGACTGATGTGCAGAAGCAAAGGGCAGAGGTCCCCTCAAAAGCATACCAGAATCGTGGATCTCTTCAATATCAGTTTGGCAGTGAATTGCTTCAGCTTCCTGTCCACTTATTCAAAATAAAAGATGTGGAAAACCAGGTAAAGCCCAGCCACTGGACAGATTCTTTGTTTGAGATATAAATCCCTGCATGTGGGAAACAATGAATGTGAGCTTCCTGCATTTTCATCTTTCTGCAGATAGAGGAGAGCCTGCAAGAATTAGTAGAGGCCACCTCTGACCAGCTTCCCAATGATGCACCAGCAAAAGCTCTCAAGCTTCTGCACCTCTTCCGTGCAGCAAACGAGGAGAATTACGAATCGGTGTGGAAGCGATTCTCCAATCGGCCAGCCTACAGGTACAGGCAATAAAGGTGGTGCTGCTTCTGCTGGAGACCTTCTGGGATGCCTGTGTTCAGGGGCAGACTTGGAAAATGCTGCTTGCCTTTCCCATTGCAGGCGCCACATTTTGGATATAATTCCTGCAGTGGCCAGTCACCGAGCGCTCAGGTTCCTGCGGCACAAAATGGAAAGGCAGGAGCTCACCAACTGGGAAGTGACTCAAACAGTGCTTGTGGCTCTGCACTCCAGCACTCCAACTCAGGATGTGATGGAGGAAGCAACGGTAGGATTCTCTAAACACTCTCAAACCACTCTGCTGATTCTAGCATCTGTGGTATTTATTCCTCTGACAAGATGGCAAAGGCTTTGAAAAGATAAAGGTCTTATATCCTCTAGCGAGGTTGAAAGGGCTTTGTTTCCTGAGTGTCTTAAGGGGAGGAGAATGCAAATCAAAAGGGCGAAAATGAGTCTGGAATGCAACAGGAAATAAAGACTAAAATACCCCTCAGGAGGTTTTTGCTGCAAACAGTGCCTTCTAGTCTCTCTTTTTCCAAATGTACTTTATAGTTACATCAGATTAGTTCTCTGACTGTCTACAAAGACAAGGGAGCAAGAAATACATATTTGTTATATCCACGTATTTGTCCTAATTGTCCTAGAAGGATGGCTATGAATTTGAGAAGATCTGTCAAAACCAAGGGAATTATGTCAATGTGAAGGCCATGTAGGAGGAAGTCTATTTTTTTTTTGCAATTTTTTCTGTATACACAGGCTTTAATCCCAGTCTCAGATGCAATAACTTATCTCTGCCTACCCTAAGTAGAGATGAGGAACCCCAGACTAGAGTTTTTCCCCCAGTGAAAGCCCTGACAGCCCAACTGTTACTGTGTGCTGGTGCTCTGCTTCCCAAACCAGAAACCAGTGGACTGGTGCCTCCTGTCAGCCCCTACATTTATAAAAGATGTTCCTGTTTTCCCAAGTAGTGAGGTCCATTCACGACAAATCTCAAATTCGTTGTACCTATAGCTGAGGCAATCACAAAACATGATGAATGTTTCTTCAATAACGTGCATTTTTCCATTCCATGACTGGGTGATTTCTTCCCTTTGGATTATAGGCTATGCCAAATTTAAATGTGAAACACTGTAAAAGAAACAAATCTGCCTTCCAGATGTTACTTGGTATTACTTTACAATTACATTGTCAAATACAGAACTACCCGCAGATTAACTGAAAATCCATCAACCAAAAAAATATCAATAGCCCGGTTTTGTCTTTCATTGGGCAGAAACATCTTTTTCAATAATGTTTCTCTTCATTAATGGTAGTAACAAGCAATTGCTTTCTCCCCAGCTCATAGTAAAGAAGCACTGCCCGCGCTCAAGCTCCGTGCTTGGGAAGGTTTGCCACCTCAGCTACGCGTCCCTGTGCCACAAGCAGTGCTCCTCATCAGACTCCTGCTCCGAGTGTCTCCAGGTAACCACAGGGTTATTTATCATTTAAAAGAAAAATTAAGCCTTGAGTTCTTTCTTCGTTATTCAGAAAGCTGTATTTTGCTTCACTACAGCATTTCCTTTGGGGAAAGGAACCCCAGTTGGTTAAATACAGCATTTTTATCTTTGATTAGCACACGAAAGAGAGCGAGAGGAAGAAGCAAACAATTCGTAACACTTTCTGAGTGTCTCTGAGTGCTTTGTTGCCAATTATTAATGAATTCCCATGACATTGCTCGAAAATACCTTAAATATAGGTATTATGTATATTTATAAATTAACTAAGTGATACAAAAGGCCAGGTCTTTGTCAGAATTAATGTATCCTAGCCAGAAGCAGAGCCCAGTCGCCAATATAGGCTATAAGGTTGTTATAACAGCAGTAACACCCTCCCTGTTCTACACTGCTTTTAATCAGCAGGCCTCAAAACAATTTGAGTAGTCATTAAATAGCATTTCCCAGCTCTAAAAATGCATGTCAAGTTTTATGGAGCCAACCACTCAGCCAGTAACAGTGAAGGAAAGAGAAATATGTGTTTAGTCGTTGGCACCAGTCAATTCACCATCCCCAGTGAGGGCAGGGTGTTCCAATTACACTGCGTGCCTGACACGATGTTTTTTCTGTAGTACATAGGCATGGCCAACATTCCTGCATTCGTCTCCAGTGCTACAATTGCCACCAATGCTCTTGAGCTAATTAAATCTGAGAAGCCCTGTGTCAGAAAATGAAAATTCTTTCCCAAAACAAATGATTGTTTAGGCTTATTTAGTGCATTTCTGGTGTCCCTTCATTTGATTAGTAATATGAAGTAGACTGCTTCTGCACCATCAACGGATCTCAAATGTGTTATTTTAAAGTACAGAATCTGTATTGAAATAATTCTCTAACATCTCAGTTGCTTTTTTAGAGCCATTTGTTATCATTTAAAACTGTTATCTGTTAGGATTTAGTTCTTTGCTCTTATTCAGCCTTCAGACAACTACTTCTAATCTTGCCATACTAATGAAAGTGTGATGCAGTTGCTTACAATGAAGGCTGAAAAATTATCTAATTATTGGCAATGATCCCATTTTCCATCTATTAATCCGCACTAAAAAGAGGCTGTCATAGCTGGTTAAGGGCACCACCACTAGCCATATCTTCAGGAATCTTTTTTAAGGGTCTGAAGGTTTAACTGTGTCTGTATTTTTGCACCTGTCTTTAACCATGAGAGAGAGACATGCTGAAGCACCATTATTTCAGGGTTCCCAACTTACCTTGAAAGGCAGTGGACACTAGGTCCAAGCTGTTATTTTTTCCTTTAAAAATCTTACTTGATAACTTTAAGGTGTAGTGAGAGGAAGCTGTTCATTTCAGCTACACTTGTTCTATGAATAAAATGTTCTATTCATGAGGAAAAATAGGAATTTGAAAATATTTTAAATAAAAGAACTGAACAAACTGAAAGTATGGAAGTCAAACCCCAGAACAGGCTGGTGGATGAAATATAGATAAGAGCTGGAATTGAACTCAACAGATTTATTTTTATTTTTCAGCTTCTTCATGGCTTTGCAGGAGAGGCATTGAGCAAGTCTAGTGCAGAAGAAATTTCCCTGGCTTTGAAAGCCCTTGGGAATGTAGGACATCCAGCCAGCATCAAGCACATCAAGAAGTTTTTGCCAGGATATGCAGCTGGTGCCTTGGATTTGCCACTCAGGGTCCATGCGACTGCTGTGATGGCCCTGAAAAACATAGGCCTAAAAGACCCCAAAATGGTAAGAAAATAAAGCTGCCTTCTTTGCCCTTCTGACTTCCACTTACAAGGCTGCTAACAGATAATGGGTGATGAGATAAAAACAGATCTATTTTTTTAAAGATAACATTATTTAAAAAAAAAATTAGCCATTCCTTGGTAGGCATGTCTTATTTCTTTTGACATTAACCTCCAGTATTTCAGACTGCAACAAAAAAATCCCATTAAAAGGACACATTCATTGTTGTTGAAGACAAATCAGTATTTCCATTGCAAACATTTCATTTCCAAGGACATTAGACAGAAAACTAAATTATTGACCCAAATGTGTTTAGTACTACTTCACCTTTGGTATGTGAGAGAACCACAAAACAATGTTTTCAGAGAATTGACATTTAATACTGAGTGTCACATCTAATCGTAATTCAAGACCAGATTTTATTGTAAATAGATACCAGGGGTTTGCATCCTAATTACAAATTTACAGACATTGTGTGGGCTTAAGTCATAAACAGAGCATTTACTAAATGTGACTTTTGTCCCTGACTGAGATAATTATTAGATCTCACATACAATGCCTACACCAGCATACTCTCGTGTACCGCAGACATTGCTTTACAATCGTTTCCATTTTGAAGCAATTTGCTTTTAAATGGAAACCTTTTCAAGCTTTTCAAGATCTTTTTCCTGATGTTGAAATTTCTTGTTTTATATAAGTAAATTCTTAATATAAAAAGTAAAATAAAAGCTTTCATTAACTATTCACCTATTAATCAGTATCAGTGTTTCCATTATACTCATTTTTTTGCATGTGCCTCCCAGTTTGAGTGCACATATTGATCTACAGACAATAGTGAGCCAGGGTATGCTTTTAACCAAAAGAATAAAGAAACCATTTAGTGGAGTGCGGGAGCTGGATGGGGAAATGCCGGGGAGGGAGAGGAGAGAATTGCAAGGGTAGAAGTAAAGTATTTTCTGGGGAAGAAAAAAAGCCAATTTGGTGTTTGAGACCAACAGTACATCTCTGATTGCTCTTTGCCCTGGCTTTCCACAGGTGCCCCAGACCCCTCAGTTTCATTTTCTATGCATTTTCTTTGGAGAAAATTGATCTGGAACAAGTTAATGATTGTGGCCACTTTTTTTACTGTTAAAAAAACAGTTCAATTTCTGGTTTGCAGCTAGGTACACACCCATATTTGGATTAAACATACTTAATTCATGGCCTTTTTTATTGTTTAATTTGAAAATTTAGGCCTACTGCATCTTTCTCACCTCATCTACATTGACATTTGATAATCGACATATTCAAATTCATAAAAGCAGTCAGGGCTTTTCCAAAGTTGGCTGAAGTTTCCTGGGTCATTCTTCATTACAGCTCATGGATGTACTCTCTCCCCGGCAGGACAGGACTGTACAGAAGGTTTGCCAGAAGAGTGGCACATCATCCACATCCATTTTAAAGTTAGGGCCAAAGGCTCCTGTGCCCCCCTGGAAACTGCAAAGGTTCCAGTACAAAATTGTTCTCGGTAGTGAATATTGCTGAGGGCAAACACATCAACCACAAGTACTACTAAGGAAATTACATTTATTGCATTAAATTTTGATTTAAGCTACCTATATGGCATAGAGATTTCTGGTAATAAATTAGGTTTTATTTGTTTCATTTTTATTCTGTTATTTAGCAGAAAGTACCCCAGAAGATAACATTATTAGAAATAAGTTGTACCTTTATGTATAGGGATAAGTGATTACTGAAATCACTTCTCAGGAATGTAATGGATTCATGAAATCTCTTTTACCTGGAATGGGATAGCTCAAAAAAGGATAAAAGACTTGATGTAGAAGTTTCCAGTGAAGTTCCTTGGCTTTGATTGTGTAGGAAGTCAGACTACATTACCATAATGCCCCTTCCAGCCCTCAGACTATGAAACCACCAACAGTGTTGCCATAATAATTAAATAATCCAAATTTTTACTGCTATTGATGAAACAGCTCATTCACTGGTGTTGGGTAGTTATTAGCAAAATGTTCAAACATACATTAAAACTGGATATATCTATTATTTTCAGGTCCAGGCTATTACCCTTGAGATTTTCCTGAATCAAAAAATTCATCCTCGAATCCGAATGTTGGCTGCAGCGGTTTTACTTGAAACCAAGCCAGGTCTTCCAATCGTGATGACATTAGCTGATGCTGTGCTGAAGGAACCTAGCATGCAAGTGGCAAGTTTCATCTACTCTCACTTGAGGGCCCTGGGCAGAAGCACAGCTCCAGATCTTCAAGCGATGTAAGGAAAATTCCCTTCCTAGAAGAAACACTTGTTGCAAGCTAAGTGAAATGTTAATGCGCTCACCAAACTTTTTCAGAGGTTCTGCCTGCAGAATGGCTGTCAGAGCACTAACTCCCAAGTTTGACAGGTCTGGATATCAGTTCAGCAAGGTTTTCCGCTTCAGCGTCTTTAAAGGTAAGATCCAGAAGATTTTGTAGAAAATATACACTGGTGAATATGTGGGGGGGAAAATTGTACAGTATGAGAGCCCAATTCTCCTAGCCAGATGTTAGGGATGTTAGGCTGCTTGTTGTTCCTCCATGTTTTCCTAGCTTCAGTGAAAAAAATATTAAAATCTTAGGCTCTCCATTTGAAGAGTGTTTATGTCCCTGTGTGTTTTGCATTGTACACTGCCAGCATGAAATTACCAGAGGGCTTGTGGGGCTCTAACCCTTCGTTTTCATTAGTCAGGGAGGCACATGCTCCTGTATCAAATGCTGTATTCTCAGTGGTGCTTAACAATTTCATACCATTGTTCAGCACCAAACAAACAGAAGGGACCTAAATTACTGCTGAAGTGGATTAATTTCTACCAGTGTTGAACATCTACAACTCCTGCTGCATCCAAATGTGATGCTAAATACTCTTCACCCCGACAATTGTGCCCAGTGAAACAGAAAACATTCAGATGTGACAATTCATTGCACCCATGTGCAGCTATGTCAGGTTTATTGTCTAAAGATTTTTCTTGCATCTTCCTACCAGGATCCTTTACTAGAGTGAGCAGATCCATGTATGGTATCTGGAGACTGGCCAGTTACTGGCCATATTTTCCATTAATATGAAGATATGGGTTTCTTGGTTTAGGCACTCCTTTTGTCTTCTAATTTTTGCTTTTAAAATTAAGCCATCTAAATTTTCACACAGTGAGAAAGAAGGGTGCAATGTGTATGAGGGATGCTGGCAGGAGGCTATGTGACATGGAATACTTTATTTTGGCTGTAGCTTGGAAATGCAGTACATCAGGGAATTGCTGTTACTTCCTGGTGAAGACCATTGTCAGTAATTTCGCTACCATGGATAAGTAGGTCCTTATCCTGAAAAATAAAAAGCAAGACCTTTTTCTCACATGTGCTAATTTTAGACTTGCATAACTCAGCTAAATTAAGTCAATCTCCTACTACACTAGCATGGGAAGAGGATCCAACTTTCTAATTTGATTTGTCTCCACTAGCCACAGGTAAAATATTTTTCTGTGAGTCCATTCTGGAAGAGTTACCATAGTGATGGCTGTAATTCAGTACCTATTTCCTTGATAAAAACAAAAATCTGCCCCCAGCATCACAGATCTTTGTGGTGCTAGATGCTGAATTTTTAATGACACACAATAATGTCAGCTGAATCA
Organism: Motacilla alba alba; assembly: GCF_015832195.1. NCBI lineage: Eukaryota > Metazoa > Chordata > Aves > Passeriformes > Motacillidae > Motacilla > Motacilla alba. The sequence goes on along the minus strand of NC_052023.1, from coordinate 12,063,293 downwards.
ATCTCTGCTCTGGAATTTGTCACACGTGGCCACCACAAATAGTGCTTCATGCTCTATACATTGCTACTGAAATCAAAGGGGTGACAAGTTCTGCTCAGAGTGAGGACTGTGAGAATCTGTCTCTCAATATGCACAGATTCATGTACTGATGTTTATATGTACCAAAGATTGCTTTCTTTGCTCACTAAGTTTTCTTTCCCCATCTTTGGGATAAGACATTAATCAGATATATGCAGGTGTCATCAAACTCTCATGGTGAAATGGCAAATATGTTCTTGGAGCATTAACACTATGTAATGCCTGAGATATGGAAAATATTCCTGCTCTCTTCAAGTCAATGAATTCTATATAATAATTTAATTGTTTCTAAGCAATACTTCTTATTAAGTATCAGGAAGTACCATGGACTTTTTAACTAGCAGGTTTTGTGGTAAGAACATGAAAAAGATTTAACAAATTCACTTAAAGTACTGTGCCTCAGTTTTAATGTCCTGTCCACAAAACGCCTGGCATTGCCTTGGCTAAGCTCATGCAGAGAAAAACTGGTCTTCACATTTCTAAGTTTCCTGTCAACTCGCTGGTAGTCCCAGTGTGGCACCACTTTGTTGTTTGGGTTTCTTTTTTTAATAGGATCATCATTACTATCTATTGAATGTTCTCCACTTATTCCTCTGTCAAAAGTGGGGTGGCATAAATACTTGTGTCTTGATTGCAGGAGCTGTTTCTGAATCTCAAATGCTGTAGGTAGATAGTGCCCAGCACTTTGGTTAGCACAGTAGATTCATACAGCAAAACAATGAAGGCAACGTGGCAAAATCACACTTCATACATATGTCCCTATTCTCCAGAAGGTGAAGGAACAGGAGAGAAGGGCTAGAAGGAAGCACAACAAGGATGCCTACAAATCCTGTCAGCCTTTTTTCTCTTGAAACCTAAGGAAGCTTAGAAAAGCAGAGGGGTTACTTTAACTGGTAAAACAGGACAGGATCTAACTGTGCCAGAACTAGGAAGAATTCCTGACTGTGCTCTGCACTGATTATCTGTACCTAAGAACATTATGGATTATATATCTAAGTAGAGAAATAAATAGAAACAAATTGTTTGCTCAAAGTTCACTCACTAGTTATCAATAATTTAACAACTGATGCATTTCATGTAAGGCTTACAGCATTTGGGATTAGATTTATTAAATAGTTTTTGAGTCATTTGAGAGACAAATCTATAGCTCACCATCTGTCCTTACAGGACATCTGTATCACTTCCCCTAAACTATTAGCAAAGGATGGCAAATCTGTTTTCATTTCTCATCTCCTTAGTCAAGGTGCCCTGAATGACGTCTCATAAAAGCATTTCATAAGCTGATTTTACAGAGTGTGACTGGATGTAAATGATGTGGACAGGCATATTTTCCATACTTGGAGAAGTTCACAAGGTGGGCCCACAGGAATTTCAGGAGGTTTAACAAGAGCAAGTGCCAGGTGGTGCATGTGGGTCAGGGCAACCCTCCATATCAATCCAGGCTGGGGAACGAACAGATCAAAGAAGTCTTGCCAAGAAAGACTCAGGGTGCCGGAGAAGGAGAGCCTGGACATGAGCCAGCCATGTGCACTTGCAGCCCAGAAAGCCAATTGTGTCCTGGGCTGCAGCAAAAGAAGCCTGACCAGCAGGACAAGGGGGAATTTCTGCACCTCTCCTCTGTTCTTGTGAGCCTCACTGGCAGGGCTGCATCCAGCTCTGGGGCCCTCAGCACAGGAAAGACGTGGACCTGTTGGGGCAAGTATTAAGGAGGACCAGCAAGATGATCAGATGGGTTGAACACTTCTCCTGTGAGGAAAGGCAGGAGAATTGGGACTGTTCAGTCTGGAAAAGAGGCAGCTCTGGGGTGACCTAATTGTGGCCTTCCAACACCTGAAGGGAGTGTGCAAGAGACCTGAAGAGCAGCTTTACACAAAGGCATGGAGTGACAGGATAAGGGAGACTGTATTCAAATTGAAAGGGACTCGGCTTATATTAGATATCACAAAGAAATTCTTTACTGTGAGGATGATGAGACACTGGCACAGCTTGTCCAGAGCAGTTGTGGATGCCCCAATTCTGGAAGTATTCGAGGCCAGGTTGGATGCAGATTTGAGCAAACTGGTCTACTGGAGGGTGCCCGTGCTCATGGCAGGAGGTTGGAAATGGATGATCTTTGAGGTTGCTTTCAACCCAAACCATACAATGATTTTATGATATAGCAAAAGCAACTGGAAAAATGGCATAACCACCATGCAGTGACCAGTGAGCTTGTAGCTTTGCCCATTATTACTGAAAAAAATCATAATATTCTGTTTATAAATGGTTTAGAACACCAGTTTTATAGCTAAGTTAATTATTAAATTAGTAAATAGATATAATCTGCATACTCTAACCTAAAAACTTAATTGTGCTGTGTCTCACTGCCTATTTCTCTGCAGAGTTCCTTATGAGCGGGCTGGCAGCTAAATATTTGGTATTGAATGATGCAGGTAGCTTAATTCCAACTATAGCAATGTCCCAGCTACGGACACATTTCCTTGGAAGAGTGGCTGATCCCTTGGAGGTAATTGGGTCTACCCACAATTTGCCCTCTAATCCCTTCTTACAACCGTCATCCACTGGCATCTGCACTTTACTTCTTCCCGCAGGTAGGAATAACAGCTGAAGGACTGCAGGAGATATTTGCCAAAGGTTACACTCCTGACAGGGACTGGGAGACTGACTATGACTTCAAGAAAATCCTGAAAACGGTAAATTCTGGGAGAAAAGAAAATTCTGATATTGCTTTCTCAGATGTTATGAAGAATCAGGCTCTTTTCATCTTCTCACACAGCTCTCTGACTGGAAGGCATTCTCCAGTGACAAACCTTTTGCATCAGGCTACTTGAAGATGTTTGGCCAAGAGCTGTTTTTTGGTGGACTTGATAAAAACGCCATCCAAAATGCACTGCAGGTATCATTTTTAAAGCACCACTACCCCAAGCATCAAAAGCTCTAAAATACTGTTACTTTCACACATTCTCTCCCTTTTATAAATTCATGGTTGTGTTTTTTGTCTCTAGTATTAATCAAGGCAAATAAGGTCAAGCTTTGATCAGGATTATTTATAATCATTGCTGGCAGAATTTCCCCTGAGGCATAGTTAATGACACAGATCATGATATTCGAGTTCTGCTTATTTAGACATGTTGAACTCTGTAATTGCAGGCATGGTACGGATCTGATGAAAAAATCCCTTCACTTAGGAGAATAATCAGTAGCCTTCAAAGTGGTGTAGGGAGGCAGTGGACCAAAGCTCTCCTGTCCGCTGAGATCCGCCGCATTGTGCCCACCTGCACTGGCTTCCCAACAGAGACCAGCTTCTATTACTCTTCTGTCACAAAAGTGGCAGGAAATGGTAACATATCAACATATCCCATTGTTTCAGCAATACAAACATTCTTGCTAGGACTGGAGAACATTTTTAACTGTTTCCCTGCTTTCTTTTTAATAGTTCAAGCACAGATTACACCTTCTCCAAAGTCTGATTTCAGACTGACTGAGTTACTAAATGCCAACATTAAGCTGAGATCCAAAACAAGTCTAAGGTAAGTATTTAGTATAAAATAAAGGAATAATATTTTCAAGTCACAGAGACCATAAATACTCAACAGCTGATTGCTGCATGAACATAATTGTACCCTCCTTCTACCTTTTCAGCATGGCCAAGGAGATGACCTTTGTAATGGGAATTAACACACACACAGTCCAGGCAGGGCTGGAGGCACGCACCAAAATAAATGCTCATGTACCTGTGAATGTTGTTGCCACTATCCAGATGAGAGAAAAAAATATCAAAATTGAAATTCCACCATGTAAAGATGAGACTAACGTAGTTACTATAAGGTAAGACACAGCACTTAGTATCTTTCTGTGTAGCAAAGCAGAGTCACCCAAATACACATAGGAATCTTGTCTCTGACTTGCAGCTTGGATAAGTGGTGGTGATTGGTATAGTTAATGTTTATTTTAAATGAAGTGACATGCACTAAAGCTTTGCTTGAAAATGTGTTACTTTCTGTGGTCTTCTCCTGAAAATCCTCCTTAGAACTATATCTCAGTTGTTCAGATCCATAAGCTATCTGAAACAAATTACAAAACAAATTACATAAAATTTCTATCTTGATACAAATATTTGAACTGGAAACTAGGTAAGATATATGGTAAGATATAAGCCAAATGAATCCTATCAGATACAACAGTTAACCCATCTATATTTGCATTAGATGCCTTGAAGCATAGAGGGTTTGGTGTTTCTTCTGTTTTTACCTTGTTCCCCTGTGGCTGCCATTTGGTTTTCTTACCTGTTAGATCCCCTTGATTTATTATCAGTGAATGCAATTACAATACACTCTGGAAAACTTTTGTAGCCAGATGCCAAACAAATGAAAACAGATGGAAATACAAATGCAAAGAGCAGGAGGAAACAGAAAGAATATGTCCAACGAATCAAAGCAGTAGACCAAACTTAGAAAACCTTCTCACGCACACACATGAAAGAAAATAAAACTGAGAAAGAGAAGCTGAAAATTCTTCACAAAGGAAAAAGCTTCACTGACAACAGAAATCGGCGATTATACAAACCACTGAAATGTTAACAAGTTTCTGCTCTAGGAATACAGCTGTAACAAAAGAGATCAGTTGCTTGATCCAGCTGCAATTAGCATTCATGGCTGCTGGCCCAGAGATGCTCTGCAGGTCTCCTCAGTTTAGCCACCAGTTAGGCTAATCATTATTTTCCCTTGTCCTTCAATAGTCACAGACCATTTGATGTGCATCTGACATCTCATCCTCCTCCCTAAGACAATTCCTCCACTCCATCAAGTGTGGTTGTAATGAGGTTCTCTCCATGCAGAGGTAGGAGGGTCTCAGCATTTCAGAGATGAAAAGTCAGCTGCATGTTTTCTTTGGTTCAGTTTCTTATGGAGGCCAGGACAGTCTGCTCCTAAGGTCGTCAGGGACAGCAGGCAACAACTCTCACTAGTTCCCACTGTTAGAGAGAGTGAGGCAGATATTAATGAACTCAATAAGCACACTGAACTGAAATGAGAATATTGAATACTGATAGGGAGTTTAGAGCCTCAAGCAGAAAGAAATATTAGCAGAAGGATCCTCCCTGCCAATAGATTAAAAAATATTCTCCTCCTTTGACTTAAGGGGAGATCAAATGAGACAGAAAAAGGGTTAAATGCATTGCCATTAAGCAGAAAACAAGTCAGTATCAGAAACAAGGTATTACAGCAGAGAAGCCCATGAGTTCCAGCGCAAGCCCTGCTCTAGACCCTGCAGCATTACCATTTATAAAGTGAAGTAGTCACTTGGAAATAGCTCCATAATGCCAAGTATATGAGAAAACTAATACTCACTAGATGACTTCTAGCACCATCAATTTCTCTCCAAAAAGCATTCCCATTCACTGTTACAAAACAAATGGCCAGCAGAAACCTCACAGAGCAATGAAACAGCAATGAGTGCAAGTGAAGGCAGAGCAATAACTAGAGAATGTTACATTGAACCACATCACTGAGGAGGTCAAAGACCGAGCAAAGTAAAATCTTAGGGGTATGAAGAGACACAAGCAGGCACGGTAGAGAGAAAGGAGATAGATATATAGATAGATAAATATATAGATATAGCTGTATATAGCTGTATAGACTAATTTTAAAAATTCAGTTCAGCATAGTCTTTTTCTTCCTTTTACAGGGATCTACCAAATAATAAAGATCCAATTGAAGTCAATGTTTTAGAGATATTGTGACACCTTCCCTTGTTAGCTTTAAATTCCCCATTTAAAGAAACAGTTCTAGAAAGCTATTGATCTTTCATGTGTTTGTAAGCTCTGTTCAAAATATTTTCTTATTGGGCACTGTCTTGATTGTCAGCAGGTTACCTTCTACAGTCCCATGGCATTAAAGCTAGACAGGATGTGGTATTATTTTCCCCATCATCTCTCATATCCAGGCACAGGAACTAAACAGTTTTCAATAGCATTAAGTTCATTTATATCCTACACACCATAAAGGTTATAACCTGTCACAGCAGTGGGATTTATATAAATTTTCAAGAGCCAAAGAGAAATTCAGGTTAGTAATCAAAGGCTCAAAAGAAGAAAAAAAATAGAAAACTTTGGTGATAGAGGGGTTGCATTCCCAAGACAAATCAGCACATTATAGGCTCAACTCTCTCTATAGCAAAAATCAGAGCACGGTAATTAATCGTACTGTGGAGAGAATATACAGCATGTGTTTCAATTCAATCCTATCAAAATTTAATTAAAATAATGGTTATTTTTAAGGCTCTTTCAACATAATTATTTAGTATACTACAGATGGCTACTTCAACATACTTTTAAACAAAATTTACAAGAAGTAAAAATCAAATAAATTTCAGGGGAAATTAGAGCTCTGTGACTAAAGTGTAAATATGGAGAGCTGCCAGAGAATGGACATTGCTAATATACCTCATATTCATAATGACAGCCTACTGAAGTATATACATAATCATGAATAGAGCTTGTATCATAAGGGTTTTTGCTTATTTTAGCTGTAGCATAAGCAGAAATTGCTTCACATGGGCATCTTATTTGTAAGATGAGCCAGGTAATTAGAAATCTCTTTGTCCAACATGACTACACCATGCATAGCAGAAAATGAGGAAGAGACAGCATATGCTGTGATCTTGTTGAGGCAGTGAGGTGTGTTTGGGGGGAATAAAAGGGAAACAGGTGGGGCTCAAAGTCTTTGTTTTTATAAAACCTTTGCACCAAAGTTGGAAGGCAGATGTATAGGAAAGGTACAAGATTTTGTTTCACCACATCAGAAAGAGAGCTAAAGATCAGGCTGACTAATTGTATCTTATTTCTCATTTATTTACATGTGATGTCACACTGTGTTTCAAAACCTGGGAAAACAGGGTTTTTTTGATTGTTTTTTGTTTTAAACAGACATATGAGCTCTCCTGTCCCCATGCTAAGGATGTATGTAAGGCCACACTCTCTGAAACATCAGTGTGTCCAACACAGCTGAGTTGCTTGTCCCCTACCCATGCAGTGAGTTTGGCTTATATTATAGCACAGCTTCTTCTCTCATCCAAAAAAATGCACTAATATATATTGGAAAATCTCCTTTTTATTTTTTCTCCCTTGTGTGGGATCAGAGAGAACAGATTCTTTCATACCATAGCTTTAGGCCTTCTTTGTGACTGTTTTTTCTTGTTAAAGCACCAGAGCTGGCTCTTGTAGCCTATTTTTACTGTGCTGTGTGATTCTGCAGACATTGACATGTGTCACCTGTGATGCAGCTACATTTGTCGGCTCTCTGTGCTCAACAGGGAGGAATCGATCCTTCGCTTTCATTAGGTGGCAGGAGTAGACTATTGGCATAAAAATACTTAAAAAATTGGAAAAGAAACCCCAGGGCTTTTCTGCTTGGAGATCCAGCCTACAGTTCAGTGGTCATTTGAATTATTGAATGGGATTAAAATAAAACCATTTCCCTTTTTGTCTCTTTACCCAGATGAGCTATCTGAAATGCAAGTTGATTTGTATTTTCTTTTATCCCCTCAGCTTGTTAGGGAGAATATTTTATTTCAGATTCCATTCTTCAAGGTTCTCCTATCACCCAGCGTGGAGCGTTTGCTGTCATGTCCTTATCTAAAAAAAGAGAGAGATGGAAAAGAAAACAAAGCCCACAGGTGACACACGTTTTATTGAGGTGTTCCACATGAAGAGCAATTGTGTGCTTTACATTGCACACAGCACGGTAGGAGCCTTCAAGAGGAAGAGAGGGCTATCAAATGAATACAAATTCATCTTTCAAACAGATTAGATTGGAATTGCTCAGGCTAGTACAGTGTGGACTGTATTAAAATAGAGACCATTTTGAGACCATCTTTCCATTCACTGTCACAGCGGCCACCTTCATTGGCAGACCTCAAAAGCCCCAGCGCAAAGAGATCAGCCTCATCCTTGAGAAAGGGCACATGGGGACTTTTGAGACGGATGTTAGCTGATAAATGGCTAATAAGGTAGAGCTAGGATGGTGTTAATAGCTGAGGGAAATGGGTTTTTGTCTCTCAAAAGCGTTTCAGCATTCGAGACGTTTCTCTGACCCAAAACAAAACTCACAGTTCACAGCACCGTAACAAGTTCCATGAAGAATGTGGGGTGTGAAGCCAAGGGTTCAGGATATTTTGCCATGAGAGCCTCAGTCTAAAGCTGCACCTACTATCACTTATCTGGGATCCTGACTAATACACTTAGAATTCACAACACTGGAAACAATGTACCGAGCAGATTTACATAAATAGGCTCTTAACCTTCCTGCTCAACTTGACCTCTTGCCAAGTCATGGCCGAGCCATGAGTATTAGTGAATTTAAATCAAGCTGGAGACACTTAGTTTCATGATTCCACACTCCTTTCTTCAATTCTGCTCTAATAAAAAATTGCACAGGAAGCAGCATTCAGTAGCCACCAGTCCCCAGGCTGTTTTTTGAAGTTATGGCAGTAGTTTTCCAAATACAATGTCAAAAGAAGTTAGAACTAAGGCTACTGCAGTGAACACACGGAAGATGAGTTTAAAAATTTAAAAGTCCAGAAGCTCAAAATAGGAGACTCAAAAAATTAATAATGTAATCCACAGCCATGCTTCTAAGCATGCTGTTTTTCATGATATTAGAGTATGAAGATCCAAACAACTGTAAGGCTTTTAACCTGTACATATGACTCTAAAATTCTAACTGGGCTATCTGCCCCTGAGATTGTCTTTATTGACTCTTAGCAGTCCTTGAAAGCACAACAGGAAGGAAGCTGTAAATATCTGTAAAGCAATTTGCAAGGTATGATACTTGTTGCTGAATGCAGGCTACAAGGCATTATTCAGGTCTGTTCCTCAGCAGTGCTTTATCAATACGGTTTCCTCTAATGTTTATTCTGCAGGTCTAAGACATTTGCTGTTACACGAAATATTGGGGATTTGGCTGCTAGCAAGATGACTCCAGTTCTTTTACCTGAAGCTGTGCCTGATATAATGAAGACGTCCTTCAATTCAGATTCTGCATCAGGCGAGACTGATAACATCAGGGTAAATGATGTAGTGTCTGACTATTCTTTTTTGGGCTTTTAAACAGTAGGGAACCATTTCTTTTCTCTATAGGAAAGGGTACAATTCATCTCTGACCAATGCTGCTTCACTCAAATAAGTCAGGTTCAATCTAATAACACAAATAGCCCTATAGTAACATTATTTTAAAATCTGGAGTGTAATACATCAAACTTGCAACACTTTGTCTAAAGCAAAAGCATTTTCTTTGGTAATTAATTTTGCACTGCCATCTACAGGCCCACAATCTTTAAAATACTTCACAACCATTATGGAAGCATCACATTCCTGGGGCAGTCACAAATGTTCCACAAGATGCTCCACTGCTCGACTTATAGAGCCAAATTTAATGCTTGTGAGCATCCTGATTTGAGAGTGGAGTGCAGTTTGTGTCATGGCTTTGTAAGCCAGGTTTCCATAAAAGCCAGGATAGGCTTTCTAAGATGGGCGGTACTGTGAAGGCATCGCTGTGACAATTCATTCAGACCGACAGAGGCAGGAATACGCTGTCCTGTTCTGCTTTCATTGTTATCCTGCAACTCTGAAGGGTTTTCAGATAAAATAAGAGATGAGCAGAGGACAAGAATAGCGCTTTCCTATGGAGAAGTCAATAGACAAACATGCTATCAGTGAGAGCAGTTTCCAATACCCTGGAACAAGCTTTCTTCTGCTTTGTGCCTCCGTGCTGCCCTTCCTGAAAACTCGGCACTCCACAGTTATTCTTAAATGAACAGCAACTGAAAACTGGCACTGAGTGGAGCATTTCTCAGTATCACTAGAAATTCCAGGTTTTTGGTAGGGTTCATGCAAGGCCGGAATCTTGTGAGACATGATAAACTGCATAAAAAAACTAATTGCAAAAAATAATTGCAAAAATGAATTGGATGTGAAACAAAATCTTGTGACTATTGTGTCTTTAGGTATTTGCTTCATTGCTTCAGGAAATAATAGTTTTCATTTCATGGATTTGATTCCAATTTTAATTAATTTTAATTTGTTCTTCCTTAAGCATTGCTTAACACATGTAAATTACATAATTTTTAGTGGAAATTTCTAATACATGATATGTTTTGACCATTTAATTGATATAGTGTCACATTCATGTTAGACCTCATCTGAGTCAGAATTTCTGTGGACATAGTTGAAAGTTCTGTTGTCTGACACATCAAAAATCAAAGGAAAAGACTCCAGTCAGTCTAAAGTACACTCAGTTTTATCAAGAACCTGTTAACACTGTCTAATATTCCAGGAAAACAAAATTAAATATTTTAAATTAACTTTTGATATATTTTCCCATTCTTACAACCTGAAGGTCTTTTTACAGAAGGTAGTGTAATCAACCCATTCAGATGATAATTTTGTTCACTTTAAAACCAATTTGTTCTATGTCACTGCCTTGGTATCTAAAATAAACTGGTTAATTCCCCCTGCAGAGTACAGGTACTGTTACCAAAATGCGATGCATAACATGCAGGTAATTACTCTCATTTTTGTCTTTCACTTGACGTGTGTGCTATCTAATAGGGTAGACAGTCTGCAGAGGATGTTTCATCTGGAAATCCCTTTTCTTCTGGACGCTCTTCCTCCCAAAAAGAGCCATTTGTTCAGTCCGTGTGCTTCAATGCGAGTACGTTTGGAGTTCAAGTGTGTGTTGAGAAGAAAAGCGTACACGCAGCATTTATCAAAAACCTGCCTCTTTATTACCTGGTTGGAGAGCATGCCCTGAGAATGAGCTTCAAGCCAGGTAAATACAAGTGGGCACAAAAGAGAAAATAGTGGATGGAGGTGTGTATACACACACACACACATACATATAGATAGATACAGATGTATATCTACATATATATTTTTTGCATCTTAAGTACCACTAAATCTACAATTAGAAGTACCAAGCCAGCCAGTATTGGCAACAGTCTATGCTCACAGCAGGAATCCATTTCTCCCCCACTTGCCTGAGCAGCAATTTCCCAGCTCTCCCAGCAATGTCACTCAGCGTGGCCAGCGTCAAGCAGAGCTGATCTGTGCCTGCAGAGTGTGTCTGATGCATCCTGAATCATTGGATTTGGGATGCAAGCACGAAGCAATTGGACATGGGCAACAGATCTGATGCAGTGTCCTGTAGCTACATTCTAAAACCCAGACTCTAAAAGGGAATTATGGATTAACCCTGCCAGGATCTAGTCCTTAATGTCTTAATCCATGATCATAAGAAATAAAAGCACAGCAGGCCACTGAATCTAGGTCTCCTAAGTATCAAACTAATGGCCTAACCATTGGGCCATTCTTTAGCATTCAAGAGTTAAGCCTCAATTCCTGTCTGACATTTAATTCTCTAACCCATGGTTTATCTCTTTAAACAATCCCATTCACTTGACTTAAATCTGCTGATCATTCTGTTTATTGACTTGAAAAGAATTCAGTATCATTGTAATATTCTAAAATTTGTTGCCATTAAGTGCTTTAACTATTAGAGAAAATTTTCAACAAAGTTGCTCAATACCAATAATAATCACTGAACATTTATATTTGAGAAAAAAATGGCTAAATAAATTATGGTGAAATTGGCTTGTTCTCTCATTCAGTTGCTAATAGTAACAATAATACTAATTGTCATGCAATTTCAGTTTCCACTGAGGCACCTATTGAAAAAATACAAATCACAATTCAAGCAGGAGACCAAGCTCCTACAAAAATGGTACGTCTAGTAACATTTGAAGATCCAGAGGCACAAGCATCTTCCAGAAAAGAAGCAATTAAAAAAGTGAAGAAAATCCTTGCTGACGCTGATGATCAGGTACTGCTGCGAAATTCCACTTCTGGATTTGTGGGAGACATTACACAAAGCTTATTTTTATTCCTTCTACTAAGTAGCTTCCTTTGTTTAGATATTATGCCAAAGTGGAAAATAAAGACAGACTTTTGGATACACAAGTCTTTCGGCAGGTCTTTTGTTTGCACTCATACTTTCTGCAAGTGAAAGACATTAGAAGGAGCAGGTTGGTTTTGCATGCTTTTCTGAAAATCTCTTGTAAGAGATAAAATAGCTGTTGTGTGGCCAAAAAGTAGTCTGTTATTTACAGCTACTGCAACTGCAGCAAAATGCTCTGACACCAACTACACAACCTGCCCTGAGACAGTGACAGCTACAGCATTGTCATTACTGATACCAGTTACCTGTCATTGTGTGGCCAACAACTGCTGCACACGCTCCTTATCACAAAAGCGTTTGGGGTGTTCTGCTTGTGTGTGGGTTTAACACATTATTATGAAATTGCCTTTGAATTGTTGTGATGTGTTGCAAAGATGTTATCAAGCATACACCTTGTCTTCTAAGGCAGCAGAGATTCAGAGATGTCTGCATCTGTTTTCACTTATGCCGTTCTGCATGAACACAGAAAAATAATTTTTTTTCCAATGTTACCTTTGACTAGGGGACAAGAAAATACAGGAGCTCATCATCCAGTGCCAGCAGCGCCAGTGGAAGTGCCGAGAGTACAACGAGCAGCCCCTCCAGCAGCGACTCTGATGACAGAGCATCACAGGGAGGCACCCAGATAAATCTGAAAACAGGGCAGTCCAAAGCCAAAGGAAAGAAGTTCTACCCCTTTGGGGGCAGTGGCAGTAGCAGCAGTAGTGGTAGCAGCAGCAAAAGCAGTAGTAGTAGCAGCAGTGGCAGTAGTAGTGATAGTAGTAGCAGCAAGAGCAGCAGCAGTAGTAGTAGTAGTAGTAAGAGCAGCAGCAGTAGTAGTAGTAGTAGTAAAAGTAGCAGTAGTAGTAGTAAGAGCAGCAGTAGTGGTAGTAAGAGCAGTAGTAGTGGTAGTAAGAGCAGTAGTAGTGGTAGTAAGAGCAGTAGCAGTAGTAGTAAGAGCAGCAGCAGTAGTAGTAGTAAGAGCAGCAGCAGTAGTGGTAGTAAGAGCAGTAGTAGTAGTAGTAGTAAGAGCAGCAGCAGTAGTAGCAGCAAGAGCAGCAGTAGTAGTAGTAAGAGCAGTAGTAGCAGTAGCAAGAGCAATAGTAGCAGTAGCAAAAGCAGTAGTAGTAAGAGCAGCAGCAGCAGCAAGGACAGCAGCAGCAGTAGGAGCAGCAGAAGTAGTAGTAGTAGCAGCAGCAAAGACAGTACCAGAGGCAGCACAGGTAGCAGCAGCAGTAGCAAAGCATCTGGTATAAAGCATAAGGCTAAGAAGCAATCCAAGACCACATCATTTCCACTTGCCAGTGCTGCTGAAGGAGAGAGAAGTGTCCATGAGCAGAAGCCTAAAACACAGAGTAGCAGCAGCAGCAGTGAAAGCTCTAGTGCTTCCCGCTGGCGCAGCAAATCTGACCAAGGAGCTGAGACAAACCATGTCAAGCCCCGAGTTCACAGTGGCAGTAGTCACATTTCCACAGAATGGGTAAAATGTCTAATACTTTGACTTCTGCAAGGAGGTGATCTTGACTGAGCTGTAGGTAATATCTTCTTTTTGAATTTTGCAGGACTATCACCTTCCAAAAGTATACAGTCTTCGCTTCAGGTCTGCTCACATCCATTGGGTAGGTGCCTAACTCAAGTGCACATTGCCATGGTAGCTGCACCTGATGTGATCAAACCTGTTACTGAAGGGCTTTATTTGGGCCATTTCTCTTGACCATTCCACAACCCCCAATAATAATATTGATGATGAACAAAAAAAGCAGATTTATTACTAATGTGCTATTACACTCCATTCTTTTGGTGTTGCAGCGCTTGCAATTCTCAAATTTGGGTCAGGACACACAAATGCAGCCAAACCTAGGTTAGCAAAGACCATGGGGGAATGATCAAACAGTGGGACTTTCCAATGGGAATAGTTATGTTCACAGTTCTAGGTAGCCATGGCAAAATCATTACACTTATTTTTTCAGAAACCAGGTTCAGTACACATTATGGCACAGAGGTATTTTTAGCATATATTAGAAGGGTGATAATAGAGTGGCTTTTGTAGGTGTTACCTGTACAGCTATTATATATCCTGCATGTGAAAAAGGAAGATGATTTATGGTGCTATTCATAAAATTGTATTATCTTTTTTTTTTCTGGATATGAATGTATTTGACCACTTATGAAATGCCACTTTTCATTTTCCCTAGCATTAGACCCAAACAGTGTGATGTTGCTATTTGCAATCAGAATCTATGCAGTCTTTTTTTCAGCAGAGATGTCAAGGTGGATACAAGGCACATTCCACCCCAACATAATTCATGTCTATATATGGAAATAAAAATAACACTCTAGATATGTCCAAGTCCGTTACCTGTAAAAGTAGGCTGATAGCTCTGGTTTTGATATTTACAATGTAAAACTAGAGGCTATCTCATCGATTTTTAACCTATTTTTATTTCATAGCATCCAGATCATAAAGGATCAAGCAGTTCATCATCGTCTTCCTCTGAGCAGGGAAGCAGCCACAGAAACAGCAGCAGTAGCAGTGGCAGCAGCAGCAGCAGCTACCACCACCATGGAGAAAATTCTGCCCACAGCTCCAGGAGGAGCAAAAGAGTCCACCACCACAGCCATGGCTCCAGCCTGACACGTGAGGTACAACTGTGTGTGGTGCCCAGAGCAGCCAGGCTTAGCTGGCTGCTGAGCAGGAGCTGTAGATCGGGTGGCACTAACCAGGCGTTAGGCTCAGGAGGGACACTAAAAGTAAAGTCTGTAAACTGAAAGCCAAAGTTAATTGAAATATTTCCCCCTGCAAAAAACTCAACTTTTTTTTTTTTTTTTCAAATCCCCTTGTGTTCAGCTTTGTCTGTTTCCTTCCCTTCATTTCTGAAGGTATTTGCAGTATGTTAAAGCCTGGATTTGGAAATTATACATGTTGAAGGGAATGTAGCTGTGAGTTAAAGAGGAAATAGTTTTCTTTTTCCTGTGAAAGCCCAGAATACAAAATCAGTTGCTTTAGGTAAAAATGAGGAAGAAATAAATAAGTCTGCCTAATTATTTTTAAATGTAGACTGGAGGTCATGAGTGCATGCAGAGTATAACTAAAATCAGACTTTCCATGAACATTACTGATTGGTAAATGTGAAGGCCCATTAAGCACAGATTGCCTTTACCTTTATTATGCACATAGTACTCTATAATTGTACTGCATAAAGGTATCTACATAATAATAGAACAAATAGCTCTGCAGATGCAGGCAATGTCATGGGGGATTCTGCTGCTAAGCAGGATTTCAAAATATTTGATTGGATTGAAGAAACTGTAGTATAGTAAAATAAGTTGTGAATGTGTATACTACTCTGAACATCTCTAGTACACGTTGCAGGCAACTATTTGAAACATTACCATAATGAACAAAATCTTGCTGTATGCATAAAGATAGCTTGGAAGCATCTTGGATCCCTCATCAAAATAATCACATCTCTGAATAATTAAGTTTCCAACCAAATTCATCCTTAAATATTGTGGATAAAGAAATATGTACTGCAAACTAAAATGATGAAGGACAAGGGCTGCTGCCTGCTATCAGTGCACATTAACTGGACTGCAGGCTCTCTGGTGAATACACAGAACTCCTTAGACACAGATGGTCGGGGCTCTTTTTCAGCGCAACTTCCTGGGAGACGTAATTCCACCTGGCATTACGATTGTGGCACAGGCAGTAAGGAGTGACAGCAGAAATCAAGGTTATCAAGCTACAGCATATGTTCGTTCTGATGCTGCCAAAGTTGATGTGCAACTAGTTGTGGTTCAGCTGGCTGAAACCAATTGGAAAGCGTGTGCTGATGCTGTGATACTGCCTCTGAAAGCACAGGTAAGTGCCCAGACAGCTTCGCACAGAGGGACATCTGCAAAGCCCAGAGCAGGCACAGAGAATCTGCTGTTAAGAGTATTAAACAGGAAAGGCATACTTATTTTGAAATGTTTCATAAAGTTGGGGGAGTTTCAGAAAATATTTCACCATTAAAGTAGAAAATAGTAAAAAAAAAAAAAAAACTTCAAACTCTGGCAAAAAAATATTGATTTTCAAGATAAAATATAACCAGTAGAAGCATAAAAAAATTGAAAAATTGACTTCTCCATCATTATTTATTATCTGTTCTACTGAGTTTTCTTGTCCGGGAATCTGCCTGGTTTTCTGTACATAATTTCTTGACCCCAAGTTTAGCTCAGCTGGTTAGAGCATGGTGTGGATAATACTAAGGACACTGGATTTGATCCCTGTATGGGCCATTCACCTGGGAGTTAACTCTTTCTGGATGGAGTTGGATGATCCTTCTCAGTCCCTTCCAAGTCAGACTGTTCTGTGATTTCAAAATACTCATAACTCGAATATATTTACATTGTATTTCTAAGGATTTATATGAAAAGATGGAAGCAAAACTGGGTGACGAGTTGATGCCAAAAAGAGCATCATAAATGAAGGAACAGGTCCTTACTTTTTTTGCTTATCCCTGTGCTTTGCTTCCCATGAGGTTTTTTAGAGCAAGAGAAGTTTGTGCAACAGTTTATAAACCTCTGCTTTTTGCAGATGCAATTAACAAATTCAGCATGATATTCAGGATTGAAGAAAGTGGGATGGGTTCAAATCAGGAGATCTTGGAGAAGGAAAAGAGAACTTATAGTGCAGTCCTCTTCTAGGAAAAAATACATATTGATTAAGAAGTTACCATGTCTAAGGAAATCTCAACATGCTTCAGTGGCTGCTTTGAGACAGGGACATGTGTATGTAGTTCTGCACAGACCAGAAAACCTTCTTCCTACTATACCTCAGATTTTACATGAACAAGTCAAAATTTCTCTGGGAGCCTGTTGAGAGTAAAAGAAATATGAATGATCAATGCACAAATTGGTGAAAGATAATTTTGCATTTTGAAATGGTCAAGGTTCATTCTGGGATTCTCTTCTGAACTTTGGGTGACTGTTTCCCTGTTTACAAAGGCCAGACTGAGATGGGGCAAGGAGTGCCAGGATTACAGGATAGAAGCAGTGGCTACCACAGGACAACTGGCAAGGAAGCCAGCTGCACAGCTGAAGGTGCAATGGGGAAAGCTTCCATCCTGGATAAAAAAGACAAGCACGGAGTATGTAATTCATTATTTCCTAAATTTTTATTTGACTTTCTTACCCTACTTTGAAAAACACAGAAAAAATTGGATTAAATTCTTCAACCCAAACATACTTGTCTGGGCAGTGTTTGGAAGGTAACCACAAATTCAGTGGTACACAAGCATTTTATGAATGTGTTCTACTTTTTCCACATGTTTCATATTAAATGATAGCCTCCAAATATTTAAAAAATATGCTTGATTTCATTTTCCGTATTAAATTATTTTCTATTTCTGTTGAAAATGCCTTTTTGTTTTAAAATGTTCTTCTATTCAGTCTCAAAAATAACCATTTTAAATAGGCAAAATCAAACCAGTGTGTTTCTTCTGGATAAAATCAACCATTTAAATTGACCCAAAGTAATATTTCCTTGACTTTTCAGTTCTTCCACTTTTTCCTGAGTTTTTGGCTCTGCCAGTAGTCCTTACTGTCCCATGTGTGCTTTTGTTCATGCACCTGAGTTTGTCACATCTTGTTTATCTCTAGATTCATGCAATACGTTCCTGGTGCAGCACTCGTGTTGGGCTTCTCAGAAGTACATCAGAGAAATCCATCTCATGAATTTATAGTAAGAGCAGCTGCAACATCTCCACGAACAATTGATACAGTAATTAAAGCTCCTGAGGTACATTAAATTTTTATTTTCATTTTCCTTACATTGCATGACTTTCAACTTTGAATGTTTTGACACTTAACACAAAGAAACAAAAAGCAAAACATTCCCTTTTAGAGAATCTGCTATATACCTGACTATATTACGTGGGTGTTCAAATACATACAACAGCTCCCTTGATTTTGTGCTGCTTTGGCCCAGTGCAGTAGTAAGCTGAAAATCAGACTCTGTAGTCCAATACTTTATTTGCATTCTGAGAACAGCAGTGAGGCCAAATTGTCTCAAGTATGACTGCTCTGCACTCACACCTTTATGCATTTTTGCCCAGTTTGACTAGTTCTTGAACGAGGGTCTCAGATGGAGGGGGCCTTGAGAACACTTTGCACTCTGCTGCAGCCACAAACAGCACCTGTGTGTGTTGGCACTCCAGTCCCACATCTGCTGTAACCATGCTCGATGTGACTGGTCTGAGCAAGTCACAAATGCAACTCTGCTCTAACCAAACTGGAGCAGTTAGTCACCCTCTCACAGGAGCCTGCACAGGCCTAGGCTGCAGAGTCCCACTAATTAATTGGTCCTTGTCCACCAAATTCCTATGCACCTCTTTGAATAATTTCCCCTACGGATCTCTGGCAAATTAATAACTGCTAGCTATTCATTCACAGAAACTTGTGTGTCTTTAACCCTCCACAGTGCTTCAGTATTGCAGGATCTTTAATATGTGCTCATGAGGAAGTTGGTGCATTAGGCATTCATTTGACCCTCTTGGCAAATATAATTTGTAGCTACAGTAGGATCTTACCCCAATGCTGAACATGCCGGTTTTCAGCCCTTAATGGATGAGATTCATTTTTCCAAACACATCCATCATCTCAGTTACTCAACTTGTTTGCTTATTTTTGAAGAAGTCACTCAAATATCACTTAAATTCATCTCTATGCATTACTTTTCAATGTTCTTAACAATTTCTCAAAAAGTCAAGTATGACTAGAAGAGATGATAATGATTTCTCACAAAAGCTGAAGGTTAGGGTACGTTCTGCCGAGACTAACACAACTGCAATTGTAGAAATGAATCTTCAAGGGTTTTTTTTTTTCCAAGATAAGAGTGGGGGTTTTTTGCAGTCATATCTTGAGCATATGGTTCAATTTATCTTAATGTATTTTCATTTCTGCTTTTTCAGGTAACACTTTATTGTCAGGGATTCCGATTGCCATTCACTCTGCCCTTAGGCCCATCTCCAGCTTACGAGACTCGAGATATCACTGCCTGGAATTTATTTCCTGAAATAGCTTCACAAATAGCACAAGAAGATCAATGTAAATGTTACTTATATGTTTGTCTCATGAATAAGCGATGTGTGTAGATCCATACTCTGCCATGGCTGGGCCTTGCCTTTCCTTCTAATGGTCTTACAGGGAAGCATAGCATGCATCTATAGCCCTGCTTCCAGCAGTTTGTTCCCTCACAGAGAAGCAGGTTTTTTGGCAGGTGAATGAAGAGGCTTCAGATTGCTGCAAACATTCATAGTTTACTCCTGTCTTCAAGGACTAGAGGTTGTCTTTTGTCCCTCCTGAGAAGGTGCCAGCTCTGCATTGAGAGGCACCAAGTGATGGGCACAAGAGAGTCCACATATTTTCTGTCCAGTTTATTTTATTCAAAAAGGAGCCACCTGAGTCTCTCCTGGTTGGTGTCTAGCACTCCTGTGGGAAATGGGGAGTTTTTATCACAGTTTTTTATGGCATCCAGTTTCTCAAGAATTTTGTGCATTTTAGCCCCTGTTAGCTTGAGTTTTGTGTTTGGCATGTAATCAAAATCAATACTGGTATAATCTAGAGCAGGTAATTATTTTGTAGTGTTCTCATGTCCTTACAAGACTCTGGCTTCTGCCAAGGAGATGAAGTTTTCTTCCTGTTTGCTGGGTAGTTCAGTCTCATAGAGGTGTCTTTTAGTACTTCACAGCAACACATACAGTGGTCACATCTGCCATCTCTTTCATGGTTTTGTCTTGCAGCCACGTGTGAAATCAGGGAGAAAGATTTCAAAACATTTGATCGCGTGAGCCATTCATATTCTTTCAATAAAAGCTGCAACCTGGTGGTGGTTCAAGACTGTACTGAACACCCAAAGTTCATCATTACTACAAGAAAGGTTGATCCTCAATCTTTCTCAAGAGAGGTTCACATAAATACAACATCAGCGTAAGTGTGATTTATACTGAGGCTTAGAAATTAAGTACAAAGTTTCTCAAGGAGTTACTCTGTGAGTAAGAGATATCTAGTTTCTAGCTGAAACTGGTTTTCAATAAGACATATGGGGAAAGACAGAATTTCCAGAAGGAATCCTTGTCTGAGGCTCTGTGGTGTAATTGCTCTTGTCTTGAGCCACCAATATCTGATAACTTGCTCACTAATTCCCTATGCTGTCTTTTCTTTAAAGGTTGAATATTAAAGCCCACAGTCCGAATGAATTTTGCACTTTGCAAAAGAAAACTGCTTGTTCATTCATTCAAATTCAAATAGTCACAAATATCTATACATTTCACATTTTAAATTAACCACTGATTTATTCTCTTTTATTTTTGCTTTTTCTGAAGGAACATCACAATCTGTCCTGCCTCAAATTCATCTCTCCTTGTGGCATGCAATGAAGAACAAGTTCTGTCACACAGTGGAAGTTCTGAGTATGAAAAAGGTAAGATATGATACCCAGTTTTCCAGGACTGACCTGGGAACTAAATATCAAGATTGTATAAATTTCACAGAAAAATTTCAGTATAAAGAAAACACAAGTGGAATTAATTCAAAGAGAAAACTAAAGACTACTTTCTTAAGTTTTGTAGTGACTTACAAGTTCATGTTTCCTATAGTATATACACGCTTACTTCTACTCCTCCAGCATAAATGACAGGTGAATAAAGCCCTCTTTTATCATATACCCAGCTTGGTGATTGTTCAGAAAAAAAGTTCATGTTAAAGTCACAGAGAGATGCTTTAGTTCAGACATTTAGCTGGAGAACCACCACTGTCATTATCATTTCTAAATTGAGCACACTGGATGTAGAAGTCAGTTCCAACTATTGGTAACAGCAATAGTATATTTTTGAAAATATATTATTTCTTCTATTTTTTTCCTCTCCACTTAAATACACATATTTAACTATAGCAGCAAAATGATCATTGTGAAGGAAAATGCATTGTGGTGAGTTTTGTGTTACAGTTTCTCCATTAATATAAGCTCACTGAAACATTCACCATCTTTTTACAGGCAATGTTAAAATTTATAAAAATGGAAAAACAGTTACTGTGGAAGTTCCAGCACTGGGACTGAAGGAAGTGACTTTTGATGGTGTAACTCTTAAGGTACTGCACTTTCTTTCAAGGTTACTGCTTCCTTTCTGCCTAGTGCCTTGCCAGTGTGACAGACCAACACTTCAGCATTCACTACAAAGATGTTATATTTTGTAGGTTACGGTTGCTTCATGGATGAGAGGAAAGACCTGTGGAGTTTGTGGTAACAATGACAGAGAAAAGGAAAATGAGCTCCTCATGCCAAACCATAGGCTGGCACACAGCTGTTCTGCATTTGTTCATTCATGGGTATTGCTAGAAGAAGCCTGCTCTGGTGGTGAGTGGATCTGGAACAACTCTGTGCTTGGATAGATTATGATTTCACTTTTCCAAGAGCTAGAAAATATTTTTTTTAAAGCAGTAGATACCTTTTACTTAGAAATTTCAATAGCCATGTCTATCCATTTTAACTTTATTAACCACTGACTGTTTAAAACAGTCAGTGAATATAGAGAATATACACTCCAGCAAAAGTCTTTGTCTCATGTGCAATTTGATGTTAAATAATTGGGTTTTATTTCTTACACTGAGTAGCTTTTTTCTTGAGAGGCAAAATCAGCCCTAATTTGCTCCTACTGGAAAAAAAAAAGTGTGATTTTCACCATTGTATCAAAACAGTTTCAGCTGTTGTCTGCAGACTTAATTTCACCACACGAGGTGCAGACTATGAATACAGTGTCAGATCCTACACTCATGTAAATTCCCGAAGTGCAAAAAAAATTCATTTTTGTTCTGCACCATGTGAGGGTGCAATCTCAGGAAAATATTTAGAACTACTCCTACAGTAAAGAGCTTCATCTCAGAAGCATCTGGAAAAACAATGTTAGAACGTTAGACTCCCAAAATATCAATACAGTTTTGTTTGCTAGGTCTCCATTTACCTTGGACCTGAAATAATTTTATTGAAGTTAATGGTTGCTTTCTCCTTGACTTCAGTGGCAGCTGAATTATTCTTATCTGTGTGTCAGGAAGCAGTCGTAGCTGGGATCCTGTTAAGTTACATTATACCTTTCTAGTGAGATAATTGCAGCATTATAAAAATCATCCAATACAAAAATTATCCTTGTTGTTATTAAATAAATGCTGCCCTTTTTTTATCCATTCACTATGGCTGACATTTTTCCTAATGCAATGAAGTAGCCATTGTGCTTGCAGTATCTATTCTTAATAGCTTTCAGACATGAGAGGTTATTTTCTGTGTATTATGTAGTTCTAAAAAACTGAGTATACATGATTCCATTTGGGTTCTATTGTGCAATTAGATTTTAAAAATAGCTCCCCTTTCAGACTCTTTCCTCAACTTATTATTGTCCTATCTTGATAACCTCGCTACTGTGAAAATGGTTTGTCAGATACCTGTGTTTTAATAAAAGCTGAAGAGAAAATATGGACCTTTATTATTGCAAGGATCGATTGGGATTTATTTCTACAATTTTAACTACCTTTCCTTTTCCTCTTAGGGTGCAAGCTGCAGCGCAGTTATGTGAAGCTGAATCGAAATCCTACCATTGATGGTGAGGAATCTACGTGCTACTCTGTTGACCCAGTACTGAAATGTATGAAAGGCTGTACTCCAGTCGAAAAGGCTTCAGTAAAGGTTGGCTTCCACTGCTTCCCAAAAGGTACAGTATTTTTCTCCCTCTATGTGTCACGTACTGCAGGAGCTGTCAGAGCACTCGAAAGAACAAAACACAGCACAGCCATGCACAGACCTGTATTGCTCTGGCTCCTCTCTAAGCTGCTGTTTTTAATCCCATTAGTATTTGCTATAACTGCTGACAGTGCTGGCCAGCTAAAAGCTAGGTTAGGTGATGGCAGGTAGCATCATCTGAGAAAAACATTTGAGGAGGTAAAAGGGGCAGCAGCGATCAATAAAATCACAAAATAAAATTTGTCATGTCTTCAGGATCTCCATAAAGTTGAGATAAGCAACACTGAGTCCTTTTATGTACATTACAGCCTGCAATTTTGTGCAGACGAGGGCAGGCAAGGCAATTGAAAGTCAGTCAGGTAGTGTGACATGAGTGCTGTAGTTAGACTGCCATGCTATGCCACTGTGCAATACATCAGCAAAACCACATTGCTGGAAGTTTCTCTAGATTGTTCCAGAAAATGGTTTGGTTTTTAATGTATTTTATACACACATACTCATGCCCCAGATTGAAAGAAAAAAAAAAAAAAAGAAAAAAAGAAAAAGGAGAAACAAAAAACCACAAGCCTTTTTCTCATTTCATTTATACCAGGATATAAGGCACTGTCTAATACAGTTTCACACTGAAGTTATGTAATCATGAAAGGAGAATCCAACCTGGAACCCACAGATATTTCTGGTGCATTCTTTCTAAGTCTTTTAATTAATTACCTATGTAGCTTACAGGGAAACCTAACATTAGGAAGTATCTATTGAAGTGGTTTGTTCTCTGTTAACCATTGTTGGCCAAACCCACTGTTAGCTGAGATAATCCAGTGTAGTTTCACTGCAGCCAATGCACCCCTGTGTTGGGTAGTGCTGGAAAGGACAGGGAATTTTATGTCTGAATTTAAACATCTGTGTAGAGCTTTGCTTGTGTTATTAATATCTGCAATGTGCTGAATCAGCCCAGAAAAAGCAGAGAGGCTCTCTCCACAATAGTCAAATATCTGCAACAGCCTATTCAACAAGTAGCACGGAGAGAGTGGTAATAGTTTTCTGATGGCTCCCTGAGATGAGAATGGATGCATTCTTTCATAAAAAGAAAAACCCACCCTCTACAAAAAATCCTTCCAAAATCTTGTTATATCCATGTTTCACAGATTTCTATTGTGTATCCAAGTCTGTATCTCTGAAGTGTCACAACCCCAGACCACTCACTGCCATACAGTATTAGGCTATAATAAAGCTGTCTCACAAAACATTTTGAGAAAAGAGGAAAATCAGAAAAAAAAGATCGTAGTTGTTGCAGCCAGTGCTGCTTTCAGAGCAACTGCAGGCTTCTCTTGTTCATTTACTGAAGCAGAGACTGGGCACTCTGCTTGCAATACTTCTAATCAAGACTTATTTATTTATTTGTTTGTTCATTTATTTATTTGTCCTGAAGAGGAAGCAGAAAAAGAGGAGAGGGAAGAGGAAGAAAAAGATTCCATTTATCATTCTTTAGCTTCCTAAATTGATTGCTTTTTCTTAGGCTAAAGATCAATGGGAATACAAGGCCAGCACTTAAAAACTATTCTTTCTCTTTCCTTGTCTAATGACTTGGAGAAGCAGTAGAAGCAGTAGAAACTCCTTTCTCAATCTAAGAACATGCATGCACAGGACAAAGAACTTTTCTTAACTCTTTATATGAGAATTCAGACATGATAGTTTGCTGTTTCAAAATTCAAGGACCCCATCACTGTCACCAGTGGAGCAAGGATAAAATTAAGTACAAGAATGCATAATTTCTCCTGTTGTCCTCAAATCAGCAAGACTGTGGCCTTAGGAACTTGACTGAGGCAGGCATCACTCCAAGTTTAAATCCACATATTGGTTTATATTTCAAACATGCCACAAGGGGATCAGTTACATGGGGATCAGTTACTCACCCACAATCCAGTTTGCAAGGAAACCATTTCCTACATGGATATGAATGTGCTCAGACCCACAGTGTGCCAAGAGTAAGAGACATAATGTATATAAAAAACAGAATTCAGACTTTTATAGCATTTCACAGCCTGGAAATATAATATACATTTTTAAAAGCATCTCCAGCATCTTGCTGGGAAATATTTATTATCCAGTTTAGTATGCAAAACCTGTGCTTAATGTTGGACAGTAATTTAGCCATGGAGAGTGTTAACCTGTCAGAAGATAAGTGACTGACGTGACCTGAACTCATACAGTAGTGTCCATGTTTCCCTGTGATGGGGGATGGCATGTTATAAATGTACTGTCCAACTAAGGAATAAAACAAATGGAAGTAAAATTATGAAACCTTTACGCATTCTCATTGTACAAACTTAATCTAAATGGATATCCTAATATTCTTCCAATGCAATGATAAACCTCCAACTAGCTAGGAATATTTATTGGGAGGATGAATATCATTATTCCATTTAGATTATTTCAGCATTAAGGAATATGGCTTATTCAAGCTGCTGTTGATAAAGCAGTGTGGTAAGGTTAATACTGCAACTGACAATGCTCTGCCAGATTTCACAATATATGGGAAACTTTAATTAGAAGTTTATGAACCTCTGAAAATTCTCCAAAGGGCTTACCCTTCAGAAATGAACTTCGACAAATAGTCAGCAGAAATACCCCGTGATATGCAGCACTAACAGAAGTGATTGCTGATGTGGATTGGTACGTGGTGGTCTTACACTGACAGGGGCTACCTCCAGCATGTTCACAGCCTCCTTTTGTCTTTGTGCTTCATGAAATGTAATTCATTTTGGTTTTAGGGAAGTAGTACAGTAATTATACCATGGGTGAAAATCCTGTTCCAAGTCAATGAGTCAGTTAGATGTCAGTCGTGAGGGCAGGATTTCATTCTTTACTTGATGAGGGAGTTGACAGCCATCAAAACAGTATTTCTTTGAAATGTGTTAATTTGCTTGATGTTAGTTAACAATGGCTTCACTCTTCTGACAGAAACTGCTGTAAGCCTGTTGGAATGGCAGAAAAGCAGCGATAAGAAATCTGCGTTTGAGGATGTTGTGGAGTCTGTGGATGCTGACATTGATTGTACCTGCACTGGCAGCTGTAGTTAAGCTAAACCTTTTGGCATTGTGCTATAGACATACTACACAAATAATTGACTAGCTGGACAGATAAGAAGGGAACATAATAGCTGTAGTAAAATATTAAGAAAGGTGCTTGAAGAAAGTAAGTCTACTGCAAAGTCAAATGCATTATGTACAGTCTGCACTGCTTAATAAATATGTTCATTAAATAAGTATTCATGCAGTCTCTCTTTATTTTTCCCTATCAACAAAACAATCAGGCCAACTATAATATTATACAGAAATTCTGCTCTCTTTTATCTGAGATATAATTACAGCAGTCCGCTCTTAAAATTATGTTCACTAGGTGATGAAAGGAAAACATGATTACGGCTACTGCTAACATTCCATTGTGCAAAGAATTTCATATTTAGCATACTAAAGACACAGTAAGCATTTGTTTTCTTTTATGTTTTCTGGTAAAGAGCAACGTCTGTTCCTGGAACCGTTCTGCAAAAAAATATATTTTACTCCCAGCAAGACCATTAGCCTTAGTACATTCTACAAAGGAATGAATTGGACTGCTAGACTCCCACTGTAGCTTTCCAGAGAGCTATAGTGTGTGACACAGTCTCCATTTTCATTTAAATTTCAATGGATGTGCTGTTGCTTCATGAACTAACTAAAAGTGTGAATAGGAACTTTTTTTTTGCTTTACCATCTCCTATTGTATATTTATGAAAATGATGGCTTCAAAAACTTCAGGGAACAATAATACATCAAGTAGCATTCCAAATACTCCGAAAAGCAATATATAGAAAGATATGTAAGATCAATAGCATCATAAAGCTAAAATAAAATACAAGCAGGACAGTCAGACTGTGTTTAACCAGTGAAGAGTCAATCTGCTAGCTTTCACTGTGCAGAAAGGTAATTCCCTCCCACTCCAGGGGACCAGGAATAGGAGGCACCTTCAAACCCCCAAGCAATGGCACAATATCTCTTCACCCTGTGTCACAAATCAGCCGTGCACTGAACCATGGTATGTTTTCCATAGCAGTCAATAGCAGCCAGCCTGCTCTTCCAAGAGAAACCTTAGTGTGGGCACCGTACAGCTGAACCCAAACCCTGGCAGGAAACTCTCATTAAAGAAAATACTTTTCTTTCTAACTAAAAACTGATCTATCAGAAAGATGATTGAGGATGATTGAAGACTAAATAGTTGAACAATTACAGCATAACACTTCACGGTGCTTTTCTTTCCAGAGCAGAAAAATGAGTAATGTAAGGAGGCACTCCTTTTACTCTCTCTCGAGTTGCAGTCTTGCCACTAACTTTCAGAAAAGGCCCAGTTTTTCTCCGTGTACAGCCATAACATCATTACCTCCAGAAGTAAGCCGTTACAAGTTTGTTCAGACCAGATGCCTGGGGCAAGGGTATTTGCCTCTGCCCCAAGCCTCTCTCCTGGGGATAACCTACAAAGGCAAAAGGCTGCCTCTTTCTCCTCCACCAGCCTTAATTCGTCTATGTATTGTAGTTGAGAATATATGCAAATAGCCAGTGCTCTATTCAACAGCTTTTGTCAGGCATGTATCTTCAAACTAAGACCAGTAACATGAATTCTTGCTCTGTGACTTTATTTGTAATAAACCATTCGCAAATTGTACAAAAGCTATGTTTTCCTAACTCATCAGAAGTGCTAGATTGCAAAACAGATAGCCTCAAATAAGAGGGGAGATGAAGAATATTGCATTCCATTTTCCCTTAAAATCACACTAGTCTTACACCTGGAGAGTTCTTTTCTTGCTGGTATTGTTTTCACTGTGGCTTATGGGAGATTTGACATTGACTTTCATGGGATCAGACTGTCATCTTTAATCCAACACCTTTCTCTTTAATCCGTTTGTTTACAAAAGAGAAACTTTTGCCAGTCAACCACTTCAGATAAGACAAAGGTAGTAGGGGGAGAAGAAAAATGAAGTTTCATGCTCAACTACTAAAACAGGGGTTTAGTAACAGCAAAGAGCCATTAGTAAGAGAAGAAATTCCGCTCCTGGGGCAGGGAATTCACTCACCATCACCCCACCAGTACTGCAGCCTGGGCTGGGGTGCAGGCTCAGCCCTGGGGAAAGCAGTCACTGGTAAAGCCCAGGCACAGACCTTTCTCTGCTCTGCACAGGGCACAGGCAGTACACAGCTCTCATTTCCTTCGAAGGAGCAGCTCTCCTTTCTGGCCACCTCCTGTTTGTTAGTGCCCTCTTGCTGAGACAGCTGAATGCCTTTGACTGCCTGAAAGGCTTCACTGCAGCTGTAAAATCACAATGAAATGAACGTTAGAAAAGCCTGAGGTTGGTAGTGTGCACAGCAAAGCAAGACTTAGAACCAGCTCATTTTGCCAAAGGAAGAACATTAGCAGTACAAGTGTGAAAAAGCCCTTCTGGAATTTCTAATGCACCACACAGACATTTCCAACCCATCTGGGAGAATATCTGCAGTCCAGATTTAAACCTCATTTGGAAATCATGCCTGTCCTATCTTATAAAGCAAGCCAAAGCTATGTACCCAACTGAGTATTAAAATGTGTACTACACAGGCTGAGCTTTTATGCATTCCACTTTTCATTCCTAGTGCTTCTCAATTGTATGTATTAATGAATTCTGGACTGTACTGCAGTAACCAAGTAATATAATCTTGCAATTATGGTACCCTAGTATTGTTTTTTTTAAAAAGTGTCAGAAAAAAAGATGCAGACCTAAGCATAAGCCAGGCTTGCATCCTAATCCTGCCCTTGCAGCTCTGTAAGGGTTTGCAGCTCTCTGGTTTTGCATGAGGCTGGGGATTTCTGTGTCTCATTTTCTGCATCAGAAAGATATGACTACTTACCTACTTGATGGAGTCAGAAATGCTTATGAATTTATAGTCCCATATGTCTTTTGCAAGTTCTTCAGTGATTCTAGAAATGAAAAGTAAATTTTTCCACTAGATTTCCTAACCACATGAGTATATTTTATTGCTAAGTTGAAGGTTTTCATTTTCAGATTCATCCAACTGTAAAATAACTATACATTTGGAAAAAATCAAAACAATATACTTAATTTGTTCCTGGTCAGCTTTGGTTATACCTTAGTGGATTATTCCTAAAAGCCTAGAATTGGATGGTGCTGTTACAGACAGGTAGGCAAAAAGGCTATTGGAGACACAGCCTTTTGTATCCTAGACAAAGACAACAAACCTTTTGTCCACCAGACCTGGCTCTTTTGATTCACTAATTTTAAATGACACAGTGAATCTCAGGAAAGCAGGATCATTCTGCTCCAGAGAAAGGAGCTGCAGTGTGATAAGAAAGAACAAAACCACTAATACCAGGCCCTTCCTGGAAATGAAATGCCAGCTCCGCAGCGTGAGCATTAAAAAAAAAAAATCTTCAATTCTAACCTCACTGAAGCCAGTGGTTAAACTCAACAGAGCCAGGCTTTTACTCAGCATGTTTGAATGAGTTATTAAATGAACTTTAGTTGTCCCTAAAAATAAATGTACTGTGTGGATCTAAGTGCAGCTGATGAATAAGAAACCTCAGGAATCCAGCAAATACAGTAGTTAGGGCTAAAAGCAGAGAGAGCTCAGAAGGTTGCAGGAGTAGCTATTAGTGACCATCTGAGTTTTATGTCGAATCTCAAGGTCTCTCATGCCATCTACTGGCTTTTTTTATTTAGTTACAATGGCTTATATGTCTTTCCTTGAGGTTTTTTTGTGGGTGTTTTTTTGGGTTTTTTTTTTTTTTTTTTGTAGGTCTGATATATTCCAGGTCGTTTTACATAAATTCCATTTAAGGTTTGGGATGGGGTGTTTTTCCCTCTTATCTCCACACTTGATTACTATGTGATTTTTTTTTTCCTGTGAGTACATTACAGTTTGGTACTATTCTGAATACCATTTCACGTTGTCCCCAGAGGAAAAAGGCATTGCATGAGACATTCTTATTTCTGGTATTGCTGGAAAGGCAATAATTACACTGTAAGCAGTACTGGAAGAACAGTTTAGGAAGAAAATACAAAGCTGCTCAGAAATAGTACTTACAGTTCATCCTGAATCAGTGTGAGAAGGTTGTTATTTTGGTACCTGAAAATGCTTAATGTACAGAAAAAATCTGGTTATCCCTCTTTTTGCACTTGCAGTTCACTTAGCTGTAATTCACAGCAAACACTTCTATGGCCTAATAATTTTAAGTTGCCTTTCAGATGGGGTTTGATAAGCAGGAATTATCTATATTGACAGATCTGATCACAGAGCTTTCCCTTCATTATCTGTAGCCTGTCTCTTCCTGCAGTCCCAGTTTCCCTTCCCTATTTATGCATCCACTGGTCTGGTGCATAGCAAGCAGACACACATGCAAGCAACTAACCTGCATGTATCTTCTTAACATTCACAAGAAAAAGTAACCCAACATTCCTTAGAGACATTATATGAAACAATATTTAAATGCCTAGTGTAACTGTGGTCATATCTGTCTCTTACATGGTTGAGAATTTAATTAGAGCTGCTTTGATGCTTTGTTTTTTGCAGCTGATAAAAAAAGATAATTACAGAGAGAAAAAAACAACAACAACAACAACAAAAAACAGAGCCAAGAATTCAAGCATTTGGGCTGGATAAGCTAACATGCTAGAATTCTACTCAGATTCCTTCTTCTGGGGTCAAAACAAGATTAGTACTATTCAAGATCTGTTCATGATTTGGGGGATGATATACAGATGAGATTCACTATGGGTGTAAGAGATTAACACAGGCTCAGGCTGGGGCTAGAACTAGCAGAGAAGTGTTTGTCTCACAGTGGCATTAGCCTGCCTACATTACTGCAGACTCAATGCAGATACATCTCTGAATGTTTCACCTTTGAGAAATAACACCCCTTCCGTTTGATCCACACCATGAGTCATGGTGCCCCTGTTTCCTCTGGCATTCTGAGTGTCTGTATTACAAGGCCTGGCTTTCCTGTGTCTGGAGCCAGAGCACAGTGTTCATCCCAGAGCAATGCACTCACTTCCCTTATTAAGGAGATAAAGCACTTCAGGTGGGATCTAAGGCATCTTTCCCTCCAGCCCGATCCCTACCAAGGCTTCAACAGGAAATGCTGAAGTTGTCATCATACACAGCTCATTTCACAGGGCCCTGGGCTCCCTGGGAACAGTTTCCATACCTGAAATCACCTTCTAGGTTTTGGCACATGCATTACCCATTCTGAAACGCAGCTGGGGAGAGTGGGCCAGGGAAGGAGGCTCACATCTCTGATGATTGCTCAACCTGTTAAATTAGGGAATGAAAATAAGCACAAGCATAATCACAGGTGGAGTACAGAGAGCAAGCTGTGTGACACTTTACATGCGAGAAGGGGCTGAGCCCTGCATATTTTCCACCATTTCTGAGCAAAGGCAAGGCTGCTTTTTAGGATGCTGGAGAGCTCTACAGCTTGTGAAAATTAGGCAGTGAAAGACTTCACTTTTTAAAGGTATAGAAAGGAGTATTAAGGATTTCAGTCTTGAGTATAAGCACTTGCATTGTATCTAAATCTTTTTCTTTCCTCTGTGAAGCTGGGCATCAGTCTCTACAACACTATAGCTTCACATTGGAAAATCCTAATGCAACCAAACTGAAATGCTCCAGAGGAATTAATTGGTGACCTTGCCTGACAGACCAAAATAAATCTGGCAGGCAGGTTGTCCCCTTTGCCAAGCGCTCAGATCCCCAGCTGCAGCCATACGGATTACACTGCTTCCCGGGCCAGGTAAGGTTGCCAACTCCGAGTCCAGCTAGCAGCCAGCTCCCCTGCGCTGCCTCCTGCCTTCAGCTTGGCTCTGCAGGCTCCGAAGCATGCCCAGGGCCAGCTGGTTAGCACCAGGCAGACAGGGAACCTGGCACTGCCCGCACCTCTTGGCCAGCTGGTAGATCGACAAAATGGATTGCTCCACTCATGAGAAATTCTGGGATGCTGACATCCCCCCCTGCGCAGAGCCAGGCGCCGTGTGACAGCCCCAAACTGCCCTGGGAAGTGGCTTCTTTCTGCAGCACCTGCAGGCTGCTCTCCGCCTCACCTTCTTCACTCAGGCAGGGGACAAGGAGCTTTTCAGAAGTGCTGGGATGAATTTATTTAATTTATATTTCTCAAAGGATCTGAAGCTCAAAGCACTAAATTTTTGCACATCATTCGGTATCCCATTTCAGCTTTCTCTTCATGAGTAGGCACAGACTGGCTGAATGAAAGGTCATGGTTTAGGTTATAGGTACAGGCAAAGCTCTGTGCTCTGTGTTCTACCAAATCTGCAGCTTTACATGAACGAACACCTACAGAGTAAACCCTGTCCTGGCCAAGCAAAATCATAGCTCAGAGTATAGTATGGTTCTATATCATGCCAATATAAATATAAAAATAATTAAGAGGATTTCTCATTTCTTACACAGTTTCTATTATCAATTCTAGGGGTAACTCCTTTATAGCACAAACATTTGAATGTCATCCTCACTCACCTGCTGCATGTTTTCAGCATGGTACCAAAGAGCAGTTGAAATGCTTTTGCTCTTCCTGAGCTTGTTCTCCTTAGAAATCTCACTTAAAATGAGGTTTTTCAATTATTTGTATATGTATCTGATTTATTCTGAAATCAGTGATCAGGACTCTATGCCTGAATGGCCCCGTAACAACAACAGAAATATTTCCTCTAATTGTGTCCATCCCTTCCCCATTGTTCCAGTCATCAAGTCCCCTTTTAACTGTAGTTCCATATGGAGCAGAAGAGACAAGCAGTGCCACAACAGCTTACATTTGCATAACCTCTGGGCTGGAGACAGTGTGAGATTTTCACAACTGCTAGCTGGAAATGTATTTGTTTAGCCAAGCTGCCAAAACTCATATTTTAGCTGGGGAAGTCTGTCATCCAATAAGATTCTCATTACACTTCCACTGTTCTACAAGTACTTCATCCTAAGGCAATCAAGACGTAATAAATAGTGCTTTTTAAAAACCAATGGCCCTGAGTCATAGGTGTAAGGAATACGGATGGAGTGGGATCACCCAGAGTCAGCCCCTCAGGAAAATACCTGGTAATTTCCTCATTACATCATCCTTAAATGTCAACCATTTCCTCTATGTTGCACTAACACTGAAAACATGAGCCTTGCTGTTTTCCTCCACATCAATATGCACTTAAGAAAGAGAGGAAAAAAGTTTCTTCTGCTGCAAAAATGTTGATAGATCTTTTAAAACAGTATATGAGAAATAAAATGTGTGGCAGAACCTGTCTTACTATTCTAATGTCTCAAGACTGAAAACTGCGATAATTTTTCTGAATGACAAACCAAGCGCTTTTCTTGCTTGGTGATCACACAGCAATTTCACAGCTACTGGGTTTCATTACCCTCTTCCCTCGCCAGATTTCCTTCCTATGAAAAGACCTTTCCTACTTTAAGTTCTTCTCTTTGCCTGAATTCTGCATTATGCTATTTGTAGGGCTTATTTTTCCCTTGTTAGTCAGTAAGCAGGGCTGTCAGGAAAGCACTACATAACCAAGTGTGTCTCAACAAGCTGAACAGATTCCTGTGGCAAACCCTCAGGAAACCAAACTGCAGCCCCCTCTGCTCCTACCAGCTGCTGCTGCATTTACCTTCTAGATAAGAGACTTGGTGATCATCTCAATAGTTTTACCCTCCAGGGAATGGAGCAGCAGGAAATAGGTTTACTCATACTTCACCTTGACCTCTAGGTGAGAGGAAGCCTTCTCTGTGCACTTATATGCTCACAGTAGAAACTGATAAATAGAACCACAAAACAAAGAACAGAGTTAAATAAAACCTGTTAGTGATGTTCTCTGCTCCTCTTGGCCACTTCTGGGGGTCCATCAGCTGCAAACTCACTGCCACTGGAGCGCAAACATGACCAAGCCGTTTAAAAAAAGAAATCCCTGTACATTAATATATAATTGGTTTTCATTATGGCTGATTTTGTGAGAAGAAGCCTCTTTGCCCACTTGTACATTCAGAAAGGACACTGTGATGGTATCTCCTACCAGAGACACAGCTGTCAGACACACTAAAAATATTCATGGTTGGAACTCTCCCAAAACACATGGACACTTTATTACACATGTCCCTAAAAAATTTTATAACTGTAAGCAAGTGAAACACTCTCCTCAGATATTCAAATAAAAATCTGGTATATGCATAGTTGTTTTTCAAACCAATACAAATGAAAACAAACTAGATATTTTACACCCTATGGAAATAAATTATTTTGAAAAAATATATTCACAGTAACCAGTTAAAAGGCTTCTAGAAAACTTTAGAGGTCCCACTCTAGGTGTTTGTTGTTAATGCAGGAGGTGATACAATGAGACATCCGACTGACTTCCTCTACAAGGCTCTTGTCTGGATTTCATCTCATTCTGAATGAGCACAGGCAGCTCAAGTCTTGTGCAATAACTCTTCATAATGGCTTCAGGGTCTGTATGTGGAGTTAGTCATTATCACATAATATGGGTGTTTAGCTATTCAACTATTCAAGACAGGGAAGGTAGTTCCTAGTGCAGCAAAAGTGAAGGGAGAAAGTAAAGAAAACTGTGGAGGGAATCATTCAAGATGTAATTTAAACTATGAAGAGGTAACAGTATTAATTTCATAATTTCTTGAAAGATTTGTGCAGGTGATTTTTCTAATGGAAAGAAATGGAAGATTTAGAAAGATCCTGCAGAATTGGTATCAAAGTTCAGAAGCTGGTGAGTCTGTTTTCCCTTTAATGTAAGCAAGGCAATATTTTTTGTTAACAGGAGGTCTAGCTCCCTAACTGCAATGAAATGAAGTCTCTAGAGTTGCATTTGCCTCTGGTATCAGTAAGTGACCTCCCAACATCAAGATTTTACAAAGATTAGCCCAGCAAGCACATAAAATGTCAAAAGCTACCAGAAATTTTCAGCATTTTCCTCCTTTAGCTTCTCAGAAGGAAAGTTGTCAAAGTAGCTGTCTGCTAAACATATCATCTGACTTACTACAGAAAGAAGGATGTCAACACTGCATGTCAAATCCAGCACTGAGATCTACTTTTTAATGGGCAGGATCTGACTTAGACAGATCCCAAATCTCTCTGCAATTACCTGCATCTGTAGGAAAGGCACAAAAGGATTTATCTTAAAGAGCTCTCAAACTACCTTCTAGCCTTGCTTTTTATGACAAAATCAAAGGAAAAATCTTAGGAAAATATTTTCAAAGGCACTTTTTGAGGAGACTGTAAGTGTTAGCAGCTCCTCTGCCTTCACACCAGCAATGGGGCCACATGGGTGCAGTTTGGCCAATGACATTTGCTGTCAACCATCACCTTTCCTGGGGGTCTGGTGACCCTTCCCACATGAGCTCCAGCCCTCTGTCAGCAGCCAGACACCAGCACACCCAGTAGCTTTAAGGAAGCACTTCACAGGCGGGCTAATTCCACCAGAACTATTCACCCACTACTGCAGCCTATTGCCTTCAGAGAAAGTGTTTGGGACAACACAATGGGAATTGAAATTACTCTGTCTGCACCATCCCTTAGCCAGAGACCCTCCAAATATAGGGAGAGAGAACAGAAATGCAAGAACATTAAAAAAAGAAAAAATCTGGTCTCTTTCAAGATGTTTCAGCTTGATGAGCTTAACCAATTGAGCATGTCAGGGGTCCCCTGACATGGCCACCAAGGACATGTGGGAACAGACACTGAAGCCAGTGTTCACACAAGTGTAAGAAGCAAATTAATTCATTCCTGCCAACATGGGCTATCATCTGTTCCCTGCTAGGTTTTCTTCCTGTTCAAAGCATACTTCAAAAACAAGCAGTAATGTGACATGAAGTCTAAATTTTGCTACAAGAGCTTCAGCTTCTGGGAGCCCTTCCCACAGGTTAAGGGAAGTCATATCAGCCAGGTGAGAGTCACCATGTTTCATAGCTGGTTTCTCAGCTATCCTCCTGTAGATGGTCACTTCAGGGCTATATCCAGCCACTACATCTAATAAATCACCCAGTATTAGCCCAAGAGCAGGTCTACAGATGCAAATCACAAACAATTCCACTTTAGGATCATGACCTGTGACCCTTTACATCCTTCTTTTCGTGTGTCATTTTTACACCCACACAAGATATGTACAGAGCCCTAATGTCTCTTTTTACAAAAACTTCATTAATGTCCAAGAAGGGAAAAAAGGAGACACAAGCCCTTAAGATTAAAGCAAAATTTTTGCCTTTGTAACTAAACTTTATTCCCTCCTGGATTAGAGTCACCGAGCGTACAAAGATTTGCTTTTGTGGCCCAGGAAAGAAAAGCTCTGGACAGGTTTTGCAAGTGCCCCCATGGAATCTTAAGTGTAACAGGAGGAATTGCTCACATTTAAGCCAGCAGTGTGCAAGTGTTAGGGAATAAGACAGCACATTATCTAACAACCAGCCTACCTCACTCTTGTCTCCTTTTTTCCCAAATTATGCATGAGAATTAAAGAAAAATAAAATAGAGGGAGTTTTGTAGAAGTTGATTGTCCAAAAACATACGAACAAGATTTTTTTCCCTTCTCCTCAGCTGGGTGGGTAAACTCCTACTGCTCTGGATTGGGCTGGATACAGCAAGTCATGCTGGCCCTTACTTCTCCTAAGTTTGTCTTTTTCTCTGCTAACAGAAGGCAATTTATTCTTTGAGGAATATGAATATCATTTAAGCATATCTTAACTTTTTAGAAGGCGTGAATTGTCACACCACTTATGCATTCAGAGTATGGTGATCCCTAATGGGACAAAAGCATGGCACAAATGGATGCAACTGCATTCTCCTCAGCTGATGTGCTTGAGTACAAGGCCTGAGCATCTTCCTCAAAAGAAGGAAATGTTTTCCTCATTCTAGAGGAAAGTCTGCTCTGGCACCAAACAAATGGGCGACCTTCTAGGAATGGTCCCCAGGAAGTCTCTCTGCAATTGCTTCTGGTTGAAGTTCGCACAAGAATTCAGTCTTTCACAAAGGCATTAGGTAGAAAAGCTTTAATTATTAAAAGAGTGTGAATTAAGCAGACAGTGTGCTGCACCTACAGTGCCTTGGTGAGAAGGCGCTCTGTAAACAGAATTATTATTTCATCAACACGGTAGAGCCCTCACTTAATGGCTCACTAACTGGGCCAGA
Source organism: Motacilla alba alba (assembly GCF_015832195.1). Lineage (NCBI taxonomy): Eukaryota > Metazoa > Chordata > Aves > Passeriformes > Motacillidae > Motacilla > Motacilla alba. The sequence goes on along the minus strand of NC_052023.1, from coordinate 12,026,252 downwards.
GATGAGATTCGATGTGAGGAAATCAATGACTCAAAGCAAGAAATTCAGCAAATATGAAACACCTAGTGCTTAGCTCTTAGGATTGCATATTGTCTCCTGTGGAAGTGACTCGTATCATGCAGGGAGAAAATAACACTCCTGCTGCTGCATCCAACTGTATCCATGGGAGATAAGACTGAACTGGTGCTTGCCAGCACTGAAGTCCCATACTTTAAGGGGGCGATATTTACTTTTTGGTGTTCTCCTTCTGTGCTATATCTGCTAAATTAGTAAGCATTGCTACTTCATATTTTCAAAATGTTCTTACTGCTTTCTTTCTTCTTTTTGTAATTCATGACTTCAAAGTCAGTATTTCTTAGTAATGGTAGCCTTATTTTGGTGTCCACCAGATGTATACATCAATCAGGATGACTCTGCTGTACTGCAGAGCAGAAGCACCAAAGGGCATCCTGCAAAATTAAATGGGAAGAATAATGAAGTCCCTCACAATTCTTCTCTGCTCTAACCATTTTAACAACTCAAGAGAGCAGAGAAGATATTTTCAACATGTGGCTATAGGTGCATGACTCTTCTTCAGACAGCTGGCTAGAGGGTAAATGGCAAGAGCAATAAGTATCTATCTCTCCTCCCTGGGAGTGAGCATGATTCATGGGTGAAGAATACTTTATTCTCCTACTCACCAGCACACTGAGGCTTTTCTGTGAAATTACTTCTTAAGTTTTCCCCTTCTCTTCAGTGCTAATTTAGGAATATAAAACTCACCATGCTGGCTCACTTTTCACTGATGTGATTTCACTTCACTTCCAGATTCTCAGGGAAAATCTCAGCTTTACATTCATCAGCTCCTAATGAAAAACAGCAAATCTGAGTCTGCAAAGAAAGGTTCCTGGTGTACTGAGGATTGTCTGTGCAAAGAGGGAGAGATGAGTTAAATTGCAGAGGAAATCCTTCATTAATAGTACCAAAGGAGTGCACAAAACTCAGCTAATTCTCTAAATGAAGGAAGGATTAATATCCCATTTTGTAGGAAGGAAAGTGAGATAACAGAGCAAACACCCAGGAAAATTAGCAGACAGGATCACTGTGGCTTCAGTTCCACATCCATTCCCATGAGTGCAGAGCCAAATTTGGGCAGAATCCCTCCTGTTGGTATGGCAGTTTGTCTATTTGTTGCAACACAAGCAACAGCCCAGGAAAAATTTCTCACAAGCAATTTTCTTTAGAAAATCCTGCCATTTCTCATTTGGATTTTTTTCCCATCAGCATGCATCTTTACCAAACAGGGCAGTTAACAGTTAATGTGACAGAAAACAAGTACAAATTGCACAAAACTGTGTTAAAATCAGACTGACACCTTTCATGTGTTTTTGAAGATAATGTCTTTCTGACACCCCTTCTGGCTGCTTCTCATAGAGAGGAATAATACAGCACAGAAATACAGCGCTGGAAAATGGCAGCTTACAGTGCCTTCCCCAAAAAAAGTAATAACCTTTTTCTACACATAATTGCACTAAATTCACCAAGAGCACATAATGGACAGGAATACAAAATGAATCACAGCATTTCTATATGAAACAGCTGTTCCATGAACTGGCCACGATGATTTTTGACTATGTGACTGCATCTGAAGTTTGGAAACAATTAGCCAGGAGCAATTATTTATCTTGAGTTGTCACACTTGTTTTATCAGCTCTTTAGGGGGTACTCCTGGAGAACTCGGAGAGCTGAAAAAGCAGGATTTTCCTACCCCAGTCGGACCAAGAAATAAAATGCAAATCAATGACAGCGTGTTTAAATAAAATTTGTGACATCCAATTTCATCCATCATTTTCTTCCTTTCCTTGTTAAGACCAAAAAAAAAAAAAATATTACATTCTCACTAAGACTCAGGGGATCTCAAAATATGTTTAGTAGTCACACCAGCATACAGGAATCAGGAGAATGCAAATAAATCCCATCCTTCATTGCCTCATACTTTCCACTCCTCTAATTTGCAGTGGTAAATTTGAAATCTGAATAGTGTCATTTTTCAGCAAGCACTGAGCACTCCCAGGTGCCTTTTGCTGCCACTGGGACATGCAGCTGTGACATCCAACACCTATGTAAATCTGGGCTGAGTTATCTGCAGTGAGACAACTAATGCAGCTGAGACAAAGGGTTGCTTTACCATCTCACAAGGGAATGAAATATCAGTAGTGAGCTGCTGGCTCTGTTAGAGGTAACTCAACAACTTTACAATAATGTAAACAGCCTTAGGAATAGGCTAAAAGTTGGTTTTCAGAGCATATCAGGAGACAATACAGGACACTGTCATGCATTCAGGAAATCATGTTCAGGTTTTATAAACCACAAATGCAAAAAAGCCCTGGCAATCCTTATACTATGAACACATAAATAGATTTAGTATGTATAAAACATTGTGTAACTCAGTTGGAGAATGAATACTGTCTGGGAAAAGATGCCAGAGTAGTAAGAAGTTTCTGAGCACCCAGGACAGACATTTCAGGCTTTCTAATTTCACGTGTCTGAGACAAGAACCGAGACACAAATGTTGTTGACATTAGACATCATCTTCCAGGACATCCTAAGCAGCTAGCCAAGTGCAGCATAGCACAAAAGAACTTGCTGTCACTTGTTATTAAGCTATCTGGCTGCTTAGGTATGGGCCACAGCCTCTGGACAGTTGCTCTGAGTGCTCAGTTTGTAAGCAATAAGCATCACTTTTCAGGAAACTAACAAGTGTAGTAAAAGGCTGTTCCCTTTCAAAACTGAATTAAAATCTGGGCTTATACAATTCTTTTTAAATTAACCTCTTTGTTCCATCTATAACCTTTTTTCTCCTTTTTTTTTTTTTTAAACAGCTTTTGAACATGTAAGCTGACTGGGGATCTGTTTGTGCTTTCCCTCTTGATACATTCACCAGTCTCCTGTTCTGAATTTTGATTCACTGGGTGCTGTCCCCTCAAACAGCACTCCTCCTGCTCTCACTGCTCTGCTGCTCTTTGGCCACAAATCCTTGTACAGGAAAGGGGCTCTGGGTGCAGCTGCTAAAGGTGCACAGGACAGGCAAGCACCTCATCCTGAATGCCAAACACGAATACTTCGCCTCACAGCTCAGGGGGTAATGAAAACTAAAGACACAAAGGGATTTTGCACTAGATTTCTGAAAAATCCAAGCTGAGCTGACAATCTAAGCACTTCTCTGTCAACAAAGGCTGCTTGGGATTTACAAACTAGCTGTCCCCCCTGAAGAGCCTGATTTATTTGGTATGCTTTGAGTAATCTTAATGTATGCCAAGTTTTTATTCACAGACGTGGCCTTTTGCATAATACCCGAATAGAGTATTTGCTCAGGAAGTGGTAGACCTGAATTCCAGGCTTTGCCCTGCTGAGGAGGGCTGAAACTATGGCATTTACTTCCTGGGGGAAAATGCAGAGCCTGCAAAGGAGGACAAACCTGGATTTGAGTAGAAGAGACCTGGGACTCAGCTTCTGCTCCCTGGGATGTTCAAATATCCAATGTCAGATGGCATCTGGATTAAAAAACAAATACAAGCCAGAAATAATCAAGGACAGTGAGACTGGGACCAGGAATACATCACTCTTGGCCAAGCTCCATAATCACTAGGTTAGATAATGATGCCAGTCCTCTTGGCAGACCTTATTTGCAACATGCTAGTGCAATTATATTATTTCAGTTCTGCAGCAGCTTGAATGTCTCTGCATTGCCCCTGCATGGCACGGTGCAGACATGCTTTCTTCTCTTTACTGAAGTACAAGCTATTGTATTCCCTGGGTCAGAGAGCAGTTATGTGTAATAGTAACATTGATGTAACCACTGCAGCTTCACTGCCCTTATGCATTATTGGGACGGTACACATCCTTGGTATCCATGGTACTGCCTGCACCTGGAACAGGAAACCTTTCCATTTAATTTCCAAAGTGTTCTATGATTACAGCAGTCATCCATTTAATTGGGGCATCATACCCACTCTTTCAAGTAATACTTAATAAAGTTGTAGTAAAAAGAAAGCAAAATTGAGAATCCCCTATCCAGGAATGAATAACCTAAAGGATTTTAGAATAAATATCCTTGAGGATTTTAGAGTAAAGATTATTTGAAAAGGAATAGTATGCTATAATTCATCTGCCCTTGTCTTTTCTAACACATCTTACTCTCTCTACAATAGGGATGAGATTTTCTGGGCAGTTGCATTTCCAGGTCAGCACCACAAGATCAGGCAGTATGCAAGAGGCACTGCTTCATTCATCCTCCCTGGGCACAGCTTGAGGTGTGCAAAGCTTTCTGCCTCCCACCCAAAGTGTCTGTCTGGAGGACAGAACATTTCCCCCTGGCCTTCTGAAGCAGCTCTGAGCACACCAGCTTCCCACCCTTGAGCCTTACTGATCCTCCAGAGTATCAGGACAGCCAAGAGTTACATGCCTTGGCTGGAAGCACAAAACATCTTGTATGTCCTTAGAGAATTAGCCCCCAGTTTCACCCTGTGCAATAGCCCATCTAACTGATGGAATATCCCATCTAACTGAAGCAGTTTGGGCATAGATGCACTTGGCCTTTGAGGCACTTGGAAGTTCTTAGGAATGGGGAAGAACCTAAAATTCAAGCATCAGAGACAACTAAATATCCTCCTTAGAGAACATGGATCTACTTCAGTAAGTTCCCAAGAGAAGCCACTTTCCCAACCACAGTCAAGAGTAGCTGCTGCAAGGACTCTCTGCCATGCAATTTGTGTCCACGTCAGACACTTGCCAGGAGATAGAGCAGTGCAACATTCAAAGTGGGTCACCAGAAGTTTTTAACATTAACCTGCCTTTGACTCACATTCCACAAGATTTAGTTCATTTCCAAGGAAGTCTGTCACACTGAATGTGCAGGCTTTAAAACCTGATGTTATGGCTGTGCTATTATTGTGCAGCATGTGTTGCTTGCACAGCAAGATTAGAGACTTGTTTCCAAAACGGGAGTCAAATTTATGAACTTGCATACAGTGCATTGCCTCTAATAGGATATTTTTTTTTCCTTTTCACTCTTTCCTGTTTAATGTAAAATGAATTTCCATTTCAACTTCAGCAAACCTTTCAGCTGGAATATAATTTTGACTAATAAACATCTATAAACACCATCAGTTTTATTATGTATGACTGCTAACAGTCAAACCTTGATAACAACACTTGACTTGACTGGCAGCAGTGAGGTAACCATGGACACTGTTCTTCTTAATAAGAGATGAAAAAATTACATTCCAGTAATTCAGAAATACTTCTTTTCTCTTGAACAGGAAAGTGAAAAAAAATATTTACAGATCTATTCCTACGTCAGATGCCTGTTACTGGTAACATTAATATTGTTATCGTTTTAGCTGCAGTGCTTGGAAACACCAGCCTGAGGTCAGGGCTACTGAGATCAGAGAGATGCCTGAAAAGGAATCATGGTCCTGGAAATTCAAGGCCCAGAGTTGGAACAAACAAGGCAAATGAGTAAAAGAAACTGGTTTTATCTCCATTTTTATGATAAAGGAAAAGAAACACAAGACAAATCTTTAATTAGTCTCAAGGATGTTTTCATCTTTGGAATTATTTTTTTCTGTATCTATTAAGCATTACAAAGGCATCAAAAACCACTAGACTAGTCAGCTCTGAATGAGTAAAATATCTACATCCTCTCTAATATTTTGCATTATTTATAAGATTTATAGACACATTTTAAATAACAGTTTCTATAAAGACTGATCATACAGCAGACTGTTGTACTGACATTTTTATGGTCTACAAAAACCTCTTGAATTGTGGAATTTCAGCAAACCTCATCCCTTAGGGAGCACATCAATTTCATCTGTGCATTTTTCTAGCCAACTTGCCTTTTCCTCTTTGTGCATGGGTGTCAAAAACTAGAATATGGGTTGACCCAACTCGAACCAGTTGTGGGTTTTCTTGTTTGAATTATTTTTCTATCACACCCTGCTTTTGCCCTTTGCTCTTTTCCGTACTGACAGCTTTGCCAGAATAAATCTTTGCTGTTCAGCCATACAAGAAAACATCCCACAAACAAGGTTGTTGTTCTTTTTTGGCCAGGTATGCATAGCCCAGATTGCTTAGTCCTGACCAGTGGGTCAGGCTGTTTTCACATCTCTTATTCTGTATTATCAGAAGGTCTCTTTGAATACATCTACCTGTATGCTAAAAATAAATCTTCATATGGCAGGATGCTTATACTTTGTACCGAATATTTATAACATTATCTCCTCTCAGGCCCAGATAGTTTAAAAGAATTTTTCCAAGATTGCCTCAGTAACCTAAATCCAGACAGAATAAAAATGATACAAAATATATAAAAGGCAATAAACCTGTAGTTCATCATAGCCCACGGAGTGCTCCCTAACACTTGTTGTTTTGAAATCACTTCTGTCGCAGTGGCAAGCAAGTGTCTGTGCTTTCATCTGGAAACAAAGACTGAATTATTGTCTCTGATGTCAAGGGAATGTTTTAATTTCTTGTGTTACTGTCACTTGAAAGTATGTCCCCTAGCCTACAGATGGAGAGAAAGGGCTGGGGTTACACACTCACTCGTGTTCCCCACGGAGTTTTGTGCCTGCTCTCTGTCTGGGACTCATCACTGTGGTTCTCACAAATAAAGCATGATTTCATAAACACAAGCATTGGGTTCACCTATTTGATGATAGACCTCATTGTGTGTTTCTTGAAAATGTTCCTCATAAGGGCTACTTCTTTGGAAAATTATATTTCTTCATGCAATATTTGCTTCTAAAGAAGCATCTTCATCCACTCTGCACACACTGGGAGATGTCAGTTTCATTATATCCCATCACATCTTAAAACTATCCCTGGAGAAAGGATGGGATTTCCACTATGATTTTAGCTGATCAGAGAATGGGATGCAGAAAAGCTGAAAATGTCTAGCAGTAATGTTAAGGGCCCAGTCACCAATTCTTTGCATATATACACAGTAAAACATATAAGTAGATCTGAACTAACAAAATTCAAGGGTTCATAGCCCATTCTTGTGTGTTTATAACAGCATTTAACCAGTATGAAGTTTAAATGCAACCCTTTCCACATCTATATAATATCCATACAGACCTGGCTCACCCATTTTGTTTTTAAAGACATCAGGTTTGCTGAGACTCCCTTGCCTTTCCTCTCATACATACCTTGCAGTCCCCATTAAAAAGAGGATTGTGAAGTTCCTCTGGATGCCACTTGTTTTCTTTCATCTCTGGGTTGAAAAAAAAATTTGCACATTTAAGGGTGAACACTCTCAATGTGGTCTGCAGCTTAGGTCTCTGAAGCAATTTGGGGTAAATATTTTTGTTACAGGGTACTTTTTCCACTGTGGAGGCTTAGATTTCCTTAAACCTCAAATCCACAGCCTTATAGCATTTTTCTATGCCTTTCTATGAGTAGGAGTGACTCAGAGAGGGCTGGGCTCTATCCTGGACTTCTCTGTGGTCTGCAAGTTTCAACACAGAAATGAAAACACCAGCAGCTTTAAGGTGCAGAAAATAACAGGATGAATAGCAGGATGCCAAAATGAGGTGGCTTTCGCTGTTACCAGTTACAAAGAAAGAACAAAGGTATTCATTAAACGGGTTCACCATTTGGTAGCTGGGAGATAATGTATTTACATACAGTCCAGTCCAGCCCACTGCTATTGCATAGCTTGGGTTCTTTTAAATAGAGATCAGTATTACCTGTACAGTCATTTTATAATAAAATATGCACCACAGCAAATGTTCTCAAGTTGTACAAGAAAAGAACATAAGAACATGTTCTTACATAAGAACACCTGATACTAAGAAACATCTTCTTACTCAACACATACAGAACACAGAGTGCCTTCACGCGTTCATTGGTGCCTCACTTACAAGTAAGTAGCTGGGTAAGCAAAAGCAGCAAAGTACAAACACCTCAAAAGGCAAGAGACCCTCAGGAGGATGAAGAGGCCCATCCATTCAGGCCCCATCTCACCCAGCAAAGAGGACAGCACACGGACAACAACAGATCAACAAATGGGCAAATTCAAAGTGCTCACAGCTCCTGGTGTTTGGCTACAGTTGTGTGCTCACCAACAAATACATTCCTGTCCTTGTCCTCTGCAGGTGCTTTGTTGCCATAAAACAACTCTTGCTGCAGCAGGGCTCAGAAAACAGAGATCACACTCCTTTGTCTTCCCAAAACAATGTTCAAGGTGAGAAATAACAGGAAAGTTAGAAGCCAAAAATTCATGCAAATGCAGTCTGTGGAATTCAAGGAATTCAATGCTACAGGGCATCAACAAACTGAAACGTTGCAGACAGTTCCACTGCTTACACAACATGCAGGCAAAAGCTCATCAGAATTCATGCCACACAATGTACAATCTAAGGGATGAGAAAAGGAGCTTCCTTTCTTTTCTGTAGCGTGGTGATGGGTGCAGTGCTGGGCACACAAACGCTGCTTACCCTGAAGCACTGCAGTGGTCACCTTCCAAAGGTTCCCAGGTCTGTGGTTTGAGTAGCACAGCAGTTCCTGCTGCTGTGACCCACAGCTCTCCAGAGACACATCATTGATAGAAATTGTGAAGTTCAAATGCTCATTCCTAAAAATTTGCTTTCACTTCCACAGCATTCCAGTCATGTATTTTGCAAGTACACTGAGGATTGTAGTGCACATCTCTAATGCTTTTTTTCTGCTTTGGAGTATGTCTTTTAACCAAAGTACATGAAAGTTACGTTCTCATTAATAGATTATGAACCACTAATGCAATTATCAGTTTAAGCAAAAAATAAAACCATTTTTAAGTTACTAATCCACGCATATGTACCATTTGAAAGAACAATATAATTTCCTGCATATTTTAAAAAAATTAATTAGAACTTCACTTTTCCAATTCTTACTAATTAAAAAAAATCCCACAGATTAAAAATGAGGAAAATAAAGATATTAAAATATCTTTATTTCCTTCAAGGCACTGTAATTTTAGATAATGTTATTCTCCTAAACTTTAAGTTGTACTAATTTTCTCACTACTTCCATATTATTCTCCTCAGGCACAGATCATGCTTCTACTTCATTTTTCCTAGGGACTGGTTTGTTCAGCAGCAAGCAGGCAGTCATTTTAACTTCTTTATTCCCCTCATCTCCCATTCTGTTTTGTGTATCTAAAGGATACACCTAAGGTGAGTTGAGACACTGTTTGTAAGATCTTTCTGTCCACCCCCACCCCAATAACAATAATCACAGACAAGGTGTCCTTGTTCTTTCCTTGCTACCAGAACATTCAAGATTGACAACTCTATTCTGAGTTGCTCATTTAATCATACATGTTCTGGTGGAAATTATTACCTTTATTGCAAAGCTGTGTATAGATAGAATTAAATGCTCATCTTTGCAATAAAGAATGTGCTCTTCTGTAAAATAATTACTCCATTATCAGGTCTGCTGTAAGTATTGTGCAGTTGCTAGTAATTTTTCTCATTCTGTGAGGATTATAAAGAGAACCTGAATTTTCAAAGTACAGAGTTTAAGACTATCAATTATTTCCTTCATGGCTCCCTCCCTTTCCAAAAGAAAATAATCTCCTCTGAAGAAGGCGTCATTCTTATGACAACAGAAGGATTGCAATATCACACTTTCAATGAGAATGTTAGACCTGATTCAAAGTCCAAAAATTTGAACTACTTGAAAAGTGTCCTATTAACATCAGTGAGCTGTTCATCAGCTCTACTGAACAAAAGCTTCCCCCCACTCAATGTCCTGCTGATAGCTGTCAGGTCCTTGAAAGTTTTGACATCCTGGTTCCAGTTACATCAGCTCCCCCAGTAAGATTTATGCAGGTTTTCTGCCCATCTTCACTGGTTAGGTACATTCAAGTCCTCTTTCCTTGCTCCAGAAGCATGTTTTATACAGCTTAACTGTTAAAATCTTATTAAAATGACAAGCATTAGAGAGACTGTGCCAGCAATAATAACCAAGCAAAGTCATAGTCCTTTTAAGATACATAAAATTTTGAAAGCAAAGAGTTTCCTCTATGCCTTGCAATACATGTAATAGCAAAACTTGAAAGAAATTACTGTTGTATAATTATCATTTCCTGGAAAAAAAACATTAAAATAACTTGCAATTGTGAATGTTAGGTGTGGCTGAACACATTTACACCTTCAGAAACATCAGGAAGTTTTTTATTCTATAAACACTCTTGAGAACTGATGGGCTAAACAAGGCTTCCCTGCCAGGTGCACTTTTTTATGAAATAAAGCATCACAGGAGCATGTCAAGAAAAAACAAAATTAAGACACAAGTACTGGGTGCAGACAAAAGAGAAATAAATACTCTGGGACAAGAACATAAAACAGGAAATCCAGCCAGGAAAATGACAGTTAGATAACAGCCCTTACAAGTAAAGCAGATAAAGGGAAGAAAATAACATATGTACATTGTCATGATATCCAATCTCCCACAATCCAACTAGTTCCATTCTTGTGCATCAAGAATCATTAGTGCAAAATTTTTTGATTTAGAAATGGAAGCTAAAATGGAAATCATGTTGAAAACAGAACTGCACTGGAAAACGTTCCTGTCCAACTGAGCACTAAATATTTATATCCCAGAGGAGAAAAAAGGCCTTAATCAAGGCTTGACCCAAGCCCACAAACTTTCAGTCCTCTCTGCTCAAAGGCAGCAAACAGCACTAATTCAACCCACATGAACCAAAGCTGAAGCATTTTTGCTGCCAGTGCCCAAAAAGAAGAGCCACAGTACGAGAAAGGGCTGATCTTCACAAAGGGCTGATTTTTGGTTCGCCACAATCTGTAACACTGCCACAGGCAGTGAGCTGCAGCCCCACCACCCTGACAGCCACCACAGCACCACAGAAACACCATCAGAGCCAGGGCAGAATAGATGATGCCAGCTGAAGCCAGAGAAGCCAAGCTGTGGAAGCAGCAGCAGCTGCAGCGCCCAGCCCCAGCCAGGCTCACTGACCCAGCCAGGGCAGCGGCTCAGCCCCTGCGGCCACAGCAGAGCCTCCTCCAGCTCAGCGTGTGCACCCCAGGGCTGCACAGGAGGGCCAGAGGGTACCTTGGGATGACACTGCAGCCAGCAGGAGACTCCCCCTTGGTTTGCAGCTCAGGGTCTTTCTGGACACACTGGCTACAGTGTGTTCTGGACAGTCACCGTTCCCTTGAAGGACATGCTGGTGTTTTCAGCCCAGATGGATGCGTTCTGCTCCCCCAGCTCATTAATGCCAATCTTTTCTACAATAAATAAGCTCAGAAGCTGGTCTTCTCTGGCCTCTCCTGGATGATTTATGTCATGGGCTTGCAATAAGTCATGCTGAAGTTTCTCTGACCTAGATTCGCTCCAACATTGTAACTAGTTTGGTGACTTCTTTCCAGTCTTTCAAATCCATTATTCAGCAAGCTGGTGCTGATGATGCACTTTCAGCCAGGTTGCTTTCATCTTTCATTTTATTAAATGCAAATTGGATTTGAAAATGAAGGCGGACACTGCTGTAATCACACTGGCAGGTAACAGTGTTACTCAGCTGTCAACAGAATTCAGCCTAAACAGATCATGGCACAAGAAAGAAATTGTATCAATGATTTTGCTTTGCTTGTATTTAAATATTACATCAAACCTATATTGTCACAGGGGACAAAGAAGTGAACACAACTTGCAAACATAGCACTCATTCTATTCCTTCTGCTCCTTCCTTCTGCTCCTTAGCTAATCCAAGGGAGTTATTACAGCATGAAATTTGTGCATTGTTTGCCAAAAAGGTAGCAGGATAATAATAAACCAGACAGCACCAAAGCCATGGGTTCCACTTTCTATTACTGGTTGAGATAAACTAATTAATTAAAATATCAAGAGCAGGTTTTACACATGAATACTCTTGAGTTCCAGAGAGCTAAAAATAAATAAATATAAAACACTAGGTACAGATATACACTGCTAATACTGATTTGCTTGCCTGTATGCTATTTTTAATAAATAACATTATGGTCTGCTTTTGAAAAAGTAACTATTAATAATTAATCAGTTGCACTAACCCTTTCTGAACAATATCCTTATGTAAAATATGAGCCAGCTGTGGCACAATCAAAAATATCAATGAGTGTTAACCAGATTTCAGCAATTCATTTGATGAGGCCTCATTCATGAGTTTGACTGTGTTAATTTTCCTGACTTTGCTAACATTTCTATACTAAGGAACATGTCCATGCTCATTGCTCTTTACTATTGATATGAAAATATTCTGAGGCTTTCATCAGAGGGTGTAGCATATAGTAGGACAGAGATGTTCGGCTGTATTTTTTTACAAAGGGGCAATTACTCCCTACAAGGAGGAAGGAAATGCAACTACAATGCCTCCAAAGAACAGACCAAACACTCTGAAATGTCTCAGCACAGTCCCAGATGGAAAAACCCTGTATTTTTTTATGTGGGGACACTTTCTTAACAAGTGGCAATGTCATAAGAAGATGGGAGGGTTAAACATCTAGTCTGAGGTCTGGCAAGATTTGCCCAAAGCTTTGGGCACGTCATCAGAATAATTCCTGACATTTCTCATTTATTCTGCTCTTCTGTGCAAGCAGCAAAGTCTGCTGTCAAGAGTCTGTCTCACTTTGATTGCAGCCAGCAGCTTTCTCACCCACTACAGAGCTATAATTTTGTGTGCTCAACACTTACTACAAATGCTCTCAGAAATTGAAAAGAACAAGTGGGAGAAGTACTTACATTCTGCCACCCTTCCTGTGCAGTGAAAAAGCAGAAGGGAATTAATAATCCTGTTGATGTGGTCAGAAAGGGGCTCAGACTCTTGCCTTGACTCTCTCCTGGCCAAGACACAAAGCCCAGCAGCACAGTCCGTTCACAACAAGCTCCCCCCTACCCAAAGGGTGTCAGCTGTGGCTGCTGCCCTAAGCAGGGTCATTGATTCCTCATTCCTCTGCACAGGTTGCCTCAGAAAATGGAAATCAGGTTTCTCCATCTTCTGGGGAAAACTTCAACTAGACAGAAAAAATTCCTGAAGCCAAGTTGTGCAAATTGACCTCAGTCAATTACCTTTACCCCTCCAAAAGCTGCAGAAATGTATCAAAATGCCCCCTCAATTCCTCACATATGCCTGTGCTGACAGAGTCCCAAGTAAGTTTGGATCCAGGTGTTTTGCAATTGAAGGCTCTTGATTGTTACAGGGGTAAAGAAAGAAATCAATCAACTTTGCATATATGCATATCTATCTCAATATTTGTGCTTTCAGCTGAAGAAAAATCTAATTTATTTGAACCAATTCTAATCTGAATTTCTTGAAGGTTCCTTTTTTAAAATTCCTTACTAGACCATTCAGAAATGTAAGAAATATGCTGTGTACACAAATTATATGCATAAATCCAGTGCACTTCCTACATGGCTCTGTTCTCCATCTCTGACACTCTCAGGGATTCAGCATTACAAGAAAAATCAGAATATCTCTTGTAAGTATACTATACTTGTGTAATCTGACAAGTAGATAGAATAAACCTTTCTGGTTTTTTAAAAAAACAAAAATTCGAAAATACATTTAAATGCCACACAACCCCTCTACTGCATCAGGAATTTCTTTGCACATGGACACGCTTCGGTGCTGGGGTCTGGCTTCCTGAGCTGTACCTTCTTTCCCAGCTGATGCAGAGCAGACCGAGGGCTCAGCTGCGATTCCAACCCGCAGCCTGCAGCAGAGGGCACTGTGAAAGCGCCTGAGCTGCAGCCCTGCACAGAAAGAGCTGGCCAGGGAGTAGGGACATCCCCCCCCAGGGACACTGTGCCATGTCACTGCTGCTGCTCTCCTTTCTCCTGCTGGAAAGGTGGTGGTTGTTCCCCTGAGCAGTGTCCAGGAGCCAGGCTGCGCTGCCACACCATGCTCACAACAAGGCCAGCCGCGCCTTTACTGCAGAGCTGCTGCGGGGAAAGCTCCTGGCAGGTGAGGCCTCTGCTGGGCTGGCTGCTGGGGTCTCCAGGCCAGGCAGTGGGACACTGCTCAGGGGATGGCAGAGCAGTAAAACCGCGACTGTGGCCATTGGTACTCGCTCCACCACGAGTGACACGTGCCTGCACAGCCCACGGACGTGCCTGGTCCATAAAATCTGTTTGGGACTTTGCTGGCTTAGCTTTCAAATGTTCCTGGGAGAGACAATGCCATTAAAATACGGGTTTTATAATCAGTCATTTTCATTTGGAAGCTGAAGGCAGCTCTCCACTGCTCTGCTTTTATAGTCTGTACTGTCAGATATTCCCAAACACCCCACAAAGAGGCTAAGCCTGCAGAGCTGAGATAGTGAATATTTACAGCAGCGCTCAGCAGCCAGCATCTCTGAATCTATCAACAGCTCCTTGCAGGAGGAATCAACTTTGTCTATCCCCATCTGTACAAGTACTTAAAAGAATAATTTTAGAAAGCAAATGAACCATTGCAGAGCCATTAAAAGAATTAAATAATCCATAAGTAGCAGTAAAACAGTACAATAAGGAACACTTAACGTTATTAGAAAAGTCAGTTGAGTGTGGCCAAAGGCTGACTGACAAATGAGAAAAATATTTGTTCACTGTGAGTGATCTACAGCAGACCTACAGCCAATGGTACCAGATGGTGGGGCTGGTTTTTGTAAACACACCTCTTCTAGAACCAAAAAAGCCTGGTTAATCGACCATGGATCATGGTCCCATAAACTAAGCAAAGCTGTGCCTGCCCAGCACCATTGGCAGACAGTTCCCATTCGGAAAGCAGTAAAGAAAAATTTCTGGGTTCTTTGAGAAGCTTCTTTGATCTGGATTCTCTGGGAAGCACACAAAAAAAAAAAAAAAAAAAAAAAAAAAAAAAAAAAAAAAAAAAGAGAGAAATTGAATAATTCTGAATAGATCAGGTAATACAGAGATCTTATTCAATTTTCCATGTCTGTGTTGGATAATACATTTAATTTGAATGGACAGTCTTCCTTTCAATTCAGCATTTTTAGTCTGTCATCAAGAACACAGGGATACAGAACTAAAGAGGGGTGCAGCTGAGGACTCAGATTCACACAGAGTGGGCTCATTGTATGATAATCATGAAAAGAATGTTGATTCTCAGTTTGAACAGTTACTTGACAATAAATAATAGCATTTTTAACTCTAGCCCTGTGATGGCATTTAATCCATGGATTTCAAAAAGCTTTTTTACAACCTAGGGGATGAAAGAAATTTCCAAAGCAAATAGGCATAAAAAATTCATCAGGGGAAAACTCTGACTCTAGTTATTGATCTACAACACTATTCCCAACCCATGGAACATCTTATTTTGTTTATTGGCAGGGGATCACAGCTAATCCTGCTGTATGTCACTTGAGGATTAACGACCTGATTAATGACCAGCAGCAGAGCAGCTCCATTTGCTGCAGCATATCAGAACCAATTTCTAATTTTGACGCTCTGGAGGGAAGGGATGCCATCCAGAGGGACCTTGACAAGCTGGAGAGGTGGGCCTGTGCAGCCTTCAAGAAGTTCAGCAAGGCCAAGTGCAAGGTGCTGCATCTGGGTGAGGGCAATGCCAAGCCCAAACACAGGTGGGGCAGACAATGGGTCAGGTGCAACCCTTGGGAAAAGAACTTGGGATTGCTGGTGGATGAGAAGCTCCACATGATCCATGAATGTGCATTTGCAGCCCAGAAAGCCAGCTGTGCCCGGGGCTGCATCAAAGGCAGCGCGGGCAGCAGGCTGAGGGAGCAGATTCCACCTCTCTGCCCTGCCCTCGTGAGATCCCCCGGCACCGCACCGGCTCTGGGGCCCCAGCACAAGGACAGGGACCTGCTGGAGTGAGTCCAGAGGAGCCCACAAAGATGCTCAGAGGGCTGGAGCACCTCTCCTAGGAACACAGGCTGAGTGAGTCAGGGTTGTTCAGCCCGGAGAAAAGTAGGCACTGAGGAGACCTTAACATCAGCTTCCAGCTCATAAAGGGGGCACAAGAGAGCTGGAAAGGGACTTTTCACAAGGGCCTGTAGTGACGGAACAAAGGGCTTTAAACTGAAAGAGCAGGTTTAGAGGTAAGAAATCCATTGCTGTGAGGGTGATGAGGCACTGGAATTGTTTGCCCAGAGAAGCTCTGGATGCCCTATCCCTGGAAGTGTCCAAGGCCAGGTTGGATATGGCTTTGAGCAACCTGGCCTATCAGAAGATGTCCCTTTCCATGGCAGGGAGCTTGGAGCTAGGTGACCTTTAAGGACCCTTCCAACCCAAACCATTCCATGGTTCTAAGAATTACAATGTAGCTGACAGTATCTTCAGGTACATTAAAAAAATTCTGGGAATATTTTTTTTTCCTTTGCTCACAGAGAATAAACTTTCTCTGACCACAAGATGGCCCTCATGGTATATAGTCTGTGTCGTGGTATACACTATCCTTGCCTTACTCATGATGCATAGCTTGCAACAATCTAGTTTCACTTTATTTATGTATACATATAGTCTATTTCTCCCTGCTGCCTTCTGTTAGCAGAAGACCAAGAAAAATTTCTGAATCAGTAAGATTAATTCACAGGCTCTGGGGCAGCCAGACCAAGTTTGTGGCTGTGCTGTCCCAACACCCCGGCCCCAGCACAGCCACAAGCACACGCTGTCACTCCTCACTGCCACCTCCACACGGACAGACACCCCTCAGTGCAGCTACTGCACACCCATGGCCACTGGCAGAGATCTGGAGGAATGTCCTTTCCCCATCACAAGGGCTGGCTGCCGCCAGGTGAGATGCCAGGTAAGCAGAGCCCCTCCTTGTTCTCACATCTTGAGGTTTTGCATCTCTTTCTTGTCATTGTTTTCTCAAGGATTCTTGGTATTGCTTCTGCAGGCATATTTGATGTGGCATTGTTTCATTTCCTGTGTTTTCTCCCCAAAAGCCACATGATCAGACACAGTGATGTCAAGCAAGGAAACTAAATTGTTTCTTTCAGTCTCTGGCTTCCATGGGACCCTCTGAGCCCCCAGCTGTATTGACAGGGCTCAGGGATAGCTCTTTTTAAGGTTTCTGCTGGTCTAGAATTGGGGAGTTTCCACTAGAGAACTTCCTGAAAGGTTAGATCAAGACAATTCAAAGCAGGACAAGAAATAATATATATAGCCTCCTGCCTAGAAACCTACTAGTTTCCTGACTGAAAATATCCAAAATTGTAAGATGCTAACAACAAGGAGTGCCAGCAGGATGAAGGACAGCCCTGGCTCAGCCCAGCTGAGCTGGGATAACTTCAGGATGATGTCATGCTGATTTGGTAAAGCACAGGGATATCACAGAATGGGACTGGGTACCAATCACACTTCAAATGTGTCTCTTGAACAAAAGAGTAGCAACAATTTATGGTCCACACCTTTGTCAAGCATGCTTATTTCCCATGGGCATCCAGTGCTCCAAAATGGTGACAACAAGAACAGTTGAAAAAACAGAAAGAAACCATTATAAATGTCCCTAGAGAATGTTTTGGTGTTTCTAATTCCACACTGTGGGGATAATCTTCAGGGCTTCTCTATTTCACATGGCAAGAAAAGAAACTGCAGGTCTTTCCATCCTTTCTAGAAATGGACTTGAATGCCGAGGTTTTTGGGGATGCCAATCCTGCCAGGTTCACTCTTTCCAACTTCAGTCTCTAACTTATCTCTGATCTGTGCCTGCAGCTAAAATGTAGATGGTTCAGTCAGCAATGGTTATCTTTACCAGTGTACTTGTTACCAACATCTGCATGGCTGATTGTTAATCACAAATCATTCAGTACAATGAAAAGCTTATGTGAGGTATAAGAAAACATCAGTTCTTTAAAGGATGAGAAATGCATCCTTGAACAGTTCCAAAAAATCTTATCAGAAGTATTGAAGACACACTAAATCTATTATTTCTTGATTATCACCCCAACACATAACTTGAACACAAAAGGAAAACACTGTATTCCATTAAAGGGCAATAAATTTTTGATCTGTAAAACCAGAAATAATTTTTGTAGATTGATAACCTGCCAAAACCAGTTACAGCTAAACAGCTGTAAACAGTTATCATTTAATAATCATTAATAAATGATAACTAAACAGTTATCATTTAATGCAATCAGTGTACTTTTACTTCCCTTTCAGACCGCTGATGCCAGTAATGCAAATTAGGAGTTCTCTATTGGAATGAAATCTGACTCCCTCCTTCTCTAAGGAAAAAAAAATTACCTGTACAGCTTTGAGGAACCAAGTTAGGATATTTTCCTGGCATATCAGCTCTTAAATTTCTGACCTGTAAAAGAGTTTGGAATACCAAGAGAAGCAGCAGCATTAAATGTCCATATATTAGACCAAAGTCAGTTTAGCTCTGTATTGTCTCTGGAGTTAGTGACTATCCAGCAAAGTGTGGAAAAGGGGAGGAAACATCCTCCCTGCAGTGCTGTCCTGCACTGTTAATGCTGCTACTGGGGCTGCTGAGTTCTGCCAGTACTAAACCCAGACCTAAAGGTTGCATATATCACTCAGCATCATTAGTCCACTCACGCATCAGCAGGAGGCTTCCACAGTCTTAAGCAAAGGATGATCTATAAAGTGCAAATCTCCTAAGAAGTCTAGGTCTAAAAGAAATTTTCCTTCATTTCATGGTAAATCTGAAAATTAGACTTTTTTTTTCATTGTTTTTCTTTCTTTCTTTTCTTTTTAAAGAGCTCTTGAAGCTCTTCCATGGATTTGTAAGCCACAATGAATCAAGCTGTGTGTTTACATGAACTTAGAGCACACTCAGCACCCTCATATGCTTACAATCAGTAACCTGGCTTCATGTCTTCAGCTTGTTAGAGTCTGAGTTTGAGCTTTTAGGTCACTCTGAATGTAAACCATGCAGGGGAGAAAATTCAAAGCAAAAAAAAAAATCAGCAAATCCCTACAGAAGCTGTGCTTCATTGGTTCATTCTAACGTCAGCAAAATATGTCTGAATCTAGATCTGAACTGGGATCATTCACTAGTGCAAAGAAAATGTATTGATGACACTTTCTCACTTCCCCCTGAAATCCTCCTTTTTCTCTATCCCATGCACCATTCTGTTTCTCTTCTCTGAATTATTTTTTCTCTGCAGTTGCCTCCCCACTTACTCTTCCTTCACTCTCTTGAGGGTGGCCCCCTTGAGAAAGTTGAAGTTTTCCTTACTGTGAGTTCTCTGGGCTTTCTGCAATTTGCAGATATGGATATGTAAAACAATACTTTTAATGCTGCTCTCCATCCGATTTCTCTAGAACTAACTGCTAAGCAAACTCTTAGGTGATAGAATTTAAGTAACCTTAAAAACAGGTATCACAGAAAAAAAAGCTTTAGGTATGAACAGCAAGAGGAGCCCTTGCACAGTAACTTATCAAGGAGCAAGAGGCTGTGAAGCAGCTGGGCAGAAATGGCCACACTGCTTCTGGTAAGCCACGTGGGACAGGTGGAGAAAGAGGTAAAGGGTGCCCAGCAGCTTTAAGAGTCATTAATTCTTTCTTCCTCCTCAAAGAAATGAACGTATAGAAGCTTTTCCTGGAAACTATCCATCATGATGAAAAATTTAGTTGACAGCTCTTTCATTAAAGAAAAAAAACAATGAGATTGTAAGTCTTCTACCCAGAACGGGACCAAAGAAGTCAGAGGGAAAAGCATGAAAATCTTCAAGGGAAAAAACTTCCATTCTTCAAACCATCGATAGACTGGGTGCAGAAATCAAAGGGATTTTGGGTTGGTATTTTTTATGTCAATGAAGCAAAATTGGGGTCTCCATAAAACAGAAGAGAAGCCTAGATGTCACTGAAAATAGCACCTGCCTGCTGCCCACTTCCCCACTGCTCTGGTTCACAATAAGTCACTAAAATAGAACCAGACCAATTTATGTCACTGTGCTGCTTCTGCTGCTTGGCTCTGGAGGCAGGTGTATTAAAGACAAATCTTTGGCTTTAAATGTGCTTCATTAGTTCCATCTGCTAAGAGGCAAAATAAATTATCTTAGTCTCTGCATGCAAAATTAAGCAATAAGGATGGAAAAGATAATTTTATATAATATATATATATTATATTTTGTATAAAAGCATTTCATCAAATTTAATCAAAGCATGAGTCTGTCTGGCTATCTCTGTGAACTATGATGCCCAAACCAGACAACAAACCAAAGGTAGCTACAGAGAGGTATAAAATAAACATTAACATGGCACCATGTAATTTTTGCACTACTCCAGAAAAAAAAGATCCGATTAAATCGCTTCAGGTTTTTCTTAAGAACATTATCCGTAAAGATACCAGTAACAGGAATTAAACACGTGTTCTTTAAAACCCATTGTTTTTTCTTTGAAAGGAAGAAATACTTTCCATTTCAGGTATTTCTGAAGCGAGTTTCAATTTTCAATGGGAAAATTAGATTACCCGAAAGAACTTGTTTAGAGAACCTATGACATTATTTTCTCTCTGTTTGAGACATGAGTTTCAACCGCAAATTAAATTCCATTCCCAGGAACTTTAATTTGAAAAAAAATGCCAGAAATTTCCAAGACAACCTCTGCCATTGCTAGCAGCTTTCAGCATCCCAGCTCCCATAGCTCTCTTCTGCTGCTGAAACAAGACCATGAGTTATCCAAAATGATTGCCTAATACTGGCAGCTAGAACTAACATTTCATTGAAACTACTGAAACGAATTCCTTCTCTTGAATGACACAAGACATTGTATCATATTGCACACACCAATGTTTTGCAGACCATTTCTCTTAATGATGATGTTTTTATCACAGGTCTTCTATTGAGAGGATAGTATCTGCCAACAGAGATATTCTCTCTCCACACCAATAGAAAACCAAAGCACAAGGTTGGATCTGAGAGGAAGGAAGCTGGAGAACATCCTGAGCACACGCCTTGCACCAGAGTACCACAGTACAGTGTAGTGCCATCTCATCTTTGACCAACATTAAATGAAAAGACTTTTTGACTAATCCACCATTCTTAATGCACTATCTCTCCTCAGTACAAATCAAGAGTAATGCCCTAAAAATTATTATAAGTACATTACAAATAAATCAGCATAAGTTAGTGAAAATCAGAATGAAAACTGAACAGCTTGACTGAGTCATCAGTGAAGATCAGCCTGTCAAAATATTATATAATTACAATCACTATTACTTTGTTCTGCTGTAATTATTCTGCTTTCTTGCATAAAGTATCACAGCTTTTCAGAAACACTGGAACATGTTAAAACTACAGTCTGCCTTTTAAAAATTCACATCTGTCGTAATACGACACGAAAAGACGACACGGATACTGCTGCTCTCTAGGTGAACAAAAAAGAGGGCCCTTTATTTTCTGACTCCAACATTTATAGTTTTCCAAAAGTGACAGTGGATTGGAGGGTGACAGTGCCACCTCTCCAATGACACTAGACAGACCAAGAGTCCATCAATTCTCTCCTCCTCCATGAAAGAATGCAAAACATAGGTTGTTTACAGAACTGTGTGTGAGAAAGTTCG
Source organism: Motacilla alba alba (assembly GCF_015832195.1). Classification (NCBI taxonomy): domain Eukaryota; kingdom Metazoa; phylum Chordata; class Aves; order Passeriformes; family Motacillidae; genus Motacilla; species Motacilla alba. Next base: position 12,004,738 of record NC_052023.1, on the reverse strand, counting down.
TTACAAGAATGAAAACATCAGAAGGCTTAACAAAGTCTTAGAAAATCAGGGTGACACACATCCTCAAAATTTTCCTTGTTCAATCAATCAGTTTGAAACAATAATTCTTTGTGAACACCTTTAAGGTAAGATCTTGTAGTATGACTGGCTATTTGGGGATTCTCCTTGAAAATTATTTGCACTGTGATTCCCATATTACTTCTCTGAAGAAATGTAATATTCATACACACAAATATATATATATATATATATATATATATATATATATATATATATACACACAATCCATAGTCACACACGTGTATACATATTTATATAAACATCCTTATACTCTGGTGTTGCATGATGGTCTTTTGTGGCTTATGTCCACAAAAATGAACTGCATTTGTTCCAGCAACATCCATCACAGAAATCCTTCCTGATGCTGGGAACAAATAATCCAGCAGCAGCTCCCAGTTCCTGTGCCCCTGCACCTGGCACAGCTCTGGGAAGCAGCTGGCTGCAGCAGTTACATGATTTACACTCTGTACAAGGGCCATGAGAGCCTCTTCAGCACCTGTAGCACAGGCAAGCAGACCTCAGGCACTGCTGGGGTACTCAGACTCAGATTTAAGGGTTTTGAACAAAACTGGGGACAGATTTGGGTACTTGTTGAAACAATTTGCTTCACTAAGCCCCAGAAAGGTGGCTCTCAGGGGAGGGCAGAGGGAAACATGCCATGGTAGAAAGGGAAGGGTACAGAGGACTCTCTGGATGAAATGTCCTTTTGAGAGAGCCATCCCTTTGAGCTGCAGCCAGGAGCCCCTGACTATCACATATTAACAGTAAAAGTATGCAGAAGCCTGTACCAAGTGTTACCTTATGGCATATGAAGGGTAGAAAATAAAATATTGTAGATATATACATCTCTCTATGAAAAATAGCTTCTTTTTCAGTATTCCTGCAACAACAGTAATCATTGCCTTATAAAACATAGCCCTACAACTTCACTGTAGCCCTAAGACTATTTCCTATTCCACTGAGTACCAGCCTCTGTTCCTGCAGGGTATCCATTATTCTGCAGGGCTGTCAGAGGTGCTCTCTGGTAACAGTCCAATTTTGCTTTGATGCTACCAGACCATCAGAAAAGGTTATACACTTTTGTGGGAGCATAATTTGACCTGCTAACCACTTATAACTGGTAATGAAATAGAAATAAAGAACATTATTTGACTTCCAGGGCCAAAAATTAATTTGCTAGGCTGGGAGTTACAGGAAAAAAAAAATCTTTCCATTTATGTACTGAAGATTCTGTCCTTAGTTCCTGGCACATCATTTCAATAGATATCTGAAACACATCTGAGATTGAAATAGGCCTTTAATGTAGATCAAATATGGGAGACAGGGAACTCTGGTTTCAATATTTCAAAGTTATCCTTCCTAAATTGCAATAAATGTCCTTACTCTCTTTCCAGACTCTCCTTCCCCAGTGATCTTGCATTAACCTGTTTAGCTGCCTGTGTGACAGTGATTAGAGAAAAGGCACCAATTTTTTGTGAATGCTCAATTCTACCAAATCTTGGGCAATCTCCTTTGACAAGAATTTCAAGAAAGACAAGAGGAAAACTTTGTAGAGCTCAGAGTCCAAGGACAACACACACACTCTACTCCATCACAGCAGATCCTCCTAGGGCATGCTAAGCTTTCCTCATTGCAATTGAGGGAACCATCCCTGCACACCATAATGCAATTTTGATCACCAGTGCTGAGCAGTAAAGGCAAACCAGTCCAATTTCAGACATGAAAACATGTCAAAAGGGGGCTCACATTGTCTTCCTGAATACTCTGAAAAGGTGTGGCTAAAAGAGTGAGGCTGAGCCATGATGAAATAAATTTCTAGTGTTATCTGTTTGATCTGGCTGCGTCAGGTGCCTGAGACCTATCTATATTTACATATTATTCCCCTTGCCAAACATGAGGTTCAGTCTCAGACTGCTTTGTGTTCTGTCCAACATATTTATTAGTCAAGAAGACTGAAAGAAACTGAACTTCAACAAGACATCAGAAAGTCACAGTATACAACTACTACTACTACTACTACTAATAATAATAATAATAATTATAATAATAATAATAAAGAGTATAGTACTATGAGTTGTGTTTGGAAAGCTTAGTGGAGACCCCAGTACTGCCATGATTTACTTTGCTGGGATCCAATCTTCACAGTCAAATGCACAGCCCTTCACTGTATGACTTCTCTACAAAAAGGAATCTTCTTCTTTGCTCAGAAATATGACTTAATTGTGCCAGAGAAACAAAAAAGTACTTTGAAAATCCAATAGTTTGAAACACACAGTTGCTGTTTCCAATTCTAGATTCCTTATAGCTAGAGACCAGAGCTTTAAAGCGAAATGTTTTGGGGTCAATATTTGGAGAAGTGCATGCCTCTGCTCCTGGCTCTCTTTTTGAGTATATGCTGTACCATTCCTCACAGCTAAACAGCTGCTCAAGGATCATCATTACATCTGTTTAATCACTGCTTTCTAAAACATGCTTTCCAGATATATTATGGAATGAAGAACTTCAGAACACTGTTAAGTTCTAAAAGTGTCTTCTCAGTCCTTCCATTTATATCACTAAATGCTAATTCCACAGATTCCTTCTTTAACTTCCCAAACTTCCTTAGTAGCAATCCTTTTTATAAAGGCTAGACTAACTGGACTGTAGCCTTGGATCCAGTTCCTCCTCACCTCCTCAAGGATATGTGGATTTTCCAGTGAAAGCAGCACATCAATGCTTCTAGTGTGTTCTCATTTGCCTTAGTTCTTTTATAAAAGATATTATCACATATAGAAGATTTTATCACATTGTAGTTTAGGAGAACTGTATGCATTAGTGGAAATCTACAGTAACTTAAAAATAGAATTATTAAACCCAAATATCCTAATATGCATCTTTCATCTGGCTACATAGGCAATTCACAGGTTTAACCTATAGAATAAAGTCTTATTTTCTCTACAATGAAACTCTAATTCTGGGTGGGAGGTATTACTTTACTTCCCTTCTTTAATTATTTCTACATAAAACAGGAAGTTGAAATTTTGTCAAAGCCACTATCTTTGCCCTAACTCCTCACATAAGCCATCTTTTGGAAGACTGTTCAAGTAGAGCATCAACTCCTCACTTGCATGGGGCGTTTCAGGCAATACTTTTCCTTTGTGCACTTTGCAGTGAGTGTCACAATGCCAGTCCCAGCAAGCTCATTTTCCTTTTTACCTTCAGTTTTCTAGTTGTACTTTTTGTGGCAAGTTCCCTGATGTTAACCAATGTGTCTCACATCACACCTGGTAGAAAAATCACCCCTCCTCCCTGCTCAGTATACATTTTATCACTATACTAAATACTATTAGCTTCTCACTCAAAGATAACACAAAGAGCCCATTCACCCTTTCTCCTCAAGGTGCAGAGGGAAAGGACTTCATGAGCACATCTCAGTTCTAAACATGTTCAAGATGACAGAGGGGTTCATGGTTCCTTTTTTCCATTTAAACACTTGAAGAAGGGCCATAGGTCAGATTCGCATTCAGGTCCTTTTCTTTGGAAATGCTCTTGTTCCTACAGGAAGCACAATGGCTCATATGACTTAATTCTACCTCAAAAACTAACAAGTAAATGCACAGAGAATACCTGAATAGCTTTTCAGTGATCAAATTGAGTCTTTCACCAGATAGGGTCTAACTTATGCAGCTTTCTTTTGTGTGTGAAAAATCCATTTTTCTTTGCTCATTTAACAGTGAAAGTCACTGGTCTCAGGCTGTTACTGAGGCAGTTATTACATGCTTTGGGTTTTAAAGCAGTGCTCTTAACAACACTGTGAAACTAAATTACCTCAAAGAAGCTTTCCCATTTTCCTAGGAAGGGCCAAAAAATTATGGGGGAAGAAGAAGAGAAAAATAAGTACAGCTGGTAAGCAACAAGAGTGCCATTCACTATGGATTTTGACATTTATTAATGTCAAATCCCTTCTCCTAAAAGACAGAGATTTCTGATAAGACAGATTTATACATTCCACATGGCAGTTTGTTCATACAGAGTAGAAGAGATCCACATTTAAAGGCCTGCTCTGCTCTTCAGGACTGGAATCTCATTCTTGCATAAACTCCGTAGCTGTCCCATTAGAGGAGCTTTGGCATTTCTTTCTGTTCTCTAAAAATTATGAACTATTCCTATCAAGCCTTTACATGGAAAATATTCTCAAATATTTATGTGTGTATGCATAAAGTGAGGCTATATAAGTACAAAAATATTGCAAATAGCAAAAAATATTGCAAATAGTAATAAATAGTAAGAAAAGGAGGGGGGAGAGGAGAAGGAAGGCAGGTTTCTTGGCTTGCTTAACACTTTTAATTGAAAATTTGGCAAAAACAAGAACAACGAGAAAAAGTACATTTCCAGATGAATCTACTCTTCCTAAATCTGGTTTGGTAGGAAGCCAACAGGACAGAGAAATTAGGAAAGCAATATGACTACACATTTCCCACACTACAGGTCACAGTAAAATTGAATGGTTTCCTGATATTAGATACTGAGTCCCACCCCTCACTGGTACCCTGATGATGTAAAGCTCTCCCAGGAGGAAAAATGTTAAGAAATAAGTTTGTTTCCATAGAACCCTGTCCACTGCTAAAAAGAGCATCTGAAAACAACTGATTCCAAAACAGACATGAGAAAGCAAAATTTGTGTTTTAGCTTTGAAACATCATCTCAGATATATTCTCTGATTTTGAAAGAACAAAGATATCCCCAAACATATATATTATTAACTTTTTTTAAAATCAGATTCTGTGTCTGAAGTAGTTTTGCCATCTCTTGCTTTATGGCAGCAGAGAAGAAACAAAACAACATTTCTAAGATGTTATCATTTGCCTTAGTTCTTCTAGAAAAGATATTTTATCATAGATTATTTTAGGAGAACTGTATACATTAATGGAAATTTACAGAAACTTAGCAGAAATAGATTTATTAAATCAAATATCCTATACATATAGTATACTATTATTTACAGAGCTAAAATATGTGTTAAAACAATTTCAGATGTGTAAACGTAGCTAGTAGAAATAAATCCTGAATAGGTAACTGCATTGAGATCTTTCCAGATGTGCATAACCAGTACACATTCTACCAAAAATAAAGAAAAAAAGCACATCCTAGAACTTTAATCTTACAGTATTATAGGGCAGTGTCCTACCATTCAATCCATTTAACCTTATTTTTGAGGTTCATTTCTATCAGTAAAGACACACATATTAAAATGCTCTTCAAAATTACAATATCTCATTGAAACCAAAAGTTCAAAGTCCCCAAAGTTCAAACATGAAATAGAACACAGTTTTACAGAGATGTACACCAAATCTGGCTTTTCAGAATAATATGGTGTTAGTGGACTACACAGCAGCAATACTGATGAGATAGTTACTAGTGATTAAATGATTCAGCACTGATTGTTTCTTTACAGAAAAACATCACTTGAGTCCTGAGTGCTACTTTCTCATCATTTGAGGCCACACAGCTTTTAAAACCCAATTTCTTCTTGAGGTCTTTCCCAAGGCACTGTTCATCACAGAAATCCCAACTTTGGTAACCACCTGAACGTTGAGCATTAGACTGGTTTTTCTCCTAAAGCGCATTCAGCCCAAGCTCTGCACCACAGAAATCAAAGAGCATTTTACAGTGATGCCACAATTTCCATCCTTGAGGATAATCAGAAGCTGACTGTGCAAGGCCCTAAGCAGCCAGATCTAAAGTTAGACTGACTTAGACTGATGGCTTGGATTAAGCAACTTCCTGAGGTCTCTTCCTACCTACATTATTTCCTGATTGCCTAGAAAAAGCAAAAACAGTAGGTAAAATGAAAAGTTGCAGAAGCAGAACATGAGAGGTTTTCACAGCATGCAACAGAATTGTTGAATAATATTGCTAGAAATAACATTTTGAAGTGAAGAGACAGAAATAACAGCTGGAAAATATTTTGTTGAAGTGTTACTCAAGTGTTACTTAAAATGGTCAAGTGAGATTTTCAAGGCACATGATAGCACAGGCTTTATATACATAAATTCCTCGCCTTCTCCAGCATTTTCAAACAGACCTTTGGATGTGCTACTTTTTCCCTTTCCACACACATGGAAGAAAAGACTGCCCAGGTTATCTGACTCAGTTAACTTATTTTTATTTTTTTCTTTTATTTATTTGTTTGTTTTAATAAAACAGCAAAATATCCAAAGGGTGCATCTCAAATTCTTTGGACTCAGGTGGAGTTGAAAACATCAGAGCATACTAAATATCCTTCCTTCTTAGCTGAGCACTCAGATGTGTGCAACAATTCCAGGAGTGATTTAAGAATTTAAAATTTAGAGGGGAATGGTGAGGAAAGGGCCTGGACCCTTCTGGTTCAATTATGTCATTCTTGGTACTTTCACTGACGAGTACAACAAAGAGCAATAACATGAAATTCACTTCTTCACCTACAAGACTCAAAGCAGAAAGCACTGGAATATTTATCAGCAAGAAATACTGAGTTCTAAAGCAGATAGCTTAGGAGAATTTATATGAAAGCAAAAGAGCGACTTTTTTCAGGAATTGCCAGTGAGAATTTTTACTTATGGAGGGAAAAATAATCTATTGAAGGCTTGGATGAGAACTGAAAGGAAAAAAATCATCAGCAATTGGGAAAATAGATTGTGTTGTGGACATTCTGATTAAAGAGACAGGCTGAAAATTGGATTTTTCTACAGAAATGCAGCTCTCCTGCAACAAAAAAAAAAGCTTGCACTGAGAATATAAGATGAAAAAGAGAAGTCTACTTTCACCTTTCATTTTTGGGAAACTACTTCTGTTCCTTTGTGACAGTTTCCTGGCTCATTAGAAGTTTTGAACTGGTTGATTTTTCCATGCTCCATTCTGTCTCTCTGAGGTTTGGTGTTCGGAAGTTCAGAAGCTTTCTTTACAAGCTCATCACCTGTTGCTGCCAAAACAAAGTCCAGAAGGGATGTCAGCAGCACCATCCCCTCTCAGGCTCCAGCAAACCACCACTGAAGCCCCTGAGCAGCAGAACCAGGCTCAGGAAAAGCCTCAGCTGCACCCAAGATGAAGCAGAAACAACCACAGCCAAAATGGAGGAAGAGCAACTCCACGACTCTTGACTTGTGTGACCAGAATAGAAGAAGAAACACAGAGAAACAAGGAGAAGATATGTGACTGTGAGGCAGGACAGAGCCTCCCAGCAGATCCTTGCTCACCGGGGGCAGGGGGCTGGGAGCTCCCCCTCTGCAGCCCCTGGCACGCACCTCTCACTTCAGCCAGTCAAAAAAATTCCCTCACTCCCACTCAGCCTTATCAGCTGAAACTCCTGATTAACTTGCATGCCAGAGTGCCAGCCAGAGCTGCTGCTCTCTTAGAGAGTGGAACAGCAGCATCTCAATCGTGCCAACTATTTGCCCACTGAATATACAGAAGTCCTGCTTAATTATAGCAAATTACAGTCATATGTTATGGATTTGATGTGACTCTAGAGCCCTTCAGAATGAAAAGAAAACCACAGAGTACTGGAGGAAATCCAAAAGGCCTTCCCTCGACCAAGGATAAAACATCACTATGAAATAAAATTATCATCTGATAATACACTGCCACCACTTTTAATCATGCCTTTCAAGCAGATTTCCAAAAACATTTTCAGATTTAAAGGAAATTCCCCACCCAAATAACACTGGCTTATGAACTTACTAGACATCCATATGTTAGAAAACAGGAAAATTACATATGTTAATTTTAAAGATCAAGTTTAGCAACATCACCCAAAAGAGAAAATATTCCCACATAAAATTCAGATTAAACTCATTCCATCAGGATCCTAAGGTCAGAGTTCATGGCAATACGTTTGTTTACTCTTGGTCCTTCACACCCTTTGCCACATCTTTACATAATCATAAATAGCAGATTCCCACGCAAATTTTTGAGAGAAATATCACATACCTGGTTGCAGTATGCAGGCTGTCCTCCAAGGAAGTTTTCTGTTTCAGATCCCAGTGTACCATTACCCAACTACCACCAAAGCTGAAGGTTCAGTGCTCTCCTCCACCCTTTGTTGAAATCCCAGAATGTTGTTTGCTGAGGATGGCATGCAAGTATGTCACAGCACAGAGTGGGGTGAAAAAAAAAATTTAAAATATTTCCTTGCAGAAATTAAAATTAGCATTTCCTGACTACTGTGTTAATTTTTGAGATTGTATTTTCATCAGTTATATTTGTAGTTCCTCTTATGTCTATTTAAGAAAGGGTTTGAAGAATGTAAATAATCTGATTTACTCTGAGAGGTCTGATAGAGGATTTAATAGTTGATAAAAATGGAAGAGTTGTGGAGATTATTTTTTTCCTTCCGATTTCTTCAAGATCTTCCTAAGGCTCTGCACAGATGCCCCAAAACTGTTTCCGCTCATATTTTTATATAAATGACAGCCTGGCAGAGAACTGGGGAATGTTCTGCTGTCCTTCCTCCTGAGGATGCACACCAAACAAGATAACTTTCCTGTTCAAAATCTATTTCTCAATTTTCAGAATTAAAAACATCTGGGTTTTCCATGTCAACTTGTGACATCTTGAAAGTCCTCTGAAATAAATGAAAGATCATTTTTCCACTGCTAAATATTCTGACCAAGGCCGAAGAGTAATTTCACAGTAATTGGAAACCAAACATTATTGATTGTAAAAAGAATTTGAAATGGAACTGGCTTATGAAGTCAAAATTATTTTCAGCAGCAATCCATAATATTAGTTTCAGTAATGATCCTAGGAAAGGTCATTGTGTAAAAAGTGAAATTGAGCTATTTCTACCCCGGGCACAGGACTGGGCCCCAGAAGAGCCACGTTCTATTTCCCATTTCATGTCACTGACCTTCAGCACATCAGTGTCTCCCTGGGGAAAAGGGATGCTGACTTACAAAGGGCTTTGTGAGAAGCAGGTGAAAAACACTCTATCACCTCTTAGTCTAATCCTTACTAATTAATGACTTAATAATTGGTTTGGTCTTGTTGCTCATTAGGCCTTGATGTGCTAATTGGTTTATCCTGATGGCTTTATTGAATGAAGCACTTCCATGAGATGAATTTCCCATCCATGGATAATGCACAAACTGTTTTCTTACAGCCATGTAAAGCATGTGTGTAAGGCTGCATAACACAGGCTTTATGAATCGAGTCTGAAGAATTCGAAAACCAAATTTAATCTGTATCCAGTTAGTTCTTTCATAGACAAGATGTGTGAACCTTGTTATCTTAATTCACTGACAGAGTGGAGGTTTCTCCACCCATGACAAATCCTATCTTCCACTTCTCAAGCCAGTCCTAAGGGATAAAATTCAGTAAACAAGCCTAGTTTCTTTACTGTGAGTTCTCTGAATCCTTCCTGAAACTTTACTGCTCTAAAATTTTCCTCCTGCTTAAATGATCCTAAATAAATGATAAGCAAAAATGTAGGAATTTCCTTCATAACGTAATAGAGAACACCCCTTAGGTACAGAAACTGTTGTTTTACTAATAAATTAATAACCCTTTTCCCAAAAAAGATTATTTTAAACTACTGCTCTCATCCTAAAAAAAAAAAAAAAGATAATATAAAGCATGAAAAATTGTATCCTTCAGCTGAACTAACTTTCTGAAATTATTCTCTATTTTTAAGTGGATATCAGATATGACTCACAGTATTAAGATATACAGTTTGTCTGAGACTTTAAAGAACAAGAGGTATCATTAATTTCTGTTCAAACTGATGTAATTCATACAGGGATTTGTGTATAACAAATAGGAGCTGCTTCTTCAGTCCCAAGCAAGCAGGAGATATTCAAATGGATGTACTGTAACCAGGACTGAAAAGAGAAAAAATAATTGTGCATTCCAAATAAATACTGGGTCCTCCGGATGTTTTTCCTTCACCCACCTTCCTGTGCCAGGGGCAGAGCTCCCTCACTCCTTGCCCTTCCACAGCCCTGACACAGCTTTCTTCTCTCCCCTCAGCCTTTCCCTGCCTCAGCTCATCTCTGGTAAGGACAGAACTAGCAAAGAGCCAAGCTAAAGCATAAAGTTATAGTTGTGCTGGGTCCTTTGATGCTCCCTGATTCTCAGCAATTTATAGGTTTCTCCTCATATTTTACTCCATTTTTTTCTTAATACAACAGTCAGACATCCAAATGCACTAGACTGGTTTTTTGTGATTGCTCTCCACTTACATTTCTGGCAGTTCAAGCTGATTGCAGAGCATCCTAGAAATTTTCTCTGAAGTTTTGGGGGTTTTTTTGTCTGTGTAATCTTGAATTTGTCCCTTTTTTATTTTTTTTTAATTCATAGAAAAGAGAAAACATTACCTGGACATGTTTTGAAGCAATTTTCAATCATTTTGGAAGTATATACTCTACCTTATTGAACAACTGCCAGGCCAGAGCATTGAAATCAAAGATTAAAAACCAAAATAACTCATGCCTTTTTCATAATTAGAAGGAAGCAGGTGTTTGCATACTTTCAGGACATTATTTCAACACAACACCATATTGCCTCATGTTCTCTATTACAGCATTATCATGTAACTATCCATCATGTCGACTAGAAATAAAAAATACACCAGTAAGTAATTTATTATAATCAATATATTATTATCTCTAAGATTTAATACATAGGAATTATGCCAAAATAGCACGAAGAAATGAATGCCAAAAGCCAGAGAGTCCACTGACACCAGGGGAAATGTGGATCTGAATCAGGGCAGAGCAAAAGTGAGAACTGGCCATCAAGCTGCTACCTTTATTGTGAGGAAGAAGCATCCCAGCAGCCACTGTGTATTAAACACAAACACAGTACCAAACTACTGAAAGCCCACTCTATCTTCTCTATCTATGCAATTCACACACTAACTTTTTGTTTTCTGCTGCTTGGGAAGAGGAAAAGTGAAAAATTAAAAAATTTTGTACATATATATATGTTATATACATGTACGTATAGCATGCAAAAGTTATACCATCTTTTTCCTCCTTCCTACAGCTGTTCATTGGTTCTGAAGCACAGTACAGTCATATCTTCTACTATAACACCTAGGAACAAGTAATTAAAATGAAGCAGGGAAGAGTTGAGAGAGAGAGTATGAAACAGGAGAAAAGACAGATTTAGAGAAAAAAAAAATAGTCTGTCTTGACGTTTTTCTCCCTGCAGTTTCATTTCATTCTGGTCCCTACACAAAAGAGAGAGATGCACAGCTGAATGGAAGGACCGGACAGTTTTAGTTTACAAAAAGGAGTGAATATGCTTACTGAACCAGCCACACCAAACACATGAAATGTGCAATTGTGAAAATGCACTCAGTGCAATTGCTGGCATAGAGAAGCTCTCCAGAGAGATCTAGGAAAGTTCTTGCACAAAACGTAAATCCCATCGCCAAAGCAAAGCAAGCAAAGGACCATTGTTCCAAGCACCTGCGTTCCACTCATCAGTTCGCTGAGCACGCCCTCGTGATTCACTTCTTTTGGAAACTTGGTGATCCCCACGACAGCCTTTCATTAAGCAGTAAAACCTCCACACCCAAATTTGTTTAAGTGTTACATTCAAGCATTAGAAAACATATGGCACAAATTTGTAATTTGAGTTTCGTGCCTCTGCCGTGGCAGTTAGAGGCCACCTTCCTCCTCTAACGCCAGACAGAGACAAGAAGTAAATACAGTGTCTGTCATTTCCTGCTGGGCTTGCCTTGTTATGGTTTTTCTAATTTATTTTGTCATGTAAACACTTTCACACATGTGTCTGACCTCCTCCTCTAGTTCCATTAGATTCCTCTTGTCAGCAGCAGATTCTTTGTGCTGGGGATTGCTTACTTGGGATGAATATTTGCTCCTTTTTGCATGGAGCACTCACAGATGGTGAGGTTGATATAGATTTGTGTCTTGGGTTGTCTCCCCATATGTCAACCCATGCCACCCCATCTCCTGTGCATGGTGAGCAAAACCAAAATCACGGGCAGAAAACAAAACAAAAGAAAGCAGCAGAGGACTGAAAGTGTCAAGTGACATAGCAACTTAGAAATCCTTTGAAGCAAGTCTACATCAGACCGTGTGAAACCATGGAAAAATACATCACAGTAGGCAAAAGCAAGTTGAGACTTTTCTTTTAAAAAAAATGTCCCAACAGCATTAAAGTAACATGAAATGTGGGAGCAGCAGAAGCAGAGACTTTCAGCAAGCAAAGGGAGTGAGAGAGGAAAAAAACAAGCAAAAGGTAGTTTGATATCTGGGTATTTCTATTTCTGAAACTGTTTTTTGTAAGCTTTGGTCTGGTTAGACAGACAGCTAACTGTGATGCTGTGTACTGATATATGACACCAACCACTCTCAAACATACAATGCATCTTTTTACAAAGTCTAAAATGGAATTAAACTGTGACTATTTTAGAAGTAAAGACTCTGACCTCTTTAAGACTGTATTACATTTTGGGGCTACCAAAGGACATTCAGAAGGACTAGAAATCTTAGGAATTATTTGCTGGCAAGCAAAAGTGAGTCAAGTTTGAAGGCTAAATAGAATCCTGACACCAAGGACAAGAAAGAATTCAAAATAATGTGGGAGATAAAGAGAAAAAATATGAACATCAATCTTCAAGACTGTAAAACAAAACAGAAGGGTAAAATACCACTAAACAAATTGCTGTATTTGGGGGAAGATGCAAAAACTTCAAAGGATTCTATCACTTTGCAAGAATTTGGGAATATCAACAGAGTTTTCACAGCATAAACAGAAAGGATAACCAGAGTAACAGTAACTCCAAGGAATTTTTCAGTAACTGGTGAATAATATTACAACAGAAGACAAATGGACTACAATCTGAAAGGCAGCACAACATTTAAATTTAAAGGCATACATTCTTGGCTTCACAGTAAGCAGACTCGGATGCCAAGCCAAAGAAATACTCCAAAGTGCCAAAAAGTTTCCAGATCATAACTGATCTTTGCACATTTCTACTTCTTGTCATTATCTGGGATTTATCATATTTTGACTGCACAATAAATATAAACAATTAAGTTGTCCACCAATTCATTCTAGCAGATGCTTTTTCTCAGGCACCTTAAAGCCTCAGCTAAATATGGGTTCAAATCTGGAAGACACTGTAATGAAGTATTTCCCAGATCTAATAGCACACTGTCATGCAGTGGCATGAATTTAAGCAGCTCTCAGCACAGTGTCACTTCAAATATGTTACTCCAGTTCTCTGACAAAAGTGGATGAATCAGTTTTATTAATGTTCTACAAACTGCAAAAACTTTACAAAGCTCTATCTCAAAGCAAAAAAATGTTAGTAACTAAATTATATTTAACTAAAAACTCAAACCAGAAATATATTGTTTGAGACATCTGGTCACATTACTGAGAAAATGCAAATACAGACAAAAAGGAATGCAAAAATAAAATCTCCATGATGGGACATCTGCACTTAAAGCTTATACTATTGTCGTGGATATACAACAGCAAATAGTATTTTTAAATATACCCACTAATATACTCTTTGGTCTTTAAATTCCCCCTTAAAATGTAAGCTATCTAATTTGTGAAAAAAATCTAGCATGGTAAAAGTTCCATGTGCCATTTCATGTGCAAGAATTAGGGGATACCTGAATATGTTACAAAAAGGAAGCTTTTGTAATTTATTTCACAAATCATTATAGATATAAAATTCAGCTGCAGAGCATTTCCAAATGCCGACCTACAAACTTGTATTTCATATACCAGAGCAAACATAGACATTCAAGAAATACGAGAGGTAAAAATAAGAAAAACATGTGACATATCCCAGTCAGATTTGGTGAATAATCTTGGTGATAGTAGTTATCTTGTAAAACATGAAACCTGAAGGCATGCACAGTCAGGAAAGTTTTAGGTCTTACATGACTCCCCAGGCCCTACCTGGCTTGCATTGGTCAGGAACAGTATGTGCACTATACAAAGACAGAATTATATTGGATACGTCGTTTCCAGGCAATGCAAAAGAATACCAAAATAAAATTAGGTTAAAGTAATTTTACACTGGATTTTCCCATTCTCTTTCAAAAAGGATGAAGAAATTATTTCCTTACCGTCTGCCCTGGTACAGCTCTGTTTACATATTATGTCAAATTTCCAAACCTCCCTTCATTTGATTTGTTGACACAGGGTCTAGTAAAATATTCTGGATCATTAACAAGACCTAAATATTTTTTTCTGGTTTGTTTTACATAAACATGTGGATGGGTGAGTGGTTGGTTGGTTGGTTTTTATTCAGAATTATTCAGTCATCCTAAAAATGATACAATATGCTTATGGCCCGCTTGAGAATAATTTTATGAAGAGGGACTTTCCTGTTTTACACATTAAACCTGCGGATCAGATGGAAAGTATGACCTACAGCTTGTTTTCTTGTTCAGTTCTAGACCTTTCCGGGACTTTGGAAAAAGAAACTGATTTTCTCTTTTTAAGTATCTGAGACACAGAGCACATCTCCAGCTGTTCCTGCAATCCCCCAGACAGACTTCAGCTGCTCCTCTCCACGTGAGGAATTTTATCACTGATGCAAAACAAACAAGATGAACTGATGGTCCCACAAGAGCAGGAATTCATGATTCCATCTTTCTTCATGGGTAAAAAGTTTCTACTGCCCCCACTTTTTAATAAATACCTACTTTATTCCTTTAACACTGTCTAGTCTCTGTTCTAGATAGCCTCCCAAGGCATCACCAGAGTTACCCACTGGGCCCTGGCTCCATAAGTGTTTGTGTCTTTCTTGCTGAGAGCTGGGCTTTAACCACCCTGTCATAATCTAACAGATATGGTGATAGTTTCTAGTGACTCCATCTGTTCAGCTATGAACTTCATCCTGCTGGGATAATAAATGCAGATGGGAAAGAAAATTACACTCAATTGTTTTGAGTTTGGGATGGGGATTTTTATCTGTACAATCTCCTGAGTGCAAGTGGACTCCCTTGGAGATCCTTTGGGATCCCACAATGGAGAGCTGGACACATCAGTACTTTGCTAATTGGTCCTATTGTCTGAAGCCACTTCTCACAACATTAAAAGGAAAACCAATGCCATCTGGTAAGACGTAGCTGGAAATGTATCATATTTTAAAATATTGATTCAGAAAGAAGAAAAAAATCAATATGTTCAGTAAAATGTTTTTCAGGAAAAAAAAAACAGTTGAAATAATCATCCCTCTTATCTCAAAAAGAGGCAAAACACATTCAAACTTAGTGCTCCTGGTCCAAGTTATTTGTGCATGGGCTTACCTGAAAAACAGCATTTAACTGAAGGAATTACAGAGTTACACACAAGTATTCAAAATGCATCAAAATTCCTATAAGATAAAGGCTTTGGGTTTTCAGCTGCAGCATTTTAATGTTCAGGGTTTGTTTGGTTTTTTTTCTCTGAAAATAACCAGCAAAATGGAAAACAAACAGTTTCATTTAGAAATAACAGTAGCAAAATTAATAGATATCAGACTGCTGGAAAGAATAAATACATCATCATCTTTCCCTGTATTTAAAACTGACTTAGAACAATGAAAAGCTTTGCACCACTACAGGCAAAGATTCACATTTCCCATGTGATTTCCTAATTATAACTGAGCAAAAAGATGGTCAAAATTGCATACAATGAAATTATTTATTAGGTAAATTGAAATCGGTGCAGAGTCAAAACAATCTTCCAAGATGAACTTACAGCATAAGTAATAAAATTATTTCAGATAAGGATAATAATATATCAGGCTAAAAGGATGCAGATAAGAATCCTTTTTACAGGGGACAGAAATGTTTTGTTCTTCCCTCTGCAGCAATAAAAGTACCCGATCACTTTTATATTGATGTATTTTATTTACACAGATTGTTTTCACATAATTAATTGTTCCACACAGAATGTGTTCCTTCTCTTGACATACAAACCATTTTAATAATTATAAAGGGAAGGGCCAGGCTTGGAGCTTTCTTCAATTCATTTAAATTAAAACTTTCATGCCGTGTTATACGTATCTCTGTCTGTGTGCACATCTGTTTCTGTACAGACACACTCCATTCAAGAGAAAAATATGTTTAATTTATCTCTTACTACTTCAACATTGCTATTAATTTTTAACATTTCATATTCATTATCACTTGATGTATGATCCCAAGAAAGTATATATTCCTGTGATAAAAATATGAACATTTACAAATAATTACATGTCATTAGTTTTCTGCTAGCAGATATGGGACTAGCAGTACCTTATGTGAAAGCAGATAAAATTTAGGGGGGGAAGAGGTTAGTTTAAAACAAGTTTTTTTCCTAAAATCAAAGTTTTCCATATATTACTAATTTTTGCTATGTATAATCTGATTAAACTTCATTCTGTAGTACTAAGAAAGAAAGGGAGCAGGAAAGTGTATTTTTTAAGAACTAAAAAATATTTCCTCTCCAATAAAAAATGCTGCAAGATTTTTGTGCTCAAAAGTAAAATTTATTTCCAAAAAAAGCAAACTGTACCTTTGACTTAAAAATTTTGTCTCCCAAAATATAGAAATCAATTTACCTCTTCATTGTAACTACATCAGTGGAGTGACTCAGTGATGGAGGCTCTCCTGTTAAAGCTGTTATTTTTCAGTGTTGAAAGAAAAGGTGGTTTTACACCACAGCCTCCATTTTTACACCACGCCTGAAGTTCAGGCTTCCAGCAAGCAGCACTCCAAGGAGCAGGAGCTGTGTGCTGCTCTTTAACCTGTGCTCCAAACCTCCTCATTTCCCACCCAACACTTTGTGCTTTCTCTTACAACCTGTCCCTATCACAGGATCTTCATATTTCCCTTCAGGAAAGACACAAACATGGCAATTCCAGAGAAGTTCAGAATGGGTACAGCCCTAAGAAAGACTTTCTATTTTCTGCCTAGTGTACCCCTCAGTTCATTTCTGATGGGGTTTTATATTAATTAAGTTTTTTTATGAAGGCAAGTTTTTTATCACATTTGCAACTAATAAAAAGCTTTGTTAAAGACATGAAGGTTTTAAAATTAAGCAGTCAGAAATTAGAAAATTCCTAATAATTTAGACAGCCTTTGCAGCCAAATGTTATGGTTCATGTACATATGCACCACAAAACAATCCTTAGCTTTTTTTCCCACCGGCTGTGAGCCAAATAACATATCATTCCCCAGTCCTGTCTTCACAGACAGCTGAACCATTTTAGTTGATTTTTTTCCCAAAAAGACTCCCTTCAGGAAGCCATCCAACATGACTATTTCAAGCAAAAGGTTCGTGTTTCAAACTTCAGCAAGTGCAACTGGTTGCGCTGGAGTTCTCAGGGAGTATCACACACAGGTGGGCTCATTGCCACCTCCTTGCACACTGGAGACAGTGAATATCCCTTGTGAGGATTCAGGGACAGAGAATTCATCAGCAGACAAAAGGGCCCAGCCCCTGCCCAGCTCAGCCACCCTCCCCTGCCATCCCAGCAGGAAAGGGCTGGGGCAGGGGATTAGGGACATTACACTGAGTTTCCTCAGGACTGAGATCCCATTCCTGAGCCTGACCCCTGCAGCTGCTCATGACAACACCCTGAGTGGCTGGGAGCCACCTGCCCCCTTCGAGATCTGGCCAGCTGCTGCCCCCACTGCTGCCCAGTGAATCCTCACTCAGTTGTGCTGAGCTGTGCCAGTGCTCTGTTTCCTGCTTGCTCTCAAGACAGACAACATGGATGAGCTCAGCAAGCCTGGCTGCCACTGTTTATAAACCATATTTCTGCTCTTTCTGTTCAAGTCAACATTATACTGCTATGTCATATTTGTAGCAAAGAAATAGCCAAAGACAGGCAGGTTTCTTCTGTCATTGGAGCTAGAAACAGGATCAGAATTCCTGCTCCATATAACCCAACCTAACAAGAGGTCTGTATTAAATTACATGAAAGAGACTTGCAAGAAAATCTTATCTCTCTTGTAATTATTAAATCTACTACTAAGTAATATAATTGTGTACTATTTGTAGGATATGACTTAGATTACCTATCAGCTCTAACATTTTAATTCAGCTAGAACCAAATTAGTCAATTTTACAGGAATACCGGTTTCTTTAATGTTCATTTGAACCATGTACATTTATTATGAGTCAATTTCCTGAATGAAACCAAGGCTATCCCTTGGATTCCATTACAAAATGCCTGCCTGCCTTGCAATGCTTCATAGCACAAGAACACTGTTCCTGATATTCCTGCTACATTATTTGAACTTAGATAAGGTATCACTCCACTGCACACTGGAGCTTGAAATGTTGGCATAGCCTTAAATTGTGTGGTGTGGTTTTCTTTTTCCATTAAATGCTTTTTATTTCTATCAGTGGGAGAACAGAATTAAATCCAAGACTGAATCTTTCTGCAGATTTAATCATGCTTCCCTCATTTTAATAGCCATTTAAAAGCATATTAATACCTACTTACATACCTATCTTTATTGTACCGGTTCAAATAAGTAATTTCTTGCCTTCAAATTAACAAATAACAAATTATTCCAAGGCAGATAAAGTACAAGTCAATGCTTTAGAAAGTGGAGCTGTGGCTGAGGTGCCCACACACTGCTGGCAGCAGTCAGCATTTACTAATGACACGCAGATAAAGGATTCACTTGTAGCTCCTTACTGTTCTCACAACTTGGACTGAATTTTCATAATCTGCTCTTATACAAATGGGGCTGTCCCTCCCAGCTAAACACAGCTTAAGCAAGGGAGACAAGGTCTCCCTTAGTTTACTTTCAAGGGTTTGTTGTTTTGTTTTTTTTTCATTTCAAGCTGTTTTTCTTTCAAGGCATGAGAGATAAATGCTGCTCCATTCACCACACATGCTGTATAGCACACAGCGTCCACAGCTTGTGATGGTAACAAGGAGATCAGCTTACTTTGACTGAAGAGGGATGTGAAAGGAGTTCTCTGGCATCTGGAGACTTAAAAATACAGTCCTCCATTTCCTCATGACTTTTGCCTCTCAAATATAAAAGCTCATAGGGCTTTTTGTGGCTGAGTTTGAATAATATTTTAAAAATTAAAATCACATGGGCATCTTTGCCTATTTTGACTGCTGTATCATTAAGCAATTGTAGATTTACTGACATATACCTGCAAGGAAATCCCTTTATATTCTCACTGAGAATAATGACATTAAATGAGGTGATCATCATTAAAAAAGATCTCTATGGTTTCAGTGCCCAAATATACTCCTAAATGTCCAAAAGAATCAAAAGCCACATTTCTTGAGAAAAGAAAAGAAAAGAAAAGAAAAGAAAAGAAAAGAAAAGAAAAGAAAAGAAAAGAAAAGAAAAGAAAAGAAAAGAAAAGAAAAGAAAAGAAAAGAAAAGAAAAGAAAAGAAAAGAAAAGAAAAGAAAAGAAAAGAAAAACGTGGCATGGACACAGAGGACAGCAGTTGAATTTCCACACCACCTAATAAGTGAAATAGTAAAATAAACTGTGTTTCAGCCTTTTTTGAATTCTGAAGCGTAATGGGAAGTTGCACTTCACATAAATCTGTATCACACCTTTCAGGTTATTTCAAGACACATTTTTCTATTAAAATAGAATTTTTTAAAAAAAGATAACTAGTAAAGGAATTCTCACTAGTGCTTTCAGAACACTGTGTCTCATTCTACATTTACTGAGAATTCCAGCACCTCACAAGTCAAAAACAATGTGGACAGTTAGGGAACATCCTAGACTTGGCACTTTGCTACAGCGATACAACAGGTTATATGACCATTAAAAACAGTAATACATTACAATTTTCAATTTCTAGTGAACTTTTTTATTATATACTACTTAGCTGGGACTGAATAGCAATTTGTGCCCATTACTAATATTTAAAAATAAACAAAGGGGTTTTTTTAATAATAATGTTAATTTTCATTATTTTTCAAAATCCCTTAAAGCTGCCTAAAGAAGATCTTCATTCTGTCTTGTTTCTTCTACCCACACCATAATTCTAGTTTTATCCTTCTGCTTAGAGTCCCACAACACTATTAGCTCAAAAGATTCAACTAAGTTACAATTCTCATGCAAAGTGTTTGGAATAAATTAGGAAAATATGCAGTCTGGAGGAATGAAGATTTGGATGTTGGCATAACATCCAGTCTGGGCACTGAAGAAGGCATCTGTGTTTTGTTGTTGGATGAAAGACAATTAAGTCTTCTAATGGGCTCATTTACAGCCTTGGGATATTTTAAAGAACCAAGGATCTATTTTTCTATTTTGGCATGTTGTGTCAAGAGGACACTTGTCAGATTAGTCTTTTAATGCATATGGGATTTTGTTATAAAAATAATAATTTTAGAGTCATTTCAAAGATAAGTATTTGTCAGATCTCTGTCACTATAGGGAATTTTTAATTAAAAATTATTTCAAATATAAATAAATTGTACTCTATCCAGCCAAAAAACCTGAGCAGAGTCAAACAAAGAGGCAGAAATGTACATTTTTAATGGTGCACAAATAGCCAGAAACCTGTCGAGTCAGTGCCGTGACTGCATTTTTTTTCCTGCAACCCCCTAATTCTTTTGGTGAAGAGTAAAATAGTGGCTTGTATGTCATACATACAGAACTACTAGCAAGTATTGAACAAGTTTAGCATAAATTAATATATCTGGGGGGAATGGGGTCACTCCCTCCTCTTCCCCAGATAAGGAGAAACTTCCCTTATAACCATAACTGAAGAACTCACCCGGACCCTCCTTTCCTCTGATGACAAAACTGGAACATACTGTCTTCCACACAAGAGACATTAGTGAGCATCATTGTCTTAACCCCACTGACACATTTATTTTATCCTAGGCAGGCTATGCAGCTGTGGGCTGTGGTGTTTACTTGAGGCATTAAAGCAAAGCCAGCAGGCACAAGGCACTCATGAGAGACTGCGATGTGAATCATCGTGGGCTGGTAGCAATGGAATCCACCACAGTAAATAGAGCTCATCCCCAGATCAGAACAAGCCACTCAAAACTGGTAGCAGAGTTTATGACAATTTGAAAAGACGTTGGAGAATCCATTTTTAGAGCATGACCACTATGATTTCTCATTTTGTCTGCAAGCAGTAATAAATGTTTGTTAATACTGCGGGGGGAAGAAAAAAAAAGAGTTAGCAAGCACAGCTCATAAAAATCCTTTAATCAGTGGCACAGTCCTCATTTCCCCTCATGCTCTCACTGTAGTTCTCTGCGGTAAATGCAAGGGAAATGCAGCAAAGCTGTTGAGATTCCCTCAGCCAAGCAGGCCCTCCTAGCAAGGGGATGAGACGGGACTACAGGCACTTTTCATGCTCCCCCAGGTGAGACTTACTTGTGTCCAGCATGTGCCCTCCAAACAGAAATATTCTCCAACAGGTGACAGTCACAACACCTGGCTTTGTACTCCTTGCTGTGCAGAGCAGACAGGCTGGGAGCACAGGAACCGTGCACGTGCAAAGAGCACCGCGAACCATGAACACCATGAACCGCGCATCGTGGGACACTCACTCCTCTGCCACGGGCATTTCACTGATTGTGGTTCTCAGTTTGTTTATTCTGCTGTAACTCAGTGGTTTCACATCACTTCTCATTCTGAAAGACTGTGTGCATTCATCTTGCTGCTGCTTATGGACGAAACAGTGAAGATGAGCATTTCATCATCCCAAAGATAAGCAGTAGAGATGGACAGCTGGGAGAAGGAGCTAGGACACAAAAGTGTACCAGAAGGGTAATAGGGTCACATCTCATTACTCCTGCCATTAATCCCCACCAGTGGCAACGAAAATACAAAGCAATTAAAATGGAGAAGAGGCATAAAAATAGAGGAAAGATGAAAAAATAGAAAATATAAGACAGTTTGGCAATAGGAGTGCTGAACAAAGTGCTAGGGGTAGCTTTTCCTCTTTCTAATGCAATGGTTTTGTGATAGTTTCTTCTGTAGAAGACTATGATTAACAATACACTTTTTTTCATTTGAGTAAAAATGATTGATTCATCCCCAGTTGGGCAACATTTGCATTTAATAAATCTTAATTTGAAGGGGCATTGTTACTATATGTTGTTTTATAGAAACTGAGGTCTCCTCAGAAAGGAGTCTCACTTTCATAACAAAGGAAATTAAAAAGAATATTTCTCTCCTATCAGGTAGAACATAACAGAGAAATACCATCACAAAATCACCCAGACTTTCTTTAACTTTCCTTCAAATTCACAAAAGTAGCAGTAGTACATTCCACAGAAAATGTTAATGTCCCTTGAACTGTTGTAGACTTTTTACTCTTGTGTACTCACCTCCCTCTGACATTGTTACACCCTAGGTGAACTCCTTGACAAGGAATTACTGACCACATTGCAGGATGATTTTATTAAGTCATCTGGGGCAGGAAAACCAAGTGCCTCAAGTAAATAAGGAATTCCTGATCTGCTCCCAAGAGCTGTCCCTACCTTCCACACAGGTTTGTTTGAGAAATTTCTTTATTCTGACAGCACATAGTAAGACTTGAGGTAAGTAGGAACATTTATAATTAGTTATTACTCTCAAGTGGCCTCAGTCTCCCTGAGGAATGAGTACAGTACTAGTGCTGCCCTCTGGGTAGCAGGTTCTTACAGAACTGTATTTCAAATGAAATGTTTTACCTTTTTTTAAAAAATCTATAAAGTCTTATTGGCTTGATTTTGTCACCCAGGATTTTTCCAGATGTTCTGTGATCTCACTTACAATTATCCAGGACCCAAGTCTCACTCTTGCACTGAGGTCTGACTTTGACATGTATTTTCAATAGTATGACATAATTCTTCATTTGACTTACATTTCCTAAGCCTTTCCTAGGTATGCAAATAAAAAAGGCATGCAAATAATAACTTTGAATATCACTGGCAACTCCTAATCTATTTCATTGCTAAACCTTTACAAAACAAATGTGTTGTAATTCTGTATTTCTTTGGAAATCGTGTGGTGCACAGGCACATACATCCTGGGTTGAGTCTCCTGTTATTCACAGCTCTAAAATTAAAATGGCATTTCTAATTTTTATACCTGAGAAAGAAAAATGAACTAAGCAAAACATGGTATGTGTGACCTTACAATACTAATTACTCACTGGCAGGAGCCACCAGCACTCACATATAACCTTATCCAGGCTTTGACTCAGGATGTTATTTTTCTGCAGATTACCACCCTAACTCAGACCATTTATCATGAACTGCTGACATTTCGGCACTAGCATGACAATACACAGCACAAACTGCTGACCAAAAACGAGTACAGCTTTTTGACACAGTTGATAACAGTTCATTATTGGGATATCCCTGCAACAATGATGCATTTTCCCCTGATAAAAATACCATCTTCGAAAATTAGTTACAGTGAGTTGGATAATCTTAATACAGAAGAGGCATGCAAGCTGGAAGAACCACCCCTGCTCAATTACAGCAAAAAGCAGAGTTCATGCTTGATGACCTAAAATGTTTTAAGAACAAAAGTAACTTTTTAAGTATGAATGATGCAAACTTTCACTTGGCAGGTTTTTTTTTTTTTTTACTTTCTTTGAAACCAGAACTCATTGAAATACCTTGCAAAGGCTCTGGGGAGAAACCTGGTTGTTCTCTATGTATTTGCCAATCATATAGTGCATTCCCTTCAGATCACTGGAAGCATGTAAACTGTTTCCTGGGAAATGAGCTATTTTCCAAGATGACACCTATGGAAGCAGAAACTCACCAACCAAACATGGTGGAATGTGAACATATATTTGGGAGTGAAATGAAGCAGTGAGTGATATTTTGTAGAATTATCTTGTGTCAAGGTGTAAATTATCTGGTAGAAGGAAGTAATTTCAAAATGTATCAGTATTTTTTCAAGCAGTGAATGCTTTGCTACAGCTCTGTCAAATCTTCTGCAACTGAAAACCATTCCATCAAAGTCAGTGTGAACTCTGACAGTGGTTACAAGAGGAATAGGCTTGCAGTAGGCAAACCACACAAAATATAATACTAAACATTACAAATACTGAAAAATTGTTTTATTGCTTCCATGGAACTGAACTAGTAATACACCACAGCAAGCATTAGTCTCTCCCTCAAGCGGAGTAATGATTTCTTGGAAGAGAAGATTAATGTACAAACACTGATATTTCTGTCCAGCTTTACAGGCTAAATCATCCAGACCACTTTTCTCCCTTCCAGCCATTTGTTCCTCCCCACACCCACTGGATGGGTTCCCCAAGAGGTGCCAGGGACCTGTGGCTCTGCCACACCAAGCACAGCCTGGAGCTGCTTTGACTTGGCTCCTCAAACAGACAGCGGTAGAGAACAATGAGCTGTGATGACCTTATGCAGTTTGTAATTACTTCTTAACCAAGTAATTTTACTTTAAAAGTGATAGCATTTGTTTCTTGGAGATTTTGCTACATATCTCAAGAATCCTCGCCATTAGCACAACACAAGTCCTTGCATGATGGCTGTAAATGAGGGAGGCAGAGGAACAGTAAGGTGCTATATGTAAGATTCAGACACCTTAGACTATTTTCAAAATTACTCAGAAAGAAAATGAGGGGTTTTTCATTTCAGCTTTTCCCCAAAATCTTTTACCATTGTTCTTCCATATGCTATTAGTCTGGAAATGTCTGATTCTATGGACTGCAGTACAGCCATAAAAAGTGGCTCCAGGTTAAAAATATTCACAAAAAATCATGTAACACTTCAGTGCATTTGGAGGAGACAAATCTGAAGGAGATATTTTATTTTACGTTCTTTAAAATTTGATACTGCCCTCACATCCTCATAAAAGTGACCATTCTCTTCTAGGAGATGACGTAAAACAATAAAGGAGCAACGTTAATGTGCTCTGTTAAATGTTTCAGGATGTGCAGTCAAGGAGGTTATTTGGTTTGGACTGCTCAAAGTTGAAACTAAAGGGGATTGCTGCTGAAGTCCCACAGTTGCAGGCAACAGAGCTGCAAGAAGAGTAACCACGCAAAACTTACCAGAAATATAGAGTGCACCAAAGATTTTGTCAGAAGGCACAAGCAAGAAAAATAAGCACAGCAACAATAAATTCTGTTATACCAACCACAAACACAGACTGGAATTAGCTGCACTGATGACAAGTCTGATTTGGGACACATGGCTGAGAATTTGTGCAAGAAACAAAAAATAATCTTCCACTAGACCAGGTTACTCAGAGCCCTATCCAATCTGATCTTGAACACTTCCAGGGATGGGTCAACCACATTTTCACTGGGTGACTGTGCTAGTACCTCACCACCCTCACAGGAAAGAATTTCTTCCCAATATCTAATCTAAATCTTCCCTCCTTCAGTTTAAAGACAAAACAGAATATCTTCAACAGAGATGAAGAATGTCCAATTACCATTTTAGAAAGCAGGGGTTGAATTGTTCTGGGCAATCATGGATTTAAGTTATGTCTTCTTCATCTTCCTCTTGAGCCTGTGTCACACAGAGCAGGAGCAGCAGACAGCACATAATGTTTCAGGCATCTGGGGGACTTCATGCATAAAAGGTATCTTAGAAATTATTGTAAGCCTCTGCTTTTCAGGAATTATAAAAATAAATTTGAATCCTGAAATTAAATTCAGACTTTCTCACTTGTCCAAGTGGCATTGCAAAAGTTCCACTCTAAGCTACCAGGCTGCTTTGGCATGAACTGTTCTGCATTCCCCTGCTGGAGCCCTCACCTCCCACAGCTCTGCCTTCAGCATGTCTGAAGTGAAAATAGGACTGAAAGATGCAACCCAAAGAAGAAATTGATTCAGATTACAAATACCTTTTTTATGAATTACAAGAGAATTCAAAGTATTTTTCTGCTGCTGCCTTCAGAAGAAATTAGGTACACAAACATAAATTTTCCTGGAAAGGGTAGCTGCTTCATAGAGATGTTTTACTGTAACAATTTTTTGCCTCAAGTATTTTAACTTATCAACCTCCTACTGAAACTAAGGTTGTTTAAAAAAAAAAAATAACTGAAGTGGATTTATTTTTGTAAACTTCTGTAGAAAGTATTTATTTTGCAACCATGGTGCTGAAATTAAACAGCAAGATAGATACATGTTTATATTCCTGCAGCCATAGAACTTTATTTTAAAGACTCCATGAATGTGTTGCTAAGAAACCAAGTCTTTCGTATGTCTATGTCACTCTTTACCTTATCCTAATTATAAACAATTTTTAAAATTACATTTGAAATTATATTTTTAATATTTAACCGTTGTCCAATCACTTCAGACGTCATTTTGTTTACAGGAGGCAATAGAAAGGGACAAGTGGGTTTGTTCTTAAAGCATCATCACTTGGAGTTCCTGAAGTGTTTACAGGAAGCTTTTCCCCACACGAGGAGGGTCAGATCTATTACAGCAAGCAATTCTGATTGACTCAACCTTTGGCATTTTTGTGTTATTAATTCTTCCTGTAACTTGCTGCAAATATTATGTTTGTTTGTTTTCTGTTTCTTATGAATAAATTGTACTGAGTAAGACCTAATGGTTTAGGGTTTGCACAATTTTCAGGCTCTGCTCAAATCCCCGTTTTCACCAGCAGATCTGTTCCTCAATTGCACTGCCTACCTCTTCTAAACACAAAGCACTTCTGCATTTCTCCAGAGCCAGATGGAACTTTTTCCTATGGCAACGCTTAAAGGAACAAAAAATCCCAAACCAACGAACTTTGTACTCAGAGACAGCATTCAAGATACTTGAGCCAGAAATCGTGGACCACATCTGTGTATTGCATCCATCTGCACAAAAGCAGAGCATCAGCTACAAAAGGGTCAGACTGCAAACATACTTTGATTTCCCAAACGCTGTTAAAGTGAACTGAAAAACGGAAAAAGTATGGATTACTACTTACCAAGGATAAACCAATAACAGATGATAACGACATGCAACTGTCATTGCTTTTCAGCCTTCACCAAAAAACCTGAGATCTAATTGAATAACCAGGAAAGCTTGGGAAAGCCTGAAGAAAGCATGAGTTAACGAATCTGTGAGTTACATCCAAGGATCTCTAACGATAAGCAAGTGTAGGTCCTGCTCACTAGCCTGACCTCCTTCCACCAAGGGCATGGGGTCCCAAAACAACTGAATCCCAAAATCAACAGCAAACATTTTGGTGTAGAGAGAGCAGTTTACTTGATAATCTGAATTGCTCTGTTTAGAACAGAAGAAGGTCTCCCTCCAAATTATCCAACTGGATGTATTAATGGTCACCAGAAAGCCAGTTGTGACAGTGGCTGTTCCATGCAGAGAAGCAAATATGATATTTAACCATTGTTTGCCCAGCTCCAGTGTCCAAGACAACAACCTGTGAGACACACAATACCTGTCACCGCCACTCACCACATTGCTGCAGCCACTGGTAAAGAGCAACACACCTATAAAAAGTCATTTTTATGAGAATACAAAGCGTGTTGTTACTGAAGCAATCAGCACAGCTTTAATGGGCAATATTTTCCACCAGAGATACAAGCCAAGAGGTATTGGAACTCATGATTGGTTTTCTTCCTTGCAGCTATTCCTTACCATAGTAGTAAACTTGGGGTTATCTCAAGAACACAAAATGCATTTTAAACAGCCCCTCTTTTATCTCACTTTTGAAACAGCATTACACTATTAGTATTAAAATTTCCTAAGTATCAAAATTAACTGACATTCAGCAGACAACATTGTCTGTTCAAAGAGTAAATACTTTCCTCAATATAATGCAGCAACCCTTAATGGAAAGTTGTTTGCTGAAATGAAAGACCAGTTTTTCCATTTTTTATGGTGGCAGATCGCAGAAGTTAAAACTGAAAAGCATCTGAATTTTTTTTAAGGAAGCAATAAAAGTCACCAGAGGCATTGTAAATTCCCTTGACACTTGAGCATTTTCCCAAGAAAATTAAATCTCATTCCAATCTATGCTGTTATTCAGTGAAGTGCTGAGTTACCTGTAGCATCCTGGAGCAGTGCATTGGCAGGTAAGGCACATCTGAAAGGTCCCACCATCTTGTCTTAAAGGATCACCATGGCTACAGAAGTGGTACATATTGCTATTCCTGAAATTGTTGCTCACATACCAGACTAAACTAATAGAAACACTTAATATACATAAATCTGATAATAAACCCACAAGGTGGACCCTTTGTCTCAAGAATCACATCTAAACGACCTTGAACCTTGCTCTCCATCTTTGTATCCAGGTAACAAACTACAGGTATTTGCATAATCCCTGTGATGAGCAACTGGTTACTGATGGTTTCTTTCCTCAGCACGTTGGTTCAGCCCAGTCTAGGACTTCATTTCAGGATGAAGTGCCTCCTTATATAGCCTGCTGTTGCTTAAAATCCCAATTAGATTAAAATATTCTCCCACCCTGAGGATTTCCTCAGTCATTAGTCAGAAATGAGATTCACTTTCTTCCCACCAGAGCACTTATTACCCCTGCCTGCTCTGGAGGCTCTAATTATTGCCAGCAGTAAACAGGCAGCTCATGACTGCTCGCATTGTTAGCCAACTTCTAAAGAGACCATCAGCACATCCCTAAGCAGACTGTCCTTTGCTCCCTGCCTGGGCAATACTCTGATTCTAATGTGAAGCCATCCCACTGTTTTTTTAATAATCTCATATTCCATAAAACATATAACTAGCTAATCATACAACCCAGCACGTTGCTGGCTCTTCTCTGAGATGAGATGAAATGAAATAATAATCCAATCACTTCCAGTGGTAACAGGTCCTTGGGTGACTGTATCCTGAGCTGCCTCTGCAGGCCATCACATCACTGAGCAAGGCAAAATAGCAACAGCAAAACTCGTATTTTTCAGGATTCATAGTGTATGTGAAACACAGGCAGATACTTGGATAAAAACACTTTCATCCTAAGCACCAAACTGCCTCAGTTCCAATTTTATTTGCATTTTCTAAGCATGAGTCATCAGAACTGCCTCAGACCACCAACTGCCCTGGCCATGTGCAAGCACTGGTACCTCTTACCTGAATTCTCACTGGCCTCTTCTCTGCCTTCACACATGTGGGAATGGTAGTGGTTGGCTTGAATCCAGTGTGAGGGTTTTTGTCATAAGGATTATTTTTAACAACTCAGGATCATCTTTTGGTTACACAAAAAAAACACCTTAACTCTCAGGATACAGTTTGGTAACTTTAATGAGGCTTTGCAATTTACATTCAATGTGTATCAGTACACAAAATATAAGAACTCACATATACATATAAACTTTGCTTTATTGTTTTACAAGCCAACCAGAGTGAACAACACAAGCTACATTTATTTATTCACACAACAAAATGGAACATTTTCAAGCTTCATTCACCAATCAAATATCTCAACAATTTACGGACCAACATTATTTTGCAGCTGCTAAAACAACAATCTTCCATAGGGAACAAATAATTTATGTCAACAGATACACTGACATCACATTCTACGAAATGAAAAAGCCAAGTTGAGCACTGACTGAATGCTTCCAGATTTCAGCAGAACTCACATGAAGCAATAGTGCAGAACTTATACCATCATCAAATCTGTCCACCATTTATCAGCCCTATGACTGAGAAAAAAATCACATACATAAATTCTCTTGGGTAAATAAAGCCATTTTAGTACAGGGTTATTTAACCCACTTATTTTTCAACCTTTTTAAAACAAAAAGGAAATAGCTTTAAAAAATTAAAAAAGAAAAAAAGAGAAATATTTAAACCTTTTGGGTTTTTATTTTCTAACTTACAAACTATTCTCACATACAATATGAATTTGTACTCTGTGAATAGTTTTGGTCCCTTAGACTGTCTTCTTAGTGAATCTGATTCAACTACTTTGTTCAAATATACCAACACTTCACTAATGTAGTTATTTGAAGTCAAGTAGGTAAAAGTAACATAGACCTATCTTAAAACAATATCTCTCATTTTTGGCTTCTGAACAGCATACAGTCACAAAAACCAAAGCTTCTTTTAGCAGCATTAAAGGTGAAGGGCCTTCGGTGTGAAGCTGTCCTGAAAATTTTCTGGTACCTCCAAGTTATTGAATGCTCTCAGCTCTTCAGACACAGACCCTGCAAAAACTGAGCATTCAGTTTGCTTTCACAAACTAAACCCTGCTCCAAAAGCAGTTCCCTGCAGAGGTGCTCATGTGGTCACACACACATTTTCACAACACGCAAGGTGTGACCAGGGAACGCTTCCAGAACCATCCTTCAGTTCGGGAGGGAGGGGGAAACCACTGTTTTCACAGACTAACCACTGCTTTATGCCTGTTAGTTTCAACAGAATTTGCTGAGAGGACTAAAAGCTCACCAATACACCTCAAAACATAACTATAAGGAAGCTGAGCTCATCTGCTGCTCTGGTCCCAAAGGGAACCTCAGGTTTTGTCAGTGATTTGAAAGGAACACTAACACTGATGCAGAGTTCGCAGCTCTCCCAAAAATTCATGGAACAGTAAATAATTAAGAGATCAAGTCAATGAACCAAGCACAGTGGATCATGTAATAAAATGGGCACAAGCAAAATGTCTTTTATATATACAATTGGTAAATTCAATGCCTAGAAGCACAGAATACCCTTATTGGGTAGAATAAGGATGGAAAGGATGCTTGACTTTAACAGTGACTCTGCAATGGATTTGACAGCATCTCTGGTAGGAAAAAACCTACCCCTTTTAAAAATCACCCTGGAGATCACTTCTGCACTTTTAAAATGCCTGTTAAGGTGAAAGGTGTGGTGGGGAGTGTTACAAGTCATCGATATTCTTCCCTTCCATGTACTGAAGTGAATTAAAACATTCAAGGGCATCTTTTGGAGTAGCAATATCAAACTGGTAAGCAACAATAGCAAACCACTCACAATTTAAAACAAATGCCAAACCACTGAGCCTTGGAACTCATTTTAAGGTACTGCCCATGTAGGAGTGTTGCCTCCATCATCTCTTCATCGACTGAGTTAAACTTTATTGTCCCATAGAGCTGAGAGGCTGGAGGTTTATCTGTTTGGAACTTCCTGGTGACTCTGATATTGCTGCAACCTTCAGAGAATTCTTGATGGAGCTGAGCTCCCACATGTGCAAGTTTATGACGTGCACGCCACAACACCCGCTCGTGATCTTGTAGAGGTTTCTGAGAACAGCCTTCCGGAGAAGAATGTACACCCAGGGATCCAGAATCTGATTCCACGTGGCCATGCGGAGAGCGAAAAGGATCGTTTCACACGTGTCCTTCAAGCGGCCCTCGGCAATCCCGATTCTGGCCATGGTCACCTGAAAAGGGGAACATTTTAGACTTATGCATCAAAAAACACACAAAGAGAGCATTTAAATGACCTGAAAACTGTACATTTAAATGACCTTAAAACTGTACATTAAAAAACATACAAACAGAGCATGTAAATTAGTAAAATCATTTCAACATTGTCTCTAATCTTCACACCTTCACAGCATCAGTGCATCCCAAATTGCAACGTAAATACTTTCAGGTGTACAAGATTTATCATCCTAGAAATCCTCTAATGTTTTACAGAGGACATACACGTGCCTCTCCTGAATTACTTCTGCTGAACTTTAAACAGAGGGTGGCAACCCGCCAGGGAACACCCTCCAAAACAAGAGACTGATCTGAGCAACAAGGAAAAACTCAATCCAGAATTTGATCTAACAAAGCGTGCCAAGGCTGTTCCAGATATGGATTTTTCTCAAGGACAGGATCCACTTGTAGGTCAGCACTTTTTTGTAACAGCTATTTATTTTTTCACATTTTCCTAATTAAAGGCTGCATAAGGAACACAGTACCTTGACTTCAACAAGAAGATTCATTTTTTATGCTGCAGCACAACACATTTTTTGACACCAGAGGATTTAGAGGGCTGTAGGAAAATTTAAGCCATGGTGACAAAAGCCACTTGTCAGTGGAGACACAGAAGGTTTCATTCACCTCTGGAAATGCTGCACATGGATACACCTCCACCAGCAACAACACTACCAGAGCCAATAATTCCACATGGAGGAATTCCAGACCAGCTCAGCAGGCCAGCATCTGGCAGAGGATACCCAAGGGCCACACCAGCCCAGCAAGGTGTGGCTCTGGCTGCCCTGTCCTGCATGGACACATCCCCAGGGAAACTCAGGCCACTGGGACTCCTGCCCTGCAGATACCTCCTTTACAGGCTGGCTGCCACTAGGCATTTGTAACCTGAGTTCTTGTGTGAGCAAAGCCTGATCTGCCAAGCCAGGAATCTGCCAGAAGATGGTAAATTATCTCTCCTTGTTATTAATGTTAAAACCACACGAAGACTTTTTTGGTAGAACGATGAAACACTGTAAGGCTTTTTGTTCCAAAGCCTTTAAAGCAGTGCAGTTATTTAACTAAGAAACAGGATATTTTACAACTGATGCTCTGAGTACACTAATTTATTGGGCAATGAGAAGTAGGGTCAGGCTGTCCATGCGCAGGGTTG
This sequence comes from Motacilla alba alba, assembly GCF_015832195.1. Lineage (NCBI taxonomy): Eukaryota > Metazoa > Chordata > Aves > Passeriformes > Motacillidae > Motacilla > Motacilla alba. The sequence continues at coordinate 11,972,243 of NC_052023.1, read as the reverse complement.
TAGCTTCAAAAAGATGCACTGAAAAGAAACTCAACAGAAAAACTAAAAAATAATAATGAATGAGGAGAGAAACCTAAAGCTTAACATGCCAGCAAACCTATTTTACTTCTTTTTAAATGCTTCTCTGTATTTCCAGACCCTACCTATAGCTTGCAGGTCACCACATCTGAGTATAAGCTTGAATGGCACAAAGTGAACACATAAAACGACACTGAACTTGTTTGATGAAGCCTTTGATGGAGTGTTTCTGTATGGCTTCTATAGGAGCAGAAAAGGAAGCCCCCAGGAACATTGCTAGGGAAGCTGGTAGGACTGGCAGGAACATAGCTGGGAACTGGTGTGGGGAGGAGGAGGAATGTCTGAGCACCAAGCCAACACAAACACAAGCCAGTTCCCTGAATCTGCTTTTCACCCACAACCACTGGGCACATTCCTCTCTGACATCAGCAGCCCACCCAAACTTGAACAGCTCCTTTGGCTTCACATGGCATGTTTTTTCAGGACAGTCTACATTTCATTTATTAGAGGTCCAATACCACAAGGCAAACTCAGACAGAATACTCCCTACTCTGCAAACAGGACTGGGCAGCAAACGACAGCTCAACAGAGCTCACAGACCAATGTCCCTACCCCATACAGTGTGTTTGACTTAATACAGACATAGAAGTTACTAATCTGCCTCTCAATGTACTTAAAAATTTATTTGTTGTTCCTCTCTCACATTCTTTGGAGTTAATAAATGCCAAATCCAATGCAATTTTATGTCCAGAAAAAAAAGCAGTAGATGATGCTAATAAGGAAAAATAGCTCCATCCAGACTTTGTAAAACTTATTTTCTCATGTTACCTAGAACACTTGTGAGAAGTGTTTGCATTTAAAGTAATTTACATTTAGAAGCAATCTGCATTTAGAAGTAATCACCTCTAAGTGAATCTATTAATTTGCTGTTCAACATAAACGACTTCTGCTTTGATAATGGATTTGAATGAAGTAAATCAGGACAAAGAAAACTAATACATAATCTATGGATTCTGACACTTGGAAAAGCTTCATCCAGAACATTTCAGTTGCCTCTTCTGAACATCAGACATGCAAAAAATTATCCATCTAAATTCACACAAAGCAAGTAGAGCTTATGTACACAGACACATGTTTAAGCAACTCAGCTGTAGGTCCTGGATTAGAAATATAAGATAAAATCTAATTATCTACAAATTTTGTTTTATAAGATTTTCTTAACCATATTACTAACATTATTTGGGAGTATTATGCAGAAATTTAAAAATATTTTATTTCTTATATCTCTAAAAGTAATATAAAAGGTTTTTGAAGTTCTGAAAGGCCAAGATTTCCATATAGAAATTGAATAAGACAGAGAATCTCATTGCAGCCCTCAGCACAAGCATTTTCACACTAAATTACTTGTGGCAGAGCAGCTGGACGTTGATGCTGATGTTGCCATCACTTTGAGTATGAAATGAGAGTTTCTCACTCCTCCAAAGAGACTGCCCAGTTCTGGGGGCTCATCACATCTTCTGAAAAATCATGTAAGAAAACTGCAAGCATATGTGCAAAGAGGAGACTATATTCTGGAGCCTTTCTAAAATCATCTGCTGATTTCAAGAACAAGACTTAAACTTCAGCAGAAGAGAGGTGGAATGGAATGAAGTTAATATAAATTATTACTTCTCTCACATTCTCATAGTCTGTTTATTTAAATTAAAATTTTTAAAATAGTGTTCCAAAGTCAGTTTGAAACTATAGCTTATAAAAAGGATAATACACTACCAGCTGTTTAATTAAACAGGTTAAAGGATTTCATTGAAGCAAAGCACGCAGACAGTCTGGATTTTTTCCCTGGGTGTGAGAAATTCATGTCACTGAAATGGTTCAAGTCATCAGCTCAGAAATTGCCACCAGAACTTGGTGCAGTGCCAAGTGGACTTTTGAAAGTGGGACCACCTCCATAGGCACAAAAAAACCACTTCAATTATTCTTATTTGAGTATCAGAGGTCAATAATTGGTTCAAAGTCAGTGAATCAATTCAAACTCTTTTCTCCTTTCCCTGCAGGTCCACCAGGCTGGTATGACAAAGGAATTCTGTCCTCTGTAGGCAGCAGTACCCAAGTGGGGAAGAGGCAACACTATTACATCCTATCTAATCATCTTTGATCTCCACAACTGAAATTAATATTCATGCAGATTCAGCAGCATGACTCAAAAAATTAATCCCCAGCTGGTAAATAATACACGTAACTCATGGAATTTTCTAACATATTTAGAAATGTAAGAATCCAAGTAGCACTCTGCTGATTTATCCACCGTTTATATGAAGACAGCTGTAGTATGTCTCCCTGGTTTGCAAAAAAATTAAAAATCACATGATGTAACTATGACAATTCAAACTTTATAAATGGTACTATAAAAGCATAACTTTAAAAGCAATTTTTTAAACCAAGGGTACCTGCTTGAAAGATATAAAGTTACTCTGACTCATATCAATCCTTGCTGGTTTAAGAAAGGACCTGAGAATTCAGTGTTCCTAAAAATACAGAAAGAGAAATAAGATTTGTGTCAAGGAAGGACCTGACACAATACATTAAACTTCTACATACTTTTTGTCCAATCTTGAACTTCATTAAAACCAAAGCTCACTTTGCAAAACCCAGAAAGTCTGATGGAAAATTTTTTTAAACATTTTGAAATTGTTGACTTCTTCAATTCTGTACCTAGCAGACAGCATCCGAGAATTACCATTTCCCTTAGGGACAAAGCTCAGGGCAATAAACAAAAAAATTGTTCCAAGGCTTCACACCACTCTTCAAACATAAACAGCACTAATTTAATTTTCCTTCCAATTGGATCTACACGAGAACAACCAATGGGCTCAAAGGCTGTGCTGCTTAGTCACATTCCTGTTAGTACTCAAGGACAGCCAGTCAAAACAAGCAGCTGACTTCAGAGCTGGTTAAGAAATAAGACAAAAACGAGACTTTGATGCATTTCACCTCAGAGGCTCTAAACCCAGGTTCTATCCTTGACTTCAGGAAACTGGATAAAACCCAGTCACCAAGAGATTGACATGGAAAGCAGAACAGACAAATATCGGAAACTCCTGTCTTCTGCAGCTCAGCCCTCAGGCTCCACTTCCCTGTGGGAACCTTGCAGACCCTCCCAGGCCTCTTCCTTGGGATTTCCTTACAAACCATTCTGAGGATTTCCATTAATGGAAGGAAGTCCATGGATTTTTCAGTTTTTGCAGAACACTTATATTTTGTCACTATTGCCTATGTCAAACCCGGAGGTCCAAATCTCCTTCTAAAGCACAGAGGTTTCAAGGCAGAACATTACTGATTATGTCCCAATCCGCTGAAACAAAAAATATACGCTTCTTTTGAATTCCTAGAGTTTTTGGAACTTTTCATTTTACAAAAGCAGCTTCAGTCTAACAGGCAAGGGATCTTACAGGATGACATTTCATAGTACTCTATAAACAAAGGCCTTAAGAAAATAAATTTGCAAAATAGTATGAGAAAGAAATAAAAATGCATAAATCTTCACATTTTATGTACCATTTTATATCTCCCAAGAAGAGCTGTTAAAAAAGAAACACTGACAGCAAATTGCCTGTACAATTGCTATACTGATCTTGCAGTATACAAGCCAAACATTTGCTGCTACAAAGCTGAGTATGCTTCGTTTTATTTTTTATGTGATTCTGCAAGTCAGTTTAAAAACAAGAGCTTCCAAGAACAATATGCAGTGCACCACTTCTGCCATCAAAATATTAGTACACACACTGTTCTACTTATGCCACATAATGCTTTTTATGTTCTAGATCTGCATGTTTTTCCCCTAATGTTTTCCTTTCCCCTTCTAACAGAAAAACATTAACTATATCTTCATCTCTTATATACCAGATGATCACTTAGCTTAGCAATTAAATTCTAACTGAGCATAGTGATTTTATTAAAAATGCCAATTTAAATAGGTATTGTAGACAACAAAATATATGAGCCAGCTTTCCACCACACTGGAGCCCAGAGGGTACTTTTAAGAGCACATGTAGTAATTCCTTATGTACAATTTGGCAGGATCAGCTCTTGAGAAGTAGCAGCAGAATAAGGGAGTCTCCTTTTCTCTCATGTGTATTTCTGTGATAAAATAATAACGCCACTAAAAATTAAGAGTGGATCCACTGGCTCACTATTTGTCCCTCTTAAAAAGGAACTGCATAAACATTTTGAAGGTATTGTTAAGCTACAGAGGTGTGAAAGAGGTGTGAAAAGTCCAAAAAGTATAGAGAAAATGGGAAATCACAAAATTTTTCACAAAGCAAATAAAAACATATTCTCATATTCCTATCTCAGACACAGCTTTGTCTGTGACCAGGCAATTTCTCACTGAGGTTGACAGGAAAGAAATTATGAAGTAAGCCTCATAACCAGAGGGCAAGGGCAGGTCTGTGTGCATGAACTTGCAAACATCAAGTGAAGTTTTTATTTTCTGTCAACTTTCCCCTTGGACATTACCTATTTTGCATCAGTTTTTCAGTAGGAAAAATTCATGTTGGGCTTAAATAAAGCATTCGAGGTCACTGCTTTTTTTCTCCTAAATAATCCAAATATTTCTATCTTGGATTGACAATCCTCTATCTTTATTTCCTTTCCCTGCCATCAAAGTAAGAAATACTTCAGTTCAACTAGCTAGCAATGTAATTACTCTCACAGCTTAATTGATAACTCATTTGAAAGGAAAGCATTGTGGGTACGGATAGAAAACATTCTAGCATCGGAACGAGAAGATGACTCACTTCATAATGAAAAGACATAGTGTCCATACCAAAGTCAAATAAACAACCTGTTTCCTGAGCTACACGCTTTAAAGCTACAAGAAACCCTGTCTCCATAGCATGAGGAATGTATTCCTGCCTAAGAACAAGGCCTATATCAAAAAACCTCTTGCGCAAAAAAAAATTATTTTATAGATAGAATTAAAATATTCTTTACCCAGCAATGCCAGAGAAGCTTTACACAACAATTTGAAGGACCAGAAAACAACAGAGTATGTCTAATATCTACAATAAGGACCATCTTTGCCTTAGGAAGGATATCTCAGGATACAGGTATCTTAGGAAGGCAAGGTCTATAAGTACTTGGGATTCATTTATTCTTCTTAATGTCAGTTGGATAAAGCTTCAAACCCTAGAAATTATCTATTACTTCTCTGTTGTCGCTTTGCTTTTCCAGGTTTTCACACTCATTTGCAAAAAAAAGTCATATTTTAATGCTTAAATGAATATTCTAATTTATTTAGGAGCGACAGAACTTCTCCCACTAATACCCTACAAATATTCCAAGAAAGAATCACAAATAACCCACAATACTGGGGAGGAAGAGAAGTATCTGAATGAAGAAAAAAGTGACAATCTACAGACAGTCTGGGGGAAGAGGAGCTGCAGAGGCCCATAACCATAGAACAGGCTGAAAAAGTTGGAAGAGACCTCTACAGTCATCAAGTCCAACCATTACCCCCACACCACCATGCCCACCACGAAACCTTTTCCATATGCCCAAGTACCACATCCACATGCCTTTTGAACACTTCCAGGGATGGTGATTCCAGCACTTCCCTGGGCAGCCTATTCCAATATCTCATCACCCTCTCAATGAAGAGATGTTTTCCTAATTTCTATTTAAACCTCTACTGGTGATCCTGTCCTTGCTGGAGATGGACTGGAGTCACAGTCACCTAATCACTCGGTACTATCTGATCTGCAGTGTTTGAAGAAATCTGACTGGAGGCAAAGGAAGATACGATGCATTGCTTTCCTGTCATTCTTTTTAGATCATCTTTGTTAAAATTACTTATTCTGTGTATCACTCTAAAGGAGTAAACTAAGCAGCTATGATCAGAAATATCAAGACTAATGAATTAGCAATATATCTACCAAGGTGAAATATATAACTCGCAATTACCTTTTTCTTTTATGCAGGCAAATAAATTGCAAGGGCCTGTTGTACTCGAACACCTTTCAGGAGGTGGATGGAAGAGAAAAATCAAGTCTCCATTTAAAAGTGATTTATTTCTTACTTCTGAATTACATCTGCAAATTCACGCTTCTGGTAAAAGGTGGATTCAATTTTATTTCCAAATCACTAATGAACTGTAAATCCTAAAAGAGACTGCTACCACTTACTCCTTTCTGCTTCTCTTTCTCTCCTTCCATGCAGTGAAGCAGATGGGAATATAGCTGGTCACATCCCCCCCAGCACAAGAGTCTTCCTCCCCACGTACTTATGTCCTGATGTCAGTCATCACGAGGTTACTTGAGCAGATTCACTACGTCCTTTCCATCCTACCCCACTCCTGTAACTTTGGGAGGCCAAACCTCCTGAGGGGCAGCACACCAGTCCAGGGCAGCAGGAGATGGTACAGTACCTCCAAAGCATCTCCAGTTCATTCCACTGTTCATCTATTTCACATCACCCAATACGAAAATGAATCCCAAAGAATGAGTCATGACTGCTAAAACTTCAGTGTCAGCCCTGGTGTAAACCCTCTCTGCGGTGCTCTGCTCTCTGAGCACTGCTGTTGACAAAAGCACACCCACAGAAGCTGTGGTATGCCCTGCACACAGGGAACCTCCATCCTCAGGGAGCCTCAACCCAAACTGCAACTCAGCAATTCCTCTCAGACATCAACCAATTCTACTGCACTAAAGACACAAGTACCTTGTGCCAGAAAGCACCATGCCACGCTTCAGATTGTGAATTAACACCATAATAATTACAATAATAAGCCTTCTCTCACACAATATATGAATGCACATTACACCCTGATGTCTGTCATTAAAACTGGTGAGGATGAAGGACCTTCTGGAGTTTTTCCATGTGAGCGTATTACTCCCTGAGATTTTTCAGCAACAACTTTACCATTTAAAGTGTTTAGATAGTCAGGAAAGACAGCTTTCCTAAAATAACCATCCCAAAATGGTTATGCCATGTATGACATTTTCCAAAGATGGTTATGCAGTGTATGACATTTTCAAGTAAGAAATGCCTGAATAAGTGTAATATCTAGGAAACAGGAAGAATTCTCTTATCTCAAACAATGGAATGAATGTCAAACTGACTTACTTTTTAATATTAAAAACAGAATCCAAAAAGTTAACCAAGTGAAATAAACAAAGAAAGATTATGAATGGCAAATTTATTTTGGTGAAGTTTTCAGAATTTGATTTCTTGAGATGGCAACTTCAAAATTGAAAAAAAAAATCCAATCCATATTTTCTGTGAAAGTCACTGACTTCTATTTGAAACAAAATACTATTATAACAAAAATTATTTCATAGTTTAATTCTGTATATAATATCAAAATTTAAAAATCAAGAAGCAAACAATTATAAAAGAAAACCAGAAGCACATTATTCTGAAAATGCCATTTTCTCACATGACTGGAAACCTGCCTTCTCTACTTTTTCTCTCCAAAACAAACAATCTTATTGTATTCTGATGGCACTGCATTAATAGAAAAGGCTTTACGCAAATTTTTCCAAACAGCACAAGTAACCATAGATAACAAAAACTCTATTTATGCTTCCCCAGGAGCCTCTGGTAAAGGGCAATATCTCAATCTCAGCCCTTCTTCCTTCCCTGGTTCCTACCATTACTGCCCATTTCTTCTCCAGCACTTTCCTGTTGAGAGTATCTCAGCTCCCTGACTTCTGTGAGGGGGAGGCAAACACTTGAATTACAAATATAGCCACAATTACTATAGACTTTCTAAGCACTCTATGATGAACTACACCCTGGCCCATGCTTATAAACATTTTTGTTAAAATGATTCATGTTTCTCAGAAAGGATAAGGACTGCAAGATCTCTATGTACTGTAAAAAGATGACAATAGGAAGAGACCAATTCTGAACACCAAAATAGTACTTTTAAAATTCAGTATCATTTTAGGTAGGTATTGTCTAAAATCAATGTCATTCCAGTTCTCATGTAATCTGGTGGAATTAGGCAGCTGTGCCACTTAAGAACACAAAATTAAAGAAAGTTCTCTACAACCAATATTAAGAACATCTTACCCAAAGATTTCATAGAAACACATCTGAACAGGTGGACTGGACATTTAAACACATTGTATTAAAATTTGTTACTCTCTCTGCCAATACATAAAAATTCTTTCCAGTAGTATTTTCTTGGGGACAATCAACAGCACGCTCAAATTGTCTGAGCTGCTGAATAAACCTTATTCCATGGGAAACTAAGCTGGAAAGAAATATCTGCCTTGAGACTAACAAAAAACTTCAATCAAAATGAGTGTTCTCTTTCCTCTTAACCTGTAAAATGAGTTATGTATTTCAAAATACCTTTTGGTCCATAATATTAGCAAAGACAGTAATCTTTCAGCAATTCAACCTTGAGTTATCAGAGGCTAGGAGAAACTCAAGCAAGAACAGTAATTGAATTTGCACAGAGTTAATGGATCTATTGAGAAACTCAGCAAGCAATCCAAGGACCATGATAGGAGTGGGAGCCCTTTCTCTAATTTGGCTCAAAAAGACAATAAAACTCGGAAATTCTTTTTCAGAGGAACTCAGGGAGCATTTTACTCATTCAAACTGACATTCCTGATCTCTGACACAGCAAGGTCTGGAAAAGAAATAACTACCTACAGTCAACAACTATCCCTGTATCAGTGCTGTGGGCTAGAGGTAAAGAGGCATATCCAGCAAGCCTGCTGCTGGCAAAAAGCTTTTTTTTCCTTTCCCCATGACACTGGTTCATTTATTAAAACCATTGTGGCAGCAGTGGGCTCCTAACATGGGCTTGCACCCAGGCTCAGAGATGCACTGACAGTGTCCAGGAGCTCTCTCTCCCACAGGAGACCTGCCCTACCCCAGGCAGGTGTGAGGGGTTCCCACACCCCACATAACCCTCTTCTGCTGACAAGGCATCCTGTCTTTGTGCGGTGTCAGCAGACAAACCTTCTAGCAAGAACTCAATGACAAAAGCCAGCACAAGCATGGTAATTATCACTGATTATCTTTAAAATCTGAGCCCTGAAAAGGACAGGCAAGTGTTGTTTTCCCCTCTGAAAGCCTTGAAACAGCATTGAAAGCTGTAAGGTTAGCTGAACATATTTAAGTGTATCTCCTTCTTCACTCTTCAGAAACACACCTGTGGAAATTGAAAGCCTAATTTATTCTTTTTCAAAAGAAAAGATCACTCTCCCTGTTGACAATGCCTGTGCAGGCACAACAAGCTCACGGTGGCTGCAGCTTTGACTAATAAATAGTAAGATAATAACACACTTCTGCAGAGCAGCCCCACATGAGAACTGAATCCTCGCATGGACCTGCATCTTGGGACCTCTCCCTGCTTCTCCTCAGCTGCTCTTTCTGATTCTGAGAAATCACCAGTCACAAGAGCACAAGGGATAAATTTTTTAGTAACTCTTAAGCTGTAAGGATAATACAACCAGCAATGAAGGCACACAAACAGCTTTAATAAAGCAACAAGCTCATATATATGATGCCCATTGCACATATAAGGCAGCGCAACAGAAATTAAACTGCCACCTTCATAAAGAAGACAGAAAACAAGACTGGAGGGAGAGACTTCAAGAGTAACACAGGTATGAGCACCTGACAAAGTGCATACAAGGCTATACATGCAAAACCACTCAAACGAGATGTAGAGGATTGCCTTGTACATCCTACTATCTTATACTGGACACAAGGACATGGCCCAGAAGTTACTTAGTGTAAAACCTGCAACAAACTGACCTCCTTCAGTAGATTCCAGCCCTGAGCCTGGCTCTGCACCCAAAACAGCTGGTGGAGCAGCCAGGCTGGGATTAGGGCATTCCAGTGAAAGCCTCCCTGTTAGTATGTCAGCTTCTCAGCAGCTCCAGAGCACACTGTCTGAAAGGACCACTCAGACAGCACCTGCAGCTTCTGAGTTGAAGTGATTCAGTAAATCACAAGCTGAACACAGCCCTAGCTGCACGAAAAGCAGTCATCAAGCCTCACTGCATGAAACAGTCTGAGGACAAGAAGAAGTCAGAGCGAGTTCAGGGAGACACAATTAGCACAACAAATTAGAAAGAGATTACATGAGAAGGGGCTGATAAAAATTAATCTAAGCAGTAAAAAAAAAAGCAACTGAATAACAGTTGATTTATTCATACAAAATAAACAGAGTTCTTTCCAATAAAAACAGGAATGGCTATTTCCAGCAGTAGAGGGGAGGTAAAACTGGAAAGAAATTAATCAGTTAACTGCATGGAAAAAGATCTTAACAAGAATTATTTGAATGTAAAAGTATTTTTCTCAGGCTGTGTTTCACACATGAAAAAGATTTGAAATTTGTCCGTATCATAATTTGTTCCTGTAAATAAATTCACTCTGAAATAAATCTTTCCTGTCCATAGTTACAGGCAGTTCTCTTTGCAACTCCAAAGAAACAAATTTTACAATATGTTTATCCCTTGAGCCCTACAGAATACGACATAGGGATGTCAGAATGTGCTCATACAAGCACAGCTCCAAACCAAGCTGTTTCATGACACGCCAGACGTCAAGTGACAGCCAAAAAACAGCTTTATATAACAATGTATTTCATCAGAGGTGCTTGTCACAAAATGCTCCTGGCCAGCTATTTGCTTTGGGAATCCAACCCCTAGGGAGCAAATTCATCCAGCAAAATACCCTTAGCAAATGGATGAAGAAAGCTGAGAAGTTGAAGTTAGTATTTTCAGAACATATTTACCTGGAATTACCCATCACAAAGCAAAATTATTTGGGCTGTCAAAACAAATGTGCCTCTGCAAACCACTGATTACACATATTATCATAAAACTCATGAATTTCACTTTTTTGGTTTTTTTTTTTTTTTGTGAATTTTCTCCTGCTCTCAACTCCTCAAAAGGCATCAGTGTTTCCCCATAAAGGAAGAAGCAGGGAGCACCTCACATTCTCATACTTCATTAAGGGAAGATTCTCTCACAGTGGCAGAAAACATGAAAAAGCTGCTTATTTTTGAAAAACAGATGAGATGGAACTTTGGGAAAGAAATCCAAAGGAAGAAAAAGAAATCAGAAGGAGGTCCCTATCCAAGAGCCATGGGAGGAGCTCCACATTGCCATGCCATGGGCTCTGCTTTTGAAAAAGACTCCATACATATCTTCAGGAATCTTAAGACAGAGGTGGTGATTGACTACAATACTATATATTATTATTTATAATATCAAGTGTTAGCTATATATACATTTACACACATATATAAATAGGCATCAAAACAACTTCACGATCACTGAGCAGACGCAGAAGTCAAGTTCAGTTCCACAGCAGACACCATAAAGAACAATCCAGAGTCTTGTGACTCTAATGACATCTGAAAATTATTTTATCACTGAACAGTGACAATGTCTGAATATTAACTCTACTTGGAAAAAAAATTAATTTAAAATCTAATAGTGAAGTAAAACTGCAGTTGGATTACAGTATTGGACAGACTCTATTATGGTAGCCCCACACATATGTCAATGGACATACCAGACTAGATTGAAAACAGAAGGGAAATAAATAAATTAAACCCCCCCAACACCAAATGAATCCAAACTCTTGTATCTGCAAACCACATGTGGTATAAAACGCATTGCCTTCCTCCACTTTCTCTTCCAGAAGTTTATTTGGTTTCTAGTAACTCTGGTTTACTTTGAGGCAATTGACTCTCAGGAAACATTTTGTTCTGTATACTCTTTGGGACAGAGAACATAGGTAGAATTCACAATCCAAAGACTAGACTTTTCAAATTCTGACTTTTAGATTTAGCTTGAAGAAAAAAAATTCAAGAAGCAAATGACCATAGAAGCATGTATTTATGTCCTTTTCCAGAGAATTTTACCTGTGAACACTTGCTCATATTTATGTCAAGAAATATTTATTTTGGTATATGATGATTATATTATAGAATGTAAACCACTCTTTTCACAAATTAAAAGCCCTGGGACCTTTCAGATGTATCAGACAAGCAGGTTTGAACCAGCAATTAATCACAAAGCATATAACTCGATAAACCCTGGATCACTTTAACGTAGCACTTGAGCAGTATGTTCCTGACAAAACTTTATTCTACTGCAGGCCAAAAAACTTGCTAAATTAACACCACACTTGTAATTCTGTTTGTATTCTGTTGCTATCAAAACAAGGAATGGGCAAATAAATCAGCAAATCAACTGGTATAAACTCTATGATCCTAACAGCTACGAAAGGAAATACCCACAAAGGACCCTGTCCCATTGCATTTCCCACTGAAACCCTCTGGCTAAAACACTGAGGGTTCACTTCCTTGAAACTTTGTTCCAAGAATCTAACCCCAAACTACTTTTTTTTTGTTTTTTAAACCCTTCCTTTCTAACCTAAATTTGTCCACATTGCAGAACTATTTTCTGTAATGCCAGGCTGATTTTGGTGTAAGTTTGGCTCATCTCATTTCAAAAGAGATCCAGAGGCAAAGCATCACAAAGCACCAGCAGATTTGCCACCCAATGAATCAGAATTCCTTGTGAACCAACTCCCCTCTGCAACAGAATCCCAAAAAATACCAAGTCCAAAATAAAGCAAGAAGTCATTCACTGGCCTGCACCAGAAGCTGATGCAAACACCAATGCCGAAAAGGCTCTAAAAAAAAAATGCCTGCTAGACCAATAATTCATCTTCAGCTATCACTTAACTTAGATGAAGTCAAATATTTTAACAAAAGTAGTGCTGTGATTTCATTAGATTGCCACAATTTCTAAAACTATAATTTTATATATATTTAATGTATATCATAATTAAAATTGCATGGCATAACAAAATCAACCGTAGTCATTGCAATTTAGTGTTCCTTCCTGCGTTGAATAAATGAAGTATCTCTTTTGAACTAAAAAAGTTTATAGCTCTTCTGACACCCAAGGGTTTTTCAAAACCAAATTAATCCCTGTTTTTAAGAACAATTATATTAAATGAAAATAAATGTTACCAGAGGATAATAATGCTGCTTTTTCATGGAAAGTAAAGTCATCATATGAGATCCTTTTTGTGAAAACCATTCTGTGGCATGCCCCAAACTTCAGATGGTGTCTGACCAAACTTCAGATGGTATCTGAAATAACTGTAAAGAAGTTCCCTACAAAACTTGTTCTGCTGCTCTGACAACTTTGTTTATGCTCCACACACTACAGCCACAACACTGACAAAAGCCAACATGAATTTAAACTATGCTGCAGAGTAAGACTAGAAAAATTCTCTGTGATTTGAACAAAGTTGAAAGAAATTTTGTGCATTTCAGTGATTGCAGACATTCATACCTAGACTTAGTCTCGAAGCTGGCCGGTGATACTGGATTAATTAAATGCTACCTGCCAGATACCCAACTGCTGCAGCTAGGCTAGTGTCAGGAACTAGTTTTTAACTAACTCAGGTAACTTCAGACTCTACCATAGGCAGTGAGCAGATGAAATATAGCTGGATCTGATACAGATCTCAGACTTAAATGTCAGTATTTGTTAGCTCAAACCAACATTGCTCATTTATATCACTGGAAAACTACGGGACCCTGCTTCTAGGGAAGAAATTAAGATTCTGTGTTACTTGTGATTTAAACCCTCTAACCCTAGCAAAAAAAACTAAATTTCTTCAGACAAGTTCGCTACACTTAAAGGAGACAAAGCTAACACCAGCTTTCTAATGCCATGATACAGCTAGAGCTGTCAAATTCTTTCCTATGCCACAATCCCACCTCCTCTGACCCTGCTCACTGACAGAGCAGGCACTACCAGCACTGACCCTCTGGGAGTCACAGCAGGGACAGTCCACCAGAAGCTCTGCTGCCCATCTGTCCACATTACAAACCCAGCTTGCTTAGGTCTAAACCAAATGTTGATTTCAACCCACTGCTAATCACTGTTTTTCAATATGACCCTAAAGCAAAGCCCTTAACACCATGATAATGGAGGGGAGGATTTTTAGGTTCTTAACTGTTACCTGCCCTAACAAAGCTCACGAGTAGCAGTAAACTTTTGAAATAGCAGCAAACAGACTGCCATAAATAAAAAAAATATTTACACTGTACAGAGTAAAAAGACTTCCCAACCCTAGATTTCACTGAATTTTTGGAAGAGCTCAATATTTGTTCTGAATTATTCCAGCCGTGATTCTTCTACCACTGTCTGCTCCACGACACTGGAAATGCAGTCCTCACAATCACTATATATTTAGTTTAGTGTATTATTGATCAGAAGTGAAGAATAAGAACTAGTTTTTTATAGATGCATAGGTACATACATTATGGGCAATATGCTGCAAAAGTAATATCACTGAGTGGGTAGAGTTGTTATCACAACTTAAGTGCTTTAAAACCTGGAGACAAAAAAGTATAACTTTTATACAGTGATGTGCATTAAACATTGGCAAATACATTATGCTCTTACCAGGAATGGGCTCCAGCAAATGCAAGAAACACACATTATAGCCAAGAGCTGAATGATCATTTCAAAATGATGAGATCTGCCTTGTCTTTGTTGACTTTTAAATTTGACTCTTAAGAGGGTAATTCCTGTGACAGCATTGCACAGGAATGAAATAGCAAGGGCCAGGAACCCAAGGCAAGAAAAAAGTAAGAGATAAAATCTGTCTTCCCAGTCCTCAACATGTTCTGTTTTATAGAAGCACCAGGTCCTCGATGCTTGAATTTGGTAGGCTCTAAACCTAAGAATAGGCAGCAAAGCTATAAGAACAGCAAACAGACATACCATAGTCAACATCATTTTCACATGTCTAGAAGTCATTTTTGTAGAGTGAAATATTGGCTTAGTGACTCCAATGCACCGTTCAACAGCCATCACACTGCCCAGGAAGAGTGGGCACAAACCAAAGAAAACCATGCAGATGCCAAAAACACTGCACAGAATGTTGGACTGGTTAAACCGAATCCAGTCTTTATCTGAGGCATACACAAACACGGCAATGGCTCCATTGATGAGGTGACCAAAGAGATCGGTGACAACCAAACCACTGGCAAGAAGCAAAAAGGAGGCTTTTGATTTCTGTCTGAACCTCTGGTATGCCTTCATGAGAATTACTATTGCAAGACTGTTGGACAAAATTCCCACCGTCATGAAGATTATTGAGAAGAAAACTGAAATCTTTTTCTCCGTGTGGCACGTTGTGTTTTTCAAGACTCCAAATCCAGCCAGTCCTGGTGATTTTGAACTGTTCATGGT
The DNA here is from genome assembly GCF_015832195.1 of Motacilla alba alba. Classification (NCBI taxonomy): domain Eukaryota; kingdom Metazoa; phylum Chordata; class Aves; order Passeriformes; family Motacillidae; genus Motacilla; species Motacilla alba. The sequence continues at coordinate 11,956,965 of NC_052023.1, read as the reverse complement.
TAGGAAAGGAGATGCAGCCCTCAAAGCATTTCAGCAGTCTTGCAATCAAAAGGCATCTGCAATTATAAAAACAAATATACACAATGCTGTAAAAGGCATACCACTGTTCAAACGGCATTTGAAGCAGAAATTCCATAATATTAGTCTGCAGTGCAAATCTAATTTTCCACTTTTCTGAGTGATATGATATGGCATCACATTTTAAGTTCATCACTCACAGGGTAAAACAATTATCTGCCTGCATTACACAACGCAAATACAGCCTACAGGAAATTTAGAGTTTCTGCATACATACAAAATAATGTATACAATAGATCATGCTTATGTACATATAGTAAGATAAACAATACAAAAAATTTTGCTGCTTAAACTAAGCTAAACACATGTTTTTGCAACAAACTCCAAGAATGACAGTATTTACCCAGCCCAGCCACAGTCAAAAGTGAAATACTGAAACTGGAGCATTTTGAGATCATAATCACGCTTCATTTTTAAACATTTATTTTCAAAACAATGTCTTAGCACCTCCAAACAATTCTACTCCCACAAATTCATGTTTCAAAGCTCTAACCTAACCAGCACTGAAGCCTTCAAGTTCCCAGCGCCCTCGATGAAGCACAAACTTGGTTTTTAGACGCACCGTGATTCAGAAACCAATTCTGCAAGTTACTTTACACTTTATCTCCCATCTCTACTCCGAGGACATTCCTAACAGCAAAATCCTCCCAGGCAAGGGATAAAAAAAGCAGGGAGATGAAATAAAAAAGCGGGCGTTAACACCCTGTATTACAAACTGCCGCTGAAGCCCCTCGGTTCCCGAGCTGCATCGGGAACGGGGCCCGCCGGAGCGAGGCAGCTCTGCCGCTCGGGAGCGCTCAGCGGAGCGCGGCCGGCGAACTCCTCAGACGGAGCGGCGCACCGCAGCGCACCGCAGCGCACCGCAGCGCACCGCGGGCTCTCACCGGCGGGCTCTCACCGGCAGCAGCCCCGGTGCCGGAGCAGCCGCGCTCCCGCCCCCCGGCCCTTCTCCCTTAAGCGCTGCCGCCACCGGGGGCGGAGCGAGCCCGGCTCGCCGGGCACAAGTGCCACGGTGCCCGCCGGCCCGAGCCAGCCCCGCCGCGGCACCGCTCCTTCCCTACCCCGCTCTCGGTGTCCGTCCCGGCCCCGCCGCCGCTCGCGTTCGCTTCGCCCCGCGGGGCCGGAGAGAAGCGCAGCGCGGAGCTCCGCCGGCCGCTGCCGAGCCCCGCTCCCGCCGGCGCCGCCCGCGCCCGCCCTCCCTCCGCCTCCCCAGCCGGCCTCCCGTCCGCCCTCCCCGCCCGCCGCCCCCGGGACGCGCTCCGGCTCCGGCTCCGTCCCGGGGCCGCGGCGCTGGCCGCCCGTGTCCCCGCCGGGGCCCGGTTCCGATGCCCCGGGGCGCGGCACACGCACCTCGCCCCGCTGTCCCGGGAGGTGCAGCCCTCGGTGTCCCTGCGGTGTCTCCGGCAGGGCGAGCCAGGCTGCCGTGTCACATCACAGGGACGGGCGACTGGGTCACCCCAGGCCGGGCGAGTGCCTGCCCACCAGGCTACAGCCACAGCCGGAGCACCTCATGGGGCAACCGAGAGGCCACATCTGTCCTCAGCCGCCGCTTCACCTCTTCTTCACTTTCCACACGCTCCTTCCCAACTACGCGCTTCAGCAGCGCGCAGGGAGCTCGGGAAGGGATAGCCCCAGGAATACTGTCAGGGATGCGGCTGGGCACATCCCCTTACACACGACCCCTCGATCTCCCGGGTCAAGTAGAGCTAACAATCTCCTTGAACCATTTCATACATACATTCATCCCATACCATGAGAACACATCCAGATGAGGTGTTAATGGTACGACCTATAAGGCTGGAAATTCAAAGGTTGTTTCCCATCGTGCACTCACACTGTTACAAGTTGAAGTTACGGATGACTTTCAAGTTCTTTTGTCCATCAATGTCCAGTACTACCAAATAGGCCAGAATGGGAACTTTTATTAAGAACTCTTATTATGGAAAGAAACCGAAATATAAAATCAATGTCAAATTATGAAACAAAACTGTAAAATACTACAGAATTTATCATGAGCTACAACGATGAAGAACTTAAATTTGTTTTCATTGACGCACAGCCTTGAGTGGTACTGTTCCTGGCACCACAAGACAATTACTTAAAAATTAAAACTCTCAAATACACTAGTTTTTGCTTACCTTCATATCTTGAATAGTACAGGTACAAGTTCCAGCAGTGGGGAAATACAGGCTAGCTAAATCTGTTTCTTCAAACAGTATTTAAAGTCACTTGCATAAACAGTTAAGAGCAGCACACAATGACCTTCTTCTTCAAAATGGTTGTCAGATTTTGGGATTTTATCATACAGTGAGCAAAAATGCTCAGTTTGGTCTGATTGGGACCTATAAATTCCCATAAGTTCTTTTTTAAGACAACAGTAAAACATAAAAATATCTCAAAATACATTAAATACATTATTACCTAATAAAGTTCAGAGAAGAAGAGTTTATTTTATGTTCCCCTGTCCAGGAATAAATGGAGATCTCAAACTACAAACAGCTTGCTCCATGCCTTTCTTCCCTAGCCAGCTTTCTTCACCCAAAGATCCTGAAATGGCGGGGGGGGGGGGGTGCAATTTTGCTTGAAAAGAAGCGATGAAGTTGATACTTCAAGATGCAGCCTGGGTGGTAGAAGCTGAAACAGCATTATCAGGTAGATCAAGGCAAAGGGAAGAACAGAAAAACCTCAAGACAGCTGTTTCAGTGTGCTTGTAAAAATGTAGTGAGGGAAAGGCAAACTTGTGGAGTGCATCCTGAGTAAAGCAGTAGCCTGCCAAGATGAGGGGAAGCATTTCAGTTGTTGCAGAGATGGAGAAAAAAGGCAAGAAATAGTGTTAGGAAAGTAAGTACAAGCTTCCATCTCACTTTTCACACAAGAGGCAGTGAAAGTGTCTGCATCTGTGCAGCTGTAAGAGCACAGAGTGCCACATCCTAGTTTTGTGCTGTGAGCAAGCAGCTTGTTAAGCATTGGCATAAGCAGAACAGATTTGTCTAGTGCTCAGCCCTTTACACATTTGTGTGCTCCTGATACAGAAATAACTTAAATAATGACTTCTCTGGAATGGGATGGGTTTGTAGGATAATGGCTAAGTAGGATGGAGATTTCAGAAGGTGTTGGAGGGGTGAAAACTGGCAGTGACACCAGCAGAACTAAGTTTTTCATACTGACCCATGGTCAGCTCCTTTCATCTCCTATTACTAATGAAAATAGGAGTGACCAAAATTGTCCCATCACAGCCTCTGCTGTGGGTTGTGAATGGGCAGCCACTGCTTTCTTAGGGGCCAGCAGTCTTTTCACAGGCCAAGAGCTGTGGGAAATGAGAGGAAGGATTAATGTATTTTCATTTTCAGCAGGACAGTGGCTCTTCCTCTTAACCATTTGACAGTGAAGCAATATGGAGCTGGGTTGGATTATACTCCTTTTTATGTCTGAGAACAAAAGCTGTAGATGCAGGAGCCACAGTGGAGTATTTCCTGACACTTTCTCATTCTACCTCATTCAAAGACTGCAGAACTGAGGTGGTGCCTTGCTTAGCTCACTGACTTCAGCACTTCTTAATGTGTTGGGCTGCTTGTGTTTGTTCCAAAACCCTTGACTCCCGGGTACTCCAAGAATCAGGAAGATAAATACTCTTTTAGCCACAGGTTTCATCTTGAATGAAGGAACTAGAATTCTGTGCTCACTTTCAACGACTTTAAATTCAAGAGCAATAGTTTAACATGTATAGAGAGAAAGAGATACAGAGATAAAAAGACATCTCTTGTTCTGTGACAGTTGCAGTCTGGTTACCAAAGAGTGGAAAGAAAATGTGACAAAAAACTTCTGGATGGAGAACTGCTGGATGTTGCTGGTTTGCAAATGAAGTGTGTGGTAATCAAGTCCTCAAAGCCTCCTGCTACAAATCTAGGAACCTACTCAAGTGTTGCACCAACTTTTCACTAAATACCAGCTTCAAAGAACATTGCTGTAAATGAACAGGTAGGCATTTCAGTACTAACAACAAAGTTAGTAGAATGCAAACCAAAACAATATCTCTTCCTCCTTTTTCATCAACTCATACATTTCTTGTGCAGCCTTCAATGATAGTTACTATATACTTTTATTATATTCACAGTTCTTGCTGCAAAACACTGGAAACCTTTTCCTTTTTGTACATAACAACAGTTAAGTGTCATCTTTCCATTTAGTGAAATAGCAGTGATATAACAGCCTTTAAAATTTCAGAGACAAAAGCAGTAAATCAAAATAACTATAGAGGGAAACTGTGAATATAGGATCAGATTTGGGGCACCTCAGTCAAATAAAGCTGTCAGTGAGAATCCTTCAGTAAAATGCCACCGTGTTGAGCCCATAATTGTTTGAGGCAAAAAAGGCTTCTGAGGCCACAGACACTGGCAATGAATGCTACAGTACCCATCCCCATAGAGGGTTAGAGTTACTGCCTTCCATTTCTCCAAAATCAGCAATCCTTCAGGACTTCCTTCTCCTCTGGAATTAGTGCCCAAAGGTCCAACTGTACATAATGAATGAGCTATTCAAATGAAGAAAGGCTGATATCCAGATGAAGGTACGAAAGGAGATTTCAGCTAGCTGGGATTTACATCAGAAAGATTGTACATATTTTAATGTATGCATTCTATTCTAAGTACTATATGGCTGAGAAAAAAAATTCATGCAAGTAATGAGTTTTGAAAGGTTAATAAGCAATGCTGAGAGGTTAGGCAGAGGCTTGCTCTGCTCTGAAGTTAGCAATAGTCAGACAGCAGAAACATGGAGATAAAAAATTATAGTCTTGGAAAATCTGAGTCACTTGTTAAGAACACCAGCATTACTAATTCTTCTTGGATTTTTAGTGGTGTTTTTTAGTATTCTCATTATGAAATGAGGAATTATTTCCATGTCTTTTTTAAGGTTGTTAACCTGATTTTACAGCAGATTTTCAAAGAGACTGGTTTTAAATTGTATAGTAGTGAAGGACAATTTGCAATCTCATTTCATTAAACAGTTAAGACTGATAAGGGCTAATTTTGCTTGAGAAATTAATTATGCCTCCTGTCTAGAAAATGCAGTCAGAAAATTGGGTCAGTAATGTGGAAGGTGATCATGTGCATAGTAAAATGGCAGTAAGTGCACAATAAAGGATGTCACAAATTTGCAGGCTTTTAAAGTCTCATATAAATTTAGCAAATAAGGCTTCCTTAAAAGTGTTATGTGACTGTTGTGTATCCTCAAGATCCTGGCTTGATAGCGTTAAGACAAAACAGTAAATTTCTGCTCAGGCTAGGAAATGGATTTTGTAAGAACACATGCACAGTCACACTGGTGTGCAGTTGGACCTTGTAGGTATCTGAAGAAAGAAATGGAGGTCAGAATATGTTTCTTTAAAGATGTGTCTCAGGATCCTGGGTTTGCTTGATTCTTGAGGAGAGTGGATAAAATACTTGCTGTATCCTGTCATATTCAAAGTATGCATTTTAAAATACGTTAAGGCAATTCACCAAGTTAAAAGAAGTGTGGTTCAGCAGAATGCAGCTGACAACTCACCCATGGCTTTGTCATTCTGATAACTACCACTCTGACCTTCATAGCTCACCATGAAGCACTGAAACAATCACAAATTGTGGCTTAAGTACTGCCTGAATTGGGACACAGCCAAGGCAGCTAAGGGAAGAAATTCCTAGGTAGTTAAATATAAATTAATGGTGTTTTGCAACAAGCCCCAGATCAGTTCAGGAGGTTAAAACCACCAACATGCCAGTAAGCATTCACTATCAGAGCAAAATAAAACCAAGAAAGGTCATCCGGAATCATAACAACAAACATGCATCTTTCTACTGAGATTTCCACCTGCTGATATCTGAACAGGGTCTGTTTGCTCTTACTGGAAGTACAGCTGTGAATAATGGTGTTCTATTTTCTAAACATGCCTATCAGCAAGGAAGTTAAATTCTTTGCCTCTTGATAATGAGACACAGCTCCTGGCAAATGAGGTAAGAGTTGCTGTAGACAGAACAAAGAGGAAATAGTCTCAATTTCCCTGGTGAGGTTTGGAGGTGGGAGAGGAGACACAGAGGTTTGCTCTCATTTGTGACATACGTATTTGCATTGTAGTTCTTTTTACTAGGAAGAGCAGATTTTCTGTTTTAATGTGATCTCACAAGAAGGGTCAAGAAGACCATTGAGAGGCAATCCTTTTACCAAGGAATTGATCATCAAATGGCCGATGGTACTATTGATACCAAGCAGATTGTTTCTGAGATGCCAGCAGACCTGCAAAGCAATTCCTTGATAAGCAAACCCAAAACAAAGGTGCCAAACTGCTGAAACAAATGCATTTGATTAAGTCATCATTGCCAAACTGTGTTAGCAGAGGAGGAAGCTCAAGTATCCAGCATCCAGCTATCAAAGACACAGACAAAAGTTCCAAATGGAAAAAAAAATTACTAAACCCAGAAGTTTCCAGTGTAAGTCAGAGTATTTGCAACCTGCCAGGATATTTAATACAACAACATCAAAAAATTGATTCTATACTGTCTTAGTCACATTTGTTCTGGGCAATAGTTACATAAGCATAAAAATTAAGATGCCTCATGTTGGTCAAATGATTCCCTAATGGATCATGACAACCAATGCTAAATATTAGAAGTGGCTACTGAAACCTTTCATTACATCAGTTTATTGATTTGCATGTATTCCTGCTTAGAGATACACTTTCATCTTAATCACATACTGCTGCTCTAAAATTATCTGATTGCTACAAATAGTGACTAAATTGGCTGTATCAGAAAGAATTGCAGGGCAGTAATTCCCTTTTCTCATTTGCAAACCTTGTATCTGGTACTTTCTTGAACCCTTTTTTTTTGGTATGACACTACAAGGCATACATAGGACGATTAGGGTCCTTCAGAGTGTGGGTTGATTCTTTTTTATGTACAGTTTTACGTGTTACTTTTTACAAGTACAGCCCTTAGGAGTGAGGGAAGATGAACAGAATAGCAATGTGATTATAGAGCAGGTGTATCACTGAGGATGTTCTTCCTATAAACCTATGAATTTGAAAGCAGTTTCTTTAAGAATTTATAGGAAGCTTCATGTAGCAGTTCTATACCCATAATCTGCTAATGAATAGCAGATTAAACATTTTTAACATATTTTTTTAAAGTTACATTTGATGTTTCAAAACCAAGGGTTGCCTCCTTTATGATTATATAAAGTATCCATTTTTCATACTACCATAGACCAATTTTTTTTTTTTTTTTTTTTTTATTTAAAAGTCCAGAGGAGACACTTATTGCCATTACTGACTGAATCTTGCCTGCTAAGGCAGGGGTAATTTGTAGTAAGTGGGCTTAATCAAGAGTGGAACTACAGTTCTACACATAAAAATAACAATTTAATTTTCTTTTATTTTAAATATATGGGACAGAATGTTCTCTTTTATTACTCACCTATTTAGTATTTGGAGACATAGAAACAAACATACTACAAATTATCCTAAATTAACTCCTTTTAACTTCATAGTAGCTCCTTTTCTCTTCTTCCATTCTCCAGGATGGAGACCATGGAAAAACAAGCCAGAATAATCTTTCATCAAGTATTTTTTTCCATCAGTCTGCTCAAGTCAAATTAAATAAAGAAATAATTTCCTTCAAGTTATCCTAACCTATTTTATTTATTTATTCCACAAGCAATGCTTGATGCCTCAAGTTTGTCCATAACCAAATCATGCGAAAACATCCTTAGAAAGATGCTTGAACTTGGTCGGTCATGAAGTGATCAGGCAGTTGGACTAGATGATCACTTTATGCCCCTTCCAGTTTCTGTTCCATTCTGTTCTATTCTATTCTATCCTGTTCTGATATATCCTGGTAAGTAGGAAAGTTCATTTGATTTTCTGATTTTTTTTTCCTCTGATTCTCCTCTTATCATTTTTCATGCTTCAAAGTAAAACTACTTCATTGTTATTCTTTAAGTGTATCATAAAATGCAAATCTAAAGTCCATTTAAAAGCAGTAGGAAGACTTTAAGTAACATCATGAGGTTTTGGGCTCCAAACAAAGTAAATGCCATCTGGTTAGCAGAAAAGGCAGCCCCAGAATAGCCAATGATTGCATTTCAAATAAACAGTTCTCGCCCTGCACCATGCCACCACTGCTAGAGGTTGATACAGATACAAAAATACTCCAGATAAAGTGATTGCTCCAGATAAATAATAAAAAGTTATCTGAATGTCTTATAATCTAAAAGTGAGGAGAAATAAATTTTTATGATATGCCAAAGTAAACTAAATGAAATTAGAGTAAGACAACAGCTTAGGCAAGCAAATCTAATTTTAGAAAAAGCTTCATGTTTTCACAACATTATTTTTCCCTAGAATCATACTTATCTTAAAGCATAGTAGGAGCTTTAGACTCAACAACAAACCACAGCCAGAAGCAGGAATTCAGCCTCAAGGCTTTCAACTAAGTGAAAGTGTTCAAATTTCCTGGCAGAAGATAATTTTTTGATGAAGAAATAAATTCACATTAATGAAAAGGAAGAGCACTCATTTATGATGTGGAGAGGTATCTCTGTGGAAAGATTTAATTAAGAATGATCTAATTTTTTATAAGGAGTTCTCAGAGTGTTGGCTTACCACAAGTAATATCTGTGCTAAAGAAAGCTAGTAAACAAGTTTATATCCTTAATTAGAATATATTATTGTGATAGGCAGCCATGTAACCATTCAGCTCTTACTAAATTAATACAATCTGTATAGATACAGGCTTAAGCCAAGCAGAAAAATTACCTGTGAAATCTCAGTAAGCCAGTTACTTTTGATAAACAGCAGGATTTGATAAGCAGAGAGCTAATGAAAGGTAATGATATTTTCAGTAATTGCATTAGTGGAGTTTCACTGGAGAGAAGAGAGAAGAACAAGAATGTGCTTGGAGAGGAGCCAGCGTGTCAAAGCCGGAGAGCAAAGGGGAATTCACATGCAGTACATGTCAACACACTGATTTTCTTTGGCTTTGTTTCCTGAAGGGCAGAGGGCTGGATTTCTAGGTCAAAGGAAGTGTTCAGGTTCAGTAAGGAACCTCTACAGAACAGGACTGACCAAGCAAATTTCAGATGCAAGGATTTAGTAATCAGTAGGGCCCATGTGCCTCTGAAGGTCCAGGAACAGAGACAGAACACGTGAGCCACAGATTTGCAGCCACACTCTCCAGGTACAGGTGCTTGATGAGAAAGTTTGGCTTTATGGACTATCTATGTACTATATTTGTACATGGATATAAGAGAGAGCAAGCACAGAAAGAGTGAGTCTGACTTCTGATTGTTAAATTAGTAACTGGGCCTTCTTCAGCAGCTTGTGAGTCCATGAGGAGCACAACAGGTTGCAAAAACATGAGAAGGGCTTATTTTGTTTTAATCTCTAATTAGTAGCAAAACAATTAATAGCATTTTAACATTCTGCTTGCCTGGGGTCACAGCTAGTTAATAGTAAACCAAGAAGTTATGCATCAGACTTCTACTTTCTGGCTCGGGAAACTGGATCAGGCAGGGCTGTTTACTTAGTACAAGTGAAACAGTAAAAAACATTTTCCTTCCAGAAGTAAAATGAAAAACAGTACAAAATTAATCCATAATACTAGCCCTGTGTAGCACTGCAGTGGAAACAAGACAGCCATTGAGTAGCCTGGTTTGGGTTAGAAAAGTAACCCAAATGGATCCTAAATGGATGAGTCTGTAAGGCTGCTGGACAAGTCCCATTTCTGCTAAAACTTGCCTAAGTAATCAACTATCAAGACCTTTATAAGAGGACATTTTCTCCCATCCTGAGTAATAGCTTTGATTTTACTTTCCTTTTTAACTTTCATTTGCCGGTATGAGATCAGAGTTGTTTCCTTCTGAGTTACTCAGCATGTAGGGTGGAGGGTAAACATTCAGCCCTTACTGCTTTGGGTCCTGCTGCACCTGAGCTGTACCCAAGGAGTAAAACCTGACAGTGAATCTTCATGTTTCATTTTGAATAGTTTCCAGACTTTGATTTGTTTTTCAAGATCAGTCTTTCCTATATTTTTTCTTAGCTTTCACAGCTAATTATCTGCTCCCTTCTGAGGTCTTCGGAAGATCTTCCATTATCTCTGATAAAAGTTGATAAGGAATTATTTAGGAAAATATCCTTCTGTTTCCTCACATCTAGAAAAATTCAGATAGTTCTGTCTTCCTACCACAGATGATCAAGAGTTTGGAAAGAATTAAATAAGGGTAAGAATTAAGGTGTTGGACTGAAAAATGTGAATTTTGAGGTAATGCTGTAAATTAATCAGACCTGGCTAAGCAGAAATTAAGTGAGAGATGAAATTAGATTCTACATGAGCATAAATACCAAAAACAAGAAAGAAAATGTTAAGGGTGAAGCCCAAGGAGACAAAATAAGTGCTAACTGGACTAGATTGAGCAATAGAAAATATCAGAAGAATGTAGTAAAATGAGAGGTGGGCGGCTGTGATGCATTCTGGTGCTGATGCAACACTGAATAGGACAGCCAAACCTGACAGCCCAGTTCAAGCACAGAGATTCCATTTCAGTGTTTTTTCAGTTTATTTAATTAATTATTTTTTACATTGGAAGAAGTTGTTTGTTGTTTGATTTGTTTCTTTTTTTTTCCTTCTTTTTTTTTTTTTTTTTGCATTTCTATGATTATTTTCATCTTAAAGGCCAGGGGGAAAAAAAAACAGATATTGCATGAGTAGATTTCTTTTTCATATGAGAATGGAAAGGTAACATTTATAGAAAGATGTTGTGATTCATAGTGGTAGCACAGACCACTGAAGTTTTTGGGAAGATACCAGCAAGCCATGAAAGACAAGAAAATAAATTTCAAAGCTTGAAAAGAGAAAATATTTTTACCTAATGCTTCCCACTCTCTGAAAACAAACACTATCAGTTTTTTAAAATCTACTTCTTAAATAATAACAGCCACATTCTAAATTAGGAATATAAAATCACCCATAACAATCTTATATTTTTAAATTGATTACAGAACTTCTATTTTTTTCTAATAGCTTATCAATTTAAAATAGGCTATTTGTTGTTCATTGAGTATATTAATGTGAAATATCTTTCCTTGGCAGCTCTGTTTTTCAGATGTATTGATTGATTGATCACAATGAATGAAACCATGGGGTTTTAATGTTACTGAACTGTTAAGTCTCAAGTTAGTCGGGGACTGAACATCCCATGAAAACATCATACTTCATACAGATCAATGAGTAATAATTCTTTTTAAAATTGCATACCTAAATGAAATAAATAAAAATGGAAAACTTGTGGCTGCATGAAAGCTCTGACTCTTTTACGATACCTTCAATGATCAAATGCCAGGAAAAGTTACTTTTTTCAAATCATGTATTTCCATGTTTTGCTTTGAAAAAAAATTATTCACGATTTGAATGTGAAAACAGAATATCCCAGCAAGGCCACTACAGTAAAAGTCACAGGAAGAGGAGCACATATCATAAGCAATGTACAGTATTAAAAAAGAATAGGCCAAAGTGACTCAGAGGTTTGTAAGATCACTGAGCACAGTGTCTTTTGTTTGCCAGAACCTACTCTTTGATGAAATTCAGAGTGATCTTTTTGTCAGCTGTTTACAGCAAGCAGTATTTAATTTTTTGCTTAAGTTCTCTGTCCTTACTTTTGCTGAGGCATATTGACAACAGAATAAAATCTGGAGGTAAATTGCTGAAGCCCTAATTAGTTGCGTAGCAGTTTAGCTACATTCAGAGTCACATGTGAATGGAAGGTATCAATATTCATGAGCTGTTAATACCTTCTTAAAATGTATGTTATCTTTTTTGAGAGCAATAAATTGTAGTTGAATCCATGAAGAGAGAAAAGTTTTCTTAACTGAACCAACATTAAAAAAAAATAAAACAAATAAATGAACACTCCAACAGTAATAGGTCTAATAGTAATAGTAATAATCTTCTTTTCAAAAATTCAGCAATGATACAAAACATAACGATTCAAACAAATGGTCCTGCTACTGCCTCATCATCTTGAGGAAACAGCAAATTAGTCTGCACTCTCTATAAAGAGAACCCCTAATTGCACACAGAGTTTGTGCTGGGACCACGTTGTGACAATCTTCTGTTGTGCGTGGCACAGCCCTTTTGTCACAAACTGCCACACTGTCACACAGCTGAGTCAGGTTTTCAGGTAACCACTGCAGTTTCAGACATGCTAATAGAAAAAAAAATCTATTAAAAATACTACATTCTGTTAAAGAACTATTTTCCTGAGAATTGGTGGTTTTCTGAGTCAGAGGGAAAATGAGTTACAGATTGGAACACAGAATATAACCGTGCAGCAGCATCACCATTTGCTAAACGAGCAATTAAGTTATTTACCATTGCACAATTAAGCCCTCACTAAAACAGAGGAAAATCATGTTACATTTCCCTTGAATGTTTCTGGGGACAAGCTGTACCCAAGAGCCTTGCTGGTGCAGAAGGCAAAAGAGAGAAGCTGTGATTAAAACTTGCCTTGTTGAAATACTAGCAAAGTCAGCCATGCTGCTGAATTTCAGGTATGGATACAGACAATAAAATGGGGCCTACAGAAATAATTTTGTTTAACAATACAGGACATCAACAACAACTTTCTAACAGGATATAATTTAGGCAGTGAATCAGCAATAAAAATATTAAAACTTATGGGTCATATTCATTTAAGTGAGAAATTGTGGGCATGTAGAATCTCTATTTCACTCTATTGTTGAAAGAAAAAACTTGCTTGACATATTTCTGTACAGGGTTCAAGAACTTAGTCAGCTATTCTCTAGAAAAATCCTATTCCAGGCTAATGGATATGGGCTAATGAGAACAATTCTGTAGCAGAGTATTTTGTTACATTTTTCATGCTTTCATACATAATCACAAAGAGGTGACTATATACTGGTGACTTGATAAACTGCAGGATTGAAGTATATATTTTTTGGCTAAATTTAAGACCAGGGTTTTCCCAAGAAAAGTGTTCCAGCTGTGCAGTTCAATTTCCCCTTCCCTGGGCTGACATCCATCTCCCAGCACTGGGTAGGTTTCCCTCAGCCATTCCAATGGTGCTCATTCAATGCCACCATTTCCAACACCACTTCTGACTCTCACTTTTTAATGAAGTATATTCTTAAATGAAATCTTCTAGGATCAGAAAAAAAAGAAAATTCTTCTACCTGCTTTGCAGCATAAGCATTCTTAGCAATAGGGCAGGAGAGTGCAGGAATAGAAAATCAGGAGTGATACCACTGTGGGAACTGCACCTTGTCCTTTATTTGAATGTCTGCAGTGCAGCAGGGTTCTGTGCAGACTCAGCATATAGATCAGCTAGGTTACATCCAGCTAGAAACCAGAACTGACTCTAGATCCCTTCCTCTTGCTCAAGTTCTCCTGGTGACCAGTTAGACATGGCAGAAAGAAAAGTTACTGAATCTGGGGAAAACTGTAATCGTAAGAAGCAATTTGGGCTTTGTTTTGTAGGAGAATTCAGGCTTGAACATAAAAAAAGAAAAAAACCAAAAAAAACCCCCAAAAAACCAAAAAAACCCAAAAACAAACAAAAAACACAACAACAATAACAACAGAAAAAAAAAAGAGCCAAAAATCACTTATACAAAGCAATACACCAAAACTCCTCCCCTGTTCAGAAAACTGATCTAAAAACAGAGGTCGAAAATATATTACCTGCTTTAGTAAACTTTAAGGGGTATTTCTTCATTAAATATTATACCTAAATCAGCTCACATTTGCACTTATGCTGAAATATAGTTAATTATAGCTCAAATTCATGCTACTACACATTTTTCTCATTACATATTTTCTCATGTACTATGTTAACAGGAGCATATCTGCATCAGAAACTTAATTCCTGCTTTCTTTTTTCCAGTGAGCCTGAATTTGACTGAGTAATTCACTCAGGAAGGAATTAAAATTCTAACACAGCATCAATTTTTCTACAACCAGACACTGTTACAGCTGACATTTATATGTCTTGCTCCTTGTTTTCTCGTACTTCACACAAAACCTTATCCTTAGAATGCAAGGGCCCTAAACACTTGAATCACATTGAGGATGTTGTGAATCAAACTCTCAGCAGAGAGCCTGATTGCATTTGGAAAAGAGTAATTCCAGCAGGTTTGAGCAGCTGTAGTCTGCTTATCCTTTTCCCTGAAATTTTGATTAAATGTCACAGAGTGCATTGTCCCTGGTGTTCTGCATTGACCACAAAATTGACCCCCACGAGGCTCACAGCTCAGCAGGATGAGGTTTTGCTGTCTCGAGCACTTTACCATGACACATGAAAACAGGATCAGGACCCTTCATCAATAAATGCAAACAGTGCTCACCTCCTGCTTCTGAACCTTCTGCCAAAGGAACTGCAGGTCATCTGGATCAGACACTTGTCTGGTTTTGTCTTTTCTGAAGGGAAAATGTTACATCCAATGCTTTGCCTTGGCCACAGACTAATAAGAGAGCAAACAGTTCCCATGGATCATCTGGCTCAGCTATCTTTATTTTAAGTGTCCGGATTGCCTCCTTGTGATCACTTCAGACACAGTCATTGAGACAGTCTCAGAATAAATACTGTACTTCTTATTTAACAAATTCATTTACTTGACTATTGTTTTGTTACAGTTCAGTACTAGACACACTATCCATCTTTACCTGATTTTTTTTTTCTTAAAAATTTCCCCCCGTGGATAACAGTAACAATCAATGTTGAGGCATGAAAGCATTCCTGATTCTACCTCAGTATTTATTTCAATAGATATTAAATGGTTCTGATCATCACCTGCCTACTGAAGTAATCAGTGTCACAGCTGGCTCTAGAATAGCTGCTTGAATCTTATGGAAACTCAATTATTGCTTTAAAATAATATGTGTCTCTTATTGTTTGCCTATCTGAAGCTAAAAATGCTCTTCTTTCTAATGAAATCTACATCATTTCTTGGATGATCAGAGAAACGGTACATGTAAGAGCTACAGCAGCTTTTCTTACTGTGTAGTTCATTCTTCCATTAACTCTTCTGTCTCCATAAGTGGTACTTAATTCTGCTAAGAGCTGATGAGAAGTTTGTCTTCCATGAAATTATTTCTGACCAAGAATTATTATTTTTTTTTGGAAGGAGGAGAGAAAAAAATCCTTAATAACAGCCTCAGTGAAGCCTCTTTTCCCATGAATGTTCTATAGAGCCCGAAGGAATACACAGCTACTGAGACATCATCTTCAAACTGCCTGGATTGTGGTGTGGATTTCTTGTGAGTTTTTGTGGCAATCACTTATAGATTCCTAATTTATTGATGTAGTTTTTGAGGTGGAAATACTCCAAACTGACTATCCACTGTCTACCTGAAAACTCTGCACCACAAAATTCTGAGAGATTAGGCATGAGCTCAACCTTACTTTTACTGCACCTGAGCAGAATCTCCAATTCTCTATCAGCAGCACAGGACCAAGCAGAAGACATAAAATCTCCAAAGCAATCTTACCAGAAAAATTGAAAGTAATCTCATTTTCAAAAGGGTTTAAGTAAACCAAGGACCTGGCTTGCATGATAGTTGATAGCAATAAAGCAGTGAAATCATTGAAACACTTGAAAAACAAGCTAGTAATTTGCCAATGCCATTCTAGGGAGAAAAATCTTATCTATTTATCAAAGCAGAGTTTGCAATATGTGTCCCCCATTATCCCTATTCCCAGTTCTGGGAAGTCCAATTGCAGTAGATTGTGTGGGAACTCACTGAGCTGAAGAGCACGAGGGAGGTCACTACTGGGAAGATTTTGTTAGCCAACAAAAATTGCAGCTTTCGGATTCCAGCCCAACCTGTTTGGGGCCAGTGTTGCTTTACAGGTTCCATAGAGCAGAGCCCTTGTATGAGCTGAGATTTCCTGCCCCTGAAAACAGACTATACATTACAACATCAGCATCTTGGTTGATAATTAATCTTTGCCGTGAGCTCCTGTTTCAACCTTGTCAACGATATAAAGAAAAATCTGATTAAAGAACAGGTATGGACATAGGTTTGGGGTTTATTTTTCTCCAGCAAAAAATGCATGCCATTTTCAAGCATTATTAGAAATATCACCTTTAAACACAGCAGAAGACTCATCTTGACAGATGGAGCAGCACTGTAAATTATTGGCAAGATAGATATAAAAGAAGATGATGGGTAAAACTGAGAAATAATATTCTGATATTGGAGCCTAAATTAGTCTTGGAGATAAATGATGCATGTCAAGAATTCTTATGCTTTGTTGAAGAGCTGGGAGAGAGAAATTGTGTAGGTAGAAAAACTGTTGATAAGGAAATAGGGGAAAGAGCCAGCCTAGAATAATCACTGTTCACCTGCCAGAAGACAAAACAGTATATTCCTTGGCCAAATACATCATCCTGCCTCTCTCAAGGGACTTGTGAGAACTGCTTTTGGATAAAGCTGTTCCCCTCTGATTTCTGTTGAAATTTTTTTTTTTTAATTATATGAAGTGATAAGTCTGAAAAAGAAAAAAATCATTCCCAAAGAAAAGAGAAGAGGGAGTGAATGACAAGTGGCCACATTAATAGGATAGGAGGGATGCAAGGTGGTGTTTAACTGAAGAGTAACAAGGATCAGGAAGGTTACAGAATTTTGGGAAGGGGGAACATAGATGGCAATAAAGAAGCTATTATGGGAGTCTTACTCCAGCTTCGCTCTTCCTAATGTTCCAATGTTGAATAGAAAGGAATGTATGCTAGTCTAAAAGAAGCTGGTATCTGTATTTACCTGACAGACAAGCATTTAATGTTCTTTTGGGAAGCAAGAGGAATTCAGACATTTATTTTTTAAACCACACACGTTTTCATGATTATGAAATACCAATAAGGGCCCAGGCAAAGTACTTTTTCAACTGTTTCTTTTTGTCTAGATTTTGGCTGCTGAATAACACCACCAAAAAAATTTAACAAAAAATTTATAAATTGTTTAGATGAAGATTATTATCTTTCATTGTAGTCAATTCATGGACAGTCCTGTGTTTGGACATGTGGATGTGGCTGACATTGGACACCACAAGACACATTCACCTGTCTCATCCCATAAGCAGAGCTGGCTGAGTTACCGGCAATGCCGGATTTGCAGACAGATTTAATCAAATCCATGGCTTTAGCTGCTGTCCCTGGGAACTTTCTGACCCTATTTGAAGCACAGGCTGAAAGTCAAGACTCATGGAAATCAAAGACAGAACACCCATTGACTTCAGCAGGATTGCACTCAGGCAAATAAACGAATGGCTGTTCACTACCAGGCAAAACCCAGACCAGTCTGTATGGCTGTCACTGCAGCAGAGCCATGGAAGGAATAATGCTGGCAAGATGTATGCCTAAATTTAGTGCAGCTTAGAAAACCTTCATTAATAAGTGAGGAAAAGCCCAGAAATTATTGTGGAATTAATCTGATGGTAACTGAAGTATATAAGTACCTAGGAATAAAAATAATAAAAAGAAGATCAAAGACAAATTGTGTCTGTACAGTCACTGTACTGAAAACATATCCTGACTTATGTCCAGGAGCTGTTTGTCCTGGAACCAAGGTGAGGAATGCACTGTCACTGTAAAAATTAAGAGTATCACTACAGTGTATTCAGGGTGTTAATCAATAGTTAGAATCCAGTAAGGATCCATAATACTAAACATAAACAGTTTCATTTAATTTGATTTTAAAGCAGAGTTTTTTTCCATTACTTGCTTGAGCAACATCTTTTGCAGATGATGGCAGCTCAGCGACACTTGGCTCTTGCAAAAGGACAATCTCTGTAAGTTTAAGAATGTTGCACAAAAGTGGTTTTCTTTCTTTTCCTTTTTTTTTTTTTTCTTAAGAAAGAACTGGGAAATGAGGGAAGTGAGTAAAATTTTAACATTAGCAGATTGTTTGCTTTTATGTAAACAGCCTCGAGGGATTAGATGAGATGCAGTATTCAAACAAGCAGATTTGGTTTCATAATAAATGAGCTTTTAAATTATTCTGACATATTCAATCACAAACAATTTTTTTCCCCAATTCAGAAAAGCTTCTCTGAGTTTTTTTCAATTCATTTGCCTTACATCAGCAAACAACCTTACTCTTCTCCTCAGAAAAACTTACTTGCTTTTGTCCTGAGTCTTGTGATTTCATTTTCATTTACATGAGCCAATCCTATCCTTAGGATTTAGAGATTTATAAACATTTCATCGTAATCTTGATAATGTATTTGTGATGTATTGAATCCAGTCCTAATGAAGGTTTGTTTTAAAGAAATGTAAACAGGGACTTGTTCTCATCTCATGCAATTTGGCAGCAGAGTCTCCTACAGAGAGGAAATGAGCTGTCCCGTAGTTAGTGTCCTGGTCTGGAACTCAGAGATTCCTGATCTCCTCTGTTCTGCTGTAGATTTCCTGAATGACCTGAAATAAATTTCTCTCTAGTTCTGATCCCCCTGTATAAAATGAAATAATAATAATACCTGTTTCCTGGTTAACAGATGATGGAAAATTAAACACAGCTGAAAAGCGCTCGATGTCTCAGCCCAGTTTGCGTGCTTGCTCCACGATGGAGATCCAATCTTGAGAGACACATATTTTGTTCCATTCTAGACTTTGGTCCATGTCCATGTATGATGAGTTTTTTGGGATGTTTTAACATTTCTAATCCCAGCTTCAAAGTCTCTGTGTCTGTTAGATCTGTTAGCCATGTACCAAAGGCTGTACATATGGTTACTGCCAACAGAATTCACAGTTATAGTGGAAAGTGATGACTCAGACCAAAGGTCAATATTCCAATCATAGAATACCAGGCTGGAAGGGATTTTAAGGATTATCTGGTCCAACTTTTCTTGGCAAAAACACAGTGTAGACAAGATAGCCAAGCACATTGTTCTGTTAAATCATAAACTATCCAAATTTAATTAAAAGTCCTAGGTAATTATTTATTTTGCTTACCCTTTGAGCTGTTACCTACTTTAGATAACAGGTAATCAGACAAAGTAGGAAGATAGAAATTTATACTGTTTCCTGTTACATGCACTGAGAAAAAAAATCTACTCACAAGAGAATAGTTATGATAGAATAGTTACATTATTCTCTTGACATTTTGTGAAAAATAATGTTGGACCAGTTAAAGAAAAGACATTGGAAATATATTGCGAAAAATATCATATGCTTATTCCCACTGTATCATGTTTGGCCTCCTAGTCAGGATTTCACTTTTGTCTAACAGTGAAAATAGGAAATAAAACAGAGACTGATAGACTTACTGAGTTACAGTAGCATAACTATAGGTAAAAAATAAATAAACTAATAGTGTAATTTACTTTGGGGATAGAAAGTTTGAGAAGTAGGACTGAGGAAATCTTAACTAAGGAAGAGGTGATAAATTGGTATTACTACATTGCATTGCCAGTTGTAGTTCCCTCTTGCCACACCTCCACTGTAAATGTCACAGCACCACTTTGCAGCAAAGCTATGGGAATAGGAAGGCAGATGGACAGTGGATAATGCTGCATCAGGACCTCTTATCTTACAAACCAAGTGTGTACACAACTAGAGTTAGAGCTGTGAAACCAAGGCTTGCCAGAGTTAGCTCTGCAGCCAGATTAGCAAACCCATCAGCACAGGCAGTGGTGTGCCCCTGGTCTGGGGACACATCAGACACAAGCAGTGCCTGCAAACGTTTCTGTTTGATCCTCAAACCAGCACCACAAACACACCTGCTGAGAGAAATTTCATTTCCTTACAGTATAAGATTCTTTTAGCTGACTAGTTTCTCCTTCTTCTTTCATTTACAAAAGCTTTCCCAGAAAGTGCAGCTACTCACTTATTCACTATTTTCCACAGAGTTCAGTTTTGTTTTCTTTCGGTGACATTCCAAGCCCTGTTTGCTGTTAAGAAAACCTCAATGTGATCCGACACGCTGAACTTGGAGACAGACATAAGTAGGTCTGACAGGAACTCTTCCAAAATGTAATTGAGACTGTTATGTTTTTCAGTGTAGCCTTTTCAAAGATATGCAGCATTGAGTGAGGGAAAAAAAAAAAAAGGTTGCTAATTTACCAAAAGCGACCCCTGCATTGACCATAATTACATATCTAGCCTACCCAAAACATCACCTTCTAACTTTACTCCACATTCTTTATTTACCACATTCTTCATATGAGCTACTCTTGGCAGCTCTGTTTCACCTAATCAAAGCTGTGTTTACTGGGTAACTGCTTCAACATTGTTCCTGTGACAACAATGAAAAATAACAATAGTTGTACACGTTTAATTTGATGGTCAGCATGTCAAATGACAGCTTGAAATGACAAAGCGCTTGAAGAGGAAGGGAAAGATAAGAGGGAGAGTGCCCTCATGGCCAGCACCTAAGTGAGGTATTTCCATTTCCTCAATGCCACAGCAGACAAAGAAAATTACAGTTATTTAATTTGTGCTTGGACAAACAAGAATGGAATTTTTTTAATTCTTATTTTCCGTCTGAGAGTCAAACACTACTGACGTCGATGCAGCAGAATCCACAGCCTTTGCTTTGCTCCACAGGAGAGGCAGCATGGGTCTTCAATCCCACCTTGGACTCCTTTGTGCAGCAACCAAAGGTCTTGTTCATCTCTCTAAATCCTGTTTGTGTTGGGTAATTTCTAACAGCATTACTTCCATTTCTATTCTTTACTACATTATTGTAAGACAAACATGAAAAATTATTTCCCTGTCTTTCATGCTGTCTCCTTCTCCACATGGTATTTTACCTTCACTAGAGACGTAGCTGATCTGGAGATCCCAGTTGAAGATTTTGAAGCTCATACTCCCTGGAAATTGTAATTTTGATAATGACTTGAAATATTAAGTCCTGGTCCGGGAAAACCACTGATTTTAACAAGTTTAAAACTTGTCATTATGTCCTAATCTAAACCACCTGCTCACATTATGTAGCGACAAGTGAACACTACCTTGAAACAGAACATGTGCATCACCTATAGATCTATTTCTATACCCAATCAAAGGCAACCATGAATTCCCAAAAAATATCAACTTTAAAGAGATTCCAATATTAATTCAGTTTGAATTCAAGTTTTTCATAAAGGAAGAAATACATCTAAAACTGCGAAGTACTCTGAATTCTCTGTCCTGCTTGTTCCTCCAATTGATCACATTTCACATAGATTTTCAGGTTCAAATAAAAGCATAATCCTACTGAGTTCCTCTGCAGCTGATGTTTAAACAGAAAACATGCAAATAATTGATATTTTTTTGTGGTTCAGTAGCCAACAGGAAAAAGAAAAAAACAAAAAACCAACAATAACGAAAAAGAACAAGTCAGTGGTTATTGTTTTGGGTCTGTCCCAAACTGAAATGTTTCCACATACTCAGCCAATTAAGACAGATCATTTGAGATTAAACAAAACATTTCATTCAAAGAGAAATAAATCAGACATACTTAGTAATACCAGCCAGCCAGAGTCAGAAAGCATTAAGAAGAAAAGCCTTTGTGTGCCTGCCTCTGTGAACCAGAGGTGCTGATCCCATGGCTCTGGGGTCGCAGAGGACCCACAGGCAGTCCAGGGATCATTCCTGTGCCAGGCCTGGCTACGTAAAGCAGCAGGGCTGGGTTTTGTGGGAACGTGCTGGCTGTGTCCTCTGAACCCATCTCTAGAAGAAACGAGCCAGCTGTGGCCAACTCTCTGCCTGGATCAGTGACTAGTGACATGTTCAGCCTCAGGGAGTTGTTGTCACCTCATGCCTGTGACCTTCTCAGAGTTTCCTCTTCTCAGCTTTTGAGTTGCAGCGTTTTGCTCCTTGATCAAATGAAATAAGGAACGCCACTCACAAGTTTCACCTTTTTCTGTTGGAAAATCATCCAAAATATGGGTTACTTGAGCATTAACACTGCCCTGCACACTCCTAGAAGAAATTTCACTCATCCCATGAGTAGACCAGAGCAGTAGGTTGGGACACTGTGGGAGCAAACCCTGGTTAGCATATAACCTAGGACATGTCCTTCACCTTGTATCGCCTGAAGAAGTGTACTTTGAGAAGTAAATTGTTCACCTAAAAACAGTAGGCCAAAGGTATTGAAGAAATATTCACGTATACATTGTCATCTATGTCTTGAATTCCTTTGGGGTTTAGTGTAGACCAATGCAATAGTCCAGATTTCCTCAGAAGTTATAAAAATTTCTAAATAATTTCACGTTTCTGCTATTTTGGAAAAAATCTGTTCATGTTGTGTCTCCTCCCGAAAAAATAAACAGTCTTTAAGCTTTAGGAGAAGTATGAGAATGATCCTCTTCCTATGCAGCTTTTTCTGGAGAAGAAAAGCCTTGAACTTTAACATATAAATGAATTACCACATAGACAAAAAGCAGCACCCTTAGCAAGGCCAGCAATGGAAGCACCATGCACATGAAGGGTACGTGCAGTACATCTGGTTTTTCAAGGACACCATTCTTTACTGGTCACTTCTTTAAAAATACTTCTGACAGCCAAGTTTTGTCAAACTGTTGAATTAATAAAAACAGAGGGTACTGCATTTTCAAGTTTCATTTAATGCTTGAAGTGAAATGCAGATGTTTGACTCACCACAAACATCAATATTTTGTTTATTTAACAAAGAGGTTGAGGAATTCATGTGCCTCTTCTAGAGCCACATTGCACACTGCTTTCAGAGACTGCTCCTGCTCGTGTCAAACCCTCCTGCCTTGTAAATATTTGGGTCACACTGCCTGCACTGCAGTAATTGCAAGGAGGATTGGGAAGTTGCAGGCCTGTGAACAGAACAAGGTGTGCCTTCACAGCTGTAGGTAGCAGCTGCCTAAATAAAACACAGCAGGGATATGAAGGAAAGAACCTGAATTTCTGCAAGAGGTTAAACAGAATTAATTCACTTTTCCCCCCTCAGGAATAAAATTCAATAGCAATTCAGAGTTGTATAATTGGAATTATCTAGTATCAGGATAAGTCAAAAGTCACAAAGAAAAGATTAAGGTTTTTGAAAGCAGGCAAATTTTCCATTACATTTCAGCTGTTGAAGTCTTTTTGACCCTTTTATCCTGTAGTTTTTCTCTTAAAACCTTATGTAGGAAAAAGCAAGTCCTACTCACCCTGCTTCCTTTGGACAAACTGCTTCTGTTCACAAGACAAAGTGTGTGAATCACATATCATGGAACCATATCACGGATGCATATCACATATTCAGCCTGGAATCTTGAGCTACCAAAATAAATACTAAGTTAAAGGAAAATGTTAGTGGGATTCATCATTTAAAATCAGTGATGGCCCCTGATCAGGACAGCCTTTAACTACCCAAATTATTTCTGCAATGAGATACCACAGTGGTTGAATAGCAGCGCCTTAGTCCTGCTGAAATGTATGAAAAACCCTAGTAAGGTGATAATGCCACTTCACAAGTGTGAGGATCAATCACCAGGATTGTGTCCCTAATTCATATTCACCCTACAAAGCAGTAGCCTCACTCAGCTACACCAGCAAGTGAATGCACTCTGGAACACTACAAGCTTTTGTGTTGGCTTTGCACATAATGGAAATGTTGCTTAAGAGTTGTTGAGCAATCTCCTGCAAGGAAATTTGTAATTATGAGAAACCTTTTCCTAAGGGATTTTCTGTTTTGAAAGATGTTATGCGCTATGATTTGTGAGGTGTTTGAACTTGAAAATCCTTGGGGTAGGGAGTAAAGGCTCTTTGTTTGAGAGCTTGGTTATTTGAGGGTTTTTGGCTGGGAATTTTTCTGCACTGTAAGCCCAATAAATAGGTAATTCCCCATTTTCTTTCCAAACTCTCTTTGTAGCTTCTGTTTTGTTATCACCTCCCTGACTGCACTGATAATCCAAACCCAGCATAAGGTGCATGTTAGGGCATTGCACAATTCCAGGCCCTTTTGGCATGCCACCAGACAGCAGCTGATTCAGACAAAAGTGGAGTCACTGGGGACCTTTTCCTTGACCTCACAGGGCTGCAGGAAGGCCTGAGAAGACCAACTCATTGATCTAGTCATTTCCGCTGTGAATGTCACTGCGAAAGCCGAAGCACACAGATATTAGGTTTACACCCTAGAAATCATGGCAAGTTCACTGTTAAAGGGTAACCTTTGCCTCTTTCTGGTTGTCTCTCCAGTTCCCTGTGTTTTGGGAAGCTAATTCTTTATTGGAGGGTCTGGTTGGGTCTTTTTGTAGCTGTAGGGTGAAGTCCCATTTGGGAATCGTCCAACATGAAAGCATTTAAACAAAAGATATTTGTTCTTTGTCTGGCGAGTTCTTCATCTCAATATGATTCATTCTCTGCTTTGTTTTCTTACATTAATAAAAAATGCAGAGTATTTTTTTGCCTCTCAAATTGCTTTAATTACTTCCTTTCCAATAGGAAATAGAATCTATAGCATCTTTCCCTTCTGATAACACAGCAGAATTCATAAAACTGTAAATAAACTGTCTCTTGTCTGCTTGGGAGGAAAAAATATTGGACTGCTGCCATCTTTTGGTTATGCTCTAAGATAACTGCTGTCAATTAGATGTTGTTTTTCTAAACCAAACACAAGAATAAAATATTCTAAAGACATTTGTGACTTTGTGGTTAAAAAGTGAATTCTCTTGATAAATACAAATCCGGGAATATTTTCTCTGTCGTCACTAAAGTTTCAGAAGCAACTTAAGTGTATTTGTACAAGGATATGTGGGAAGGCCTGCTTGAGGCAACAGAATTTCAGGATGCTTGAAAATAGTACATTTTAGATTTTCTAATTGCAGACTAATTATTAAATAACCTGTGATCTTTGGTTTTTGAATTTCATTCTTTGCTTTGAGAAGTTATTTTAATTTCACCACAGCCATAAATACACATAAACGTATTTTCTGGAGTCTTTACCAATTTTTCCATATAATGTTTGGGATTTAATATGCCCCCACAGACCTGAATTATCAGAAGTTTTGAATAATGACTTCTCTGAGCCATCCACATTAAATGGCAACACATGGGCATAGTTAAAGACTAGAGAGCAAGTAAGCACATGCTCCCCATTGGTTTTGCCTTTACGTCAGCTGATGAGCAATGACTAAAACTGCAGACTTCTATCACTGCTCCAGCTTTCTCAGACTGTAAATACATTCACAGCTGTTTCATTTAGGAGACCAGAACACAATGAATGCAAGGAATACAGTTGACAAACAATTTAGCAGCTGAATTTCAGGCAAGCTGAATAGCACACAAATTACCACGCCAGCTGGAATGTTTCAGAAAGTGTTCAGGAAGATGTACACAAACTACTTCTCTTAATTTCAGTGAGAAATCAAGATGAGAGCCTCCTACTTCTTGGCAGTCACTTGATAAACAGCAGAACTGATAAAAAAAATATTGCAATGACGCCGTGGTTTCTTGAGATTGTGTGTAATTCCTCAAGTCCACACTATCTGCAGCTGGAATTTCACAATATAGGGATAGAACATATTTGTCATGCTCAAGGTGTGGAATATTTCCCACTTAGCCCTTAGCAAAATATAGTCCACCATGCAGCCAGCAGGTAGCTCTGGTTAACCCAGAAAGATGTGTATTTGGTACCTATAGCCCAGCTGAGATAGTAATGACCCCAGATAACTGTAGGCAAGTGTGGCCACCTGATACACCTTTTGCACCCAAAATCAGCAGGACAAGTTAACACTATTCAGTGCAGAAAATCATTTATATCATTATGGAGCAGTTCAAAAGAGCTGATCAATGCCAAAAGTATTTCCAAGCTACCTTTTTAGTGTGTCTGGAATATGATGGAGTTAGTTTGATCATTGTTATCAAACATTTATGTTAAGTTAGTGCCCAAAGGTACTAATCCAATCAGTTGTAGAGCTGCTTCTGTTTGGTAGTGCATAAACACGTCACCTATATCCTATATCCTGCCAGGCTTACAGTCTGCTTGATCAGGACATTTTTATTTCATTCATGAAGCTATAAAATTTATACTAACTGAACCTTTGTGTCACCGGTGGGCAACCTGTTGCACACAGGTCAGATATGACAAACAGTGCTGCAGTCAGTGGTACACGAGCACAAATACATCGGCAATAACTGTGGAAAAGCTTCTGAATGCCACAAGGAGCAAGGTACAGAAAATGACCTGAAGGGATTAGGGTAAGAGGCAGGGGAATATTGTGCACAGACATAAAAAGCTTTTCCGTCTCAAATTAGTTCTCTTACCTCTATCTGGAAGCTTTTCCAAAACTGACATTTAATTTCAAGGCTCAGAAATTTTGTTTCTTCCTAGGTAATTACTTTCTCTAGTAATAAATTTAATAATAATAAAATTAAACACAGCAAAAGATCTTTAAATATCCCAAAAAATTAGTAGGAAGCAGGCTCTAGATACAAAGTACTGCTCTATCCCAACCTGTGTGGAGATATGAAACTCACTCAAAGAAAGGTGCTGCACAGAAAATGCCAGCATGCCCTTAGGAAGACACAGGCTGAAAATATTTACAAAGTATATTACAGTCCTATAATGTATTACTTGTAGTGATTTCAGTGTATATGAACACATGTATTTAAATTCATCATCTTCCTGATCCATTTAATGGCTCCATGTGCTCCAGCCAGACCAAGGAGGCTGCTGATGACATGCAAACAGGAGAGAACTCCAGATCCAGATGTTCATGCCCAGCAGCAACACCAGCTGTTTAGAAAATAACATCTTTGCCCCTTTGAACAGGACAAAATATGTTGTACAATGATCAAGGACATGAAATAAATGTATTTCATGAGAAGTTTTCAGTGTCACTTCCCAGGGTATAATTGTGATTTATATAGTTGAAAAAAGTTCTACCAGTGGAAGAACAGCATTTTGAGGTGGCAGCTTGTTATGCTACAGAGGAATAAATAGTCCATGCTCACTGTCAAATGCAAAATGATATTGCACGGCATTGAAAAATCAGAAAGCAGACTTGCTGCTAATTTCAAACTTAAAGAAGGAGGAGTTCAATTTATCTCTATGTGGAATGAAGGCTTTGATGATTTTCCTCTTTAATTTCAATAACAACTTTCATGTAATATTTTCATGTAATAGAAAAGAAGCCTTTTGATATCAAAGTGGCACTTAATTATCTAATTTAAAGCATTACTCAGGCAGCACCACAGAGATCATGTTTGCTTCAACACAGGAGTGTGTGTGAATTTACCAGATTGTGTTGTGGGTTTCCCCACAACACTCACTGGCCACAGCTGGTGCAATGGCCTATGCCTTCAGGACAGAAATAAGTTTGATGTGTGTTGAATACTAGAAATTAGATGGTTTATAATACAATTTTCACTACTTTAAACTATTCAAGTATTGCCTACAACTTCATAGGTCTATAATCAATCAGTGAGTCAATTAAACAGAGTGGCTTTGTGGCATGTCTGCAAACAGGGCAGGCTTAGCCACTGTTTTGAGTAATGACAGCTGACATTGATGGCATTACTGTGAGGGAAAGCTACCCAGACCCACAGATGCAGGAAATGCTGAACACAGCTTAGGATAAAATGTGGAAAACGAGAGAGCCATTTGCAGCTCTCAAATCTTTAATGTGGCCTGATTTCAAGTAATGGCTGCATTCCTCTCCCTTTCCCACAGACCCCAGACTGAGTTAAGGAAAAATATGGTTTAGGGAAAAATAATTTTGGTATTATTGTGTTAACTACCTGTTACCCCTTCTGGGAGGACTTGTCAGTGTTCCAGATCTCAGAGGTACAAAAGGACTGACTGGGGCTCCCAAGCATATCCTAGATCTATACAAAACAAACAGACAAAAGCAAAGAGCAGTACACAAATACATGATATTTTCCTTCTCAATATTTCCCATATTCATATCCTCTAGACTGAGTAAAGCTCTAGACACACTGGCACTATTATTTGTGACAGTGCTTTTTTTTTTGTTCTACTGCTACTCAGGGCTTTGCTGCCAGTGGCTGATCTAATATTATCTGTTTGGGGGGGTATATAAGTACTTGTTCAGCTCCTTCCCAACCTACTTTTCTCCCTCTACATCTAGAATTCACAGGTTCCCTTGAAGATTTTGGCTCATTTGTCTGCATTTGTAGCAGAGCAAATACAAGTGTCCGTCTCTTATATGTATTCTAGGTGAGATTTTGTCCTGCAAAAGGGATTTGAACCTGTTTAGTTTGTTTCCTCTAGAAGTTCTCTCTTAGAGAAAGGAAGTCCAAAGTAAGCACAAGTTGGACTCTGTAGATTGAGATACTGGAGTTCCAGTTGTAGTCTTTCCACTGACATGCTACATATAAAAAGCAGTTTCATCATTTAACCCAACCAGAAACAGATGCAGAGCAAAACTGCTCCTGATTGTGGCCCAAAATTAAAAGGAAAATGGAAATTACTCCATCTATGTCCCTCAGAGCACTTAAGTTTTGTGGAAACCTTTTCCTATATGAAATGTGTCCTGAGAGTAAACCACAACCCATGCTACAAAATCACAGTGATATACAATGATGTTTGAACGAAAAAATTTCCAGGAAAGAAAAGCATTATGCAAACTTCAGAGCTCTTTCTGACCACAAGTGAAACCCCACATTTCTCCTGGTGACAGCAGGGTTATGCATCTGTACTTACAGAAGGGTGTAAGAAACAACTGTCAAATGTAGCTGACACTGAAGCAAACACCTCCAAATACAGGGGGTGGGAGGGAGGAGAGCAGAGGAACATCCAAACATCTGTAACTGTTGGAAGTACCAAAAAAAAACCAGTATCCCCCAGAAATATATGTCAGGTCTCAGCTAATAGGAAAATGACAGAAAGTGGAGCCTGGAAGGACCGCAAGCAGCAGTCTAGACCTTTGCTCTGTTTGCCAGCTCTGTAGTGGCTGATAGCACAAATAGCTTCTTCCTAAAGATGTCCCAGTCATGGCCTAGAATTAGCAAGTTCTGAGGTTGCTAATTTTAAAATATTTTAAACTGAAGTATTGAGCTGTAAAGAGCAGGGTTATGGCCTACCTCTACCAAGCAGTTATCTTTTTTTCAAACCTCTGTATTTTAAAAGATGAAGGCTTGCCAACCTCTTTATATAACTAGCACTCATGGGACATCATTCCTATTTTTTCCTGATATAACTGGAAACCAGTTATATCAGGAAAAAATAGGAATGATGCCCCATGAGTGCTAGTGAGCACAGCATGCAGCCCTTTCACAGAGTCAAAGTTGTTCCTTCCATCAGCTTGAGTGAACACAGGGTTTTTAACATATTAATAGAAGCAGACTGTACTGAAAAACTCAAAATATTGCAGAGAACACCACAGTTTCTAAAGGATGCCATTTACATGGCATTACGAGAGTACAAAAAAAAAGGAAGAAAATTAAGAAATACAATTGCAAAACAAACAAACAAAGAAATGTGGAAGAAAATTACTGTCAGAGGATGAAGCATTTTGTATTAAAGGATCATATTTGTTCCCGCTTGCTTCTGAGCAAATCAAGGTCTTCTGTGCTCCTTTGCAGTGGTGCCTACAGAACTGTGATGGATTGGCCAGAATCAGACTCCTTGGAGCTCTTGGGTGGGAGCACAGCAGAAGGCAGAGGGGCATCAGGGGCCTGAGCAAGCATCCTGCACTCCAAGGCTCTGGACAATCCTAGGCTTCATCTCACACCAAAGGCTGCTGCAGCCTCTGGAGCAGAGCACAGGCAGGCAGAAACACCTTGGGTTTGTCATTATTGCAGAGGATTATCACACATCTTCCAAAAGCACACGAGGGGCTGCTGCTCTCTCTCGGCCCTGTGTGGCAGACCTTGCTGGTAATGCACCGTGAAAGGGAACTGCTCTGAAAACAGAATATTGCACAACAGCATTCCTCTGCTGTGGTACTGATTGGGTGCCAATTATGTATCATTAATATTGTGTTTGGATAGCAGATCAGGCAGACTCAGCTAAAATAACACAGCTTGTTTTACTAAGTCTTTGTGTAAATAAAACCATTGTACTGCTCATATTCCATACTTATTGCTTCTCCCTGTGGGCCTGATTCTGCTTTTCCTCTACTCAGTAAGAACCATTTCCATAAGTTTTTCATTAGTTTCACAATGTACATTTCACAAGATACAATAGTCACAAATTTGACCTTTCTCCAGCCATTTTCTGCAAAAGGTCTCTCATTCTCTGCAAGATACAACCATTTGTTCATCACTTTCCTTGAAGGCTGAATGAAAAAGACAGAGATCATGTGTCATTTACTTTGGTATATACAGAATTCTTCCCCAACTCCTAAAAGCAATGCCATGGCACACCAGGGATCCAGAAGGACTAGTGGTGCTCTTGTCTTGTCAAAGTGCAAATGGAGTCCAGAGTCAGAGCAAGATGAAGATACATGACATCCCAACCAATTTGCAACTGAACTATTAGACATCAATGGGGAAAAAATCTAAGTAAATTTAAATTATTAAGTCACTCACTAGTAACTATTATCAAACCAAGAACTTTCTCATACATTGCTAAATAAATCAATAGGCATGCATACCTAATGTCTGTACTGACCGTTTACCCCAAATCTGGACAGAGTAATAAGCACAGCTGGCTTTTTGGAGGGGCTACCTGCAGGTCAGTAGGCTGGATCAGCCATCCAGCACAGAAAATATCTTTTGACCATGAAACCTGCCTGTACAGATTTCAGTAAGTAGCATCTACAGAGTTCAGAAGGTGTGCATTATTCTTGCAGAATTCCAAAAGGGAACCAGGAACACAGAGTAAAGAAATCTAATATCGACCGACTCCAATCACACAGTTAGCACACTCAATAACCGTGAAGAACTGCTGACTACAAACATTTCAAAAACATTTGTTAAACAGACATAGGAGAAATAAACAAACATTGGAGAAACAGTTTGCCTTTGTCCTACAGCATACAGAGCATTGCTGAGCGTGTCCCCACCTTGTAATTTGGTAACTGTTGTGGCAAGAGGTGCTTAACTTCTCATTGCATGGGCACTGCTTTCCAAAGGGAGAGTTTGCTGTAAGGAGTTTAAAGATTGAAATGCTGGAGGCTAACCATAAAGCACACAGTAAAATCCTTCAGCACAAGCATAAACTCAAAATTGCAAACCAAGTGACCACTCTAGGGAATGCATGGGACTTGGCAAGAGTAACATTTATAGCTGTGATATAAAATTAGACCCCAGGCAGACTCTGGTTTGTATCAGGAATCATTTGTTCTGCTTTTTCCACTGACAAGAACTGAAACATAAGCATTGAGTTAGGCTTGCTCAGTCAACTCCCAAATCTCACAATATACAGAAAACTGAAAAAAAATCACATTAAATCAAAACAATTTGAGAGCTGTATTGGGGTGTCTCCAATACAGCCTTGGATGTACCGTTCAAGCAAGAGCATGGGGATGCATCCTGCCTAAATACGATTAATGAATATTAATGGAATCACCCAAAAAACAGCCAATACACAAAGTTGGTCAGACTCAATGGACATGAGTCCCAAAAAGAAAGAGATGAGGAAAATAAATGTCATAATCTTTAAAATACCAAATTCTAGATTATTGTGCATCTGTTCAGATTTAGCATTACACAGGTAAAAGGTAAAGTTACTTTAACACCTATTTCCTTCTGCATGTTTCTGTCTCAAATCCTTCCCCCTGTCCTGACCACCAAATTTCCAGGTTTTTATCTTTCAAGCTCCTCCATATAATTAATTTTCAAAAAACTTTCCATATATGTTTTTTTAACTTGTCTTTACCACTAACCAGCCTTTTTTTCTCCCATACATTACAAAAAAGTTATATCATGCCACCTGTAAGGCAGTAAAAAACTCATACATCAAATGCAACTTGAAAAGGAATAAAAAAACTTCACTACCTATTAAAATTAAACTTTTGGACAAAATAATCTTTCCTGAAAATATTTTGCATTGCGAGTCAAGTCTTTAGTTCTCAGTCAAAGACCTTAAATGTGGTGACTCTCTTCAAGTCAAGTTTATATCAAGCTAGAATCTTGCATGATATTCAGGTGCACTTTGCTACATTTTTGTCCAGACAGTGGACAATAGTGGCAGAGTGATTCTCTCTTTCACTCATGCCATGTCAGGCATAGAGACTGTCTTCTGGACAGCTGTTCACACTCCTGGAGCAATTACAGCAATTCATGATGAGCAAAAATTAATGTATTTCAAACTGTTCTTGGTACAATTTGGCAGTTAGGAAGTATTTCCAGATCATTTCAGGTATTTCAGATAGACAGATTTAATTCTGGGTTGCTGTTGGAGATTTCAGCATGCCCCATGCTCAGATGTTACATTTCTAGCAGAGATGATGAAGAGATTCCATTTGTAAATATTAAATTTCTGCATTTGGTAATCTGAACCATATTAAAGTAGAATATATGTTTCATACAGAATTTGATTAACATGGTTGTTTCAAGAAGAGTAAATACTCATACATCTTTCAAAATCTTTTCATAAACAGTGAAGAAAAGGATTGTTCTTAACTGCAGGATGAAAAATGAGATAAAAATGATGAAGTGAAGTAAAATAACAGAAAGGTTAAATTTGAAAGCATCTAAAAAGGAGTTAAAAGAAGTTTTTAGCAGCTATTTATGGCTACTGGATGGCAAAGCATAGGCTACTGCAAAACAATTTTCTCCTGAAAATACTCACCTGTATGCTACAGAAATTAGACTTGTTTCCTGACACACCATCCTGAGCAACACCCTGAGTAGATATAAAAAATCTTCTGTCTAAAGTTTAGTCAAAACCATGTTGAATTTGTCTACTGTGTCACAAAATTTATTCCAGGAGCCTACAGAGCACTAGAGAAGTCTGTTCTTTAAATATGCTTTAATTTTGTTTGACAAACATAATCCTCCTGCAGTGACGTGTTGTAACACACAAATGCAGCTAGTGAAGCAAAAGGAAACATGGGGGAAAAGTTCAGCTGAAGAAAAATACTAAGACAGCATCTTAAAACCCATATACAAAGGAAAAATAAGACCAAGGAACAGAAAATGTTAAAATGAATTTAAAATCTAGCAGGAAAATTCAGCATCTCTACCTTCAGGACATGTGTTAAACATATATGAAATTCAAATGCATTTTTAATGACTCTATTAACTGTATGTAGGGAATTTTTAGGGGTGTTTTTTTTTGGGGGGGGGAGTTAGGTTGGTTATTTTGTATGTGGTTTTTCATTTTCTGGGTTTTTTGTGTTTGGTTTTTTTAGTGGAACATTTGTAAACAAAATCCCAGACTCAGAAAAAAGATCCATCTGGATCCCACACTGCCCAATTTGCCTTCTCAAATTAGACATTTGCTTCTAATCACAGTTGTCAAGCTGTAATAAAGACAGAAGAATAAGAACTTTTAAACAATGCATATGGCCATGTAATAATTTTCTTTTACCTATAGAACCTTGCCTTCAGATCCTCCCAGGTAAGGAAAATGAACGTGGAGGTTTTTGTGGCCTCTCAGAAAAATCAGTTTTGTAATTTTTCTACCACACAAGTTAGTTTTTAAATTTGTGCCTCTGTTCCCCAAGTTTTAGCACCCTCACATGACATTTGTGACAGATCTGATTGGTTTTTGTGTCATTTAGAATTACACTTGATCAACAGAGAAAAGGCACAAGATCAACAAGCTCCAACCGTAAGCTAA
Source organism: Motacilla alba alba (assembly GCF_015832195.1). Classification (NCBI taxonomy): domain Eukaryota; kingdom Metazoa; phylum Chordata; class Aves; order Passeriformes; family Motacillidae; genus Motacilla; species Motacilla alba. Next base: position 11,923,216 of record NC_052023.1, on the reverse strand, counting down.
AAGAGAATGAAGCAGTGAATGGAGCTCTTTCATGGCCATGAAGAAGCACAAATAAAGGAAATTATAATTCAAACTGAGCTACACTTTTGCTTTGCATGTTTCTTGCAATGAGATGAACAAGTGTAGTTTGGGACCTTGGCATTCTGTCACACTCTACGAAGAAAGATAAAGGCAAAAATGATGTAAAAGGAATTAAAATATTAGGTGCAGGACTGAGAAAAAACATGTTAATATTTCCTCAGAAATACTGAGGAATATGATCTCTTGTGGCAGAGCAGAAGTCAGACTACAGTTCATTTGTTTTTATTGTTCACTTCCATGGCTTGTAATGGCAGAAGGATTCAATCTAGTGGACACACATCCTAAAATATGCAACTCCTCACAGTATCCTTACTACAGCCACCTGAGGAATAAGCAACAATTTCCTTGAACATGGAACAATTGTAAATTAACATATAGTAGCCAAGCACAGCAGTAACACAGTAATAACTATCTGTTTCCCCATCCCAGTTAATGAATTCCTGAGGGCAAGCAAAATAGCTTACGGCTGATGGAGTTCTGAGGGCTGAACATGAATCATCCCCTGCCTCATCAGCATCCTGACTCATCTTCATTGTGCACAAAACACTGTTATTTATTTATTGCCCATCTCTGCAGCACACGGGTGCCAGTTTACAGTCAGTGTGCTGGCTGGCAGACCTGGACAGCACGGGCTCTGCCCAGGTCAGAGAGCTGTTAGATGTCCTTGTTGTGAGCACCAGCTTCTTCTGCTCTGCTTTGTCCTTTCCCTCTGCTGCTGTCACTCTGGCAGTCGCAGTAAGTGGCTGAATTGGTCACTGCTCTCCCATTGTTCAGGATTCTGGGTGAAGTCAGTCATGATGCAGAAGTGGGAGCTCAGCCTTACAGATAAGCAGCAGGCAGGAGGGAAAATGGGATGGGATTTGTGGGTAACACAGCTCCAAATGCTCTCATTGTTATCAGCTACCATTTTTGTATCATCAAAGCCAGTTTCTTTTGTTTCTAGGTGTATCATTCATATGCATTTTATTGGGAACTGAGCTTTTGAGCATTTCCAATGCATTTACCTTTCACCAGAAAATTGCATTCTGCATTAAATCATTCATATAATTACTAGTCATAAGTAGTTAGAGAGCTGCTTTTTCTCTATACAAATCCTTTTGCATTTCCTTTGGCAATGCTCCTCTCCTATGCAAACAAAGATATCCACAAAGAGAACATTTTACTTCCTAAAAAATGGGCAACACACCATACCAAGGCTGGATTTCTGGCCTTTTCTACAATTTAGCATCTTTTGTTTCTTTTGGGTTTTTTTGAGTTAAGCTTCTCGGCCTTCAAATTTCAAATCAGTTGAGATACATACTTCAAGGTAGAGATATCTTCACTAAACATGCTAAGTATCTGAAAAAGCAAACAAACAAAAAGCCCCAAACAAATAGGAATAATAAAATCATTTCAGTTGGGAAAGACCTGTAAGATCATTGAGTCCAACCATGAACCCAGAACTGTCACATCCACCACTAAAACATATCCCTAAGTGCCAAATCTACACATCTTATAAAAACCTGCAGGGATGGTGACTGATCCACTTCCTAGGCAGCCTGTTCCAATCCTTGGCAACCCTTCTAGTTAAGACATTTTTCCTAATATCCAATCTGAAACTCTTCTGTCAGCTTTCAGTAGCTCATATTCTTGGGGGTATCTGAATTCTGGAGTGCTCTGCATAAATAGTTCTGATTTGTTTCTATGACAGGAAAATCCTGCTGAGCTTATTGAAAATCTTTAAGTATCACATTCAAATATGTCAACAGATACCATAGTTAGTCACACACATGCACATTAAAATCTCAGTACACTCCAGACTGGAGCACATTCAAAAAATTTCGATGTAAAGTCCTCCAGGCCTTAGAAGAGACACTGACAACCCACAAATACGAGTTCACTGGAAATGGTGTATGTGCAAGTAATTATTTCCCACACAGAAAATGCAAGAAATCTTACTGACTGTTCTCTGTGATTTTGAAGCCTGGAAATGAAGCAACTATTTAAAACTGTTGAATAAAACCAAAATTTCAACAACAAAAGAAAAAATCCTGTAAGATTCACTGTGTGACATTTTTGCATTTTTTTCTTTCAATTTTCTTTTCTCCTTACTTACTTGCTTCAAACAGCATGACCTCCATTTTCATGTTTTATTACAAAAACCTAAGAGCCAAAGGGTTATTCCAGTTATCTCAGTTAAAAGATTTGAAAGGGCACACAAAAAATCACAGTTAAAGGAGCCCTGAAATTCCTGTGGTGAAATGGCAGCAATCTGGAAAGGGACTGTACTGGCACATAGCTCCATTAAATCTCTCTGGTCCCCCATCAATGCATCATTATTTAATTCCTCCCACAGAGGCAAGGACATGGCTCTAGATGCAGAATTTATTTGTTTTAAGAATGGCTTCTGTCTGCATTTAATTACTTAAGCACACAAAATGTCCTGTCACCTGAAGAGTGTCACCCTATCTGCTGGTCCTAAAGGCAATATAGGGAGAGCTGTTTGGAAAGAAACACTTCTGCAGCAAGCTGTTGGGCAAGGACATGACACGTAGAGGATTCTCGGGAACACAGTTAGGTTGTACATTCTCTTCCATCCTTTATCAGTGTGTCTCACATGGAGGTAAAACAATACAAAGGGAGCACATCAAACACCCACGACTCCCCAAGAACCTTCTGACTTACAACCATTCACACAGTGAGTTCTCTCTTATTTCCAGGCACCAGAGCAAGGGACCCCACTGGGACCCTAATGCCAGAATTTATAGAGCCAATTTCTTCTTCACCTTTTAGCTGTCTCAGTACTTACTGAGATATATCCCCAACACCTACCTGATACTTTGGAACAAACAAAAGCTGACCAGGAAGTTTTCTGACCACAATTCACTGTCACAATACAATTTAAAGGTTATCTTGCAATAAAAATTTAACCTATTCCTTTTCAGCAGGAGGAAGACTCTGTTCTCTCCCATTCAAGCCACTGGCAAAATTCAGAATTCAGAAAATTATATATTATTTACAAGAGTGCAATTTTTTTCTTCTCTTCAATTTTTTTTTTTTACTATTTTTATATTTTGGCAATAAGAACACCACAGTGCACAGAAAAAAAAAAAAAGTACAGCTATAGGAATTTTAATTTGCCTATTGAGCTACTATAAGTTCAGAGCTATATCATATCCTATTATATACACAGTAGCAGACAAAAATTGAGCCCAGTAATCCTGTGGAGTCTTCAGACACTGAAAAAGGTTATAGATCTCTTGAATCAGCAGTTCAAAATCTATTTTTCATTCAGTTTCAAGTTCAGATTAAGGTAACCTTCTACTGGGGACATCAGAAAGAAAATTTTCTTTTCTTCATGAGTAAAGAACTTCCTGTACATATTAATATATGCCACAACTCCAGTAAGTCATATATCCTGCTCCTGAAGTTTGGAGAATTTTTTTTCTTACTGTCATTTCGGAATGTGTTTTCTTTCAATTGTTTAATTACAACCAGAGGAACCACATTTTGGCAGTTTTAACTCCCTGGTTTCTGCAGTAACTTCTTACATGACATACCAGTGGAGAGGAAAGCAATAAAATGTTTTTTTAAAAGCTAACATACCGTTATCGGACAGAAGTTAATGCAAAGTAAAGGAACAGAATTGCTGTGTGTCTAAGAGAACTCAAAGACACAGTTAGGGAAGTTAATGTAATGAGACATTATTAAAAAATACACATGGTTCTCAAGAGCTTAAAGACAGTCGACAGCTCTTACCAATCTGAGGTGAATCTTCAAATGAAGCTTTATTGAGCAATTTCCTGGTGAAAAAATTCCAAGAGCCAGAGAAGGCAAAGATTTATGCCAATTTTTGAAGATAAACCATTGATTTGTTTATTGGTTTATTGGCAAAAAAAGTAATTTCCCATCACATGAAACATGGTAAATTATTCTAATAGAGACAAAGAGGTAAAACAATTGTATTATTTTGCAGAATAAAATTTTAATGTTTGAGGTTGATCTAAAATTTTCAGTTTCATTTTCATCCATTTTTCCTTGGTAATAAATATATTCCTATTGGCTGACAAAAACTAATTCAGAATTTCCCTTTTTCTAAATGTTAAAAAGGTGACAAGCACCTACATTTCCAACTGTGAGTTTCTGGGACTGCGTGTGTGCAGTGACTGCACACAGAAATGCTCAGAGCTCAGCAACTCTGGGGTAAGGTGCTCAATTACTCACTGAAAAAGGCTGATGTAAATTGGGCTGCAGGAGCCACGTGTTCCAAGAGCTTGGCTCAAAGCACTTCTGCCCAGGACTGTTTGTACTGGCACATAATTAGTTGGTTATATTGCTCCTCATCTAAACTCGGTGTCTGCTGCAGAGTTATGCCCTCCACACTCAGTGTTTCCTTATCTGCTGTGCTCTTGTTCCTTATTACTGAGTCCTGAGCACTCCATTCCAACTGCCAGCACTAAATATTATTTGTGCTATGTAGACCATAAAAGCAGGTTCAGTCCCTTCTGCGTTCACTGTCTGCCTTCACCTGGTGATCTATGGTTCCACTCAGAAGAGAATTGCTACTGAAGAGGTTCCTAGCTTGTGCTATAGCACCTATAAATATATATCTAGCTATATGCATGCTCTACACGTCTGTGTCTACATATATCATGTACCTTTCAAGGTAACTGGATGGATAGTTCAGTACATAATTTGCAAACATATGTTGTGATAAATTATGCAAGATAAATACTTCTTTTAAAGAGGAATTTAAAGAAAGAGTGTTCAAATGCAAAAAAAGATAAACAACTATTTCTATTTTAGCCATTAGCAGACAAAATTTAAGCATTAGGTGCTGGAAGTGTTTTATCCATAGAATTTTAGCATTTTATGTAAAATATCATCATTACAGGATGTCACTTTAAATTATTTAGAATTTTTTTTAATTACTGAGTATTTTCAAAATTATTATTTTTTCCCTTTTTTGGCATGAAAAGGCCAATTTTGACATAGTAACACATTAAAAACTTGATGAATGGCTTAGAAAAAGAAAGCATATTCAGGATTTTGTACTTCTTTATATTTAATACTGTGGATTGGAAATTGCCAAATCAACTAAAAAAACTTCAGCAAACAACACAGAGTTATGTGTATAGAAAAAAAACTAATACAAGGTCACATTTCCACTTGATTTATTCAGACCATTTTTAAAAGTCACTTGACTTTCAGTTAACAAGTGTAGGCAGTGTATGGTCACTTAATTGCACAGGAACTAGGCAGATTAGCATTGGCAGTCCTTGATTATGAAACCAAGTCATGAAATAGCATTAACCTTTATTAAGTGCTCTTAAAGAAGAAGAGTGGAAAAATGGGTAATTTAGCAACAAGGCAAATGCTGCCAGAGAGAACACAGACAAATATTCCAACAGTCCATCACCAGCCTCTACAGTACCAGGACTGTGCACTCTAGGAAGAATAGCCAGTACTGGAAAGAAGCAATAAGTAAAGGTTTATACACCTATATAAATCTGTTCTGCAGCATCTCTTTAGACATCTTCAAATAAAAGCCAAATAGTTGTGAAAAGTTGCCACAAGGATATTTTTGAAATTTGCCTGCAGCAGACTCTTTAGTAATTGAGGTAACTAAGAAAGCAATAAAAAAGGCAATGAATTCATTTAGAAAGTGTATCAAAATTAAAATGATTAAATAAAAAACTGAGGTTTCTCTGTAGGTTTCCTAGTTTAGTCAGAAGAATTTATAATAAAAGGAAATCTGCATTTTGAAGAAGTCCCTGGCAGTTAGAGGTTGCAAGGAGCACTGTTGCCCATCCTTTGCTTCATTTTGCATTATTTGAGCTTACACAGTCATTACTAATGCACTAATAATGAAAAGATGTCTCTAAATTGTAATATGCTTCCCTTCAACAGAGAAATTCCATCCTCAACTCTAGCAAACCACACTATGAAGGCCAGCTGCCCTGCAGCACCCTCCCCAGCCAGTCAGCACATCTGGCTCTTAGTCACACTTAGCAGTTACTGGTTTTAGGGAGGTTTTTTCACTCTGATGAAAAAAGTGCTTCAGCACTTAGCAGGCATCCCCTCAAACAGAATTCTGCCAGAAGAAAGGGACCAAGCTTTGCTTGTTGTGCTAATCCTCTTCCACAGCTGTGTCCCAATGTCCAGACTGGGATCAGTGTGCACCAGTTCTCCCACCCATGGGGTCTGCTACACTGCACCACCCAGCCCTTCCTCAGGGCTGGTTCCCCAAATTCTGCAACTACCTTGTCACAGGTGAGTAGAGCGAAGCAGTGCTGACTGCTGCAGCGGCCAGAGAATTAGACAGAGCCAAGCTGGATGTCCCTGAGACAGCTGCAAAGAGAGCTGTGTGCAGGAAAGAGTAATTCTGCAGCTGAGGAGCCAGAGGAGGAGCTGTGGCAGCACTGTTCTGTGCCTCCCAGTACTCTTAGAAGCAGGATGGTTCATCTGACAGGATGCCTGCAGCATTATACTGCACTGCTGGCCACTGAAAATCCACAAACTCCCTCAAATCCACAAACGTATCAACTTACAGCCAAACATTTTAATTTGGGCAGACCTTAGGAAGGAATTACATCCAAAAACTATGCAGGATGAACATTTACAGATTTCTTGGCTATTCACACTATTCTGCATTCAGGAATTCTCTGCAGGAATAGACAATTTAAATCAGTGTTTCATTAATAAAATTGAACGCAAGGAAAGAAAAACAAAACCACAAGAAGGATAGAAATACTTTGTTAGCCTAAAAATGCATGTATCCCAGACTGACTGGCTAAAGTTTATTTACTTAGATTCTTGTGAATTTTATTGAATTTATCATTCAATAAAAGGTATCAGTCTTTTTGTGCTGTAAGGAGGACTGTCATCAGGAGAAGCCACCTTGGATGCAGCTGTCACATCCTTGAAGATGCAGCCATAGACATCAGTGTGTGCTGGCAACTCTTAGATGATATAAGCTCTCCAAGAATAATGAATACATAACCTTGGTACTGGACATGACAAAACCTGGGTTTTGCTCTTATTTTGTAAGCTGTGCTAATTAGATGAAACTACTCTGTGTACACAAAGCCTTTTTACCTCACCTCACATCATTGTTTTACTGAGTAGACAGTTCAGATTATCTGTGTTTATACTGCCTGAAACAGGAACATTATCTGATATTCCTTCCCTTTTCCCTGTAACAGATCCCAAGTATCCTCCTGGTACTATTAACATTGCCTCTGCTAACAACCACAGAGAGGACAGTGGAAAATAACCAAGATGTTTACTGTTGTATCTGAACAAGGACTCGTTGGCTCTGTTTTGCTTGTAAAAAAAGAGAATTGCCTGATCCAGACGTGGCTTGTCATGATTTTATTTTACACACAAGCTGTGTATGTCAGAAAATCAAAGAGGTTTGAAAACCCCAACCAGAGCTACCATCTGATCAGGGCAGCTTAGTTGTCCTTCTGGACAACTTCCTTCACAATACTTGGTGTGAAGAGCACAAAGGAGAAGGATTTTACTTGCCACATTTTGGTCATATTAACAAGTCTTTTAAGAAGCAGATTCATCTTCCACCTGCAAATGATAGTCTGGAAATGGAGCAGGTGTAGTTTTACCACTTTATAATGTCTCTGGGAGAAGGATGATAACAGAGACATTTGCTCTGCACAGATGCCACCTCCTGTAACAGAAGGACAATGATGGGATGGTGACCACTAGGCTGATACATGTCCCATGAAATCCATTAGTAGTTACACAGCATCTTTAGGAGGTGTTTTCTGGAACAGGCCCCAACACCCCCATGTAGTTTCATAACAAATGGAGCTACATAAAAACTGTGGAGTGAATTCAACCACTGAAATCACTGTCCTCAGAGTAACATGAAGTATTATGCACTTCAGCTTTCCAGCAATATCATTCAGCATCTCTCATTCTGAGTGATAAGGTTTAGTGGTTTAGGGGTTGCAGTGATAGTGCTGGGTTGTTGGCTGGACTTTATCTTAAAGGTCTCTTCCAACCTGATAATTCTATAATTTTATTATTCTCTCCTCACATTTATGTTTGACTCTTTTAATTTCTGGACAATTTGCCTGTCGAGGTACAAATCAGATTGCATCTCGCTATCACAGCGGTTTCCCATCCCCTATCTGAAGCACAAATATTTCTTTTAGCCTTTAAAATTTTAGAGAAGCATCTTCCTTTGATGCCCTGAAAATTCATGTGATATAACACAGTGCCCACCTTTCCCAAACAAAGATGAAGTTTCACTGAAAAGTTTCCCACTAAACTGCAATTTTCAGTACAGTTGGGGATCTGCAATAAGAAGATGAATACACCAGATTAGACTACAAGTTACTGCACAGCTTCAGCAACCTGCACAGGTTAGATCTCTGCACAGCAAACCATAGGTTCAGCAGCAGGATGCACTGTGCAGACTCAGAGTCAGAAACTGAAGAGCCCTTGGGTGCTGCTCCCGAGGAGCTGCCACCACGCAGCAGCACTTCGTTACAATCCTGCACAAACTTTACACACAGGGTATTTTCCAACAAAGACTTATTAAGAAAAACTCAAAAATTATGGTAGCTTTCATCAATTGAGGACTTCATCTATGTAGCTAGTTTATCTTGCATGATGTAATAATAGTGGCCATAAATTAAGTCAGAAGCATGTTTAAGAGAGAAATATCAGACTGCCTATGAAATATTGAGATAATATATTTATTACTACAGACTGGAAGTCTAGACAGCAGTAAAGATAGATTCAAATAGTACATCTCTCAAAGAAAAACAATGTGGTCATAAAACCTGTGCAGCCAAGGAACAAAGGCCTTTGGATGAGCTACAGAATGTAGCTACCAATAAATTTCACAGGAACAACAAAAAAAAACCCCAAGATTTCAAATCACTATAACCAATAAAAGTAACAAATAAAGAAAAAAATAAAGAATTGCAACTATATTTTCAAGCAAAAATTGCCATTTAAATCAGTGGAAAGTTTATCTAGGGAAAATTTTGAAGTACTAGAACAAATTTAGTGGGTTTTTTTGAAAAGGTCATTGAGAAAGCAAGAAGAAATTAGTTGGCATTTTCAAGGTACTAACAAAATCCTTACACAAAATTGTTTTGAAACTTCAAATTATGGGTTTTTTCCCCTTATTGCAGAGTTTGCATAACGACTTAGGGAAATGAAGGGCATAATGACTCATTAAGGCAAGACAGAAGAACAAAAAAAAAGGCTGCAAAAACCTTTTATTCCCAGTCGAAGTAATATTTTAAAACAAGGACTCACATCTGAATTAAAGTGGGATTAAGGTAAAGGGCATTCCTGTGAGGCAGATGTTTATAATAAATCTGGCCCTGAAAAAGGGTTGTGAAGTAAATTGAGTATTTCTCTGAAGACCAAAGAGTTATTAACATTGCTTTTGAACCACTCACTCCAACTACAGTTGTGGTAGAATTCCCACTTTAATACAGACAATTGCCCTGCACTTTCTTCTTTATGGCTTGACCTTCCAGAAAATCACTAGGGTCTGCAGTGCAGGGAATTGCTGCTACTCCTAGCCTAACCCAAACATGGGCTTCAACTTTTATCTTACACATGCCACAATTATTTTGGTAATTAACCTCTGGATGGTATCATAAACAGGAGATGAGCGAGCCCCACCAGTACATTAATAAGGTACATGAAGTGAAAGTTTCAAGAACAGACACTGCCAAAGAGAATATAAAGATTTCAAAGTCATCCCTAAGTCTTCAAGATATAGTTGACTTAAATGTCAGAGGTGCAGCACTTGACTCTTGCAGGATCTCAGTGTGAGGAGACCATCATTCCTCATCTTTTTCAGAAGGTAATTTTTTTAAGTCTTTCCTACTTTTCTATTTAAAAACCCAAAGGGAAAAAAAAAAAAAAAACAAAACTGTGGAAGTGTTTACAAACTGGCCTATCTTCAAGCTACTAAAAGTTGTCCCTTATATGAGGAAGGTTGAGCATGTACTAAATATTTGTGGGATTAGGGATTCAGAGAACTGCTGAATAGCTATGAAATTGTTTTAGAACATAGTGAAAAGTGAGCTTTAACAATAAGGTGGAAAAGAACATTCTAGATAATGGCTTGCATTTTTGAAATAAAAGAAGGTATTTCCCATTCGCAAGTTATGAGGCAATTATCTGATTTTTGAGCAAGGGTTTGACATTCTAAATCTGCCTCATAAAGCCTCACTGTTATGGCTGAGAATTTGTTTTCATTTCTTTTCCATTCACATGTTTTTTAAGAAGAAAGAATTCTTGCTTTAGCAATAGGACTACAGTATAAAATTTTAAATGTTCAGCTATTAGACTGTGTTGACAACAAGTCACTTTTTATTTTGAATTTTTCCATGGAGCTGCAGTTTGATGGGTGCAGAATTTTTCTCGGGACATCTCAGAAGTACCAGTGGAAAGAATTACTGGATTCTTCAAGGGCTTAATAAATAACTTGTGAATTCAGTTTTTAAATGGTGATCTACCTAAACCAAGTGCTCCAGCTGAGACAAATTACATCTTCTCAACCTAGTGGTGAACATTTGAGATTAAATTAGAATTCCATTATAATTATCCAATATTTTAATCTGCAAAAATCATGTTCTATTAAACAGATACAGCTCACATGTGGAGCCATTTTAAAATTGAACAGTTACAAAACAATATACAGAGTACCTAAGGCCATAAGTTAATGAAAAGTATTTTTGCCAATATAAAAATTAAATGTCTGATAGATTTGTGTAGATACATCCATTACACAAGTTTAGATACAATTAAGATGTATTTCTGTAGTCAATTATTAACAAATATAAAACTAACAAACAATAACATCAAATAAAAAAACCAAACAAAAACAAACACCACAACGAAAAAAAAAAATCTGTAAATTATCTATCTAGGGAGCTGGTTAAAACAGTTGAGGATATTGCTCCAAGCTAGTCTCCATCCCAGCACATCCTGACATCCTGATCTGCCATAGCAGGGTGGGTGAGCATTTCTTACCTACTTCACTGGAAAGATACCACTGCTTAAACAACCTGAAGATTAACTTAAAGGCTGGTGAAGGCAAATTTTAGCAAAGCCAACTAAATTTTCACAGTACCAGATGAGAAGCTTTCACACAATCCCCTTGCCAAGATCCAGTTAATAAGTGCAGTGATCTCCATCCGGCCATTTTAAACCATGGCAGATGCTTCTAAGCAATTGCTTTTTGTAGTTCCCCTTTACAAACTTACACCAAAATACTGTACCTACAGCAGCTATAACTTATATATTCTCTTTTCCCAATGCAAATCTGCAGATAAACATTTAATTCAGATTAATTTTTTCCAGTTCTTGTCCAGTTTAGTTTAGTGCATTCAAAAACTACATTATTACAGAATCAAATAGCACCCACAAAATTAGCCCAAAATAAGAAAATTAATTAATAATAATTTAATAAATTAGAAAAGGTTGTTAAGAGGACAATTACAAACTTTTCAGACAGTGATGATAGAGGATTGCAAAACCAGACACTGCTTGAAAATATCAACCTATCAACTCTTCCTCAGAACTGAAAATTACAATTATACTTGTAGGAAACAGAATTGTTTGAGCATCATTCTCCCTCCCCTATCAGTTTACAATACCAGATACAGATTTATTGGAGATTGAGGGATAGGAAGAGTAAAGGAAAACGAAGGAGAAAGTGTGTGAAATTCAGTATATTTTTAATACCAATAACATAGCTGCAGGCTGAACAGCTCATAGTAGACAACAAACAGTGAACATGTAAGAAATAATTACAGCAGTGAAAGTAGAGTGCAGTATAAAAATAGGCAACATGTGGTTCTCCACATAATAGTGTTGCTGTTGAAAAGAAGCAAAATGCTTCAGAGGAGCATTTCCCCTCAATGGAGTTGAATTCAAACTTTCAGAATACACAGATCACAGCTGCAGACTTGATCCAGCCAGAAAAATGAAATTAATCACTGCAGTAATAACTACCATAATCTCCTTTACAGAGTTTATGAAGTTCCAAAAACTGGGGTCAGATAATATTTTAAATAATGCTATTTTTAAAACTTCTGCTTCATTTGGATTAACCAATGGCTTGCTTTTTCCTTACTCAACCATATAGCTGAGATTGTTTCCAGTCTCTCAATTATCTCATAAACAAAACCCAGTTATTTATACCCTCCCTAGGAGATGTACTCTGACATCCTGCTGTCAGGCTCCCACCATTTCACACCCAGACCTGTGACACCAGCCTGTCTTTCTGTGGCTGCAGAGGTGTGGGGAGGCAGGGCATGGATGGCTCGCTGTGCACAGAGAATGTCCCCCAACATGGGGACAGAGGCAACAAAACAGTGCACACACAAACCCAGCAAATAGATGAAAGGACCAAGCCAGGCCTAACCATAGTTAATGTGTGCTTCCATGGGCTTTTCTGAGCCTGTGTGAGTTCAAGAAGCATTTGGACAATGCTCTCAGGCACATGGTGTGATTCCTGGGGGGGCCTGTGTAGGGCCAGGAGCTGGACTTGATGATCCTCATGGGTCCATTCCAATTCAGCATATTCTGTGATTCTATGATTCCTTAATCAAAGCATTAAGTACATATTAATTTTAAAACACAGTCAAAAGAAAGCTTATACTTCACTGAATTAAGTTTGTAATACATAAAACAAGACTTTGCAACACTGTTCCCCAAGTTTTCTGTCAAAGGTCTTTCCACGATCACGGAAAGAATTAGACCCATCAGAGGGGATCCAAACCAACCAGCAAACGATGAGACTGGCTTCTTGTGTAGCCAGGATGAGTTCTGGGAAAGAAAACCTCCCCACACATGGGTTGCATAATAAAATCCATTCAAAGGAAAGGAATTCCTAGCAACTGATGGTATTAAGACTCAGACATTTGGAAAACAGTATAAGGAGATGCAAATGGATCCATCTCCTTTTAGAGCACCCCTATCTCTCCTCCAAAACTCTTGCTGAGGACAAGGCACAACCAGGAGGGTTGTGTCAGAGTTCTGTGCAGGCTGTGACCATGAAAGAACGAGTTGCGTTGAGAAAGCAGAAACTGTCACACACTGGGGAGCAGGAGGTGCAGCAGGTGAAGGCAGAGGTGACTGCTGCTCTGGGGAGAACAGCACATGAGGTGCATACTCCTTGCACACAGGCTCAGTTTTCTGTCAGACACCAGCTTTGGTAAATTCTCCCAGAAGCTGCCCCAACTCGAATTCCAGGACACATCAGTAATGTCCTGCATTTGATGCAGCCAAGGTCCCTTGGAGCCCTGCCCTGAAGTTACTCCACATGTTATCTATCTAGTTTCATAACCTGGAGGAGAAACAGCATGACTTTATCCATGGCTAATCAAACAAACTAGTTCCAGAAGTGGTGGTCACCAGAAATAGACCTAGTGGGGAACAGCCAATGCTTCCTGTCTGATCAACAAACCTGTGAAAGAGGAAATTAAAAGCTGCAGGTATAACCATCAGCAGGGTTCTGAAGAAGGCACTTCTATTCCCCCTCAGTCCCATTTTAGGAAGACAGGCCTCTGTGGGGACTCAGCTGTACTCCCTAAAAATCATAAAATATACATGATATTGCCCAAAAAGCTTAGCAGGAGTGTTCAGTCAGGCTTCTCCCAGACCAAACACAGCCATCCTCCTTGGCAGACTGAAAATGCTGAACACATTCATGAAAAGTCTTCCCTTCAAGTCAGCACACTGCAGCCCCAGATAGCACATGAACCTTGTCCAGATGTGTGAAAGTATGAAGTATTTGACACAATGACATCATACTTGTACATCCTTGACAGTGCTTTATAAAAACTCTTGTTCTATACTCTGTGATTTTTCAGCAGAGCTTAGATTTAAACTGTACTGCACCGGGACAATATGCACACTAATTTGGGACTGGCTTCCAACAGGCCGTGAAATCACCAGAAGTACTATAATTCATCTCAAAGAAAGTGAAATCTTGATCACAAAACATTACTTTAACCTGAAAGTCTCTAGGCAGAAATTTTACTGAACTGTGAAGTTTTCATGGGCGAACTTGCACAGCCCTCGTGACACAGGTGAGTTACAGGTATTTAAAGCTGAACCCGGGCTCTCTCAGCCCCACAGCAGCACTCTGCCCCTCCCAGTAGCTCCTGGACTAGATCAGGTTCCAGCAGCTCTGAGCTTTGCAGATTTCAACACAGTGGCTGAGAAAATGCCAAAAGTCTGCCTTATGCCCTTCGCTGAAGTGCAATCGTGTTGTGAATATGAAGGTCCAGATGATGTGCTACCCACTCCAAATGGCAAGAACAAAAATGCTAATAGTTAGTAATCATTTAAAACAGTACATTTTTAGACTAGATCCCAATTAATTTCTCTAATTGGAGGAGAGAGCAGCTCTCTGAAAGAGGATCCATCTGAATCTCCCTATCCTGTGTTCTAGAAGTCGGGGTTTGCCCCATATATTTAATCACCATTTTGTCTAGGCTGCTCTTCCCCAGACAAGTTTAATCTTTTCCTTCCACTCAGATGCATTTATCACCTAAGATAGCATCTGAGTTTTACAGCAGAATGTCACAACACCACTGAGGTCACAGCTGATGGAAAACCCTGCTTGTTCATTGAAGATCTCTGTGCTGGCCTCAGAGTGTAAGTCCAGAAATGTAATTTAATTCTAAATTTAAAGAATTTTAAAAATACAGAGGTTAGTCTGATAAAGCTGCCTCTCAAGAAACATTTGTTTACCTTCATTCAACAATCTATTTTCTTTTCAAAGCAGACCTCAAGATTAAAGGAAGAGTAAAGTATAGTTTGGAGGGAGTAGGTTTACCTAGACTTTTTTCCTAAGATCTAAGGAAAAATTAGAAAAAAATCTCAACACAGTAAGTTTAGTAATTTACTTTGTTCAGAGATATTGACAGAAACCAGCCACTTCTGCTGTAACTTCTGTATTATGTGAAGCTTAGAGTGCCATGAAAATGGAATTTAACAACTATTCTGGTAGTGCAGAGACAGAAAGCCACTACAAATATTCTTTAATTATTCTGATTTTTAAACTTTGAATTTTACAGTGTTGTCTACTTGCTGCTGTCATTATTAGCCCATCTGAACTGATTTTATACCCCTTTGTTAGAAATTTATTACAACTCATCCATCTGTCATTGCAAATGTTCCCTGTGCTTTTTGAGAATCCTGCAGCATGGCCATTCTATCATTTTCAATACACAGTTACATTTTGGTCTGAGCAATTTAACCTGAACTTACTTTTCATATATAATTGGGACACTCACAAAGCTTTTATCATACTCACCTAAACACAGCTTGATGTCTAAAAAACTTGATCAATGGCTAGCACATCTTTTAACCGTACACAGTAGGAATGATTTGGAGGAATGGGACAAACCTCCTTAGAGAAGCCCAGTATAATCAGCCATAAGATGGTATTAAGCTATCATCATAACAAATAAACCAAGTTTTGTCTCCCTTTGAGATAGTCTAACAAGGACTTATTAACAAGGACTGCAGTAGCCAAGGCTCAGAGCAGCCCACACTGAACTGCAGAGCACTGTCACTCTATCTCGGTTTAAACAAGGCTGGAAATTCACTTAGCTCCTTTGACAGCACCAGTCATGGCTCCAAAGGCAGAGGGATGAGGAAGACTGGAAAGTCTGTTGACTGCAGAGGTAGTGGAAAAGAAAAGGAATAATCCAGCCATGAAGCTGCAGCACTGACTTCACCACAGCCCCAAGTTCTGATCCTTCCTGCAGCTCCTCTCCTGCTGGGTAACCCACAGCCCAGGGAGGGCTCTTCCTCAGCACTGGGCTCTGACCATGAACACCGGCACAGCTTTAAATCTCCACTCTCTTGCCCATTCTGTCCTACAAGGAGCTCATTTTCCACAACACAGACTATGTCCCCAGAGGATAAAGGAAAGATTTTCCCTTGTGAATACACTCCCTACAAGTTGCCATCTTGCTGAGAATTTTAAAGCTTAAAATATGTCCCTTTCTTCATTCCCAGATGCCCCACATACACAATTCAATGGGGGAAAAAAAAAAGGCAACAGCCTACTACATTTCACATTTCTGACCTGTTTTTTTTTTCTTTAAAAAAATTTAAAAGCACATACTGCAGCTTTCAGGATTGGAGAATACTGTCAGTATGACTGTCAGATACATGCAACTGTATTATATCCAAGTATTAGCCTGTTTGAGGCTTTATCAGGAAACTACATGGTAATTAATTTGCCACAATGTGGAGTTTTGAAACAGAGGTTGGGTCATGTTACAAGAAGGAAAGCTGAGTTAGTTACTGCTCCAGAGAGCTCTTAAGCCAGTAGGAGACTTTAGATCTTTATTCCTATAACATAAAATTGATTTCCCACAAGTTGTACACGAAGACGGTTCTGTGAAATTGGCAGACAGTATTTTTATGTTACACTGATATTTTCCAGATGCAGATTTTTCTATTTCCAAGTAAAAAAACCAAAACCTAGCTAATTTAGGGGATCCTCAAAGTAAGCCTCAGTGCCGTTTATTTTCTCTCATCATATTCCTTTTGGCAATGCTGGCTTGAACTCATAAACAATAGGGCTGTAACCCAGAGAATGCAGCAGGCCCCCAACCACAACTGAAAGCAAGAGGAGTGGAGCACGCTGAGCACCTGGCAAGGAAGCCCTTCATTAGCACCACTTGGAAAGTCTTACATGAGATCACTCACTCCTGGCCCTTAACAAAGAATATGAGGTGGTCCAGAGCAGAAAACACACCCAAATCAAACACATGTGTTGGCACATACCTTTACCCTGCTGCTTTTAATAAAAAGGCAAAGAATTTGTGCTGCAGTTGAGACAGGCACGATATACAGAGTAGCACCACACCACTTCAGAAGGCTGCAAACCTCTGCCCTCCTTGTTCTTTAGCCCAACTTTTTATGTTCTTCATCTTACACGCTTTACAGCTGGGTGTCCTCTGTTCCCTTTGGTACTCCTGGGCACTCCATGGCTCATTGCTGTCAATGCTGTTCACCTGCTTTTCTCAGCTGTACCCACTGGGGATGAGGCTCAGCCCAGCCCCACTCCCAATCACCACAAACTAAACTGTATGCCCACAAATTTGTTCTTAAAACCATTCTAGAACTGTCCTGTATTTTGGGTATAATTGGTTGTATGGATTAGAACCATGATAAAAACCTGTACCTAGGTCTTGTCCTAAGAAGCCCACAGCTGATTTGGCATGACTGTCCTTTCAAAGTTAATGGCACTGCTTATGCTCCTATGCAAATAAGAGAAAGAAATAAAGAATCATTTGCAGAGTCATTCTTTGCATAAATGAAATGACCCTTTCCTTTTTAAAAAAGAGAAGGATAATTTGAAAGGAAGAAGCAGTTTGAAGTAAACCATAAACAGACAATGTCTAGAATTTCTTCCTCATAATCAGTTTGTAATTGAAAGCTTCACAAACAGGACAGGCTGCCTGTATTTTGAAGAAAATGCCAACTTCTCTTTAGCACATGGCATATAATTCAGTGAAAGAAAATCTCTTTGACAGTCTCAGATGCTTTCTTCTATCCCTTCATCTTTGGTTGCATTTTATTTGCATTGAGTAACCACTTTCCATCTGTTTGCTGAGGCCTTTTATTCTCCTTTTATTCAGAGCTCAAATTCCCTGCCAGGAATGCAGCACACCATTCAGAAGTTATACACCAGTTTAAGTGTCCAGTGTTCAGTTCTAGCTGGGAAATTCCCACCATTCATTGAACTTATTAATGCACATATGTTGTATAAAAAGAAAGTTACTGTTTCTTCCAGGCTGACAAAACTTACATGATTCTAAAATTCTGGAACAGAAATAAAGAATGTTGTAATTGCTTATGGCTTAAAAAAACAGCTAATCCGAAGTATTTGTAATTAAAAACACCTCTCACTGGACAGGGTTTTTAAGGAAAAAAAATTAATCTTTTTCAATTACATTTTCTAGGAGGATATAGAGGACAAAACATAGTCACTCTCGTTGCAATTTTGTCTCCTTCAAACCTTCAATACAACCATTCTACAGTGCCACGTTTCTGTTTTCTACTGCAACCACTATTATCACATGGATAATAAAACAATATTACTTGAAGTAATGGGGTAATTTTTTCAAGATGCTGCTTATTTGGACCAACAGATTGCAGTAAGGCCAGTTCTTCTATATGGTATGTGATGACTGGTTCTGTGCAATAATTAAATGATTCACTGAAGCAGTTAAATTTAAAAATAGAAAATAAATTTAAAACCCTGCTCATTTTCATGAATGTTCATTTGCCAAAATAAATCTTTCTATGCCATATATTATATTTTGCATTACCATAAAATTTAACACTATAAATCTGGCAAAGGTCATTGGCCATCTTTTGTAAATGCAGCCAAATCCTCCTGCTGAGAAATGTTCTCTTACACCATCACACTCTGCAGCAGCATCAGCACATCCAACCTCACACCTAAGCTCATATCAGCTCTTTGCATTAATGCTGACCAGTGTCCATTTTGTTGGTAATACTACAAAAAAGCACTAGAAATGCATACACAAAAAACCCCAAAAACTTGCGTGTAAGTCAGTTCAGCAAACAATAATTTCAAAATATAAAATGTATCAATCTCAACAAGCAGCCCACTCCTGTAAAACTTGTGTTCTGTTAAAGCTTCAGGACATCACTAATTAATGCCATCTTAAAGACCCCAGCAGAGGCTCCACACTCCCATTCAAAAAGGTTTTTTGGTTTGGTTTGTGTTTAGTTTGAGGTTTTTTTTTTTGAAAGAAAGTTACCAATAATCAAAGTAGCATGTTCTAGCTCCAATTAGGAATACTGTTGGCACAGTATTCTTGAATCCAGTGTGGGAAGTTGCTTTTCATAAAAATACTTTAAACTTTATTTACCATTGCTTTACTCACTCAGTTGGCATCTATTGCATCAACTGCTGCAAAAGCAAGAATAAAGCAGGACTCTCATCATCATCGTCATCTTGGAAATGTCTATACTGCTTCATCAATGTACTATGAAGAGCCAGTCACTGACCTACCCAAGAGTCAGCTAAATATTGAACATCCTAGAAACAGCTGACAGAACAGATTTCATTCTGAAGACTCTGTAAGGATGATGCAAAAAGAGACAACGGTACATATCAAATCTTATGTCACGAAAGAAAAGAGTTACCAGATCTACAAACTGATCTTAGGGTAGGAGCAAGGACACCCTGCATTCACTTGGTCTCTTCCACAGAAAGAGTACACAGGAAGCGGAGTAAATGACTGGTTTATAAGAATTCTTCACATTACACTGAAGTAAAAAAAAAAAAAAAGTGGAAGAGATGAGAACAGTAGAGCAGTTTTGTGTGTCAGTTATGCTGCTGGACAGCCGTGACTCATCCAGGACCCTCCAGGCTATTTACTGAGCAATCCATTAACCACTGCTAATTTTCTTCTTGAAAGTCACTTATTTCCTTATAGAAAACAGGGAGGCAATTGTTCTTTGCACTGGAAAGTCTAACACACGCACATGCACACAGCACTCGGCTCTGTCGGTGTTTTACTTGCGTGGCCCACGCGCTCTGGCACCGCTGTCACAGCAGAGCTCCACCAGCCCCACACGAGGAGCTCCCCGGGCTGTTTCCACCCTCTCGGTCACCACAGCGGGGCCTGTTCCGGCCCCAGAGGGGAATGACTGCAAAGGAGGTCACGGCAGCACAGCCACAGAGCCATGCCAGCACTCCTGTGCTGCTGGGACATCTCGGGCCAGGCTGGATGTTTCACATTTCAGAACTGAGGGCACTCAACTCAGCTGGCCAGATGTTTCATGATTCCTTTTGGATAAGCTCCCCAGTCAAACCTAAACAGCCAAAAAGAAGAAACTTTTTCTTTCCTTTGTTCTTCTTTTTTATTCTTTAGTGAGTAAAATGTTCTTTACCTGTGTATCCCTTTTCCTAACTGGCTTTCTAATTATGAAGGTAGCTGATTGTAGTGCATATAAACTGTGGGTGAAAGCATCCCATCTGTTTTAACCAACTCGCTCCTCATCTTCTTGCTCTGGAAATCTTACTCAATCTTAGTCTTGTTGTTGACTTATCTGATTATCTGATTTCCACCATTCCTGTGCCCAGAAAGAGGTTTCAGCCATTTCGTCCTGCATGCTTTTATTTTATTTATTAGGATTCAGCTGTTCTCCCATCCTGCAATAAAGTGTTCTGAAGCACTGCTGGCCCAGATGTGAAAGGTGTGGAGAGAGCAGTGTTACTGCAGTGCAGTGCTCACCTTGGCGAGCCTTTGCAGCCCCAGTGGCCCTGCAGCTGCAGCTTTTGTGCCTCCCTGTGCCCTAACCCTGTGAGCCAGCTGCTCACCCATCACAGGATGTGTTTATCCAGCTGTGTGCTGGACATTTCGTCCAGAAAGATCCTGTGAGAGACGTTATCGAAAGCTTTAGTGAACAATGGACACAGCAATTTATCCAGCTGAGAATTCACCCTGTTAGTGCGATACTTTGCATTCAATCTTCAGAACATGTGCTTTTAACACCAGTAGCAGAAGTTAGCTGAGAGCATTGGAAGGAAATCAGCAATGTAGATAAGAAAGAGGACAACACAGACACAAGCATTTTATGCTGGATATTACTGTAATTCAGCTTTTCTTTACTTCAGCTAGCTTTACTGGAAGGAACCCTGGACTTCATTCTGGTTAAACATCTGTTGTATCATAATTCTCTCCTTGTTAGGTGACAACAGGAGGTGAGCTACACACAGAGGTTGCAAACTCTCAAAAGTTAAGAAATGCCAGATTCCAGGTTGCCTAATACAGCTTCTGTATTGTGATACATGCTGTAACTATGCAACTACATTTTTTCCCCTGGCCTCATGCACAGCACAGATAGTTCTTCTGTCAGAATTTCTTCAATATTATTTTTATACATATTTTTTCCAATATATGACCTCATGACTTTATTCAATTACAATGCCTTCAAATATTTCATGAAATAACCTTTACTGGACTCTAAAAAGAGATGTCATTTTACAAAGACAGACACATTAAGAAAGGGGAAATAATAAACAACAAGAGACAGACTTGCAAAGCAATTTTGCTCATTTAAATAAATAGGAATTTCAGCAAGTAAAGTGGGCAACTCAGAATTATGAAAAGAAAATATTAATTAAAGAACAACAATGAAAGCTTCAGAGTATCTGGGGACTTCAAAAATTAAAATTAAAAACTATGCTGTTACTTAAGGTGTTTTATTCTAGCACATTTCTGGAAAATAAACCACGTTATCTTGTGTTTAAAAGAGATATATAAGAGCTGCTTTCCCAGGGCAAATCAGTGCTCAGAAGTAACATCAATAATTCTGTCTCTGGCCTGCTTCTGAGCTCTGCTTCCTCTATGTTTTGTGAGATAAGAGACAAGTCTGAAGCATCAGGCAGGTTTCACAAGGGTTTTCCATGCAGCCCAAATGGCCCCGTGATAGAATGGGAACCACGCTGCCTTTCAGTTGGCATTTTGAATTGTCTTTCTTTTTACCAATGCTCAGTGTAGCCATGTCTTGAACAGTGTTTTGTACCTTCAACATGTAAATCACAGTAGCCTTTCAAGAGACAGCCCAATTAGGCAGGAGGAGAGACAATATTAGCATTTGTTGATCCAATGCTTCCAGCTGAGAACAGCCCAGCTGGTCAAACATCATAGGAAGTTGAGCCAGAGTGAGTGAGGCTGAAGCAGCAAGGCATTTATCTCCTGAAAATGCACATTAGACCCTGTCTCCACCCATCATTTTGACATCCATCTTGCTTTCCACTTAAAAAAAGCTTAGCAGAAGCAATTAAATACTATTATATTGAGCATTTATGGTGAAAAAATAACCCTTCAGAAAGTTATGCCACCTGCTGAGCTCTGATCTTTTTACTGGTCATGGAGGGTGAAGCAATGAAAGAAGTTTGTCTTCTCTGGAAGGTAAACAAATCATTTGCCTTTCACAGTAGATGCTCCAAAGGTAAATATATCTGCAGTTTTGCTTTCAGTTCTAAAACCTTTACATCTTATCAATAAATCAATGGAAAAGAATAAAGCAAGAAAATATAACCCGAAAAATAACTTGGATGCATAGAATACAGCAATTTGTGGGTATGCTCTTCTTTTGTAAGAATAAATCAGAGGTAGTTTTGCCATTGCAGTACTGCATGCATGGGGAAAAATGAGAAGAAATCTTCTTGTAGTGAGTCAGCTCATCCGCCATGTCCCTTTCTTTGCTCTTCAGCTAAGTAAAGTATATTTGCACACCTGACTAAATAGGAAGGCCTGATTTATTGACTTCATTGCTATCTGAATATACAGCACCATTAGAGGAGGAAACTAAGACAGTTATTAAAAGAAGAGCAACAATAGGACCAAGGAAGTCTCAGTGATATAAACAGAGCCATTTTCTTTATACTAGCAATTTTTTGTGCTGTATTTAGAGGATGTGACACTATGGTTCAGTATCATTGCCAAATTGGAATGATTATGCCTGTGAATCACCCATTTCAAAACATAATTCTTACTTACCTTGAAATGGAAAGAATGGAAAATCTAAACAAATAAAGGCATGTGGTTTCCTGGTGTTTGCTCCATAACATGTAGTGCATTGGTAATCAAAGGCATGGCAAATCACAGGAACACAGAATTTAACCCTGAGTCAAATTTCAAACAGGTGTGGAGGGTGCAGCCTGCCAGCTGTAATCACTTAGGAGAACAAACATTCCTAACAAAAGGCTTCCAAAATCAGAACTTGATGCACTATTAACAATTCTACCAATTTATTTTGCATCTTGTGGGATTCTGCATGGATTACAAGCACCCAGGCAGAAGATGAGGTAGTCACTGTGAGCAGATTAGAGGATCTGCTCACCTTGTACCAGGTATAGAAGGAAAAAAACCCCCAAAACTACAACAACAGCAGGGTTCATAAGAAATGAGATAGCAAGAAAGAAATAGCATTATTGGAGGAGAAATAAAGAGAACTCCCTGTAGGTGTGAAATGCCTGGCAGCAATGTCTCCTGCATACTGACACATGTCTAGTTCAGAAAGTTTAGGAAAATGCAAATGAGTGAGAATCATTAATATTAAATATTAGTTCCTAAAGCAACATGGAATAATGCTGATCTTTCAGAATTGCCTTAAACTGTGCTTAGAGTATCAAATCAAATGTATTTTAGACATTAATTAGTCCATTCTAAATACATTTATCCAATTAAATGGTCATTAACATTTATTTAGCATAACCATCTCTCATCCAAATTTGATACAGTGTCCTGTTTTGAGGAAGTCTCTCTAGTATCACTTCCATTTGAGCTCTGCAATAGCACAGCTTTATTTTAGTATCCACCTAGTCTCTGTAGAGAATAGAGAAACCAAGCAGAGAGGAGCACCAATGCATTAAGGAAGGGTGAAATACTGTGTACATCTGCATTCTGCCAGGTAACCCACAGCAGCAGCAACCTGTTCTTTCCCTATGACTTTGCAGTCAGGAAGAGCTCACAGATCAGGGTTAAATATTGCCTCAAATCAAAAGCACAACAGTCCCACTGCTGTAGATTTTTAAAATTCGAAAATAAAACTCGTAATTGCCTTTTTCATGATTGCCTCATGCTGGCTCAAGATACATGAGCAACATTAAGCACATTAACAGCTCTTAGACTGACTAACTCAAGGCAAGAAAACCAAAGGAGTTATGGCCACCATTCCTTCTAGGACAAAAGCTAGAGTCTCAAAACTGGACTTGGGAGCTCTCTGTTAAATTGATATCGTTTGGGTCTGCTAGGGAATTAATCCTTTCATACAATGTTAGGGCACAGCCCAACCACTGAACAATTTCTTTTGCACAATAGAAGGATAAGACTGGATCATTACAATCCTCCAGTGTGACCCCTGGAATAAATTGTGCTGTAAGACTTATGTATTCATCTTGTTTGAATTGGAGCATTTCCTTCCAAAAAGCACCCAGTTCAGATTTTAGAGTGTCCAATAAGGGGAAATTTATTACAATCTTTATTAAATCATTCCACTGGCAAATCACTCACACTGTTTAAGATGTGCCTGCTTGGAATCTAAACTGCCTAGTCTTAAATTTAATTGCATGGTTCCCATTTTACCTCTTTCAGCCAGACAGGAGAGCTGCTGTTATCAAATCTATGGTGCACATAAGGGCAAGCTGCTCCTTTATCTTCTCTTTAATAAACTTTGCTGAATCCTGCTGCAGAGAAAGGTTTCCAAATCTCAGAGTTCCTCTCTTATACCTCCATGACTAAACAACTTCCAGATCGCAATGTGGTATTCTGGTAACCTTCGTACCGTGGGTAATTACAGCTTGAACAATTTCCTACTCCTTTGTTCGGGCAGGGAAAGAATCACCTTCATAACAATGCACCGGGAGCTTCCTCACCCCCAGAGTCCTTTTCTGAGTCACTGCATCCCAAAACAGCTTTCCCTCATAGAAAAACCCTTCCCTGTTCAGTTTCCAGCAGCATGGGTTCAGCTCCAGCCGTACCAAATAATTCCTGCCATGGGTTTATATACAAAACCACAGACAGGACGGGACTGCTGGGGAACGCATCTCGAGCTGTTTACTTTCCAGCATCAGTCCCATTACATGGTTATGACAATGGGAAGATGCCAGCAGCAGCTGAAGAACTCAATGTTACAACTCGCTTTGAAAGGTTTTTGACCAATCACACAAAGCAAAAGCATATTGACAGTAGATTTATCCAACCACTATAAGCACACGTACCTTGGTTAAAACAACGCTTGCTTATTTCAAATACAATACCTGCTTGTAAGCCTTAAGATACAATGCACAGAACTTCCTTATTAAGCTTAGAACTTCCTAACATCTTGCTAGGTAGACTTTTCTGTAGCTTAGGGAGTTATTCTAGCCAAGCATTAATACACAGACCATTGTTCTGTTTGTCCTTACTTTCTACATCTCATAGAACTTTTCTGCTGACAAATCTCATGGCTACTGCTTAGCCCTAATCACAGTTCTGCTGTCCCTGAGGCCTGCCTTTTGCAGCTTTCCCAAAACCCTCTGATTTTAAGGATTCCAGACCAAACACCGATTGTTTGGTGCCTGTGAAGCAGCAGCCCCACACTCCTCAGCCCGGGCTGGGGGCACAGCTCACACTGGGCTGGGCAGAAGCTGCTCAGGGAAGCAGGCAGGGACACAACCATGCCACCAGATACTCACATGGCTGCAGGAAACACAATTCCCAATCATTCCCTCACACTTTGGTGTAACCCCAAGCAGAAGGTAAAGTTCAGAGGGCTCTCATGAGCACACAAGTGTAATTCAAACAGTATTTAATACCATTCTGGTACCTTCTACAACGCTTCCTAAGCAGAATTGATTGTCCTCACATTGTTGTTCTGATATGAGGTGATTTGGAATCTGCTGCAAAGTGTTTACTGAAGATAGAGCTGATAGAAATAGGTAACTCAAGCATGAGTTCAGCAAGCTTTTCTTCAATTACAATCTTAAAAATCTAGTATTTAACAAAAATGCATTTCTGCAAGTATGGGAAAAATTATAGGAGTGAGAAAAAGAATTTGGAAAGAAAATGCAGCATCTGCAGTAGAGACTGGTTGGCATTTTTGTTAGTTACTTACTAAATCTCAATTTATTTCAGTTTCAAATGTATTCTGACTAATGAATCAGCACATAGTCCTGATATATTTAAGAAATAGCCAAATACCTAGTCCCTCCATTCAATTAATGGCCAGTAGATTTGCCATTATAAGTAAAGCTGCACTGCATGTTAATGTACTTATATGTAGTTTGGTGTATTAATATTTCTTTAAAAAAAGAAGATAAAAAAAGATTGAAAATAGTAAAACAAGATTTATTGTCTTTAAACATTTAGTAAGGATATATAAAATGGGCTTAAGAAGTAATTGGAAATTTCTGCAGAATAAAAATGTCTGGAACATGAAGAGACTCTCAGTCTCCACTACCATTTAAATTAGCTTTTATATATTCATTGTTTTGTAGATATCCACAACATGATTTTAAGACCTGACAAACAAAGCCACTCTTCATGAGTAATGGAAATCATTCTGTGGAAGAGAAATACTCCTCCAATAATCATTTTAATGGTCTTTAAATTCTCTAAGTATTGGTCCTGAGAGAAAATATTTTAAAATATTTTAAAATATTTTAAATCCTTAGTCTTTTAAATAATGTACAGCTTTTACATATATATTCTTGGGGTAAAAATATAACAGGGATAATACATATCTGTGAGAACTCCCTCTGAGGACAGAGGGTGATATCTACAGTAAACAGAACAGCTTGGCCTTGAAATGGTCACATAAAAATGTACATCAGGACATTCATCCTCCCACAAAAGAGTCTCCAGCTTGCCAGGAGCTGTGCAGCTGCTGAGCAGCCCAGCACCAGCGTGCTGCTCTCCAGGACACATCCCTCCATGGCAGAGCACCATTCTGCCTCCCCTGTTTTCCTCAGTGCTAGGAGGAATAGAGGGGAACATTCAAGGCAAGCATCAGTCACTTTTCCCTGGCATAATAGCACAGGCAGCACAGGCAAAGATAGAAACCCCATTGTGCCTGAGAGAGGTATTGACTGATGACTGCAAACAGAGGGGATCTGAAGTTCAGATAAACTGCTGTTTAGCCACATAAGAATTAAGAATTCTGCTGTTAGGCCATGCCAGAATTAAGAGCTTCCTCTAAGGATCACTTCGCTGTTTTCCTTCCTTTCCCTGTCTTCCATTTACACTTGGATTGTGTAGGCTATACATCTTACCTTGCTTTACTTACCCACAGCCAAGAACAAAGGCCCAGTAAAACCACCACAGATGTAGGCAAAAACACTCCATTCACATGTTCTGTTAAAAGGAGCTGTAATTATACTTCTGGGATACAGGAACACAGATACATAAAGGTAAGGTACCAAAACTGCAGAAGCCCTATTACCTTTAAACCATGAGATTTATATGGGAAGATCAAACTGGGGAAGATTTTTCTCATAACAGAAATAGCTCCTTGAAAATTCATGTTTAGGTCAAGAAATGGCACTTCTTTTGTTTGAGGTATTTTTCCAGCTTAAGAATATTCACCCATTGGAGCACTTTACCTGGCAACATAATAGAGCCTGCATCTCCTGAAGCCCTTTCTATTCCCATCCACACACTTCAGAGGTATGCTAAGATCTCAGACAGAAGTTACGAGATTGATGTGGAAATTACCAGACTAGTAATGACACCTTCACAGGTGTAATGCAAGAGGTTAAAATTGCTCAGCCTTTAAAAGGGACTGACAGTCATTACATTGCCCTGACTGCACCTTTATTGCAATGAAGTGATTTGCTGTTCTCTGGCTGAAGGAGTGCCCAACTCCCTGTGTAACAGAATACTTTCAGCTACCGAACTGAATCAAAGGGGTTAGGAAAAGGTTCCATTTGGACAAGTCAGATTTTTCAGCTTAAAGAAAAACTCCAACATTTATTAGACCAGATTTCTCAAAGGAATAAATCTAGCTTACCCATAGATATCTCAACTATTACAATTTCAGACAGGGTACACTCCACCACTTAAGCATGTTTCAGATATCTTTCCAAATAGGCATTGCCTCTTAAGAATAAAGGGAATTCCACTGACTGTACACAGGAGTTACATGCATGCATTTTAAATATTCTGCTGCCTTAACATTTATAATTCATGTATAACCTATCTTGCTTTCATATTTCTTGAAATATGTTAATAATTTGGCAGTAAAAATTCATGTTTTATCTGTGTATGGTAAAAGTTGCTTTGCCCCTGATTCCTCCTGCTTGCCTCTGTGAGATTGTTAATAGACTATTCACTCCCTCACTGCCTGTGTAGAATAATGAGTGTATAACAAGATTTCCAACAGAACAAGACCTTATAATGTAACCTCATGCTTTCAGGCTACACAACAGCCAAAACCACATTATTTGGAACTCTCATTATTAATAAAATGAAAAAAAAAAGTACTCCAAAAGATCTGTGCAGATTAACCAAGTAGAGAAGACTTGAGACTTTTATTTTCTTCAGAATAACAGATGTCATTGGCTTCCCAGTTTCATGAGCCATGCTGAAAACAGATTCAGGCAAAGAGGTAAAAAAAATTATTTTTGTGAGGATGAACTCCCAAAGAATAAGTATATCCACAGAGAAACTACAAGCAGGACTGATCTCAAGGAAAAGCAAGAAAGTGCAAATGAGGACACTGTGGAAAACACTGATGCTTCTTGCACTGAGCCTGGAGCTCAGGGGAAACATTCACACAGGGGCATACCTTATTTTAGCCATTTTTGTACTTTTTCACGCAGGCTTGTTGAAGAAAGAAGAAAGGCTTTTTTCTTAAAACTTTTTTATTTCCTTTTAATGATAGTTTTTTATTCCTTTGCTCTGCCTGGAAGAAGACAGACATTCCACAGCAAATAAAAGGACATAAAAAATTTTAAAAAAGAGAGGTGAGATCTCAGATCAAGGTTAAAATAAATGAGGAGAGTGGAGTCAGTGGAGAGACCAGCCAAGTGATAACTGCAGATCAGCTCTAATGAGCTGAGATTTTTTCCTGCAGGGTATGAGTTACTCTGTGAGTCAAAGGAATATTTTTAAGTGACAAATAAAATGCCACGGAGGAATTAATTGTTGCATTGTTAACTACTGATTAGTCATACATATCACAATATGTGTCTGAGTGATGTCATCTTTTAAACTCCCATCCCACATGAACATAATGGGGAGATAATTGCAAGAAGCTGGTTGGAACTAATCCAAGGCAAGAAGCAGGAAGCAGAAACTGCTGAAAAGCTTGTTTTAATCTTGAAAAGAGAAGTGTCATTCCACATTTTCCAGGAGAAATCTTTTCCTGCCTCTCCATGGACTCTGACAAAGCAGAGCTCATGTCTTTGTCCCCACATGCTTGTAAGCAAATATAAAACCTTTTTTCTTGTAAATCCTACCGACAGTTGATCATACACATGACTTTGTCTATACTTAGCTAGTCCTTGCCTAGGTAAGATGCTTTTCACGACAGATGCTTAAGTGTAAATTTAGGTACTTCCTCAGACAGTGAAAACCTGATATGAAAAGCCAGGTTTATTAACTGCAGTCTATAAAGAACCCTTTTTACAGACAAATGAATTACTTTTCTGTTCATAAACTGAAGTGTGTAAATAGAAATATTTTTTTCTCCTTTCTTAACCCTCTCAGCAATCATGACCCCCTTATAAATCATTCACAGTGATGGGCTGTAGAAAATAAACTTCTTAAATTCATGAAAGCTGCACTGTCTGTCCACTTAAATGTATCACAGGCCTTGTTTGCTATCTACCACAGGGACAGTATCAGGTATAAATAATTTCACTTTGTTTTTTAAGGCTTTTGAGCCGGCTGCCCTGGATTCTAAAGAACTTTCTGTGATGATTTTGAGGGTAATGTTTTGAGAACTGTTTATGATAGATGAGGGACCCTTGCAACAATTCAACACTCGAAAATTTCTCTTACCTGCCTCTGTTTCTGTGTAAATTAGCAAACAGCAATTTGGTAAAGGGGAAAGCCCAGGAGTCTTGGGTATGAGATCATGGGAGATAGAGTGGCATTGGGAAGAAAGATGGCAATCCTGCAAGTTTCACAGTCCAACTGGTTCAAGGCTATTCATGATTTTATTTAGGTGTTCTTACTAATAGAAGATTAAAATTCTTCTGCAGTGAAACAATTCAATGAAAGGGGTTTAGTGCTGTGAGTAAAATGACTGAATTATGCAGGTAACACTACTTGTCTCATACTAATCCTGGCGAGCTTATTACCTGTTAGGCTTTATTACTGGCTCTGGACAAGGGAATGAAGATTTAGAGAACTTCTTAAACTTCTACTTGCTCTAGAAATTAAGTAAATAATATAGCAGGATGGTGGTTTTGTTGGTTTTGTTGGTTTTTTTTTTTTAATAAGTCAATTCCTGTGCTACAAAGTCAAGGTGACTTTTGCCATTGCATTTGTTATGGTGGAAACATTAATAGACACCAGGCAGTCTATTACTCCCGCATAAGGAACAGCATCTGTAAAAAGACTGTGATAAGACCATTTCTTTCAGACTCATAGGCAGGAACATGAGGCCCCAGATACAAGATACAGCTGGAAAGAATGGAAGAATGAGCTGGAGTGCAAAGTCTGACAAAAGCTGAGCTGGCTGGAAAAGTGACTCCCTTATTGTTCAGTGCTGTTTGGCAAAGCCAGCAGGCACAGAGAAGAATGTAAGCTGAAAGCAAACGAAACTGTCAAAGGCATCATTCTGACTTGGAGCAAAGATGAAGAAAATAAAGCAGTTTGGAAACAATGAGGGAAGCAAATGCTCCCAACTCTCAAACCATCAGAATAAACCAGGATTTTACACACTTCACTCATGCCATCAAAATTTCTTTTACAAATAACTGCAAAACTGTAAATATGCATTTAGGACCTTTTGCAAGCATTAACCATGTTCTTACTAAACCAGGCACTGACTCCAGACTTGTTCATCAAGTTATAAAGCTGATATTTATGCCTTGAAAATTGTCGTCATTAAGAAGTGCTGCAAAGGGCTGATTATCACACATTCCACTTGCAAGTAATAAAGCAGCATGCTGGCAATTCCACTCTCGTATTTCCAAATGCCATATTAAAAAAAGGCATAATAATGATTTGCCACAAATCTTGAAAAATATTCTTTTCCCTATAAATACTACTGAGACAGGCTATTTTCTTGCATATGTATTAATGCATTTAATTGAAAACCCAAGGCAGCTGTTACACTGCTATTCATTTTATTATAATCATAAAAATAATGGATGTTCAACACAGAGCTGAATACAGATTAGTGCCAAAGCTATTTACTAATCCCTTTTCCCCTGATCATTCAAGAGACTAACCACAAATTTGAAAGGCCAGAAATACAGGAGGAGAGCATTTTGTAGCAAGTTTAGCAGGGTACAAATCACAGGCATTTTTTTATTTACTAGGGACTAGAAATCTAGACAATGGAGAAATAGTATCCCAAGCAACAGTCTGCAGCATAACCCAGAGACACCATTTTGTCTGCACCCTTTCTTCATTCAAGCACAGCTAGAAGATGAACAGAACTTAGCTCTGCCCCCTCCTATGTCCTGGGCACCTCAGTGCTTACACCTAATTCTAGATGAAGACTAGAACTTCTCTCACCTGTTCCTGGGGATAGGAAAAAACGTTGGCAGCCTCCTTCCCCACACTCTGAAGTTGTAGTGATGGCTTTAAACACAGTTCAAAGATAGAAAAATTAGTGTAGCACACCAAATCCACACAAAAACCAGGATCCGTCTTTTAACACCAAAGGAAAAGTCCAGTAGCTGTGGATGGAAATGATTCTTCTTGACTTCCAGCAGCAGTAGCAAGCTCTGCATTCCAGAGACATCTCCTCCCCTGACACAGCTTTCATACATTTAGCACACAAAAGAAAAGCAAGAAAAGCCATTTCCCTCTGCAGCTTTGGATCAGCAACATTCAAAACCACCTACTCTGAAGAGAGACCTCAGGAGGGCTTTGGCATTGCATTTCAGTCAAAAGGCAAGTTCCTGCATTCCAGTTTTACAAAATTCTCTACAATCCTACCTGCCTTTTCCAAATCTGTCCACATTTAAATTCAAACTGTGAGAGTTCAAAACACCTGGCAATTAAATACTGATAAAACAATTCTTGGGACCAAAAGGAACCTACTGAGGGATCACACCTTGTTTGCTGGTGCTCCAGCAACCATTTCATACAGCCTCTCTTCATAAAAGTTAAAGTTCTGCCCTAAAATCAGCCTGGTTTTTGTCCCCATACTCTTCCCTTGTACTGTTCCATTTGTGTTAGAAATCCTCCTTAGTGTTTCCAGACTGAAGGCAGCTTGTGGCCACACCTGTATTCTTGGGAGTGAAGTTGGTTGGCTTGAAAAACTCCTCTCTCCAAGATTCTTGTCACCCTAACAAACTCTTTTTAGCTGTACCAAAGAACACTGGATCTTCAGTCTGATGTTTAAAGAGTCTCATAATCATTTTATTGGGCCTTTTTTCCAAATCTGTCCAATGTTTAAACAACAGGGGAAGCCTGCATTGAGGACAGGGTTGACAAAAAAAAAATCTCACCATTGCTCTGGGTTGCAACATTATCTCCTGGTCTTCCTTCCTGTGATGCACACCAGTCACTTTTTCCCAGATGCAGCCCTCAGGCAGGTTAGTCATTCAACGAATGACTAGTGCATCAAGGTATTTTCATGTAGCATCTCCAATTAAGAACTTCCCTCAGTCCCTAAAATTTGAAGTTATGACCTTTCATTTTAAAATACTGAACTATTAAAATACTATTAGTCAAGTTTTGAAGGCAGTCTTGTTGGACAATATTCCACTATTCTTTTTTTGTCATGTCATCTTTCCCAGTTTGTGTCCTCAGCAATCTCATTAACATAAGCCTATTTTTTTGTGCCATGGTCTTTTTTTTTGCCTCTTTAAAAAAGAAATCATCCCCCAGGTCAATTCTTGAGAAAGTCTTCTGGTAAATTCACTAGCTCAATAGTCTGACAATTAGCACAGCTCAAGAAAAGAGCTGGTTCCCTCACAGGCAATGTATTATCTGCCTTGGACTTCATGGGCCAAACCACCAATCTGAGCTGAGTTTCATGAACCTTTCCCTTGCAGCAATTCACTCGAACCAAGAACCCTGCCAAGAAAATTTCACTTTCAGTTGGTAGCACAGAATTCTAAAAGACAAATATTGTTAAAACCATATTCACTTATCCTTGACATTGAAAGGTATTAGATTGTTCTTTACCAAAGGAGAAAGTAGTTACAGCATATTTATCTAGAGCTTCACCTCAATTCACAATGCTCCTATTCCTGGAAAGAGGTCATACTTGTAACTCCCTTTCTCTTCTTGTTTGCTTTATAATGAAAACATATCAACTGTGAAACAACATGCAGTTTTAGTTTGTTGATGTAGAAAGGGCAAGGTTAACCGCCACTTTTGTAGTCCTGCAATTAGGATTTTCTCACTATCAAATTTGTACTTGCTAACGGCAAACATCCATTGGGCATTTCAGGTATTGCTACCAACAGAGCTGAGATTTATGTCATTCTTTTCATCCGTTTCTGTATCTGATTATTAAAAATTTAGCTTACTTAGTTAGAGATGCTTCAAAAAAAGGCTTACTGGTTTCAAAACCTGAGCTCAGCAAGTAAAATTATCTCTTAAAACACTCATTGGAAACAAAATCCACATTGTAAAAATAAGAATGTTTGGAAAGTATGTGTGAAGGGTTTTAAAAGATATTTCAATACTATGATATGAATGCCTGGAGACTGTGACTTGCAATGGATTTACCATGCTTGCTTTCCCATTTCAAGCCCAGAGGGTTTATATATATAAAGTACAAATTTGTGCCTTTACTGGAAGAGCTGTCAAGTGAAAGGATTACACAAATCGTTGTCAGGTCATCTGTGTTACAAGCACAACTTGTAACTCTGTCATTAAAAGCTTTTTCCACTAAACTAAGAGGTCTCCTCCCTCACTGTTCACCATTATTTCCCTGTTAAAAGCACAAAGCAGAGATTTGGGAAAACTTAAAAAACTATTTTTTGTAAGCAGAAACTTACATTATTAGATATTGTGGTGCAATATGTTTCTTCAGCTAGAACTCATCTAAAATTCAAATACCTTATTTCCTTCATATAGTTAATTAATGCAGTTCATGATAAAAAAATAATTACAATAAAATATTTTATTATTCATCCCAAAAGATGGCAATCATTTCTATACTACATTCATGAGCCCACATTCCTATCAAACATTTGCAGGGCAAGAGAGCTCCTTGGCAAACATGCCAAGAACCATAGCAGCAGTTCTGCTGACCAGAACCACTGGGGCCATGTACCCAACCTCCACACTGATGCTGTCAGGGATTTACATTGAACTGCCTCTAGTCTGACCTGCCAGACTTTATTTCAAAGAAAAGCAGACATTTGTTTCTCCCTGATTTTCCCCTCTTTCAAATACTATAGTAAAATCAGTTTACGACAACTTGAAAATCTGCATTAGTTCTCAGGGCACTGGGAGAACCCCACAAAATAATGATTCAGGCACAAAACCAACAGCTATATTTCTCTGAAAGAGCTCAGACATCACAATAGAGATTTAGGTAAGGAGTGCCATTAAAGAAAACTGAAAAAGCTGTTCCCAACCTCTCTGTTTACAAACAGCAGAAGAGGAGAGATAAAGACAATATCAATATATCAGGAGATTGCCTCTGTTCAATCTACAGACTCTTTCTTGTTATATTTAAACACTGTGCTCTATTTAATGACAGTGCCTGTTGCAATAGGTGAAAAAAAGATATTTTCTGTACATTTATGCAGTCTCAATCTATTTTAGTTGTCAGTGCCTGAATCTCACACATTAAACATACCTTTTCTGAGGACAAAGTCGGTACTGCAGGCTGCATACTTTTTATTCGAAGTTGTTACTTGTTATTTACAAGTATCCTCTTGAAACATTGAGGATTTTCTCTTTGACTATCAAGTCTGTAAATTTGTTCATATTTTCATAAACCAAATCAGAGATCTTTTAATGCGTAACAACATCTAAATGCAAAACGCCTTACAAACATATTGAGTCAGAATTGGACAGGAAAACAATGCTGAATATAAATTTCAGATGAAGTTCTTATTGCTGGAGTTGAGTTCTGAAATTCATGGCAAAGATGCCTTTCTTTCAAAAGGGGAAAGAGTCAAGGCCCTGATTTCTAATTGTTCTGAAATATCTCCTGGCAAAAAAAAAAAAAAAGCGTAATATATCATCTTACCACAATACTCAGACTTTGGAAGAGACATTCTCAGAACTCTTTTTGTCAAAAACAATATTTAATTTGAAAAGTAGGATAAGTTCTCATTAAAAAGCAGAAAGAAAAAAAAATCTAACAAAATACTACAAATTAGCTTAATTTTAACATTAATATTGCACTTTCAAACTCACAAAAACCAAGGTTTTCAAAGCTTTATATTACATTTATCTCAAGAAAAGAGAAATTAGACAAATTGTGATGAAAATAATATAAAGAAATAAGAGTATATGCATTATTCAAATCTGAATAGCAGACGAGATTTTCCTAAATAGAGTGATTATATTAATAGGTCTTTGAATAATAGCTGTATGAATAGGGTTGCATAAAATCAGGTTTAACTGAAGCATAATTTGGCATATTAAAGGTGTCACAAAAGATCTATCTGTAATTTGCAAAATTTGTTCCTTTAAAAGTGTAAAAATTCATCACTCATCATATTTTTTAAATTATGAGCTCAGAACTTTATGAACACCAGATTTCATTAAATCCCCTTGTTGCATCTAAAGACTACCTAATGACTCTGCAAAAATAGAAAAAAATAGAGCTGTGTTTTCCATTGTCTTGAACATAGCAGTAAGTCTGGAAGCAAAGGCACAAATTGCATCTGTCTGCCAGCTCTCTGCTGGCTCTGAACCAAATTATAAAAGTAAGGAATCAGTCACTTCTGGAACAGCATTTGGGCTGAGTTACTGCTCTGGGCCATTCCACCTCAGATTTTGAGTGGACTATTCACCAACATTCACCTCCATGTGTGCTAGCACACACTAACAAGATTTTATATAGTTTATAGTCCCACTCTGATCAGCACTGAAATAGAACTGATGTCTTAGAATTACTTTGTCTAACTAACCTGGGAGACTTTTGTAGTGGCATTTAATGACATTTTCACTGTACAAAGCATCTAAAGGCATTAGTGTCATTACTGAATAGGTTTTAAAGGCTGTACTTTATTAGTAAAACAACATTAATTTGCTACACAAATCATTACAAAGAGAGAGAAGTATCTATCATTCTTTCTAAGGCAGTGTGATTTTCATGTGACAATTTATACATGCATGGCTGGAAAATGCAAATAATCTACCAAATTAGGTAGTGGTCCCTGTCTCATGTGCTGAAAATAGTGAGTGCTTTGAGAACACTGGAAAAGTAAGACCTATTGACATGCTTTACTGCAGTAAATGCTAGTAAAATTGCAATC
Source organism: Motacilla alba alba (assembly GCF_015832195.1). Taxonomy (NCBI): domain Eukaryota; kingdom Metazoa; phylum Chordata; class Aves; order Passeriformes; family Motacillidae; genus Motacilla; species Motacilla alba. The sequence continues at coordinate 11,887,020 of NC_052023.1, read as the reverse complement.
ACTATTTAAATCTTAGGCCTGAAATAAACTCCACAAAAACAGGCCACTGTTACAAGAGGCAGCTCTCTGTAGAATTAGACCTTCAGAGATTATTTTTATCTTGCTATTTTATCAGTGTAATGAGACAAATTATTCCCCGAGTATAAAGTGATTGAACAACATTAATTTCTCAAAATAAAATGAATGGCCAAAACACAAGAGGTTATTTACTACAGGCAACATTTTGTGCATTATCCATTGCACCTTTTCTCTTTTTTAAATGAATTCTTCATTTTAATATATTTTATAACCAGTGGCATGTTGGTAACTAACACTAGTGTACATAAACACTTCCACAGAATTTGACATTTGAGTTTTATGATTTGAAACCAACAAGGAATTCTTGGCATTTCCTTTTTGCTTTTCACCTAGAAGTTTAAAGAACAAATTATATGGCCCACAACACTTTAACCCCTCATTAGCATGGGCAAGTCACCTAAAGTAACCCTGCACAAGACAGAGTGTGCTCTGCACAGAAGATTGTGGGCTCAGACTTGCAATGACTGAAAAAGAAGAAATGCTCAAACTCCTTTCACAAAGTAATACAACCTTAAGGGTCCAAATGAGCAATAGGATGTACAAAATTTTACCACCTCCTTAGAGTTTCCTCAATTTTATTTTCAAGTTTTAGCTAAATTTGCTGAAGTGGAGTTTAGAATCCTTCCTCAAGAACCTAGTAATGAGAACAAGAACCTGTTCTCTCAATGATACTTCAAAGTGTCATGGTTTTAGACCAAAAAAAAAACCAAAACAAACACTGACATAGAACATGTAAAGTTATTGGCATAATCTTTATTTTAAAGAGATCTCTGCAATTCAGTGAAAGACATTTTCTTCAGGTAGCGATTTAGAAAAAAACTTTGGTAGTAATTATTACTTTATATTCTTATGCAAATATAAAAATACTAAAAAGCTATGACACCTTCCCAGGTCAGAACCCACATTCTCATTCAATTTCATTTGCAATAATCTCAGATTTATAAGTAAAAAATTAGTAGTCAAAATAAAGATTTATGTACAATATAACTGGAAAACCTAACATCTAAGATTAGTTTAACATATTTTTCAGGGTCTAGGCATGCATTGTCATCCAAACTACAATTCTTTGTGACTTCACAATAACATCTTTTGGGTTTGAACACCTTCAATATCTCTCTTGTGTTGCAATGTTGAAAAAACCCACAGACAAGAGGGGAACTCCATGGGATCTCAAGAAATCATTTAGCATATGCTAAGTTAAAAATTAAGCACTTAGTGATAACACTGTAGTCTCCAGTGCAGTCTCCAGATATTATTTAAATGCATTAATATTAATCAAAATTAACATTTATTTCTTTCTATGCAGTTCCTATTGCAATATTATGGCATCTGAATAAAGCAGCAGCTTCCTGGTTTAAGCATTTCAACTCTACTTATAATAACCCAGACAGAGCATATTATGACTCAAATGCAGGCAAGCCTTTCTCATCCAAAGATCTTAGATTACATGTTTCAGAGGAAATTTTTCCTTGAATTTGGGTTCTAAAGAAACAAGGTAGCTTCTTCCCAGCTTTGCCTACAGTAAAAACAATGTCCAGGCCAAACTGTAAGAAAACATAAGGCTTTAGGTTAATACACAGGAACAGCAGAAAACCAGGGAACTGCAGCATGAAGCTAGGTAGTTTCTCAACAACTTTATAAACCTCTCTAAAGAGATAAAATAATCCAAACTCTTTGTTGCATATGTCTAACACTTTTCAGACTATTGGTATCAAAGTGTATGTACAATAAAAACTACCTAATTTTCATAAAATTTCTGTATAAATATATCACCTTGACACTCTCCTCACAGTGATTTCTATATGTAAATTAAATGTTTTTATTTGCAGTTGTCAAAAGTTTGGGTTTACCTTAATTTGTATTAGAAACCTTCCTTTGCAAAGGAAAATCTCAGGTCAGAATACTTGTGCAGAGCACTCTGAATTCACATCAGTAAAATTATTAACATTGTGATGTATTTGCAAATCATTTTGTATTTCCAAACAGGGGTTGATAAACTGCACAGTTCTCATTCCAGTCGTCCTTGCTTAGCATCACCTATTGCTCCCCATACATCAAATACAAACTCATCTGGAAATGCAAAGTCTCCAAGAGTTTCATCCAATGCCACTGCAAATTCATCCGGGTTTTTCTTGTCTCTTCCAGCTTCCACAATTGTTGCAGCTAAAAAGCAACAAAACAAAAGAATGTAATTATCATGAAAGTGGCAGCTAATACGTAAGGCCCAAGATAGCTTTGGGATGTCTATTTTCAACAGCTGGTGAGGTCAGCTTAGGGAGATGCAAAGTCCACCAGGTGAATTTAGTATTCAACAGGAGATTATGTACTTAAATGTCATGCTTATGCCTCTAGAAAGTGAAAAAGTTATTTCTGAAAATCTTAGCCAAGTGGGTCAAATTGAGCAGAAGGAAGAGAAAGGCTTTGCTGCTGTGCACAAGAAACTGGAGCCACCAAACACCAGGAACATTTCGCTATGCAGGAGAATGAAAGCAGAGAAGTGATACAATGGAGTTAAACTGTGGTATCTTGTATACTCACACTGTCCAGCATTTTCTCTTATTTACCACAAAAGTATCGGAATTTATCAAGTGCCAGAGCATACTTTTGAAATGGCTGCACTGGGGCTGCAGCTTAGGACTGACTCCTTAGTAGCTGTGCTCATCCCTCACTTTTGCCACTGCAGTTTCTTGGACCCTAGGAAAACGCAGAAGTCTATCCCAAACACTGGATGCTGACAACCCATGGATATTAGAGCAAATGAAAACCTCTCTTGATCATGACACCTGCACTTCCATGAAGGGTGAAAAGAGTCAGCACAGAAATTTCTCCTGGTTAAGCTGGGCCCAGAGAACCACAGGCAGCAAGTTACTATGGTTTGAGGGCAGAATGAGGTCAGACACATCCAGCACAAACACCACTGCTGAATACAGTTTATGTTCTGAGCTGTATCTCTGCTGCACAGTATCTTCACAGGAAAATGATGGTATAGTACAATAGATGAAACATCAAAGTCTGCTTCATTTTGTGATCACTTCACACCCCTGCTTTAAACTGCTAGGTGTCCTCCATCTTTTGTTAAACATCGAATACTCGCCACTTTCTTCACGAGCATATCAAATTCAAGTGTCAAAGTGAAGGATTTGATAGCTTCTAGCCTTTTCTTAGACAAATGTCCAAATGTAAAACACATAATATAGTGCCTGAGAAACTGAAGGAAGTTTTGAAGCCACAGAAAAACATCTTTACTGGGATAGTCTGCCATCTACCACATACACTGTATTGAATCAACATGGCAAAATCTCTCTGATAAAAATAAAAATAAAAATTCCCTGCTCTGAAGTTTTACTAAATTTAATTAATTTTATTTTGTTGACCTAAAACTCAGCTCAACTTTATTGACAGTTATGAGCTTCTGGCAAACAATACTTCTTGTTGTGCAAACATGTAACAAGCTGTAAGCAAGCTTGAGCCATACTCTACATTGTAAACGTCAACAACTGTAATTATGAGGAAACTCGATGTTTTGGTTTTGATTGTGTTCAGCTATGAGGCTCCAAACACAATCACAATGTGTCAAAACTACACAAAGCTGTCCAAGGAAAATGTATGTAAAATCTTGACAAATAAACTGCTGTGATGGAGACAGTTCAAGTGTACCCCAGCTTCCCAGGCACCACTAGTGGTCCTCAAGGACCCTCAAGGCCAGAAGAAAAACCCTATCCCTGTTGCACTGATTCTCTCTGGGTCCCCTGTGAAGTTCCCAGGACTCTGATTCAGACAAATCTGGATGGGAAATGGGCATTAAAGAGGGGACTCTTGTATCTGGTAAGTGGAACACAAGGATTTGTTCTATCAACACCACTCTATACTCCCTGACAATGTGGCACAAGAAAGTACTTACAGGGAAGCAAGCCTGGAGATAAAGGGTATAATTGAAACTTCACCGATTTCTGGATATGAAGCAAGATGTGAACTTACTTTTTATAGACACTGGGAGAAGGGTGGAGAGAAAAGAGCTGTGCAAGGTGGAGTCAGAGCAAACACATCAAGAGATTGTTACACCAGATATTTAGAAAAAGCCACCATCACAAGAGTAAGGATCTAGACAAGTGTTCAAGCAGGGTGGGAGCAGGAATGTAGCCATTTTTAAGATAAATTGGCCAAGAAATATGGAAGAACCATATGACACAGACAGTAGCAATAAAACAAGACAACAAGGCATTATATCACAGTCCAGCTGCCCTGGCTGAAGCTTCAGAATTGCACATAATAAACTGTTGTTAACAGAAAGTACAACTTCAAACACACCTTTCTTTAAAGACTGACCTTCCAAATAACTAAACAGACCCTAAAAAAACTGATTTATTATAGATTTACGAAACTTAAAAACAAAATCCACTAGAAACTTCGCGGATCAACTTTCAGCCCAGTCAAGCAAGCATCAGACCATCGCCGTGCTAAAGCAGCCTCAAAAGAAACCATTTTCATCTCTACTGAGTAAGTCTGATCAGCACTGCAGGGCACATTTCATGCAGTATATTTACCGAATGCACCCTGGCATTCCCAGCCCCAGCTGCTGCAGGGAGCCAGCATCCCCGGAGGCCCGGGGCGCTCCGGCAGCGCGGCGCTGACCTCCAGCGCTGCCCGCGCCCTGCCGAAGCAGCGAGCCCCGCTGCACTGCCTTCGTGCGGGGCAGCTTCAGCGCCGGGCCAGCTTCAGAGCCGGGCAACCTTCAGCGCCGGGCCAGCTTCAGAGCCGGGCCAGCTTCAGAGCCGGGCCAGCTTCAGAGCCGGGCCAGCTTCAGTGCCCGGCCAGCTTCAGAGCCCGGCCAGCTTCAGAGCCGGGCCACAGCCCAGCCCCGTTTCCCTCCGGCAGCCGCCACAGCCGCGGGACGGCGTTCCCAGGGCGGCAGAGCTGCGCCCGCTCGCACCGTGACATTTTGCGGAATTGATGCAGAACTGCCAGGGCAAATCAAAGCCTACTGACTGCCAAGGCATTCAGCAGATACTTGCCAGCCTGAGGAAAACTTTGCTGGTTCTCAGAGGGTGACAGATTCGTGCCAAATGGTCTCCACTCCCCTCCCTTCTCCCCACTGCTTCTTGTAAGAGCTGCACAATAAGTGATTACAGGAATTTTATTCCAATAGAATATTTTTCCACAGTCAGAAGAGCCTCAATTGTTTTCAGATTTTCCTTTTTTTCAGTTCACTTCAGGCAATGTTAATGTCTGATTAATTTTTACATAAAATGTGAAAAGTTCAGCAATCTTAAAAGTGGTGAAAGGAATTACATGTCTCATCAACTTTAACTGAGAAGTTGATGTCAAGCTTCCCAGAATATGAACAAAGTAATATGCTGGCTTTTCAAATATAGTTCCTTTAAAATAACCTCAAAGATCTTTCACAAAATCCTTATTTTCACCTTTAATAGACACATGTGGCACAAGCCATAGAAGCTACCTTCTGCCTGCCATTCTTATTATCTACCTTACATAGTGGTTTTGCTACTTATATCCTATACTGTAACTTCTGAAAAAGCTTTTTTTCAGAAGTCCTGACAGAAGCCTCAATATTTATTTAGCTGTAATGCTATTAGAAGTTTTGCCTTCATTAAAAGGTAACAAATATTACTGTTCTGTCCTGTCACTCTAAAGCAGAAAATGAAGCCTGTTATTGCAGTTTCAGATATTTAACATTACTTGGCTTAAGTTTCATGTTGAACATTGTCAGATCTGGTACTCAATAACTATTTAAAATATTTCTTATTATTCCTTTTTCTTAAGTACTAATTCTTCTTGAAGCTTTTTTTGTTTAACTGGACTTGCTGCCCTTCCTTTTATCAAAAAACTCCCATTATTATTTCAGAGTAAATGAACAGCCATAAACAATATACCCCTGGATGTATGCAATAAAATCCTTTAGAAAAGGGAGTCTTGTGACAGAAGAAGAAAACAACAGATTCAGGGAGAATATCATTTCAGTTAAAACATTTAGAGATAAAAACATGTATTGAATATTGATGGGTTGGATTTGCAAGCCAAGAGAAAAAGCTTGGGTAACAAAAAAGGTTTAAACTTGTTAAGATATTTTGACTAGATGGTAAGTTTGAAAAATGAAGTCAAAAATGGAGAAGTACATTTCAAATTTTTTTAACAGAAGACAGAATATGCAAGGATATTTCAGCCTGGTCTCAGAGATGGAAGGTTATGAAACAGACTATCTTGTGTGCGATGACATAGCATGGACAGGACAAACAGGGGGTCAGGCCAGCCAGCATGGGTTTAGGAAAGGCAGGTCCTGCCTGACCAACCTGATCTCCTTTTATGACCAGATGACCCATCCACAGGATGAGGGAAAGGCCGTGGATGTGCCTACCTGGACTTCAGTAAAGCCTTGGACACTGTTCCCCACACCTTTCACCCAGAGAAGCTGGCAGCCCATGACTGCACCATGGGATGTCCAGGTTGGACATCAGGAAAAATTTCTTTACTGAAAGGGTGGTTAAGCACTGAATGGGCTGCACAGGGAAGTGGTGGAGTCACCACAGCTGGAAGCACTCAAGAAATGACTGGGTGTGACACTTAATCCATGTTTAGTTGGCATGGTGGTGTTTGGTCAAGGGCTGGACTCGGTGATACTGGAGCTCTTTTCCAACCCTAATGACATTGTGATACCTCATGTCTGATAATACTATAGAGAGCAACAGAAAGGAAACAATCATCCAAAAGCAGAAAAACAGAACAAAGGAGAACAAAACACTGGTGGATGAAACTAAAAGATGCTGGAAAAAATGTGGACAGGAAGCCCTTTTGCCATTGTTTACAATCAGTAGCATTCTGGGGTTAGATCCAGGCTTCCTCCCACCCGGAATTTTTGGGATTAAATACAGTCCATAAAAATTCAAGTCTTATTGATTTAAAAAAAATAAATGCCAGTATTTTTAACTAGCACTGTTTCCTGAGTAGCTCCTATTAATCAACTGCTCAAATTCCTTTACCAGAAAGCACTCATAGAATTTACAATAACCTGAGTTATCTCTCAGCTGTGTATTTATGTTTTAAAGAATGCTGAAGTCAAGCCTTGGCCCAATTTCTAATAGCCCATAAAATGGCTGAAGAATACATTTCCAGAGCTAACTGTCCCTTCTCTGGGTTACACAGAGTTTTCAGTACAAAAGAGTAAGGAAGTAAAAAAGTAAAAATGCATCCAAATGCAGGTATGTAAATCTCAATAGCATTTCGATCTCTGCAAATAAAAATAAAAAACTGTGCCAGAAAAAAAGTGCATGCATTTTCTTTAACAATTTCCAAGTATTTTGGCCCAGCCTAGGGATTTGTGAGTAGATTTAGTCAGCCGTTCTTGAAACTGTCAAGATACTTAACCATGCAAAAATTAAGGGCTTTATCTCACCTTTAATTCTGTCTGTTAATTCTGTAACATTAGTTTTTCTCTCCTTTCTTTCTAACTTATGTCTTAAAACTGGGGCACTGTTTCAGAATTCAGTCACACCATGGAAGTGTCACTTTAATGGAGATGAAAGAGTAACATTAACCGACATCCAAAGATTCTGACAAACAGAAGTGCATGGAAGTGAGCAATGATTGAGATCTTAATCACTTGTCAGCTGCACATTGTGATGACTTGCATTTTCAACTAATCTGGCTTGAGTAATGAGTGAAATTTCGAGCTAAGTGGTGATTGGCATTCTCTGAATGAATCTTTTCCTCATATTTCATTTTCATGGGTGACTGATCACATCCAGTATGTGAAAAACTGACATGTGTTAATTGAACAGATTTGTGACAGGTGATTAGCTCTCCTTTCCTAAAAAATCCTAGAGCTGTTTAATTGTTTTAAAATGGTAAAGTTGGGGGGTTTGAGTCATCAACACTGGCTGTTGACTCTTAGATTTGAACATCAGGATATGGCTTCAAAGGTGCAAACTAAAGCTACATGAACCCTGTAGTCTTTGATTTCTGACAGCTTCTCTTAGTTTCACTTCCTTTTGGGGAGGAAAAGAAGAGGTGAGGGACAAAACAATCACCCAGCAGGGAAGAAAAGAGCCTCTCTATGAACAAAGACCTCTTCCTTCTTTGAGTATTCTTTTAAGGCTTTTTTTTTTTTTTTTAAGTTTCCAAACTACATACTGAAAGATGAAGGGCATTCGATCTTTTTGAGGGGAAAAAAAATATCAAGGAATTCATGGGGAAACTCTACCAGGTGCTTAGCTACTAACTCAACCAAGTGTTGAAAGCTGAACTTCTCAGTCTACTGTGCAAAAGCCATCCTGTTTACAGTACTGAGAACCAAAAATACAGGAAACACCAGTTCCCATAGGTCTGTTCCCATGGACACCAGAAGCAGAGCACCCACAGCTACTTATTCCTGTAGGGCAAGGAGCCTGGGGACCTTGGAAGTAACCTGCAAGGACAGGAGCTTCCAGAAGCCCTGCCTGAGCCAGGACTGCAACAGCTGCAGGACTAAAACAGCTCCCAGAGGGACAGCTGGCAGGGGACTCAGAGCTTTGAAGCCTGAGCCAGACTGAGGCACAGAGGTTGCAGGAATGAGATGGGGCATGGAATCCTCCCTAACCTAAACATGGCTCAGCAGCACACAGGCCTCCCAGGAGTGTATTGCACGGCAGCAGCATCCCGTATTAGAGTTGCTGGGAACAGAAACGTTGAGAACTTCTAGATTCCTGGGAATCTGAAAGTTTAGATACAAGCTACAAAACAGAACTCAAGTTTTGGGCAGCTCTGTCCTCTCTTCTATGCCAGGAAGCCTTTCTTCTACCTTAGACTGAAGGAAAAATACTGTTTTACCTACATTTTTTCCTGTGAGAAAACTAGTGGAATCTGCCAAACAGATGCTTGCTGGTAGGAGCACCCAACAAAGGCCTTTTGGCTATTGAGATAACCACCTTTTGTTTTCATTCCTCTGTGTTAACTGCTGCCCCTCCAGCCCTCTGGAGCTTCCTGCCAGACCCACTTTCTCTTCTGCTTTGCCTTTTTCCTTTCTCTCTCATGAAAGGTTTCTTTTCAAGATCACTTTCCATTTAGCCTATTCTCTCCTTTTTCTTGGCTGGTTCTTTTAAGATATTACCATAATAATGAATACCTTCCTCTTTCTCTCAGTACCAGCAGTTCCACAAGATCCTAGGAGGATTACACCAGCCACAGCAGTCTACAACAGCTAGACTGCAACTTCCTACCACACAAACAGAAATTCCTATTTAATTGTTGTCAGAATAACAAAGAAAAGCAACAGCTGCAAGGACAAGTTTGGTGCATCTTTAAGGCACTTATGACACTGGGGTTATGTAGTTTCTTTCATTATAAATCAATGATTCTTATAACTAGTAAGTTTTCTTATAACTTCTGTAAGTTTTCTCATGCTCATCACAACACAGGTTTTAGAGATTTTGATAAATTTGTGTAATTATTCTGTCAGTTGCCTTGCTAAATAGTTGCTTGTTCACTGATGAAGATCTCAGGTTCAAACCTTAGCAATCAACTTTGATGGGTCTATGCCAAGGGGCAAAAAAAGCAAATAAACATACTTAGCCTTAAGACTTCTTAACCATGGCACACACAAGATCCACTAGAAAATATATGCCAGAAAGAATACAGTGGTGACAGTTATAGCAAACAACTAAAAAATTCATGCAACAGTGTATAGGTAATGTGCAGAAAGAACAGAGGATTGATTGAGTAATTACATCATAAGGATTGAAGTGGGAGGGTGATTCTTTTACCACAAAAACACATTTGTAGAAATATAGGCAAGTTTTTGAGACTGAAGGCTGGACAAATTTTGCTTCACTTACATCCAGAGACTACAGTACTCAATAAATGTTAGACTACGGAAAATGAGAAATTATTTACTCTTGTAGTAATATATCTACTGAAAACTCACCTAATTCAATATCTCTTATGCCCATGTATGTTTCAAGAAGCTCATCCACTTTTTTAATTGCTTTTTCTTCAACTTCAGTTGGCTTTGTTGGAATAGAGGGAGAGAAGAGCAAAAGTATGATTATGTCAATGCAAATTTCAAAATAACCAGCAATGTGCCAGTGATTATTCTTACTCCCATTTGGCAACCTAGACTTACAAAATCTACAGATAAAACACACTATTCCACTCTCTTTCCCTCTTCTCACAAACATGAGATTTCCTCCTAATATCAAGCCACACAGCTCATGCACTCAAACTGAACAGGAGCCTTATATCTCCTGACAATACAGATCTCCATCAAATCCTCATCAGCTTTAGAAGAGCCCAGAATAAATGGTATTTATTCACCAAAGTCTAGTCTTGGCTTTGCACAAATTCAAGTCAATGTATCTAATTAGCCTCTCCTAACAACAGCCCTTACACCAACCCCATACACTTCAGTGTCAGAAATGGAACAAATTCATCACAACCATCCCAGCTCTTTTTTTTCCCCTCTCCCCTTTTTTCAGCACCCCTTGGTCTAATCTAAATTCATCCAGGTAGTCCATGACATCTAAATCTAGGTTCTTTGCTTCCATGTTCTTCAGCCCCATCCTATCCCTGCTAGTCGTCAACTTTAGTTGTTCTCTTCAGTCCCACAAGCTTTGTAACATCCAATTTTTCCTTGCAACTTATCAGCCTTGGAGAAGAATAAATCAGAAGCTGGGTGATTAAACTACGGAAGGGCATATACCCCACCATACCATTTCCTCCACAGTAGCAGGGCCTTTGGCTCTCAGGCGAAGTGTTTCTCTCCCTTTGGAGATTTTAGCCTCTGACAGAGTTCTGCCTTTGGATCTTGGTTCCAGCTTTTCTAAAGACAAAACAAATCCAACAAGAATAAAATACCAAACAAAACTACATATACGGTACAACAGAATATGGGGTATGTGTTTTGGTTATTACAGTATCTTCACATTTAGTCTAATCGAGATCTCAACTATGTAAAAATCTATTCATAAATTAACTATTCTAAGTATAGGTTTGCTGACAATTTCTTGTCTTCAAATTGTAATATCTGCTCTACTGCACTGAGGCTAGAACAATTGACCAATATATCTAAGCAGGCCTATGGCATTCATTTCATATATGTACTTTGTGTAATTTTATTTCCCTCTTCTACAGAGAATTTATATTAAAGGTATTTATACCTTTAAATTAGATAACAGCTGAAGTCAACGGCCAACTGCTGATGCCTTCGGGTCTTTACAGACAGAACACATAGCAGGTTTAGCATTGCAACATTTCTATCCATCACTGATGCAATGGTGCAAACACTCCTGCTAAGCAGGTGATGATGAGCCACACCGAGCTGAGCTAACAATCTGCTTATCAGCACTCACAGAGGTGAAGTGGCCTTAAGCAGATCTGCGGGAGGTTTTCCACTAGTTTCACCAAAATTATTTCAGAGCTGATAAATCTCTACAAAGAGTATCTGGTTTACACGAAGTTTCCTTTACCTGAATTCAGCCTTTCTTGTTTCATCCTGGGTAAGGGCACCCCAGTTAGCAGATGGAGTACGGAATCATTTAAGATTTGGGTTTCTTGTTCCAGGATGCAATTTTACATTCAAGAGTGGCAAGGCTTTAGTTTACTTACTGACATGGGAGTTACATAGTGAATCTGGAAAGTGCTAGAAGAGAGGAGACAATTCTGCAGAACTGCTTTTATTTGTCCTGTTTTCTCTAACAGATTATTCCTCCTCTTAATAGCAAGCCTTTCTAATAAGCTCTTCTTGAAGGCAATACTTTAACACATTATATTAATTTTGCTCAGATAGATTTCAGCTCATCATTCTTGCATAAGTGGTTATTATGCTGAACAGTATCCTTGAAAAGTAAATTTTATTAGCTTTCATGATACAAATAGGTATGTCAAAGTCTCTTTTATATATCCTTAGGATCAACACTTTTTCTTTATCCTTTTATTGCTTCAAGGACAGTTTAAAACATCCTTAAGATTGTCATCATTTCTGCTAAACTTGTTTCAAAAAGTCATTCCTGATAAAAAACCCCATATTTTTCAAACTCTGTCACCATTATCACCTTAGAACTCATGATTTGACATAACCTTCATTTGCAGTACTTCAGACCAAAACACTCTGGCTATCACAGAAACTATTTTTCAAGTTCACATCATTAAAATGCAGAGTTTGTGTTATGCTGCCTTTACTTTTTTCTATTCATTTTTCACGATTCACAGACGCTTGTGTCTGGTACAAATCTTTAGTTCTGTGCTACAAGCCTTGCCTAGGGGAGCTAAGACAGCCTGTGTGTACATGATGGAAGGATGTCCAACCAGTAAATTATTCTTATTTCACATTCCACTGAGAGGAAGAAAAATAAAAATAATTTCACACAGAGGTTTGTCTCTTATTTCTGTACCCTCACCAAATTCTGTTGAAATTAACAGGAATTCAGCACCTACTTGTCGAGCAGGATCTGGATCTTGTCTGACGTCTCCTTTGGGGCTATTCTTAGTGCTTAAGCTGCAGCTAAAGCATTATCTTTTTGCCTGAAGCCTAACTGTACCTGCCTAAAGGCAGGACGTTTCAACCTACTGAGCACTGCAACTTGCAAGTTAATTTCTGTAAAGTAAAAAAATAACGTGCATCTTCCAAAAATCTGTCCACAAAGCTCTGGTTGCCTCTTAAATCAATGACAGAGAAAAGGTATTGCCATGAAATTAGTGCATTTCCTCCTCTACATCACAGGCAGACTAAAAGGTATCTTAGCCACCCAGCTAAAGTAAAAATATTAAATTATGGCTGAACTCATCAATCAAATGCTGATTTACCCTGCTCTTTACAAACAGACCGTGTAACACTTCTAGCATTGGACACAAATTATAGGCCCATAATAAAAAGAGGCATTGCTGCATTACTAACTGTGATGGACAACATATGCAATTCTTTAGCATAACGTATAACACACACATTTACTAAACAGCAGTACCAACTTACATACAAGCATTAGAGATCAACTCATAACTCCCATTCTTCACAGAAGCACCAAAAGCAAAAAAAGAAAATCTTTGCATTTCTCTCATTTTCAATTTCTGCTACTATTCTGACACCAAGTGTCAAGACTGGTGTATGACAGTAGCTGTAAACTACTAACACATTAAAATTCTTTTTTAAATAAACATTAAAAAATTTTGCTGCTGTAGTGAAGACAGTGATATTGAATTGACTGTTATTGCAGGTGTGCAGAAGGCTTCATACAAATTTATGATTTAGCATTATTTTGAAGTTTTTATTAAAGGAAAATGCTACATGGTTTAGGGAGAGGATCCAAACAATTGAGATAATAAAAAAATTGTAACTCAGTCTCTATTTTGACTGCCTGAGCAAAACCTCCCTTTTTTGTTTGTTTGTTTTCTACATTGATAGAGTTAATATATACAAGAATTAGCAGTAGGTATGCATTCCTCCTATTTAAGCAGCACTTCTCATAGCATGCAGGTGGCAAGCAAAGACAGAGTTTTGCAATTCTGCTTTCCTCCAATTCTGAGTTACCTGCTGCATGACTGGAGATCCACAAAAAGGCTGGGGAGGGGGAGAGGGAGAACAAGCAGACTGCAAAGAGGTCCTCTGGGGAACCCCAGACAGTGCTTGCTGCACTTCTTCTGCATTAGAGAGCACAGATCCCAGTAAAGGGTACAGAAATACAAAAGTCTGGTACACAGAACAACAGGGATTATGTATCAATAAAGGAAAAAAGGAGTTTTGGGGATCAGGACATTAGGGAAGCGATCCATGCTTTGAAACTGTACCTATGAAACAATTCCTGTTCTAATTTTGCAACATCATGTAGTGGCAAAAGAGACTGACTAAGGCTCAGGTGAGGTAATCCACACCAGGATGATGCTGGAGAAAGCAAGATGGAAGAAAATCCATTCATATCTCTTCCACTTCAAAGAAAAAAACTAAATGTACTTTCTTCTAGTAGTTATGTTACCACAAGTGGACAGCTGGCTGCATTCTGAAAACAAACTCACAATGTAATGTAATGTAATGATGGGATTTTACTGTCAAAGTGTTTTACTGAACAAGTTGGACAGTCAGGTCACTCACCAAATGCTTTCAAAGGCTCTACCAACTCCAGCTTAAACTTCTGACCTTTCTCCAGATCTTTTAGCATTTTGGCAACTTCATAATGCCGACACTCTGACACATTTTTCCCGTTTATGGTCTCTATGTGATCACCCACGCAGACGGTTTTGGTTTGGTCCATAATGCTGCCTTCTTTGATTCGCTATTGTTAAAAAAAAAAACACCACCAGAATTAGAAACATTTCTTTAAAAGGTGATCATTTTTAAGAGGTGACACCACTGAGTTTCAAGAACGTCAGTTAACAGTATCAATATCACTAAGCTTATTATTGCAGCAGTGTTTTGTCTATAAGATCATAAAACATATTTTAAAAAGCATTATTTTTCAAACAAAATATTTTAATAAGCATTGAATATAGAATCAGACAGGGGAAAAAATAATGCAACCACACTTTAGAAATAAAGAGTTCTGAATAACCTAATATTTTTGTGCTTTAAAACTGATCACAGACATTTCAGTAATGTGAATGTTTATTCAAGTTTTTGGGGGTCTTCTATTTAATAGCTTGACAAGCATAGGAACAAAATTTTTCTCTTCTCAAGTTTAGTCCAATAACTAAGTAAAAAAATACATACTGTAAAGGGTTGGTCTTAATAAGACCCATCCCCAGTGCTGAAACTACTATTTTCTTCATTAAGCTATACAGCTGTATATTAAAGGACAGCCTCTGAAATAATAAAGAATAAGAAAATATTTTAACTGCCATCTCATGGAAAACACAAACAGTCTGAAAGTCCTAACAGAAGTTACAGTTCTTACGAAGTGTAATTTAAAAGTATGGGGGAAAACCTTTAAAATATCTCTATGATTTATCACACTTTAAATTTCAGTGATTCTGTTTATTGTTGTTACACACTGTCATATTTGTGAGCATACATCACTTAAGCCATTATTATATGGCTATTGAATAGAAAAGCTATGACATAGTAAAATGTCTTTTATTTTGCAAATACAAATTTCATTCTAACGTGTTCCTGAATAACAATCTTTTCAACAAAGACTGACGAGGTTCAGGCTAACTTTGTGTGAGATAAAGTGAGACAAGGCAGATGAACACGCTGCCACCTCCCACTGTAGCAGCCAGCCTGGTGTGCAATCCTCCGGGAGCTGCTCCCAGCCTTGCTGAGCCCACACATGTGCCTCCATCTGAGAGTCGGTGGGAAGTGTGAGAGTGCTCACTGGCATACAGTGCACTGCAATCATTTTATGCTTCAGGCTGAGTTTAACTCTTTCTAGCACCAAACAGAAGCCTCGTGGTGAATGTGGATGTGGGTATTGCACACACCAGAAACCAAATGTGTTCCTGTTTCCAGGACTCAAAACCTGTCCCACCCAGCTTCAATCAATGTTTAGTCTACATGTTGAATATTCATTTAGCTTCTCTTCTTAGCACTTGGATCCCAACACTAAAACTGCTGAAATAATATTCACTGGCTGTTATGTGTGTCACTTTTTATCATCACTCCAAGTTAACTGACTAAGACAGTTGAGCTACACTGTGGAAGTAATTAAGATGCAATTGCCTGTATTTCAAGAGCTCTACAGTCCATTGAGAAGCTATGAGGATCTATATTTCCTATGCAATGCCTACTCCATTTGATAATATCTCCTTGTACACCACTTAGTCATACTTCAAGTTCTACTGCTGTTCTTTGAATGCTAATTTGACTCCATAATACTTTTTCCCACCTGCCTGTGTACCCCAAAAACAAATTTGTGAAAGCAGAATGACACCAGGTTTTGTTCTTAGTAAGGCAAAACAAGATTAAATTTAATAGGAAGAAAAACCTGCAGTTCAGTGTCAAGTTTAAAATTGGTTGGGTTACCACATCAAACCTAGAAACCTCCCTATTATTCAAAATGCAGTAAAGTAACTACAACCCATAGCAACCTTCAACAACCCACCAATCAGTAAATTTAGTATTAATTTTTAATACTAAATGGGACATAGAATGAATGGGACATAGCTACAAATTTTTAAGGAACATATATGTATATAAACAAAAAAAGATGCAGCTTTTACTTTTGTATATATGTATGTGTATATATACATATATATATATAAATCAGTGTTTTCTATGCTGATTTATAAGATCCATTAGCTAAATCTGCAACAACAACAAACAGAGTAAGCTCCTAGAAACTTAAAAACTAGAAGCCTTACAACTGATGCATTCCCATGAAGACCGCATCATTTTCATTACAATGCTTATTATTAGACCAGTACAAGGAAAAATAATACATATTTGCTCAGAGGAATTTTACACAATTTACTGGAAATTACAGCCTGTCTGGCTAATGTTGTGAGGGCTTTCCAGTGTGCTCCAATTGTGCAGCAGTCTGTGTGAGGGCTGTTCTCTCTGCCTGTTACCAAGCAAGCACAAAGGGAGTGTCACTGCACAGGGCTGCACTCGTGAACGCTGCTCACTGAAGCACTGCTTCAATGCCTTCTTTTAAAATGCCACATAAGCAGCAGCTTGACTGAATGTTATGGGCTGCATAGATGCCGCCACTAGAAATTCACAGTTCTTTGTCTATAAACATAAAAGTTAGGCTATGATTTTGCCAAAATGCTTAGTGAAACCTTCACTGCATCTTGACTTTCACAAACATGACCTCAGTCACATTTTTCCACAACAAAGACAAACAAAGTGATTTCTAAACTGTGTCCTGTTTTATAGCCATGGTAGCTGAGGAATGAACAGAAAATATAACCTCTCCTATAAAAGCTCTGTTTACATTGAGAACCACGATTGGGGCAGCAGTAATCCAAGATAATTGCTAATGCCTCACTAATAATGGGTAACTGGAGTATATTAGAGCAAAGAATCTCAAAAAGGCAGAAAATGTGATTGAGGTTCCTAATTCCTAGTCTAGCAAGAAGGGCAGCATCATTTAATAAGCCTCTACTTGTCTCAAAACATACTGCCTCTAGATAATATAGAAGAGGAGAAGGAAAGCAATTATGATTAATATACTGAGTATGTTACTGCCCATACCTGCTACTCAAGCTCATTGTGGTAAATTGTGTCAATCCATATCCTTGTAATTTACCCTATCTAAGGCAACAATACTGGAAAGCTGAAAAACCACTGTATTTGCCCCTACTCTTCTGCAGCACTAAGGCTTCTGCCCTGGGAATACCAAAGACTGAAAGAACATGATCTCATTATCACATGAGTGACAGAAGTTCTATAAGCATCTAATAAATGACATCAGAAAATCAATTTAAAACAGGAGGGGGCAGATGCAAGCAGTATCTAACACCTACCACCTCAGGGTAGCTCAGGAGATACAATGGTCTCATTGTAAAGCTGATACACGTTACAGAAGCAATGAACAAATGAACTGATTTTGAATGACATGCAGTACAGATTAGCTGAACTAATTTTGAATTATGTACCTAAAGAAAAGCAACTTTATTCTTTACTTACCATATATATGATAATAAAAGATTTTATAGCTGTAAAGGATCATGAAACCAGTAATTAACCTATTATAGTAACAGGAGCTTCTATAGGACAAAGTATTTCACTGGTAATTAAGTTTACCTTTATAAAAGCACAGCCAGTTCCATTGTCTGTAATGGTAAGTCCCAGCATATCATCAGTTTTAAGAATTTCCACTTCTTTTCGCTGTCCTTTCACATGGGCAAATATGAAATCTTCAAGGCCAATTTGTGCACCTAAGAGCTTGTCCATATCAACTTTATGAGTGTTCAAAGTGCAAAACATGATCTGTGCAGAAGGAAAGCAAACACATTAGCAGTGTATTAGGTTTGATGAGCTTGATAGGAAGCTAAAAAGAGAGCAGAGTTCAGGCCCCTGTGACAGGTCCATATCTTAAGTGATCCCCCTTCTTCTCCAGCTATACCAGGAGAAGGAATAGTCTCCATCCACACACAACAGAAAACATCAGTAGCTCAAAGTGCAGGTGAGAGCTGCAAGGGAACATAGGAAAGGGACCTCTCTGTGTGAGCAGCCTCTCAAGGCCTGTCTCAGCACACCAGCCCTGAGAGAGGCATGTTGAGCTCCTACAGCTTGCACCAGGTCTGAGAAAGCAAACTGAAGAGCCATCACCATCTTTTGCCTCGTTATTCACCCACCTCAAATTCCACCTGATTCAAAGATCACTATGGACTACTTTAAAACTTGATTAGTTGAAAGCAGTTTAATGGGAAGAAAAAAAAAAAAAAAAGAGAGCTTATCAAAACAAAAGAGTCATGAGAGAGCATGAAATGCTTTGTAGTGCTCCATGTGTTCCTTTCTTAGCCCAGAGCACACTCTCCCCAATGGGCTTGCTTAGTTCCTACCCTTCCCCAGCATGACCTGGGGTCATCCCTGTTCCAGTAAAAGCAAGGCTTAATAAAAAGTTCAAATTGCTTCTTTATAAATCAGCTTTTCTGAGGGATTTCCCTTCAGCACTGGATATCAGGCAAACCTTTTCCTCCCTACACCTATGCCAGCTCTTCAGCAGGGAGGTTTCTTGTTCTGGGCATAGGCAGGGTGAGAGCAATCCATCTCTACTGCCTGGGAACAGAGATGCTTCTGGCCACCACGGAGCTGCAGGAAGCAATTTGGCCAAGCCCAGCACACCCATCACAGTTACAGTAAGGACAAGTGCCCAAGCCTTTCCAAGCTGCAGCAGGAGAGGAGTGAGGGCCAAGGGAACCCCAGCTTCCTCCTGGGCAGCGCGGAGAGCACAGGGCAGCAGCCAAACCAGAGAGACTCTGCACTCCAAGAGAAACTTGGGCAACCCCTGAAATCTAATTCACTGAGGCAAAGACACAGGTTTTCCACACCAGAAAACCACACATGCCTTTTTCTTTCCTTCTGGCATCACTGGATGAAAGCAGAAAAATTGAAATGAAAGTCACCAACCTGTTTAAATTGATTCCAGGTCAAATGAAGAGCGGATACTTTTGCTAATGTATTTCACTGAGAGCATTCAAGTTTCTGGAGCTTTCTAGGACTTAGGTTCTGTAACTATGGGGGTTTTAATCTTAAAAGACTGAAAGTTAATAGAGAGAGTGTGTTTCTTGATAGAGGTCTTGTTTAATTGCTGTTTTTAAAAATAAAACAAACAACCCCCCCCCCCCCACCAAACAGCCTTACTTCTATGGCTACTTGCTTATCTCATCTAATCCATCAAACATCCACTGCAATCTAACACCTTATTTAACAATGAAAGTCGTAACAGCACACCCTTAACAGACATTAGTTTTATTTGCTCGGGTAATGCAAAGGTTTTCAGTTAAACAACACTCTAGATGTAGCAACACCTAGAGAAATTAAGCTGGTGTTAAGTAGAAAATTGAATATAATAAAAATGATAATTATAATAATACTCTCTAATGACAAGCTTTTTTTTAAAACAAAAAAATTAAAACAGATGATATTAAGTTCACATACACATTTTCAGCTCTCTCAAGCTACATAACTTTGCCAGTTTAAAATGGTAACTCAGTTCTCTGTTCATTGTTCCTGTGATGAATAACAAGCACTGTCTTTACATTTTAGACATTAGCATCCTTCATCTGACCTTGTCAAACGGACAATCTAGTAAATACTGTCACACCTTTGAATAGATAAAATTGGCAACAGAGCAGAAATGTGATATTTAGAAACTTGATCCAGAGTTTCTCTTTATAGATCTTCATCTGGATGGCATTCCTACTACAGCCTATAAGTCTGCAGAATTTTTTGTGAGTCAATTCTGTGCTAACCACAAGGCTGAGAGAGCATCAGCTAGTCAAAAATAAAACTTAAATCATTCTTCATCCTCTTTAGTGAACAACTGCTTTTTCTCAGAAGAGATATATGCAAAGAGTAATGTACTAAAGATGTATTTACCCAGAAAGATATAGCACTACACCATCCACTAGTTATAGCATAGCTTTATTTGTCACAACTGAGACCTATTGATTCAAAAATGGTGATTTTACATAAGTTTAATATTGGTACCTAATGCCAGATTATATACTTGAATACTTAAACAACAGGTTCTACTCACTCAAACTTTTGCATATTTTTAATAGTAATTTCTTTATTCAAAAATGAAACAAGAAAAAAAAAAAATCAGTGCAATTCTCATGGTTAAGTCTTTTCTGTCCTTACCCTAAACCTTCCTAGGCATGGTCTCTAACTCAGTATACCAATGCTGTGAATATTTCATGCCAACTTTAGCAAGGTTTATAAATCAGAACTGTTACATCAGTCACAAAGTATCTAGGATACCTCCTTCACCGAGAGTTATCTTCTGCAGCACTCAGAAGAAGGAAATTCCATGTTGCTGGACACGAGGGGCTTATGCACAACTTTATAAAATAGATTTGTCCGGTAAGATTACTAACAGATTATTCCCTGCACCCATATTTTCAACTGGAAGTGACCACATTAGCCAACAAAACCAAGGCTATATAAAGAAATGTAAGTATGTTATATAAAGAAATGGTATTAGCTAAAAAAAAGAGAGTTACATTATGTGTTATATAAAGTATATATGCAGTACATTATTGCATGTTCTATACATTAATTGTAATCTCATCTTCCATATTGAGCTGACACCTTGAGAAGAACTCAATGAGTTGGTTGATAGATTACATACTCAGAAACTATTGAAAATGTATTAAAAATCTCAGATAACTTTACAGAGATCATAATCACTTTCTGTTTAAGAGGTAGGGAACTGGGAATTTTAATTCTGAGCAAGATGTTACACCCACTGACATATTTCCCTATATATGTAGATGTCATCATATCAAGAAATCACCAACGCATTTTCTAGGCATCTTACTCACGTAATCTTCCCTGAGGAAAATGTGGGAGCCTTGACCAGCTTCAGCAACAGGAAGAGTAACCAGCTCCTCCAAGTTCTAGTGAGCTTTTGGTACTGTCAGGTATTCAGCCTGGTCAACATATACAAAGGCTTATAAAATAAGCATTCAGTGTTTTGCTGTTTGTTTTGGGATTTGGTTGGGGTTTTTTGTGTAGGTTTTGGTCTTTTTTGTTTTTTGTACACAAGTATTACAGTGTACAAAAGTAATTACAGTGTAAGTTCTTCCATCCAATTATTTCCATACTAATATTTCAAATACTTTCAATCAAAGTATTGGAAAAGACACAGCAAGCATCACAGGCAATATGGGTGTGACATTTAAGCACTGCTTAGGGAAACAGCAAGCAAACAATTCTTGCCATAGGGTTGGGAGGAGGTGTTTTGTAGGGAGTGTTAAGTTTGCTCATTTAAAGTATTCAATCCGTAGGCGTGATTGTGAGCAATGTGTTTCAACAGATAAGCTTAACAATAAAACTTCCAACATTTTGGTGATGAGGATTTCACAAGCTGACCCTTTTCTCTAAAACACCCTTCAGATTTTTTATTGTTAAAAGGACAGTTTTGTTCAGAAGCACAAGATTCAGCAATGGCTTATTTGTCAGCAGTCTTTCATAAAACTTTAAATTGAACAGGTTTAAATCAAATGCTTCTATGAAAGTTTAATGTGGCACAGCCTCACGGTATACTCGACTGTTTAGCATGAGGAGGCAAGGCCTGTGGAACTACAGCCCACACACAAGCTCAGCAGCTGAACTCCTGCTAATGGAAGAGAAAGAGGGAGCTGCATTTCTGCCCTTACTGCTGCCAGAAAGGTCTCTTCTCCTGAGTTACCCTTGTGATGCAAAATTCCTTCCACTGTGAAAGAAACCCCAACCCCAAGGGCTCTGGAAAGACACAGCAATCGAGCATTAAGTTTAGTTCACCAGCCCCACCACATTTCACCTTTCAAAGCAAACAAAATAATCAAAAGGAAAATTGCAAGTAGGCAAACCAAAAGCCCACACAGCCTCTATGGGTTACCATTCCCTTCTCGTCTGATCAAGAAATAGCCCTGCTACAGCTGGACTTTAATATCCACGTTCTCAGTGCCTGATTAGCTACTCTGAATACTTTAAAGCCCTACCATGTGCTCTCACAGGAGAGCACCACCACCAAATGCCTTAACAGACCCACATTGTCCTTCAGCCAGTGCTCATTTATTTATCATACAGCCTGCACTCAGCACTTTCACCCTTACGGGGAACATTCCCTGCTACATTCCCAATAGTCAGAGTAGAGTAGTAATCCTAAAAGGTCAAAGCTACACATAAATACTTTTTCCAACTATTTTCCCTACTTCAACCTCCATAGAAAAAATAAGGGAATATTTCTATTATTTATGCAAATAGAAACATACACGTAACTGTGCGTGGGTTGTGTTGTTAGTTAAGAGTTGCATCTATCTATCTATTTTTTTTTTAGCTCTGTGCTTTCTTGTTGAAAGCTTGTTGAAGTAATCAAGTTAAAAGTCAAGAAAAATGTGATGTACCTCAAACAACACTCATAATAATGATGCTGGAAATGATAAAACTCACTTTTTTATATAACTTTAGTCAAGAGTTTGTTCTCCTTTGCCCAGGCAGAGGGGAATTGAAGTTTCTCTTTAGAGACTCTTCACAGGGATTTAAAATTTTAACATTCACAGATTAGGAGTAGCCAGAAGATACACAAGAGATAAGAGAACATTATCGACCATTACCCCCCAACATCACCCCCTGGCCTGAAATACCTGGTCTGGGAGAAAACTGATAAGAGAACTGAAGTATGAGGACCAAATTAGCATCGAAGGCAAAGGGATCAATAACCAACAGGAGATCGAATACTAAGAATTGCCTAATTTAAGAGCAGTGAACAAGAATTTCTTTGGGTTTTGTCCAAAGAAACCCAAAGAAATTTTTGGTTTTGTTTTGGTTTTGTTTTGTTTTTCTTTGGGTATTTCTTTTTCCTGCAGTTTCAGTTTCGGTGTCAATGACACAGGCAATGCATTGCTAGAAGCCATATTCATTCCTCCTCCCTGTGGAAAGAACAGTCACCTTGGACAGAGAAAAGCAGAAGTGTTGGACGTGGTAAAAGTCAGAGAGATAGGCAGAAAGGGAGGCTTCTGCCTACGCCTCAGCTCAAAAGGGGTAAGAGAGATATAAATTACCTACAAGAAAGGATAAGTACAGGAAAAGCCTCAGGAAGAGTCTGTTATGTCTCACTCCTTCATAGATACCCAGCAAACACATCCCCTTTAAAGCCATACCCATCCTGTCCCCATCCTCCCCTACTCATGATCCAGGTCTGCACAGAAGTTTCTGTCAGTGTCAGTCCAACAAATACTGTGTTTTATATAAACTTCTCTCTGTCACTGTTGGCAGTCAATCGCAGAACCTGGAATGGATTCTCCAGCAGAAACTGAACTCAGCTGGTCCCGGGAGGTGTGATCCAAAGAGGAAAAGAAGTGCTGTAACCATGTGGAGTCAAAAGGAGAAGTGACAGATTACAAGTACAGCTCATTCAGAATCGCATTAAAACACTTAGGCAGGAATTTATCCAAGAATCCATACTGCTGCCTGCCCTGCGGTAACCTCACATACCATATTCAATGTACTCACTTCTGCAAAAGGCATCTGACTGCTCTCTACACAGAGCTCTTCCCCTCCATCCCCCCACTATTTTCCAGCTCAGCCACTCCAGGGTGGCGATCTCTGTGACAGGACCTGTTTCCAAAGGCAGTCACGTGTGGGTATCACGCTGCCCACAGGCTTCAGCAGAGCTGGGTCACTGAAACTTTCCTAGACAGGTAACACCTACAAATGGCATTTGAGTACCTGAGCGTCCTTCAGTTTGCTGAGATGTAGCTTCTGGCATCATTCTTTACCCCAGACTATCTATCCAAAAGCAGTTTTACTAAATAGATAATAAAATTAAAAATAAATTCTAATAAGTTCACATTTCTTGGCTGTTCACTGATCTATGCTGTCTCTATGCAAAAATCTGTTGCATGACTCTCTGGTCTGAATTCTTCACTCTGTTATGCCGCCTTTACACCAGGAAATACTTTTGTTCACTATTTTCACATCATACAACTTTCTTAAAGCCAACTGAATTTCTGGAGTAGAAGATTTTAAGTTCAGTGCCTCCAGCAATAATTCTCCGTCCATTTTTAGCAATAAGCCACATTAAAATAAAAATTAAAGGAATGGAACATTAGGGAGAAAAGGAAAATAAGAAACTTCTCCAGTCTGGCACATGGCTGGCAATATACGCCCATGATATGTGGTGCTTCCTCTAAAACCTCTGAGGGTGTCAGATTATACATCTAGCAGGAGAAACAGGAGCGCACCATTCATACAAAATTAAATTTCTCTGTGAAAGTTGTTCTTTCTCAAGTCAGTGGAGCCAAAAGTTCAACAGTGAAAGGAACAAAATTAAAATAGAAGACAATCTGGTGATTATGAGAACTTGAGTATACAAGGTATAACTGAGAAGGAACAGAACAAAAGGGGAACAGCAGCTCAGGATGAAAAGAAAACAAAGGAGCAGAAGGTCTGGGAAGGTCTGGGACACTGATGCCTTGCCTCTTAATTACTTAATGCAACAGTGACTGATTAAAACTGTATTCACTGCTACTGCCACTTTCCCTTTACAATTTACTATTTGAAATGCTACGTCAGGCCACAGCAAACTCAGAACAAAGCCTGTAGTAGTAGTAGTCTTTACAACTTATAAAGAAGTCATCTACAAAGAAGAAAACAAGTAAAGCTGTACAGCCACACGTAGGCATAATGAAATGTTAGCCCTCTGTTTCAACTTGCCACTCAGAGGTTAAGGTTCAAAGAACCACATAGGAAGAACTTGATATGGCCACTACCTTTTAACTAAGAGAAAACAATGCATTTACAAACACAAATGAATCATTATCCAAACAAATGTTTAGAACATGGCTCAGAAAAAAAAGATCAAAAAGGCAGCAGAGCTTAAAAAGGAATCCTGTTACAGACTTAAGTTTAACTCCATTCGAACAGTGAGCGTTTTAAAAATAATTACTCCATGAAGCAGAAAGCTTTCCAAACATCACTTTCGGCCGAAATTTTAAAATGTAGTACGATTCAGGGCATTTATACCACATGCCCTCCCCTTCCAATGCCTTCCTTCTGGGTATTTAGCCTCATAAATCTGCTGTCCCTTTTTTAACTGGAATGGAGCAGTGCCTAAGAGCTGTGTCAAACAGCAGCCGGCAACAGTGACACTGGAGTTTTGGTCAAGAGATCCACTGTTTTTACCATGTAAGAGTTAAATGCAGTCACACTTATGTCTTTTCCCACACGGTAACGCTCATTTGGAATAGCCAAGGCAGTTTTTTTTCTCCCAAGCGGTGTGAAGCAGGCACGTCCCCACAAGCCCGTGACAGAGCACGGGGCAGGGCGGTGGGAACAGCCCCGGCGCCCTTTGGCGCCCCCGGAGGCGCGGCGGGACGCGGCCGCGGCGGCGCGGCCCTACCTGGGCGGGGTGGATGCCGAAGGCCGCTCCGATCCGCGCGTACAGCTCGCGGGCGCTGCCGAAGCCCTCCACGCGGCCCGTGGGGCTGCCGTGCGCCAGCTGCGTGTGGAACTGCAGCCGCGACGCGCTGGCCGACGGCGCCGGGGCCGCCGCGGGGGCCGGGGCCGGCGCCTCGCTCTCCACCAGCTTGAAGGTCTCCTTGGACTTGTCCTTCTTCTTGTTCCTCAGCCCCAGCGGCATCTTCCCCGCCGGCCCCGGGCTCCTGCGGCCGCCGCCGCCCGCGCTGGACTCTGCCCCCGGCGCGGCGCCGCCCCGGCCCCGCGGCCATCGCGGCCGCCAGGTGCGGCCCGGCCCCGCCCCGGCCCCGCCCCAGCCCGGCCCGGCCAGGCCCGGGCGCCGCCGCCCCTACCGCCTCCGGGCAGCTCGGGGCCATCAGCGCTGCCCTGCCTGCGCTCACACCGCTCCCGCCTCCGCCACAGAGGGGTCCTTTAGCCACCTTCCACTCACTCGTTCAGGAATTTCTGCTAAGAGCAAAGTACTGAATACCGGCTAGTGTAGATTTACACCCTGCACATAAAAAATCGCCTGAAATATACAAGGACTTCAGGCAACTCTTTCTCATTTATCACAGCCTATAAATCTCTAAGGGTTCATAAAGCAACAGTAACATAACCAAAGTTTAAGAGACTTCCTATTGTACTGGACAACAGCTCTGAAATACTGAGATTTAACAAAGAAAATACACTTTTCAAGTATTTGTAACATTTAATGAATTCAAAATGTTTCCTCTACTGTGAAATAGAGCTTCTAACATATTGTAGTTAGAAGTTCACATTTCAGGAGACATCTGTGCTCCAAAGTAAGCACACTCACCTCAGTGGAACTGCTCCATTTTCAGTAGTGCACTGAATTCACCCAAGATGTGAAGAGTGCAAAATTCATGAGACAACATTCAGCACTTCTAAAGGAAACCGGGCGAAAGGCACAGAGAGAAGCAGCACTGCCTTACCACATCTTCTGACTTGCACAATAAAAAAGACAAACCATTGCAGAGAAAAAGGATTCTGGCACATGGAGTCAGACCAGGCAGGCAGAGACAATGAATTACTGTGAGGCAGCCCTGAGTCAAAAGTTCTTAGCAGATCTAATCAGAGCACCTCTGATTACATGAAATTACGTACAGATTTTAAACTGCTTATCCTGTGAGGTAAAAAAGATTTGAAGCCAATTTGACTTCAGCTATTCCAAGACAGCATGTAGTAGATTTAAATGAATACTCAAAAATGGCTTTTACCCAGTTCTAGTAGGAGACAACTGGATTCAATATCGTTACAAATTTTGTAGGAATTTCCACCAATAAAAAACCCAACAAAACTGCACAATCAACTTGCCCCCACACTTTTAATAGTTGACTGTCCAGTTTGAAACTACAGAACTTAAACTGAAGGTTTCTCTGAAGTTGTAGAACTGTGTGTACTTTCTCCCCATTACTGGAATGAAACTCAGGCAGCATCCTGGCATTCACTGGATGACACTGCAGTGAGACGAAATGAGGTATTAACTAACAGTACCAAACTGTTCACGTGCATCTTGGTATTTAAAGGGTTCTGCTGGTTTTCAATTTTAAATAAGCAACTTCTTTTAAAAGAAGAAGCCTTTTCCCATTTACTAAAATGTATTATAAAGTGACAAGTAATAAATAGTTGTCTCAACTCATTCCTTTTCTTGTGAAAAGATAATTGAATCTTACAACCCAGTAAATACAGTTTATTAATAATTTTGTTAATGAGATTTACTAAATGAACACAATCAAGTTTCCACATATACAGAGGTTGTGCAGATTTATTTAAAAAATAATTCATGGACATTAACAGTCCTAATTTAGGTATCTGTTGCAAAACTTTCTTCAGTGGAAGTGTGTTTCTGTGCTTCATGTGGAGGTGGATGGAGAAAAACAGCTGAAGTTTGTACAAAAATTATGCTGTTCCTACCTACAGCTTGGAGCAATGGCATCAGCTTTTAACTATGGGAAGAAAAAATGATGAGGCCAATGGAGCTGATCAAATAAACTGAAGACACAAACAGTATGGAGCATGTATACGCCATCATTAGTCACATGATGTAACAAGTGAAATGAAACCTTTTTTGTGACATTTAAATCAGAGGAAGATGACACTGCACACATGCCTATTTTCAAAACCCAAACCTAGACAAGCATATACATGAAATTGCCATAGCAGTCCCCTGCTTTGGAAGGAAGGGTGAAGAATTGTTCAACACTCAGTTTTATCTGTGCTACTTAAAAAGGTTCATCACCATGGGCTTCTTTTTCCTAATCTACAAGTACTATTTATTAATATTGCTTAGATCATGGATTAGCAGTTTCAGTGATTTAGATTTGATCAGCATAACACAACACTGACTGAGTGTTTTGTACAGCTGTAAATAAGTCAGTCTGCTGAGAACCTCAATGAAAAGAAGGCTGTAATGGACAGAAGACACCTTCTCCAACTACAACGAATCCTATTTTCAGACTCCCTTTAATGTGCACCCTCTAAGGAAGCACCTGCCAACACTAATTAATGCACACTAAAACTAGATAAACCAATCCAAATAAGCCTCCAGCAACTCAGGATACTAAGGACCCAAAAATTACTTCAAATTAGCTTTTTGAAGAGAGTTAACAACTGAAATAAAACTGCTATTATTAGACTTATTTTAGAAAGAAAAATAAACCACGTACTTGAAAAAAATTGATTTAATCCGTTCATCCCAAGTATATTGCACACTACAGGCTACCCCATTCTTCAGTTTCTCACACCTAATACTTGGGATGCAAGAATCATGGCATGCAACAACCATAAACTTTGTGGACAATGTATGTGGAACAAAGTCACCTTGCTGGCTATAAAATTCCACTATCATTGAGAGTTTCACTACACATGGCGTATCTACCCTTACTCAGGGAAAGGCTATATGGTATTTCAGGTGCTGGTTGGGTGGTGTTAGCAGTTTTTGAATGCAGGGCAGCAGGGCTGTGAACATGGCAGTTTGTCCTTGATAAGGCAATCAGGCATGACTAACAAGATTGTTGTTTGTACAGCTCCTCCCTCGGGTAAGCCAGTAATTCCAGGGTAACAAGCACAGGGCACTTATACCTTCCACACCCAAGGGGATCAACAACAGATCTCCATTTTCACTGTTCAAATAACTGAGCAATTATCTGGAGAAGCCTGAAGGAAACAAATCATGCCATCCAACAGTCAACTGCTGAGCAATCTGACAAATGAAGAGTTGAGGTTCTGCACCTCATGAGGAGATTAGTGCTGCTATTTGCCCAGCGTGGGTGCTGAACAGTAAGAGGCTGTACAACAAATTCCCTGGTTCTGTAGGATGTGTTCAGTAAGCAATATAGTAAGAACTCCTTATGTCAGCTGCAAAAGAGGCCTCACACTTACTGACTGGAAAAGTAAAAGTGTCTCTTAATTATATATACAGTATCATGTTCATAGCCCATAATTTTTAGGTCTTGCACATGAACTCAAGTGCACAGAATTTCACCCTAAGTTATAGCAAATTTCACTGTTTAAGGAAAACCTATTTGATCCCAAAAAAGTCTTCTTCTGGTGAGTCAGACTAGCATGTAAGATGCACATACTAGAAAAGAACAGAGTGCATTTCTTCAACACACCACAAACAGGCCTCAGGAAGCTTTCAGCACAGCCACTACAAAAATGGCTGAGTGAAAGAATGGAATGCTAACCCCTCATGACAGCAGAAAGCTGTGGAGCAAGCAAGAGTACCGCTGCATGGCAGGAACAAGAATGGGTTGTAATGTAGCTTGACCTACTCTTCCAACAACTTGAGGTTATCCTAAGGCCTGATGTTGGTGAGATTAAAAAATGATCTTTAGAAGCAGAAGTTTTCAGACTTGCTGGATGAATTCCAAAGCAACTAATGACTTCTACTTTCCATGACACCTAAGCAACCTCAAAGAGATCAAAAACCCGTCCCAATTTCATGAATGACCATTTTATTTTCATGTATTTCAGTAGTTACAAATATAGTAGTTGACTGAGTATTTGCTTCCTTCTCCCAAGTAGCTTTATTAAATAATCAAGTGGGTCTTAAAACATAGCTTTTAAGCACATTTTTGATTAGAAAAATATTTTTGTGAATCCTGGATTAGACAGATATTAATGCTTCCGCTCATATTTTGAAGTAATTCTACATGCTGGTTTCTGAAACATATACTTTATCTCTCCATAAGAAAAGAAATACAAGCATTTATTTCATACCAGTTCTACAAGTTTTGTATTTTGAGCTTGAAAACAGTTGGAAAAGTTTTGTTTGCTATACACATATATATATATATATATACACCTCTAAATACACAAGATACTGCAATTCCTCAATTTAACACTACTCCTCTTACCTGAAGATGGTTACAAAAAAATAGTCTTAGTTGCTGTAACTTTTTTTTTTTACAAGTTGGATATGGTTACAAGATCCTGGATTACAAAATGCTTGATTCCATTAGCTTTTAAACAGACAAATAGGTGTTTTAGGTTGATATGCTTTAAAGTCATGTAGCTTGTAGCATTTGCCATCATAAAATATAAGAGAAAGTTAAAAACCAACTTTACACTTTTTACTTAAAAACCACATAAGAAATGCAATACGGAACATACTGAAATGGAAAATTTTCAATAAACAATATAGAGTATTAACAATATGCAGAAGCACTAAGCAGCAATTTTTTTTCTTTGTAATACTGCTCCAGCAATTGTTTACTTCCTGTAGATTTAGGACTACAACTAACTGGTACTGCATGAAGAGATCTGCAGTTGAAAAATTGACTTGAACAATAACCCACAGAAATTCTACTCCTTTAAGTAAAAGAAATTGGATTCTTCTTCCACTCATGTTAAAACTATTGTAAATTAAATCCCAACTTACATATGATTTACTTTTCTGCAGTCACATATACAACACTGCTATTAGGCTACCTAACAGAGCAGGTAACCTCTAAATTTCCACAGGCAAAAGGCTGACGGCAAATCTTGAAATACTTTCTTATGAAAAAGAACAACAAAAAAAAATCCCAAACCCCAAACCCTTTGAAAGTGTTGTTAAAGCACTGTATTATGGTTTTAAAATCAAGTAATAAAGAATGCCCACAAGGCATTTCTTCCATCAATCCATGCTGCAACCAAGGGAACCAGCCCTATTACTGTATTATAAAACTAGACTATTACAGAGGGCTCTCCATCTCTCTATGCACCTTTGAACTCTAAAGACAACTGACTCATATCTGAATTTTAAAAAAGTAACTCAATTCAAGCATAGAAAGTTTCTGGGCATCCCCTATCCCATACGGACTCTTAAACAAACTTTGCTTTAGATACAACCTAGCTCTTTTTTTTCTTCATGGGAGTAAAGTTTGGCCTTTGAAAATAATGAATACTTGAGATCAGCATGATCTTTAAATACCTGCCCTAGCCAAATGCTTTTACAGGGTTCTTTGTGCATCTTTCCAATCCGGCACAGACCTGCTCCCTAGGGAACTGTCACATGAACACCACCATCTTTGGGCTAAGCCTCATTTACAGAACATGGCCCATAGCAAAAAATGCCAAGCCCAAGTTCAAAGAATGATTTTGCTTACAAGAAACCTCCTGGCATCATGTAGTCCATAGCCCCTGCTCACACACGGTCAGCTGGAGCAGGCTGCCCTGCACCATGTCCAGTCAGGCTATGAGTATCCAGGGATAGCAACTCCTCAAACTCTCTAGGAAACCTGTTCCAGTGTTTGATCATCCTCTCAGTAAAAACCTGTTTCCTGTTCAGATGGAATCCCGTACTAACTTGTGTCCATTCAGTCACTGAAAGCTACTGAGAAGAGCCTGGCTCCTCCATCTTCATTCCCTCCTGCCAGGTGCCAAGATCTCCCCAAGAGATCCCCAAGATCTCCCCAAGATCTCCCCAAGAGATCTTTTCTTCCCCATGCCTGCAAGTTCCAGTTCTCTCAGCCTCTCATACATGGTCCTGTGCTAGAGCTGCTCCACTAAGTTCATATCCTTTAAGTACCAGGGAGTTCAGTACTCCAGATGGATCCTCATCAGTGCTGGGTAACGAGGAAGGATCATCTCCCCTCACCTGCTAGCAAAGCTTTGGCCTCTGTTGCCACAAGGCTGCATTGCCAGCTCAGTCAGTTTACTGACAGTTTGTTGGTCAGTTACTCCGCAGTGGAGCATTTTCCCTTCCTGAACTTCGTGGGAATCCTGTGTTCTGTGTCAGTTCTTCAGCCTGTTGAGGCCCTTCTGAAAGGCAGTACCATCAGCTGGTGGCACTAGATACTCCCTCTGGTTTATATGGTTTGTAAACTCCACCCTGTAATTCAGGTCATTAATAATACTGACTGGTATTGGCCCCAGTAGCCAGCCAGTGGGTACACCACTATTGAGTTGCCTCCAACTGGACTTTGAGATGGATTAAAAGCTGGCTGAATGAGGGGGCACAGGGGTTTAATCAGCTGCACTTTCCACTAATCTAACCTGTACTTCACCAGTCTGTCTACTGATGTAAAAGGTAAACAACACAGACAGTTGTCCCAACATCCCAAAAGCTCAATATAGATGGCAGTAAGACTGGTCAAGCAAGATTTCCCTGTTGTATATCTATGCTGACTACCCCGACCACCTTTTAGACATGGCTTCCAGGAGGCTTCTTTTCCATCACATTACCAAGGGCTTAGGTGAAGCTGATTAGCCTGCAGATTCCCAAATCTTCCTTCTTGGTTTTCTCTTTCCTAGTCTATTGGAACATCTTTAAATCTTCCTGGCCATTCAATGATGAACAAGGGTGGCCCTGCAATGGCATTAGCCAGCTAACTCAACACTTGGGTGCAATCTGTGAGGCTCACAGAAAGTGCACGCTAACCCAATCCTCCACCACCAAGGTTCCAGATTTCCCCACCAGTCTCAGGGGCCTGGAATTCCTGCATGCTTATTTTACTGGTAGGAACTGATGCAAAGGCAGCACAGAGTACCTCAACCTCCACAACATCAATCATCAGCTTCCCTGCCCCATTTGACAGCAAGCTCACCTTTGCTGTTCATGTCCTTGAAGAACCCCTTCTTGCTATTCTGCCTGAAGGCTGAGGAACTATCCCACAGCAAATGGCTACTCTGGCTCCTTGGGCCATGTGCCCTTTGCCACACTCACAATGCAGTCCTGACACTTCTAGAGGCAATAAAGAGAAGGCTTTCATTGCACAGGGGGGCTAGTCAGGAGCCCAAGCTGATTTTTCTGGCCTATGCTTTGTGCAGTGGAAGGCAACATACTGAAATGATCTCTCTCATGTGCTCTTTAGAATATTTATACCTTTGTGTATCTCTACTATGATCTCAAATTTCTATATAAATGTGTAATGTTCTAGACACGGTGAGGATATAAGAAATAACTGACTTGGAGGCTCAAGTACTGTATCAGAAATATGCACTGGCTTTGTAAAGAAATTACTATAATTATATTAAGCAAAATAATGACTAAACATTGCTGATTAGGAAGATGTAAAACAAAATGAGTGGTTTTCCCTGTAATTTTTACTGCAGAATTCACCTGTATGACTTCTACTTAAACCCTTTTCTTCTCATGCAGCATTACAGTATTTTCCCCCCACCCATCCCATAAAACAAAAAAACCAAAGATTCCACTAGGTGTTACAGATTGCACTTTTAAAGCAGACTCGCCAGTCTTCTGCATTTCCAGTGTCCTATTTTAATCTGTTGACATACACAGTCTTCCATTTTACGAAACTGGAAGATTTCGCCTAAGTACTTCTTTTGATGCTGGAGAAATGTTATCTGGGAAAATTACTTCAAACTCTATAATTAAGTCTCCCCGTTGGTCAGGATTTTTGGGAAATGGCAAACCATATCCTATAATTCTTCTTCTCATTCCAGGCTTTACCACTTCATTGACTGTCATGGGTATGGTTCTTCCTTCTATCGTTGGCACATTGAAAGAGCTGCCACACAAAGCCTAAAGAAAGATTGTAATATGAGAAAAAGAAATTGATCAGAACTTTTTTGTACCTATAAATGAATTTGAATTATTTAAAAGTGATTAGAATTCTCAATAGCATTTCTCCTATGCACTTCTCAGATGTCAAAATTTTAATACAATGTTCCTCTCTTAAAAAGAGAAAACTTATATTTGTCATTGAATATCACTGAATTTATGAAAATTACACAATGGCTACTGGAGGGTAATTGAGCTTTTATGTCCTTCAAAGACTTTATCAAATAATAAGAGAGCTAGGCAGAACGAACTCCTCACTCATACTCCTCTACAGATGTCAGTCTTCTAAATTTCCACTGGAAATTTAGAATCCCATTTCACTTTTTGTTTGTTTACATTGCACAGGACTTTTTTCCTAATACCTTATCAACCTCTATTATATCGAATTTCAGAACATTTAAGTGTCTATAATCAGAGGTATATAAAATTTCACAGCTATCTTATGTGCATATTTGTGGTGCCTAAAGAAATCAGTATTGTTGCATCAAAACAACAATATTGTTGCATCAAAATTAGAATGTTACAGACCTTCTGCTTTATCCAACAGTTTTATTTTCATTACAAGGATCTCTGAGAATAAGATTTTGATTCCTGCAACTTCACCTGATTCAGCACACTTAGTATACTCTGATAATGTCCAATTTACATAACAATGCAATGAGTCTAAACAGGCTTTTATCTGTGAAGGAACTGTATTACCCACATTAACATTAAATATTGTCTTTTCTCCCTCCCTCACTACTTTAGATGCTTCACCTCACTTCACACTTACTGTAGAATCCCTTAAGGTAGCTTAATTTACACGAAGTTCATAATGAAATCAAGCGTTTATTTTTCTACCTGATACTAATTAAGAAGAGAAAATACATTACAAACACAGCTACCATAAGGCTTTAGCCACTGTATCATATTGTAGTAACATCAAACATTTGGAGTTCTACCACAAGAGAAACTTACCTCCCTTAAGCTGATTTTAACAGGATAGACAATATTTGATCCATCTCTCTTGAAATGAGAGTGAGGTTTATCTTTAATGATAAAAACAATATCAGCTGGAATCGAGTTGGGTGTTTCATCGCCTTCTTTTGGAAAAGTGATCTTGGTGCCTTCTTTCCATCCTCTTTTTATCTCAATAGTAAGGATTTTGTCCTCTGTTCGGACGCTTCTACCATCTGGGTTAAGCCTTTTACGTGAAATCCTCATTCTTTTTGTGCAGCCATGATAGATCTCTTCCAGTGACACTTTAAGTTCATGGATTACAGGGGGATCTTGTTTACGACGTAACTGGCTGCCAACTGTATTCCTTTCCCTTGGAAAACCATTCATACTAAAACTAGTGAAGGATCCAAATGGATCACCATCCACCTCCATGTCTTCAGTGTCTCTGCCACCAGGCATCCTCCTCCCAAAGAAGATCTCAAAAGGATTTGTGCCACCAAAGAAAGCTGCAAATGTAGCATGTGGGTCTCCATGGAAGGAGTATCGGAAGGTACCACCCTGGCCATCAGATCCTCCAGCTCCTCCTTTAAGGCCTAAACAAGAAAAATAAGGCAAGTTAAAAACAAATTGGGTATTAGTATAAACTTTCCTGCTGTACAGCATAATGATATCAGGACTGATGAGTCAGAAAGATATTTGCAGTAGAGTGAAAGGTCTGCTTTTCAAGGAGGATTCACCATGAGGAGGTACTAACTAGCAATTCAATAGCTTGAACAGCAACACAGTTTCTGAAGCTCTAGAATGACTTACTTCAGAAGAACAGGTATTCTGACACTGCCCATTGTATTTCATGTGATTGAAACCAGTTATTTTAATCAATTAGCATCTTAAGAGCAGAAGACAGGTTTGTTCAATTTGATCTCTTCTTGCTCTGCAAAGTGTTTTGGGAATTGCATCCTTCTACAAGGACACTTCTGGGGAAAATTACTCACTATCATGTATGTGACATATCCCATAGCCTCAGTTGTAACTCAGTGTTAATTAGTTTCACCCGTTTTCCTGCAATTTGTTCTTAGTAAAAGGTAACATGCCAACAGTCAAGCACATACATGCTTCTTTAATATTCAATTTACAATCCCAAAATTATCAGAGCTTGTGCTCCTATGGTACAGAACAGGTACAAATCCTGAGAACTCTCTTCAATGCAGCCACAAATAAAAGCATCATGGAACTTACTAAGATCCATTTGGGTACACAACACCTTGTATACACTATCACTGTCTCCAAGCAAAAAATCAGAAGGTTCTCATCTCAACAGTTTTGGTCTTTCTTTTCCCATAGAGAGATCCAAATCTCATTTCTCCCTGCCAAGAATTCTCACTGAAAATTCTCTTGTACTTCCTGTGCTCCCATTTCAAACCAAGCTAAAATCAATTTTTTTCAATGCCTCTTTGCCAATAAGTGATCAATTACTTCCTTGTAATTGTGCTCTTCTGCACTAACCATTTCAGCGTGCTTTCTCAGACCACTGGAAGGCTGAAAGTCTTCTTGAGATACTTTTGTCTTAAAGTAAAGAGTCTTAAAGTCTTAAACTTGAAATGCTTGTTTTTTAAACTTTTTTTTTTTTTTTAGTCTTAGACCAACTCAAAGCTACAGCTGCTATCATACTTTTATAACCATAGAAAAACAAAGGCTTACATTATGAGGGAGGCATTCTATAAATTTGAAAGAGGGGTTTGTAGGGGTTTTTTTTAGCACAGTGTTCTCATGCATAACCTTAATGCTGGGTACCTACACTAACCAACTAAGACATTAGAATGCTTTCCCCATTTCAGTACCAGAGCAAAAGTACTTAACAAGCTATAGTTTGTTGGATGTCAAACATCCTTCTGACACACTACTGTTAATGCCAAATAAGCAGATCGGGGGATTCTATCTGTGATAGCAGAAGGACAACTCCTGGAATAGCTGGCCTGAAGTTACTGAAGGTACGTCCAGTTCCTGGCTGCAAAAACACTCAAGTTTCCTCCTCACAAACCCCAACCCTTTGCATTTCCATTAAAACACCCTCAGAAGAGCTTAGAGAGTAACTGAAGCATCAGGAAGTATACCCACATTCAATCTTTTAAAAGATCATACTTTACATCTTTGCCCAAAATACTAAATACTGCTATTTAATTGTCCTTCTTTATAATTGTAAAAAACATGGCCCCAAGCAAATAGCAATGAGCAGGCCTACTTGTCACAACGGAAGTTGTTATTTTAAATGGAATTCCTGATACCATACACATTTATGGGAAGGGATGTTAATGACTTCCTCTGTTGCTCAATCATAAGACTGAAAGTCATGTCGGTCAAAAATTTAAAAAAAAAAAAAAATCATCCTCTCCAGATAACCATTTTAGGATAAATGTGACATTTCTGAGGTCTCATTCTCTTGGCATGTTATCACTGTTTACAATTAAAGCTAAAAAATTGTTCTGGTATTTCATGACATCAGCCAAATTCTTTCCTCTCTCTAGGCACAAAGCCAAGGACAACTACAGGCTGGACACCTGGGCTTGTGCACAGAAGGACTGTTTAGCCTAGATCAAGCAGATTGCCCTTAAGTAAAAATTAAATAAAAGAACACATGCCTTTTGAACTGCATCTCAAAAACTGCTCTGGCAAAGGAAGACAGCAGTAAGAGATCACAGAAAGCTATTAATGGGTGATAGAAACTTTTTCTGTTCAGTAAACAGAAAACATTTTTGCCTATCAGGTATTTAGGGTTTGTACAAAACCCCATTAAACTAAGAGATTAAAACTTTACCAAGAAGCCCAGCAATGCATTTTATACTTAAAATCTCAGAAGCCGAACAAATACATTGTAAATACGTTGTCTAAATAGAGGAACACATACCATGTCTTCAGATGTTTACTTTGCTTAATTTAACATAATGAAAGGGACCAACCAAAGTACAACAGAGACATACATACCTTCCTCCCCAAACTGATCATAAATCTCTCTCTTTTTGGGATCACTCAGCACTTCGTAAGCTTCTGCAACCTCTTTGAATTTTTCTTCTGCATGGGGAGATTTGTTCTTATCTGGATGCCATTTCAGTGCTTGTTTTCTGTAAGCCTTTTTGATATCCTCGTCAGAGGCCCCTTTTTCAATTCCCAGGATAGAATAGTAATCTTTCCCCATCCCGAGTGCTGGAGGAATTCAGATTTTCCTTGCTGTAAAGAAAGCAGCGTCCAGCGTCTTAGCGAGGTGGAGATGCTAGAGAAGGAAAAATAAATATCAAACTTTGAATTGAAGCAAACAGAGCTGCTACAAAACAACAAACTCTACGATACATTAAAGAAAGCCCGGAGAGCCTCTCCGTATTTCATTCCTCGCCCCGTAGCTCATTTATAAACGATTACACAGCGGGCACGGCCGAGCCCTCCCCCGCAGGACGTGTCTGCGCTCTTTCTAGAACGCCAAGCAGCGGCGCGTCACTTCCCCCGCCCAGCCCGCAGCCGGGGCTCTGCCGCGCCTGCGCAGCGCGGGCTGCCGGAGCCGCCGCGCCCGGCCCCGGCCGGCAGGCTGCAGGCGGCTCGCAGGGCCTGTCTGCACAAGCGACATGCTGAAGCCCATCTAGAGTAATTATAGCATTTACTTCACTGTTTCTATAGAGACTGCTGTACATAACGCTTTTCCAAATATATCAACATGGAGCTGCACCCTTTCCAGCAAAGGCTATGAAGAATTTTACACCCGTATCAACGACAAAGCTTCAGAAAGCAAAATTTCCCTTCTTTAAAAATAAAATTAAGCCACCCTCAACCACAGCTGACCATAGCCATGTACTATTAAGCAGTAAGAATGAATCTGAGCAAAAAAATACCACTTTGTTTACCACAACTCGAGCTACTAAATTACAGCAGATCAAAATGTAAGTCCTGTCTCAGCCTTCTTCTATGGAATAGGAAATACCAAGATTATTATACAAGTATGGCAATATACCAAACAAATTGCTTTCATCTGATGAGAAGCTAACAGAAAAATACTCGGTTCTTACACATTTGTTTTAAAATATTTAAAACAAATTCTACTACTGAAGTATTTCTCATGCTCCACAGAGAAAATGCTATGAAGTTTTAGCCTGCAAGATTTTCTTCGTACCTCTATTAAGAGCTGTAGGTCAAAAAATTAGGTACATTTATCAGTAGGGCAGTGAACTACATGACAGATTACCACAACTGAAAAATTACTCCTCCCTGGAACAAAATATTAAAATACAACACTTTGGGTCATATCTAGACATTGTCTGTATGAACACAATTCTAGGATGAATTATGAAACTCAGCTGCCTTCCTTCTAACAATAAAACCCACTAATCCTCTGACTCAGGGAGCATTACATTTGAAGCCGTTTTCTAGAACCTGCTCAAACTTACAAGAGACTGCTAAGAAGGAACAGAAAATGCTTCCTTAACCAGAAAGTACTAGAAAAAAAATGGGAACTTTACTTTCACTTTCTTAACCTGCGTCATCCTCCTAATCCTCACACCATTATCTTTTCTTTTCCAAGGTTTGCAATAGAATTTACTAGATTTTTTCCAGCGTTTCTACCTTGGTGTCTTCTATCAGTATGCCCATTTCCCAGAACCCTTGCATTTCAGTCACCTATTTCAGAGACTGCTTTCGTGTCCAAGTCCCACAGGCAGGTGCAGCGTTTGCACACCTGCCCTTGGAAGCGCAGCCCACTGGGCTGTGAGCGCACCCTCCGCGGGAAGGAAGGGCAGCGCTGGCTTTGCTTCGGCAGCAGCCAGAGCTCACAGCCCCAGCGATCCTACACAGCCACGGCTGCTCTCAGCCGTGACAAACCCGCAGCAGTGAGTCCTGAAACTCACTGAAGCCTTCCAGAGCCACTAAACTACACAGCTAGAAAATTAGTAAGGCCATAACCCAAGCATTGATTAAGCATGCTTCTGTAGAAAAGCTAAGGAAACTCTCAGACATACAAATGCAGTAACACACTTTGCCAGGAAGCCACCTCAAAAACAAAAGAGAAAAAAACCCCTCACCATCACTGAACTTTCTTCCTCACTCTACCACATTAACTCTCCAACTGATATATCATATTATGACTAAATAAACCCTGTATATAATCAGTTCTTTGTTTATACAGTCTTCAAAAACCTATGACGTTCACTTTTAATACTAGACTTCCTTTTTTCATCTAAAAATGTGTATGAAATTCACACCAGGAAACTGAAAATTGCTCCTTCACCAGCTCCACTTCAGAGACAGAGTCTGACTACTGCATTCCACTTAAGAATTGTTGCTTTAAAATGTCTTTTCCATTATTCTCTGAGAACTATAGTTTAACTCACATACACAAGGCCAAGAGCTGTACATCTTGTTTGGCAGAAAGTGGGGGCAGGGTCTAAGAACAGTAGTGCTGACAACATCAGCTTTGAATCAGCTGCTTTCTTTAAAAAAGCCTTCACAACAAGTGAGAGAAATTATGGAAGCATTTGAATTAACGTACTGAACTCAAATGATAGATTAATCATAAATTAGCACCAGTGTGTTAAGGTACAGCTTCTAGGCAGAACAGTGTCAATATTCCCTGAAGTTGAATAAAAAATGCTCATTATTTGCTTTAAATTAAACCATTTCTTCCGTACTTCTCACTTATTAAACCACAGAAACAAAACTGAGAAAGACAGGACTAGATCACAGAACAAATTAAAGAGCAAACAAAACCACAAAGGCAAATTCCAGACAGATCATAACTATAAATACACATGTGCACATAAATGTCAAGGCACAGGAGCCAAATCCCTCCCCAGGAAAAGCTTTCACAATTAAGTGCATAATATTTGCAAACCCACATTAATGAACGGAATAAATTTATACTCATCTACAATGGTTTGAAGAAAGCACACCCATATACAATAAAAAAATTTCCAGAAACAAAAATCCATTGTTTTACCTGGAAAAAAAAATTCAGCAACTCTTCTCCCCACCATCTTTAACTGGATGTGGTTGCTGCCTGAGCTATGTTTGTACTTTATATACACTTTATACTGTGAATAAGACCTGGTACATGCAAGCCCCATTCATGAACTCTATAATTGAATAGAGTTTCACCACAGAACTGTTCAGTAGCTGGTATCATACACAGAAGTAAATTTTGGAGTTTACAACAGAAGCAACAATTAGTATAAAAAAAAAGTATCTAACAGAAAATGCAAAATGAAACCAGCAGAACATTACAGTTCTTTCTAACTGATGGCCCTAAAAGAAAAGCTTCCTTTAGTCATGCTCTTCATACCCCAGTAGGAACCAAATTTATCAAATTTTTACTTGAGTTCTCTGTGAAACTGCTACTGTGACAGAAGTTAGAAGTTAACTGTACATAAGGATTCTGGGGCTGACTTTACATCTAAATGAATAATCATAAAAGCAAAGTGAAACGCCATATAGCTTACAGTAAATTCACTATATTTAAGTTACACCAGTCCTAGCATCAACAAATATGTTTTCTATTTTTCATTGGCAATATGTCTTTTAAAACCGTGTCTATGATATTACTGGAACATACATTAAATTCTGCCAACAGGCCAAAGGATTTATTTTTAAGGTCTTTTGTGGAAAAGCTTACTTTAAATATACATTCCAGAAATTACATGAATTAGCTATAGTGCAAAATCTCAAACCAGAGATCCACTGCTACCACTTTTGAATCCCAAAAAAGTATTTTTAAGCACATGATTCACATAGTCTTTAATTTCATTTGGAAAATACTACATGACAAGATGTTAGCAATTTTTAAAATTAATTTTAATTTTCTTATTACTTTTTGTAAAAATAGACCAAAAGTTAGAAATAAAAATGTAAAACTGAAAACATTCATCATACTTTGAAACTTGCAATAGTTTATTATATGCTAAGTTATGGGCTGGGTTCTTCTCTTCAGGAAATTATTATTTCCATTACAAACTTACATCTCATCCCTGATTCCTGTTTACTAAGTCCCAATCTCTACTATAGCTGGAAAACAAAACTACTCTTGGAATGAACATCCACACTTTAACTTTTCACTACTAAGAGGGAATGAACAACTATGTGAAAGCAAGCAGAGCTCTTGGGATTCAGCAGTGATGAAAACACAGGACTGCACTTAGAAACTCAAAAGGAACCATCCAAAGTACGGCCACACAAAGCAACAGAAAGGATTTCCATCGACAAGTTAAGACTTCCCTCTTCTAAAAGAATACACATTCCAAAGGTGCTTTTCAATTCCTTACTTAGATTCTGTGTCCATTTCAATCCCTACCCAAATTTTCCTGTGAAGGGATTCTTACTCAATTAGAGTGGTGATCAGAAAAAATGCCAATCATGCAAAACATTTAACTGGTTCTCTCAGTAACTGACTACGCCTGTTTAGCACACTACTACAAACTTCAAGTAGTTAAGAATGTTCTCACATTCTTTTGTAAATATCCGTATGGAAAAGTGCAGTGTTCCGGTTCAGAGAAAATCTCCTGTTATTAGCAAAAAATCCCCACATTCACAACGAAGGTGAAGTTCTCTTTCCTCCAAGAAAATGTTTGATTTTAACAAGTTCTGCACAATTCACTACTTAAGTTGTAAGTCTGGGGCAAAGAAAACAGAAAAATACCATAGCCAAACTTCTTTCTTTCAGTTTTACATATAAAAAGCCCGGATTTTTGTCCTAACTACCTGCTGCTCTGATGGTTATCACTCAGGAATTTACCCAAGCCTCAGGGAATTCTGTCCTGAAATAGCCCATATGCAAATGAAGAGTTAGACTTAATCACATATTTATCACACTGTACTAGTTAGGTTTCTGACTCACATGTCACCAACCTTCTCATGTTGGTTATATAACAAGTAAAGATATTTAATATCATGAACAGCTTAATGCTTTGTGTGTGCTCCTTTTCCCTCCAAGACTAGCTGCTTTTAATTTGATTGTAAAAAATCTTATAGCCCTTCTGTTAACTGTTTTACGCAAACATACTGCTACAATCCAAGTCTTTCAGATTGTCAAGTGCCAACACACTGAATGTTATCAATACCATCACAAAGGACTGATTTACTTGGATGTACATATACTTTATACATAGCCAGAAGCTTCCATGCCTCACACTTAATAAAATATGTTGTTTATAAAAGGTTAAAAAAGTACTGAGTTATTCTGATGAGTGACAAAAAGAATACAAGATTGATTGGTAGCCAGAAAAAAACCCCAAAAAACCAACAAGTACTAGGAGATACTAGGACAAAAATCCCAGAAAACACTATTCTAGTCATGTAAACACTACAGTACCAATAGTCCATCTACACTGTTAACACTCAGCTATTCTGCCGGCTTCAGCTCCCCCAAACCATGTGTACTATTTAAAATAAAAAATGTTCAGAGAACCGTAACAGATAATGAAAAATGCCAAGTATTTGGATGTGAAAAACAACTGAGGAGGATTGAATTTTTCAGTCTCCCA
Organism: Motacilla alba alba; assembly: GCF_015832195.1. Taxonomy (NCBI): domain Eukaryota; kingdom Metazoa; phylum Chordata; class Aves; order Passeriformes; family Motacillidae; genus Motacilla; species Motacilla alba. The sequence goes on along the minus strand of NC_052023.1, from coordinate 11,843,942 downwards.
AAAACACAGAAGTCACTAAGGTCTGCAAGGTCAACAAATTATGAGGAAGGAGGAAATGAATCGTTTATGGTCTATGCCCATTGCCAGAAGCAAAGTGTAACCAGAAGAAGGTAGTTTAAATAATGAAGAAATTCTATAAGCAATAGAATTCCCTGCCAAAGGACACTGGAGACTCAATAATGATGTCAGTGGGACACTGAATAAATGGTACATAAGAGATGCACTGTAAGTTTCTTAACTAAGAAACCAGAGCAGGAATGTCAGACAATTAAAAAAATACTGAAAAAATGTGTAAACCTCCACTTGTTTGTCCTGCAGATGTGATTATTATATAAATATTGGACAATAACGACTAAGTATACTATAGTATAAGTATAATAAGTATATCTGTATTGTTTTCCACCTAAATAGAGAGGTGGTGTTTACAACAAATACACTTTTTAAAAACAGGCATTGAGTTGCACTCACAAAGATGTTTTCAGTAAACTGAGGCTTAATTTGACATTCACGGTCAAGAGATCCAGCCCCACTCCTGCAACGCAAAAGGGGCAGAAATATCTCTAAAAATATAAGGACAGAATGGCCAGCTCATTCTGCAGCCCAGCATTCCCCACCCCACAGCCCAGGGCCAGCTGGCACAAACCGAAGCACCATTTGCTCTGGGCTGGACACAAGGGCAGGCAGCTCAGACCCTGAGAACTGTGACTGGCTCCCTACCAGATCTTCTACCAATGAATCCTGGGGTAGGAGAACTTCTGTGACCTAATACTACTGCTATGTACTGATTAACAGCAAAAGGACAATGGAAAACTCAGCACAAGTTTCCACAATAAGCCCTGCTGACTTCCCTTCAAGAAACTGGAGTTGAAGAAAGTGTTTAGAAGGCATTTATTTCAACACCCTACATAAGGTCAGTTATTACAATTCTGACCCCCCCCCCCCGGAAACATTAGGATGGGCAGTATGTTTTATTTAATATCTACTTCGATGGCTGTAGTATAGTACATTATCTCTTTTAACCTTTCATCTGTAGAAAAAGGAGGGTATCTACCACCTGTAACTATTTACTGTTTATCTTAAGCACAGTAGCAATTTCTTCATGCATAATAAAGTAACCCAATGGGGTTTTTCCACCAAACAATACAAGTCATAACGTGCTGTCTTGACAAAGATACAGCAATAAAGAATCAGGGCACCAGTAGAATAAAGATATTCCTCACAGATTAGCTCTTGCAAAAGTCTCTGTGACCCTGGCACAGACACAACTCAGATGTGACCTGATCTGAACCTGAAGCCTGTCCTTCCAATGGTTCTCAGACTATCATTAGGTATTTGGATTTGTTCTGTTAAAAAAAACCCCACTGCCCCAACACACTACCGGTTTGGAACATTCATCAGTGGAACATAACACATTATAGAAATATTTTCCTAACGATGAATACACTCTACAGGTTTACACAGAAGGCTGACGAACTCATCTAGAATTTTATCACTACTTCAGTCATGTCCCATAACTAAGGAACAGACAGAAGTCACGTCTGCAAGTTATTTTTCCTTCTTGCAAAAGCATTAGATTTTTTTCTGACATAATTAAAAAGCTATCAATGAGAAACAACTGATCATCATTACAGGCCACACACAAGATAGGGTGGGTGAAGGAAGATGCTTGCACAATCCCAATGTAAATTCTGCTTGTGTTTTCTAGAGGTTTTTCCCCCTTTACTAATGTGAGAAGTTACTAGTTTCCAGTACAAAATGAACTATTTTTTCAGCCTTGAGGAAGAGATGAACTGCAAACCAAATAAAACCAGCTGAAAAGCAACTCAGCTACGCTGTATTGTTTTAATTGCAGTTACACTCATGCAAGATCAAGGTTATTAATGTACTACCAAATAAGGAACTGCCCACATTTTTGCTCTGGACATGTGATCCCAGTGGTCTTACATAAGCAAAAGGAGGTGGTCACACGAGATGCTTTTTCCAGAGTGTGCTCGTCAAAATCCCACCCAGCAGCTCTGATTCATGCAGCCAGTTTTACGTGCAAGGCTGAAAACACACACACTGAACTGTGGTACAAAGACAGGAATTGCAAAAGGAGATGTCAGCACAATGCTGTTGAACATGAAAGGAGATCAGATGTCAGTAAGAATGTACTTCACCTACAGGAGACAAAAAGACAAGCAGCCCTAATTATATTTACTACAATCTGCTGTAAGAGAAGTCAAAATAGTTGCTCACTAGTCCTTGCAATGTTTCAACCACATCCCATAGCTAAATTATGTTTCATAGCTGGTTTTTCCCTTCTTCATCAGCCTAGAAAAGTTTCAAGATAAAAAGCAGGAGTTCAAGAGATCTACTTTGCAGTTAATATCCTTAATTACTTTATTCCTCTAGATTAAATAGTGCATAGCTAGCTAAGAGGTAAAGAAGGTACAACATGGAAGGTACAACTCAGCAGAAAAATATCTAGGTGTTCTGAAGCGATACCAAATTTAAGTATCTATTCTAGTAAGAAACTCAGAATTCAGACTCAGAAAATATTACTCAGTAAATATTACTATGTTTGGGTTTTTTTTTTAAATTTATGCTATGTTACACAAACAGTTTGTTTAAAAATAAGATGCTCACAAATTAAGAAGTACAATTGTTAGCTTAATTAAACAGTATCAGAAAGAATACTAGTAGAGATCATGCCTGGATAATAGGGAAGTACACCAATCCCTTTAGAGCAATCAAGCTTTTCCCACTTCAATAGGAGAATTCTGAATATTAATTATGCCTTAAATGAAGTGCCTACTCACTAATTAACAGGACTTAAATGCACTTTCTTCAGTGCCTTGCTGACAGAGGGATATATTAAGATCCTCTACAGCTACTGCTGCATTAATCATTTGTTCTCCTTTCAGAGTCTCTCAGTCCCCATCTCAGCCTTTCTTAATCCCCATTCATATGCAGCTTCCACACCTAGCTCCATGGCCCAACTTATTTCAAGCCAGGCCTTTCACTCTTCTCCCCCATCAAGGAAGAATTTTGCAGATGCTAACAGCAAATTCTCTGTGCTCTCTAAGCTTTCCTTCCCATGACATAGCCACTAAAACACCCAATCCCCCTGAACAAGTCAGCGCTGAGCACTGATGACACGATCCTGCTGACTAATATTATCCAGCTGCCTTTCCCACAACATTCCTTCAACAGAATGATCCAGTCTCTGCACACGGCAGCTGTATCTAAGGAAGAAGTGAGTGTTCTCTGACTTATCCTCCTATATCGGACATACACAATGCAACGATGGCTCAATGCAATTTGACAGCCTCCAAATACATCTCAAACGAGATGCACAAGAGTGAAACGTGCAAGGGAAGAGCTCCAAAGATTCTACATTTATTTACACAGCTTCTCTATGAAGTTTTAATAAACTAAAACCTTTTTCTAGGAAAGGCAGCATGACTTAATGCCAGCCAAAACCACCAGATGACTTTTTTTCCCCTCAGACTCGCTATGTAGAAGTTATCCAAATACTACCCAAATTGTGGATCTGAAAACTGTAACTACTACTTCAGTGCATATGTATTAAATATAAAAACTCGCGACAGATCAACAGTTGTTTGGACAGAGAGCACATGCTCAATCTTCTCTCAGCAGTTATTTAAGGGAGTTTCCTACTGATAATATTGCAGATCCTGGACACACTTTGCCAGTGCGGGAGGAGCAGCTGACAGGATCTGAATCAATTGATCTACATCTCCCGAAGTGAGGAAATCATCAGACTCCGATTGCAGATTTCAGCACAGCAGCAATGACTGGCAGAAAGCATGGCAGGCACGTGTACAGCTATCACAGGAGTTATCCTTCTCTCAGAGAACATAAGCACTTCTATACAGGCGTTCAGTGGGCTGAGGCAAAGCTAAACAGAACACGCTACCCAGAGGGTTGCAGAGGCAACATCGTAAGAAATGTAATTCTTTACTTATTGATCTTGTGAGAGGTCTCCTTACTCCTTACTAGAGGTACCAGAGAACCACTCCTTTCAGAACAGCCTGACCTTTTGGTCTGGTCACCACAGAGCAAAGTTGAAGTGAATTGTAGAAGAGAAGAAAAACCCCAATCAACCCAGCAGAACTCAATGAAGTGGCTGTGGTTATGCAGAGGATTTGTGCCAGTTCCACCTTTTTACACTGATGCTTTTGCAATACCTGAACTGATATAGAAATACCCGGAGGACCTTTGGATAAAAGAATTCTTTCACACACAGTATACAATTACTGTTTTCCTCAGAACCATCCATTACTTAAATCTGAGATAACCCACACAAATAAAAGGTTTTCTGACTTGTCAGATATTTACTCTCACTGGTTCTCAGTTAATACATCTAGTACAATATTTTAGTCTGATGATTACTACAAGAAACAACCAATATGGCCTGAAAACCATGGGAGATATCATAATCTAGTAAGTTCAGTTAAGGGAGATATCTTCCTCCAATCTCTAAAAGAAACAGTTGAAGACACTTTTAAAAATCCATATTCTTCTATTTCTTATACTGCCAACTATATATCTATAAGGATTCTGAAAGCTAAGATGTTCACTTCTCTACTATTCATCTTTCTTTACTAAGAATAGTTACTGTATGAAGTGAACCTTATTTTGCACAACAAATGCTCTCATGCTCCAGCAGCCCAACGCAAACAACTACTTACATCAAGCACATTCAGTTTCCTAGAAGGCATTGAGGAAACAGGCAGGGCAGGTAACTCCCACAAGAAAGGAGGACATCCTGCTGTAGGCTGCTGTGACATGCCAGCAAGGTGCTCGAACAAATACTGCAGTTAGCACTGTTAAGGGGTTAGATCCTCACCCCACTCCATTAACAGATTAAACAGAATTAATTAATCCCATGGGGATAATTTTCTTAACAGAAATATCACTTAATAAAGGGAAATGAAGGTGAGAGTGCTTAAGAGATGTGGTTTTCTAGCAGATGGGTTGTAAGTGCCATCATGGGAAATACAGACAGACACAAGTGTTAATAAAGGTCATTAGATCAACTTAGGAACAGTGAGAGTAAAGGCAAAATATTTATATAGTGTACAATACTGTGAGATCTTTCTCCTCTTCAATTTGCTAGATCTCATGTTCTGACTGTAGAGCCTACAGCTACTTCAAGAACTGCAAAGAGTGAGAAATAATAGATATACTAAATATCACTCTCAGCTTTCAAATAAAGCATCACCTCAAAAAGTAGGAAAAAGCTGATAAAAAACCCCTTAAAAATAACATTCACCTATCATCAGTTGTTTATGAATTCAACTAGAACACTTATACTGTACCAGACAGGAGTGTTTTTATTTGCCCAAGGTACTATGACTGCTTAAAAATTATCAGCATTACATGGCTACTGGCTTGTCTCACAGAACTCAGCAAAGAAACACCAGCACATTTTGTAACTGTAAAACGCAAAGTACACTGATGCTCTCCTTCATCCAGTAAGGGGAGAGCCATAAAACACATAGCCACTGGCCAGGAGTGGTTTCAATGTGTCACAGTCAACTACTATTGCTCAACTACAATTATACAAGTAAGTACTTGCTACACACAGTCAAACGATTAGTAGCCAAGAGAATGAACAAATAGCGTTTGGCAACAGCACCAAAGAGCCGAGCGTAAGAATTAAATTCCCACACTCCAAGCACAATTTAACTTTTTTCCCCAACCCCTGCAGCTAGCACAGCTACATTAACGGAAAGTATAAGCTAATTCTTACGTACAGGCTTTTTCAGCAAAAGTGTCACAGCACTGTTTCACCTGGCTGTAGCAATACACTGTCATCTGCCTAGAAGCGTGTAGGAATTTTAACTTTGTGTAATATATTACTCTTATAACCCGTCTAAACTGCATTACCTCAATAGTGTTATGGGAGTTAAAAATCTAGCATTTTTTTAGCTTCCTTTAGTGAAGTTACCGGCAGTAGAGAATACAGGATAATCTGAGCTCAGCAACACTGTGACTTATAGTCTATTAAATTTATCCCAATTACACTTGCCTTAAGGCAGCATGGAACTACAAGGCAGCACTGAAGGACAGAGAAGGGAAAACAATGAGAGGTATTTTCTTATGCAAATCCAAGAGTCCCTGCACACAGCCCCAAACCAGGCCAAGTCCAAAACAACAGTTTAAGTAAAAGCACTGACAACAAAAAACCCACACTCACTTAAGGCTGGAAGAGACCTGCCACGCTTCAGTTTAAAAGCAGGTATGTTTTAAAAAAGGTATGACATTTATGTAAACCAGGAGCCCATGAAACAGTTGAATGCATAGAAATACTTTTAAAGCAGTTCCGCTCCAATATTATGCAGTCTTTATTGCTAGGACTCCGAAGTACATGCTCTACGACCTTATCCTGGTGTGAAGCCTTTACAACACCGTCATCCATATCCAGCACGACAGTTCATCCCCACCAGGTCACAGGACCTTAACAGGACCCAGATTAAAGCATTACAGACTTCAGTTTTTCATTACAGCTTGTGCCTGCGCAGTCAAGAAAAAAATCCCCCGGCTGTAAAAATCGAACATTAACAATGAGCACTTTCAGCTAAGAAATAAACAACCATGAACAACGGCAGGACGAAGCAAGCAAAGCTCCGCGAAAGAACAGAGTTGATCCCGTTTCGCGGGGCGCGGAACGAGCCAAAATTCCGTTCGAAACGAGCGGCCGCGCCCGCAGGACCGCAGCGGGCAGAGGGCCGCGAGCAGCGGCGGGACGGGACGGCCGCGGGCCTTTCCCTGGGCCCAACGGCTCCGCCGCGCCGCCGGCCCGGCACCGGCCGCCGAGCCGCCCCCCGCCCCTCCCGCCGCCGGCCGGGCTGCCCCGCCAGACGCCAAGGCGGCTCCCCCGGAAACGGCGCTCGCATTATTGTCCGTGGCAACGCCCGGCGGCCGCGCACCGCGGGAGCCTCTCCCCGGGGCACCGTCGCGCTCCGGCGGGAAGAAAGCCCGGCGCCCCGGCCCCCCCGCCTCAGCCCAGGGCAGCGCCGCTGCCGCTGCCCGGGCAGCCGCCGGGAAGGCAGAGCACCCCTAAAGCGCGGTGCGGTGCGGCGCGGGCAGGCGGCGCTGCCGCGGGCCCGTCCCCGTCCCGCGCGCCTCCCGCACTCACCGAGCGTCGCCGCCGCCTCAGCCCCGGGCCCACCGCGCTCCCGGCAGCCCCCGCAGCGCAGCCTCCGCTCCCCGCGCGCACCCGCGGCTCCCAACCAAGTGACGCGAGAACTGCGCGCTGCCTCCCCCCGCGCGCTGCCCTCCCTGCCCCGCGTGACTCGCCCGGCCCTATCAGCAGCGTCTCCGAGCGCTCGCGCCTCCCGTGGAAACATCGCGATCTCACCCCACCCCCTGCAGGGCGGCCCCGGAGGCCCCGCGGGGCCGGCTGGGCGGGGCCGGGAGAAACGCCGCGAGGCTTCTCCGCCGTTCTCCGGAGCCCGCAATGAAATCCCGCCCGAGATCTCGCGAGGTTTCGGCGCGCTCCCCCCGAGCACGATGCCGCGCAGGAATGTGAAAGGCGCGCGCCCGCCGCCATTTTCTCTCTTTCTTGGCAGACAGCGGCAGCGGCCGGAGCGGCGCCGGGGAGGCCATGGCGGACTATTCCACGGTGCCCCCTCCTGCCGCGGGCGCGCCCGGGGGAGGTGGCGGCGGGGCTGGAGGAGTGAACGATGCCTTTAAAGACGCGCTGCAGAGGGCTAGGCAGGTGTGTGCGGCTCCATCGAATCAATGGGGTCCCGGGGCCTGGAGGCCGCGGTCTCGGAGCCGCGGGAACGGCGAGGGCGCTGCGGGGAGCGGGGGCCCCTCCGCCGGCGTGTGTGTATTGGGGGGAGCTTTGTCCCGTCCCCACGCCCCCTTTGCGCCTCCAGCCCGCCCTGGGCCGCGAGGTATTTGCGGCCCCGCTCCGCCATTGCCCGCGAACAGCGCCGGGAGCGGCCCGAGGGGATTCGGCGGTGAGAGGAGCGGCCCCGCGGGGTTCCTCCCCGACCGCGGGGAGGCGAAATCTCGGCGGGCGAGTAGCGGCGCGTTATCGGCCGGGCCCGGCCGGCGGAGGGACGGGAGGGCGGCGGCTCCGCGGCGCGGGCCGTGTTGTGGCGCCCGCAGGCTGCTCGGACCGGTTGGGCAGCGCGGCGGCCGCGGGGCGAGGGCGGCCCTGGCGGAAGCTCTTTATCCCGCAGTTTTATTTGTAGCTTCTGCACCACGGGCGATGTTTTCGTCGCTTGTCGGGCGAAATGTTCGCCTTGTCTGTTAATAAGCGGTCGCGGGTTTGGCAGTATTAGAGGGCCCGATGTGGTCGGGTTTTGAAATTGTTTGGCCGGTGAGGCCCTGCCGTGAGATACCACAGTGTTCGGCGAAGAAGGCGGAGAGAAAGAAAATTCTCGTTTAGAAAAAAGGTTTTGGTGTTTAAAGGCCAAGTTCTTGTTGGGATTTTTTTTGTAGGTGAGGAAAATTTAGGAGGCTCTCCTGCTGAAATATGAGTACAAGTCTTTAAAACACTTAAGAAAACCTCTACGAACAAAATTGCCTTTGGCTTTTCGTTTAATGATTTGGGGTCATTTTAATGCGCATTGTCTAAATCCCTGAAATCTTTTAGAAAACGTGGAATTAACTTGGGCCGCATTAATTATTTTTTTTCTTGGCTCACATCTGCCTTTTGTTTAGATTGCAGCGAAAATTGGAGGAGATGCTGGCACAGCAATGAATTCTAACGACTACGGTTATGGAGGGCAGAAAAGACCTCTTGAGGATGGAGGTACGCACTCATTCCTGCTGCATTTATTTTTGTGGAGCATGGCCACTGTGCTAGAAAGATTGCAGGTGGTGTTTTGGTTTGTGGATTCATTTGGGTTTTTTTTCCATAGCAGAGCATTACAACATTTTGTTCTCCTCATAGATCATGACATATTTTTTCGTTTTCAGTTTAGTGGGAAAGTTTTAAATCGTTGTGCTCTAACCTGAAGTGAATGTAAGCCTATTTTACAGTATTTTAAATGTGGTTTAAGTGCTGCAAATAGGAAAATGCATGCTGAGGAAAGGGACAGAAATATTCAGGTTGCAAAATGCCTGTGCAGGTGTCATTGAAGTCTTTTGTGGTTGTGTGGGATTGGTTTCAACTCGTAAACTGCAGTTAGGACAGGAAGTGCTCCTGAAGCTGGATTGTTTCTTTAACTTTGTTATTGCACTGTTTCAAATAAAAGTATTAATGCATTTCATTGTAAAAGCATAGGACTTTAAAAAAACAGGGGAAAGTAAATTTTCTACTTTGAAGACACTTTTGTGTAGTGTAATAGTTCAGCCTACAGCATGTGTGAACCCTGATAAGATCATACCTAAATCCTCTGACTTGTTGCAGCTTTTTGGATTTGCCTTGCACTGCAGTAAAGTTTTCTCCTGAAATGTGTGTGTGTCCTCTTCTGTCTCTTACAGAGCATCCACTTTGAACTTAACAGGGTTTGATATGGTTAATATACACACCAAATCCTATCTAAATTACAGGAAGAAATCTTTGAACTTGCTGAAATGTTCTCTTAGGTCTCACAAAAGAGAAATGCCTTTTTTTTTTCCTTTAAGAGGATTGAAACTCAGTCTACAGAATGTAACTAAGGCTTTATATCAGGAGTTCTTGTGTCCTACAGTAAAGTTTTTTTTTTCTATTAAAGGTGAGGTTTTTAATATACGAAAATGAGCTAATGATGCTTCAGATGATATATGTAATGTATTCTTTTTATTTTATGTGTAGATGGCTCTTGGACAAGTCCGAGCAGTACAACACACTGGGAGGGAATGCCCTCTCCTTTTAAAGGCAGGAATTTTTATTTATTACCTGTGTTTAGTATGTAAACATGAAATAAACTAGTGGATCTTTCTGGATTGACACGAATATTTCTTGGAATATGTGGCTGAGTTTTTGCTGCACATAAATTATGGTGGTTCATGTAGCCTTCATTTTGGGGTGGGAAGGAAGCATCTGAAGTATTATCTTTTCAGATATAGGTTCATAATGCCTTATATTTCTCTACTGTGCAGAAAGGATTTGGACAGTAGTGATGTAGTTACTGTGAATCTGCTTTTTGGTTTTTTTATGAAGTTTTATGCTATGAAATGCTTGCTATTTGGATAGGGATTCCATATCAATATTCAGATTGAGATTGCATTGCCATGTGATACTGTTGTATTTTCAGATGTTTGGTCTAGATTTGTGGTCATTGTCAGAATGATTTTTTTAAGTTATTGTTGATTTTTGTATGGATTTGATTTTTTTTCTTTTTTTACTATAGAAGCATCATTAGCTTGAGCAGCCAACAAAGCTGGACTTTGTTCCTTGTCTTAGTTGAGTTTCAGTGACTGCTATCTACACACAGTGCGTTCTGAAAGCTGCCTTTTGTTAAACTAATAGATACATGGAAAAACCTAACATCTTTTCAGCTATACTAACCAAGTGCTGAGTGTTCGTGAGATTCTTTCTTTTATTCAGATGATCAACTCCCTGAAATTGGAGGAGGAAAAAGAAAGAGAGGAAAAAAAAAAAAAAGAGGGGGGCTAAAATATACTGGAAATTTACAATTCACACTAAAAGGCTTAAACACTTCCTGAATTTCTTGGCAAAAAAAATTTAAAAAATCTTAATTTTGCAGATCAACCAGATGCTAAGAAAGTTGCTCCCCAGAATGACTGTAAGTAATTTTTATTTTGTTGCCAAAAAAAAAACCTAAACAAGTGTAACATTGTCAGAACAACAGTTTGAAAGTGTTCTGGTAGGTGACACTTGAATAAGTGAGATCCAGAAAATGGCTGGGGGTTTGTCTTACATTGTTGAAGCAGCAGGAGTCTGCTTGGTAAAACTGGCAGTGGTGGTAGCAACAGTTAAGAGTCTTTATAGTTTTTAAACCTTTTGATAACACTTCTTAACAGTAAACTTGGACAAAAGTTTGATACAATTGAGTTTTGTTATCAAAGGAGAAGCTTAGTTGTAAGCTATACCTCTGGTTTGAATTTAATTTTAACAATGTTTGTTTATAGCTTTTGGAAATCAGCTACCACCGATGCATCAGCAGCAAAGGTAAGAGTTTTACACTACATCTTACGTAGGATTTTTATTAAAACAAAGCAGTTTCAAACAATTTTTTTTTTTTTAAATGGTATCGACACATGAAGCATTTATTCTGTCTTTGTATGATCTCTTGAAGTTTAGCTTTAGCAAGTCCCAAGTCAGACACTTAAAATGTACCAACATTGCTTTCCCTTTTTTTCTCCACGGCCTAGGCTGTGGATTGAGCTTAATAAAAGGAAAATATATTGGCTGTTTTTTTTACTTCGGCATAGGTAGCATAGCTAGAAGTTGGAAGCAGATCTGAAGACAAAGGTGATGCTGTCTTGTGATCAAAAAGCAAAGCTGAATGACCTAAAACCAACTAAAATAATTCAGACTACAACTTCATTGTTTTCTCCACTCATTTCTTACCTAAACAACTAGATCCAGCTATTTATTATTCTTGTGCTTTGGACAGTTCTGAGATACCAAAATTTGCAGCATGCTCTGATGGTATACAGATGAAACTTATAATGCTACAGTAGCCTTTTCTGTACTGCACATCTGTTAATAAAGAGGGTGAAGGAAACTTCTGACTGATTTGTACCACACTGGAACCTTTTGTATTGTTTCTGTGTGTTGTCAGCTTATGTAGAACTCTGCTTGCATAATGACTTTTAAAGTTACTGAGAGGAAAGTAAGCCAGGGTGATGGTGGGGCATAGTTTGCTTTAGTTTAATGGGAGGATATATGTACACGTAATGCTGGTTTGGTCTCTGCATGGTCATGTCTTTTGTTTAACATTGGCTGTAGGTCTGTGATGACAGAGGAGTACAAAGTTCCAGATGGGATGGTTGGCTTCAGTAAGTAGTATGGGTGTGGTCTTGTAGTGTAGTGGGGGATGTTAGCAGATGCTGTTAGTACAAATAACCTTTCTGTGTTTTCTTTCTCCAAGTAATTGGCAGAGGTGGAGAGCAGATCTCACGCATACAGCAAGAGTCTGGCTGTAAAATACAGATTGCACCTGGTAACTGTTTGTGGGGACGTTTAACTTGTCTGTCTGGGGGAATGGGAGGGTGATTGGTAGGATGTCCAGAAGTCCCCCTTCTCGTTGCCTGAACCTTCATTTGAGGTACAGGTTAATTTTTTTTTGTGCTAATCATGACTATGATGGGGTAAAGAAATGCAAAATGGGATACAGTGACTATTCTACTTCATTGAATGTGAAAATCCAGTAGTTTGTGTATTATGGTTAATTTCATAATCTCTTTCTGACTTAACACTGCTGATAAGTTGGTTTTATTATATGATTGCAGATAGTGGAGGCCTGCCTGAAAGATCATGTATGCTAACTGGGACGCCAGAGTCTGTTCAGTAAGTATTTTTAACTGATGTCAGGACTGTAATCATGATTTTACTGTCATGGCAGCTGACTTGACACATATGGTGAATATGTACTTGCTTTTGTCCACTGTTGTGGTAGTGGTTACAAGTACAAATGTCCTTACTTTGCATGCTGAATCAGGCAGCAGCTTTTGTTCTGAATTAAGCTTTGGTGAGTGTAACTATATTCAGGGACCTTGAGGAGGTAACTTCATTAAATATGATTGGTAAAGGACCATCTTTTAAATTCCAATATTGGGGTGGATTTATTACTTTGCAGTTAGTTTTTTAAGTTACTTGTGCAGATTGATGGAGATTGCTTCATATTTCTTAGTGATAATAGCCATAGTTCTTTGGCAGAAACTGTTCAAATTTTTTAAATTGCCAAGCAGAATAGGTGTGGGTATTTGCAGGCATTTGTATTTATGAATGTGTACTTTCTTTCACAGATCAGCAAAAAGATTGCTTGATCAGATAGTTGAAAAGGGAAGACCTGCACCTGGATTTCATCATGGTGATGGACCTGGAAATGCAGTCCAAGAAATTATGATTCCAGCAAGTAAAGCAGGATTAGTTATTGGGAAAGGCGGAGAGACAATTAAACAATTACAGGTACGTGTGTATCATCTTTTAAATATAATGGTACTGAATCTGGATTTGAGTGGGTGTTGACCTCCCTTTTGTCAAACAGGAGCGGGCAGGTGTCAAAATGGTCATGATTCAAGATGGTCCACAGAACACTGGTGCAGACAAGCCCCTTAGGATAACTGGAGACCCTTATAAAGTTCAGGTAAGACGTGCCTCACAATTGAGAGCATTTTAAAATCCGTTTGGATGTTGCAGTACCTGAACAAACTTTTGTTCCTCTTTTAGCAAGCCAAGGAAATGGTGCTGGAGTTAATTCGTGATCAAGGTGGCTTTAGAGAGGTGCGCAACGAATATGGGTCAAGAATAGGAGGAAATGAAGGGATAGACGTAAGCATGGTTGAAAAACTTGTTCACTGTATTTTGAGATGTTAACTTTTTAAAATGTTAAGTTGGGTAATGCCATTGAAAGCTTTTAAACCAGATTTCAAAAGTTGTTTGTGGCATGTAAGTATTACTTGATCGTTGCTGAATTTACGACACTAAATTATGTGCAGCATTCACTTTACATTGCCAGCAGTTATGAACAGTTTCAAGTAGCTGGCGTTTTTTATCAAATAAGCAAGTAAATTTTATGGTTAAGTATATAATGGTACAACGTTATTGAAAATGGACTTTGGCCTTTAAAGATCTTATTTAAGGCCAGCTATTAATGCAAGTCACAAGCTAGTAACTTCATCAGGGAGAGGCTTAAAGCTGCATCTGCTAGAATCTGTATTTTAAATGCTCTATGAAATACTCTTTTTTTTTTTTTCTGAGAAGCATAAAATCCACTGGAATTGATACCACTATGAGAACTTCTAAAGCACAGGATCACTTTTTCTTTTTAATGGTTTAGTCCAGTATATGGACTAGGCTTGTGACTTGATAATAAAAAATCTATCCTTGAAAAAGCCTGAAGTGGCATTGGTCTTGCCCTAGTTTACAACTCTAACCCTTTCATTATGTGGATTTTTTAGTAATATCTGTGTCATCAACATCTTGTTTGGGTTTTTTTTTTTAGGTTCCAATACCACGATTTGCTGTAGGTATTGTAATTGGAAGAAATGGAGAGATGATAAAAAAGATCCAGAATGATGCTGGTGTTAGGATCCAGTTCAAGCCAGGTTTGTAACACATTCATAAGTTTTTGTGACTTAAATGTGAATTTACTGAATTGCATGTACTGGAATAGTTTGTTTTTATTCCAGATGATGGAACAACTCCAGATAGAATAGCCCAGATCACAGGGCCTCCTGACAGATGTCAGCATGCTGCAGAAATTATTACAGATCTCCTTCGCAGTGTTCAGGTTGGGTTACGTTGTTCAGTGTTTAAAATCTCCTGCCCACCTTTTGGAAAGACCCAAAGTTTTCAAAAAGTCTGTGTAACTAGAGAAAATAATTTAGATGTGCCATTTGAATCTGCTTCAGAGTTTGGTCTGGAATATAAATGTTTGCTTTTACAGTTACAGTTTTGCAAGGGAGCATACTGATTCGAAATCATGGCATTTCTTGATGTGTCTCTTTTAGAGCTGCTGCTGCTCTTTTGTGTTAATAATTAATACTATGCTCTTACTTTTGGTTATAATCAGTGTTTAAAAGGTTGTTCTTAGATGAGCCCCACTGCTGCGTTTACAGGAGGCGGTCAAAAATTACATCGTTGTATGTGTGAAATTTCTGCTTGCTTCTGTATCCCTTTCTCCTTCATCTTTCATATGCAGAATTGTACAGAACATTTTTTAGAATGTAATTTGGGCCTTCCATAAAGCTACTGCTTTAACTACCGAAATTGTCTGAGTAGTGAATCCGTTTTTTCTTAACAATGATGTAATAGAACTTGTTTGCATTATTTGCTTGCACTAATTTTATAGAACATGCTTATTTGTTGCTGCTTCCTTTTAGGCTGGTAACCCTGGTGGACCAGGACCTGGTGGTCGAGGAAGGGGTAGAGGCCAAGGCAACTGGAACATGGGGCCTCCTGGTGGATTACAGGAGTTCAATTTTATTGTCCCTACTGGCAAAACTGGATTAATCATTGGAAAAGGTAATACCTCTTATATACGCACATCTGTATGTTACTTTAAAAACCACTCAGCTTCTCTGTTTGGACAAGTGCTATGCTACAGAGATGAGTGATGAGCATGATGCTGATAATGCTGAGGTTGTATGTTCAATCCCTGTATGGGCCTTTCACTTAAAAGTTGGACTCCATGATCCTTGTGGGTCCCTTCCAACTCAGAATATTTTGTGATTCTATGATTATTTTTTTTTAAATTTTGATTTCCCAGTTTCCCTTGTTTTGAAGACTTTGTATATATTAATGGTACATATAACTTCTCTGGATCCTGTAAGAGAAGGAGCCAGTTACCTTGTCAGCCTCTGTGGGGCTTTTTTGTCATTTGGGCTTCCTTGCCCCTTTTATAGGGAGGCTGGGTTTTAAGTTTATATTTACTGATAACCATGTGTGTCAGTTGATATTGTCTAGTATTAGATGTTTACATAAATAAAAAATACATATAAGATTGTAATAATTCTTTGCTGCTGTTTGAGTAACGTTTTTATAGCCTTTTAAAAATTTATTTTACTTGTTTATTGCCATTAAAGCTCTGTGCTACACTGAAGAGATTTTATTTGAATTGTTGGAATGTTCTTGAATAGCTCATAAGAATAGATGCCTTTTCATGTCTTTTTGGCTTCCATGCAGTTGACTTTCTCTGATGTGAATCAGTATTTTTTGCTTTGATGCGCATCATAAAAACTCTTTATTGCATTGTAGGTGGTGAAACTATTAAAAGTATAAGCCAGCAGTCTGGTGCTAGAATAGAACTTCAGAGAAATCCTCCACCTAATGCGGATCCAAACATGAAGATGTTTACTATCCGTGGAACACCCCAGCAAATAGATTATGCACGACAGCTTATAGAAGAAAAGATTGGAGTGAGTGGATAACTAACTGCTTTTTTGTTTACTATTAGAGCTAAACAGAGCAGGAAGCAAGTCTCCTTTGTGGAGATTTCTCTTTCCTTTCACTTCTCAGATCAATCAGATAATAAATTGATAATAATAATGGTCATCTGGATTTAAAGTAATATAACAGAATCTTGAAACAGAAACAGTTCATCTCTTCAGCATCTTACAGTGTGCTCTTGAAAATGCCAATTTTGTGTATATGAAAAAATTGTTAAGTTTAAAGATGTCAGTGATACTGAATTGTGTGTTTTGTTTTTCAGTCCCAGTACAATTGGGTAAAGTTCTAATCGAAGTTACACCTTCAGTTTCACAGCATTTTTGTTTGCATGTGTGTGCACGTCATCAAATTTACTAGAGGCTCTTTGTGCCTGATCTTACAAGCATGTTCAGTTAGTCTGATTGAGATGTATTGATTTATTTTAGAACTGATAGTCTTGTTAGAGTGTGGGGAGTTTAGTACAACCTGTGGAAAAATCTGTAGGCTTTTTGTAAAATCCTTCACTTCCTCAAGAGGGAACTAAAATAAAGGCAGGTTTTTAGTTGCTATTACTGCCGCAGCTGCCTTTAACTACTTCTAAGCCAAATCAAATTTTAAATAGCCTGTTTTCTGCAGGGAACTGTCTTTAAAGCCAGTCAAACCTTTTAGACATTCTTCGAGTGTTCAGATAAATGTTTTTAAAATGTTGAAAAATGGAGAACCTCAAGGTGTATTTTCATCTCTTTCCCACCCTCGTTACAGGGTCCAGTGAATCCATTGGGTCCACCTGTTCCCCATGGTCCCCATGGTGTTGTTCCTGGCCCACATGGACCTCCTGGGCCACCAGGTCCTGGTGCTCCCATGGGACCATATAATCCAGCTCCTTATAACCCAGGCCCTCCTGGTCCTGCACCTCAGTAAGTATTGCTTCAGCTGACTTTCTTCTGTGTGGGGTGACCCTGGGGCTGCCTTTCACTGTGTGTGTATGATCTTTTATAGTGGTCCTCCAGCTCCATATGCTCCACAGGGATGGGGAAATGCTTATCCACACTGGCAGCCACCTAACCCACCAGACCCAGGTAAGAAATGCACAGCTGTACTGTAGTGTTGGAATATTTCAAGTACATCCATTCTGTCCTTACAAGTATATGCATTGTACAGTTACTTGTGTTACACTCCTGAAGCTGAAAAGCTCCTGTTTTTCTGGCTTTTTTTCACTGATTGTCAGTTTACTTATGTTTTGCACTTTCCGTATGTGGCTTGTGAAATGTTGAATTTTAATTGTTACAGTTGGAGTATGTTTTTTTACAAATGTTATTAATACTGCATCACTATTTATGATACTTTTTGCAAGTCCTGATTCACTGATTTTGTGCAATTCAGTTTTCTTAAAATCAATGTTTTGACATAAAGTTCTGTAATAAGGATGTCTTTTCTTTCTCTAATAGTAAATGACTTTTGTATTTTATTTTAAAGAGTCTTTACTGATTTGTCTTTTTGCAGCTAATGCTGTGATATTTCTAGGTTTTGTTCTATTACAATTACTTTTAAGAGTCTGATGCTCCAGTGTATTTTCTTGAGTCCCTTTTGAGGGCTAAAACTTTGGTGAATTGCTGTTAATACAGTAAAACTAGTTAGGGTTGTGTATTTTGAGCTTTTACTTACTTAGTTTTGTATTTAATACAGTAAAACTAGTTAGGGTTGTGTATTTTGAGCTTTTACTTACTTAGTTTTGTATTTTCTTCTGAAACCTATCTTTGTAGAATTTGTTTCTTCTATTTCTGTTTATCTTTGTCGAGATTGGGAGTTCTTACTTAATTACAACTTCCAAAGTTGTAGTATTGCTTTTCATTAAGTTTACATCCTTTGGTTGGACTAGAGGATATGGGGAAATGGAACATCAGCCACAGAAGGCATGGTAAGGCTAGATGCTTGAGTTTGTTGTACCTCATTTGTTTGAGGTGGAGTTTCCTCACAATTTGAGCCAAAAGATCTCAATTATATTTTTGCTGTCAATGACAGATATTTTACGATAGCCACTGTTCCTGACATAGATTCCATTAGTGGAGAAGGGGACTCCATGTATCGTGTTACGTCTTTGCAAAGAGCCATTGCTGGTTTTAGTTCCCAAACTTCTGCACAGGGTAGCTCTGCATGTGCTCAGTTCAGTGGTTACAATGCCTGCTGACTTCATTTAGAAGTAGAAGGGCTCAAAGTGTCTTAGTCTCAGCATAGCAAAGTATTTAATCCAAAACCACTGCTAAAAAGTTACAGCCTGTTTCACACCATCTTCTTTACTCTTCTGAAGTTACTTATCTACATAAAGGATGTGTAAGAAAAAATGGCAAATATCTCCTTGGTGTCATCTTGTTGATTCTTTAACTGGTTTTTGATAAATACTTCTCTTAAAAATCTAATGAAGTTCTCATATATGCAGTTGGTGTTTCTTTTGACTAGCATTTCTTTGAATAGTTTTTCTACAGTTTTCACTTAGTTACTCATTCCAGTGTAACAAATGGGTTATTTTAGTACTTTTTTCAGAGGTGCTTTCTCCAGAACTGTGCTTGCCCTTGTCATGTGAAAGTGTTACTTTAGTTACTACAGTCAAATTTCTTTGGAAATTCAATGAATCCAGCTCTGTGTTCTTCTACTCTAGAGAAGTTGCTAAGGAGGAGGGGGAGGAATTGAGCAGTGGCTCATTTGATATTTGCAGGTAACCTTAGAATATAGGAAGTGTTAATTTAAATCCTCTATCGTTGATGGAAGCAGTTCAATTTAAACAGAAAGTAGTGTGTTAACATTTTTTTCTGTGTGCATTTGAAGTGGTTACATCTGACTTCTGTCACAGGATTTCATTTAGCATTAATTGTTGTTCTGGGTCTCTTCTTGAATGCCTTTTTCAGGGGAATTCTTCATCTTCCATTACTCAATGCCTTACCTGTTTCACGTTTAGGGAGGATTGTATTTCCATTCCCATGTATGGTTACTCTAGAGTATCAGTTGTGTCCATGTCCTTTTGTGAAATTTGCTCCTCACTTGGCTGAGTTTCTTTGCAGATACTTTTATTCTTTAAGACTGCAAATACTATTTGCAAATATATGCTGGTTGTGTAAAACATATTATGTTCTCTAATAGTAGATTTTCAGGTATTGTTGATTGCCAGTCTTGTAATGTAATTAATCTGTGATTCAGCAAGAATAAGCCATTCCTAAAGGCTAAATGTGAGAAACAGAGCAATAAAACCCTAGGAAGCAGCATCATTGGCCTGCCTAGATGTAGATAAAAATAAGGAATCATGCAGATAGATGCAGAAGATGCAACTGCTTCTATTATTTTTTATACTAAAAAGCTGTAAGTAAACAGTGATGCTTAATAGCCATGTATGTGGATTCAGGTTCTTAAAATGCTGTGTGTTTCTCTTATTTTACTGTTGCCTTAAAAGTTTACCTGACAAGCATTGCAAATACCTAGTAAGTCTTGTATTCTTCTGTTTCAGAAATATGTATTTGGCATGCCTCCTCCACCGGTGCCAGTGTCATTAGCGTGAGGTTCTAACAAAAGTAAAACCACTGAAATTGTTTGGTGCTAGAATGATTCATTGCTGCTGCCATTTATTGACATGACTGTTTATATAAATTTAAAATCTGTTGCTGTTTACCACATGTAAGATTAATAAGTGGCATTGTAGTAGTAAAGGTTCTAAAATGATTTTATCTCACCAGCTCTATGAAAGTACACTTTGTATATTACATTGGTCTGAAACCTGGTCAGAAGTTTATGCTAAGAAAAAGTACTTAAAGGATGTACATGGATATTTTGTTTAGATGGATTTTTCCTTTGAGGATAATAAGAATGCCTAGGACAGGATTAGGTGAGGACAGCATTCTGTTCATAGTAGTGCTATTATAAATTATTATGTTCTGTTTTCATAGGTAAGCCAGGAACAGATCCCAATTCAGCAGCGTGGGCAGCTTATTATGCTCACTATTATCAGCAGCAAGCACAGCCACCACCTGCAGCCCCTCCTGGTGGACCAGCTACAACCCAAACCAATGGACAAGGTAGATATTGAGTGAAATGGACACATTTTTCATTGCTGGAGGTGTAAATACGCCATTATTTTTTTATTGTCGTCCTCCTGTGTCAGGTAAATATATTTTAAGCAGCTGGTTTTCTTGGAAAACTATTGCTTGTAGCCTTCAATATTTATTTTCTTAATTTCAGCAGTAACAAGGGTAATGTATTTATCTTGGAATATACTCCAAAGAGAATTTTGCTGCAATGTTGGCTGACTTAATGACTACATAGAGCAGTCATAAATAAAAATGTAATGAGCTAAGCTGTTGATTGTCATTTGCTTAAATGGTTGCATCACTTCCAGTGGGTTTAGGGCAATTACAGTTGTGGTATTTACTTGTGTTATTTTAATTTTTGTGCCTGGCTGAGGCTTACCACTTGAATTTTGGTATTTTGTATTGCTAGTGGTATGCACTTCCTGAATCTTGAAGACATGTCTTTTTTTACTAGTAGTTTCTAATTGTAGTAGCTGTACCACAAAGGTTTATAGTGTCAGATTTGAATCATGTCATGTGGGGCTGTTACTGAAAATTTCAGTTGATTATTTCGATTATGTGTGAAACAAACCCCAGTAATTTTAGTTTAACTATTTTTAATGTAATTCAGGAGATCAGCCAAATCCAGCACCAGCAGGGCAGGTTGACTATACCAAGGCCTGGGAGGAGTACTACAAAAAAATGGGTAAGTGTGCAAGAGTTTTTCTGTTGTTTTTTCTGTTCCACATTCACAGTGGAATGTTTTAGGAGACTTGTATATTTTGCTGGATGAGATGAAGGCTGTTACCCCCAAAAAATTGAAATGAACAATCATGTGTCTTCTGAACCAAATACTGCTGAGAAACAGACTTTAAATTTAGTGTTCTTTTTAGGCATTTCATGGTACTCAGGCTAGTAATCAGCTTTATGAAAACTTCAAACTAATGAGATGTCTTTAATCAATGGGAAACAGCAACTTTTAAATGTTTCAATATGAGTATTTTAAAGTACATTTCCTAATTTTTGAAGTTCACTTTGATCTATTTTATGAAGCTGTTGTTTTTCTCGTTTGGTAATTGTTTCCCAATTCTCTTCAGATTACATATGATTTTTGTTCTTGTGCTTTGCTTTCTGTGTTTCCAGTTACTATACTAAAGCATCATAATTTATACTATGCCTTTTTTCATTTATACTGTGCCTTTTTAAAAATAGTATTTGTTTTGCAGCCTTTTAGGGCTGTGTTTAAAGTGCAGATTATATGTTGTTGGGAGCTTTCTTTATATAACTGAAATTAATGTGCTGGTTAACTTGATTATTTTATTATTTTGTGTATAAGGAAAGAATATGTGTTTTTTATGCACTGGCAGAAGGTGTCATTACCTTTTAAATCATGGTCCTGTTCTATCTGTGTTGTCCTGCCATGGATACTGCAGGACACGAAGGGCTGGACACTGAGCACCAGTGGGCTCAGGAGTGCCAGTGCTTTCCCACGTATCTGACTAGACAGCCATACAGCAGCATCTGCTTTGGGATGTATCTTTGTTTGCAGGGTAGGCTTTGGTGGCTCTTCTGCCATCTTCCAACTGCACTCAGTTTTCTAATGAAGTATTAAAAGCATTCAGATTTAAGATCAATAACATGCATAGTTCCTCTTACCAGCCTTCCACTGTAATGATAATTATTTGCAAAGACATAACTATCTTTATTTTTTATTTTGGCACAGTATAAGTGCAGAATTCTACAGAATTCAATTCTACAGAAAATACATGATTATTTAGTTCAACAAGTGTGTATCAGACTAAGAAAATTACAGCTCCCAAACACGTGATTTCTAAGATGATAGGCCTTTGCGTTCCATTTTTCTTCTTCCTGGTTCATTCAGCTGTTTCTTTTCAATTTACTGTCTGTGTTAGTTTGGCTCACATTCTGAAATGCACACTTGTGGGTGGCTTTCACTTTTCTTTTAAATAATATAATTTGTTGGTAGGCGCTCTGCCATCTTTCTAATTTTCTGTCTTGTAAGGCAAAGTCTGGGTTGCACTAGTCTTGCACTTGCACAGATTAAATAACAGCAAGCTATAAGGTGTTGGGATAGAGTTTATGGGAGCAATTCCAAAGAGGAGTGTGAGCCAAAATATACATGGGGAGATAAAAAATAGTTGTTCTTAAAATGTAAAATGTGAAAAATGCCAAGACAGTTAAATAAGAGGAAAAACACAAGGGCAGTTCTCATCTTAATTCCTTTTTCTAGTTCAGATTGAGTTCTTTGCCTGAAGGAGAGCTCTTGATGGCTGGAACTACATAACTTACCTGTAAATCATGAGAACTCCTTGGTGCAGAGTCTTGGTGTGGTAGATACCATTTAACTTTAAAGCCACTTAAAAAAGAGGAATTCAGCTGGAGTTGACATAATGCTAAATGGTGCTGGTTTTCCCCACCTCATTAACAGTAGAAGGTCAGTAGAAGACCTGATGGACAGGAAGGCTGTCCAGCAGCAAGTTCTTGTGGTCTCCAGGCTTTCCAGTACCATTTGTATTTCCTATAGTACTGTTATCTTCTGCCCCCACTCCAAAGGATGGGAATTACAAGTCACTTGCTCTTTGACGACTCAGGTTTTTCACAACACAGATGATTTCACTAAACATTGTCAGGGAGAGCTGAACTGAAATTCAGACTTGCTGAGCCCAATCAGTTCTATTTTTGCTGCTGAAAATAACTATTTTGATAATCGTTGTGGGAAGCTGAACAAGTTGCCAGGGATATTGCAGTTGGTGTTTTAGATTTTCTTGTACTTAGTTAAGTATGAGTGATCTGAAAATGCTAAATCACTCCAGAATATGCCCATCCAAACAATAATAGTGTTTTCAAAGTGGCTTCCTACTGGTGTGATATGACTGCTGATCATAGACAACACTTCACTGTATTTTTCACTCAACAGTGACTTGAATATTAACCTGTTTTCTGAGTCTGAAATACAGTGGCAAAGTCCATCTCCGTTTTCAGAGCCTTGTTTCAGGGGCAACTGCTTGGAGTAGCAAATACTCCCAAAAAGTCTCTCATAGATAACAGTTCCCTTTAAACATGAAGTCAGGATCATTAGTAAATGATCTATATGTCACTATCAGGATTTTAACTGCATCATTTAAAGTCATTCCTATATGTTGTGGGCTTGACATACGGTTAAAGGATTCAATAATAAAATAGGAGTGTTTTTAAAAGATTCCTCATCATTGTGGTGGAAAGAAGAAACAAAACAGTTTACTTTTACTAGAATCACCCTTGATAATGTTCAACTATGAAATCTGCTGGTGTTTCCTTTCTCAGCCCTCCTTACAGGGGAGCTGTTCTGTGTTTCTCATCTTTCCTTTTCCTCACAAGTCCTGTGTGGAATTGATCAGGATTACCCATAAGTGTTCAGGTTGAATTTGGATATTAACAAGCAGGTGCTGCTTGGTGCAGCTTCTACACTGAAGGGAAGCTTGGACTGAGTTGCTGAATTCCATGTGTAGGTTCAGAACTACTCGCAGTACTTAGTAGGAAACTGTGCACCTAAAATACCCATCAGGACAGAAGTCCAGTTTGACATCTTTGAGTAGATGTTAAATTTCTTTTATTGTTATTTGAACTTCAGTGCTGCCTTGACATAGTTGGCTGAATGTCCAAAGATTCTTAGGTCATAATGCACAAAAAATCCCTTACCTTTGACATTCAGTTGTGCTGACAGTAATTTGTAAGTACAGTTATTATCTCACAGTAATGGTGAAATTGGAAAGAGTGTACCATGGGATGATTTGTAACTATATTAAAGGTAGTTATAATAATTGATCAGAAGTGTAAATTTGAAGTTGGAGTGCATTAAAAGTTGTAAAATGTGATAACAGCTCTAAAGATTTGAAGAAATATAAGGGGTTTTTTTAGAAATTCCATTACTGTATAAACCAAAATAAAAGATGGATAGATTTTCAGAGCTTACCTACAGTGTAAGTGGAAAAAAATAAGTTTGTAAGGAGAGTTGGAAAACGGAAGGTTGTATTTTGATGGTTTTCAGGATCATGCTTTGCCAAATACTCACATTCTCTGCTCACACTTGATGTTTTTGAGAGAATTAAAAGATACACATGCGTAGGAGTAGTGTGAATAGCTAGGATTCTTCATGTGAATTTTCTTTGCTTAAGTATTTAAAGAAAAACAACCAAACAAAGCCAGCCTTCTGTCTGATACTCTAGAAAACACTTCATTAGAATTTCTGAAAGACACGTTCCTCAGAAAGTTGCACAGTGGTCTTGTATTCAAGTAAAAAGTGAGGTGGTTTCAGGTAGAACAGAAAACTTTCAGTCCTCATCATGTGGAAGCTGCCCCTTTCTGTTCATAACAGAATAGGCAGTTTGGATGCACATGGAATTGTACAGGGTGCAGGCTTGGGTTTGTTTCCTGTGGAGTGATGTGGTGATTTGTTTTTGTTGGGTTTGGGGGATTTTTTTCTAGTATTTTAGAAAAAACTTGCAGAGATAGTGGTTTTTTGGTAGTATCCTAATTCTGACTAGAACTTTTGATTTGAAAAATAATCCATTAATAATGTAAATCAAAAGTTTCATAGGACAGTAATAAAAGTTCTGGTTTGGAAGTTCAGGAAACTTGAAATGAAGCATTACATATAAAAAAAAAAACCCTTCTGTCTGGGTGCCTGCAAGTGTGTGTGGACAGATGTTCAGAGTCTTATAGAGAGTGTTGCTTTGCTTGAAGTCTTGTACATTTTGTAGTGGTAACTGCAAAAACACCTCTCAAAAATTGCAAAGATGACTGGTACTAAGAAGGGTGTATTTGGTGTGTCTGAAGTATTACTGTCCTTGGAAGAAAAAGGAAGTAAAGATGTCTGTGACAGATCTCCTGTGGAAGAACAGCACAACTGAAAGGTTGGCTGTAATTTTCTTTTATTGTTTTACTTGGTTTTTTATATGCTGAAGATTCCCTGTAATCAGTCTGTCACTGGTATTTTAGTCTGTCAGTTGATGCTGTTGGAAGGAGAAGTAATTCTGAGCTGTCTGAGAGTGTATTTGTACATGCTCTTGTTTCTAGAGGATTGGAACTTCCACAAAGTGTGGAAGCATGTTTCAGGACTGTATTCTGTAGTGGAGTAAATGTTTACAAAAATTATTGCACTTTTTGAAAAATGCAGCCTGCAATAACTTTGTAATTGAACGAAGGATGCCAGAATTGGGGAAGTGTATGAATTGGCATCTGCTGAGCTAATGAATGCAGTCTGTAAAACAAGGTAAAATTAGTCTAGGTGGATTACAAAAAGTTTTGCCTCTTGGTGTGTATTTAAATGCTACTGTTGTTTAGGTCAGCAGGCTTTACACATGATTCATGATGATGAATCAAGAGGGTGAAAAACTGTCCTTACATTTCCTTAAGTTTGCTTTACACAGGAGTCATTACATTAAAATAATAGAATGTGCGTTTAGGCTGAAAATAGCAGCCACAAGTTTATTCAAAGCCTTGGAGGAATATTGCTAGGTGATGTTTGTTAGGTGCTGAGATCTTGAAATTTTCTCATTTCTATTGCAACAACAAAGCTGCGTAATTCCAATTACTCGCAGGTCAAGCTGTTCCTGCCCCCGCTGGGGCTCCTCCGGGCGGGCAGCCAGACTACAGCGCAGCGTGGGCTGAGTACTACAGGCAGCAGGCAGCGTACTACGCTCAGACCAGTCCACAGGGAATGCCACAGCATCCTCCAGCACCACAGGTACAGTCCTAAAGTGGTTTTTGGCTGGCTTCTGTCTCAGTGGTTGTAGATTTTTTTTGCATGTCTCCTGCTTTGTTCCTTTGGGGTATGCATCTTTTTTTCTAGCAAAATAGCTGTCAGAGTAATGAGTAGATGACTTTGTTTACCTGATAACTTGAGTTCTGTATCTATCCATATGTTTGGTGATTGTTTTTTTTATTAAAAAAAAAAAGAAAAACTTTCTCCTCCCAGGGTTTTGAAAACCATGCAAGAAGCCACCACCATTTACATTAACCAATTTTTCTTTCTTAAAGGCTTCACTCCTGAGTTAGCTCGATTTAAAGGATTTTCTTTAACTTTTTGTGTATCTCTTATGTATCTCTTCTGCACAGGGCCAATAATAAGAAGTGGACAATACAGTATTTGCTTCATTGTGTGGGGGAAAAAACCTTTGTTAAATGTATGGATGCAGACGCCTTGATGAAGATCTTAAATTTGGTTTAAAAATAGTGTTTTTGAAAATGTACAAAATATCTATCACTACTGATAGGAGGTAATATTTCTGTGTAGAAATGAAAAAATGGTTTGTTTTTAGTATTAGTGTAGATGTACACATTCCAGCAAATGTATTTGCAATTATGTGGTCAATGCTTTGTGATATAAATGTACTTTTTCAATGTATACTTTATCACTTTTAAAATGCCTGTTTTGTGCTTTACAATAAATAATATGAAACCTCCTGTGTCGGTAAGTTGGATATGTGGGTATATGCAGTGTTGACTATAGGATTGATTTGCAACGCTGAATCAAGGTACCGCTACACAAATGAGTTGGGTTTTTTTTTTCCCCCATAAATCTTGTTGAGTTTGAAAACTTGTCATTAGCATGTTTTTCCCCTCTTGCAGAATAGCTGTAGATGGAGGATCTCTTTCATTCATTGTATTTTGCTGCCTAGCACCAGTAATCTCGATACCTTAATTTTTTTTCTACTTGATTCAAAATGCATGTGTTGAAGAGGATGATCTTTTGGCATACTTCCATTGCATTAACAGTGAAATTTCCTTTTATACATGACCACTGTTTCAGACCTGTGCAGCTGTTATAACAGATAACTTTTGTTTTTTAATTGAATACTTCAAAACTGTTCCTGCATAACTATTCTATGGATTTTTTCAGACTAGTTATAAAACTTATTTTAAGTGTAATGTACTTAAGCCTTCAGTTTAAAGTAGTCCACTTCAAAATTCAGTGTAGAAAAGTCAATGTGGTAATGCAAAGTAGTTACAAAAATTGCATCTGTCCTTAAAACGCTGTTTTGTTTGAGTGATGGGAGTGGTTGAGAACTTCCTGCAGAGCAGATAACTTCTCTTTTTGTAAATATTCAAGTATTTGAATCAACTGATTATTTTTTTATATATACTTGAAACTTCTTATTGCTCTAATGCTCATACTAAAAAGCTGATTCTCTTGAAATCCTGTGTTTGCTCTTTGCATATTTATTGGCTCTTTGCATATATTAGACTACATGCACTACAGTCTGTCTTGCCATTGTCTGTTGAAGTGCAGGTTTGATCCAGCCAGTATAGAACTAGCTCTATAGGGGTGAGGAGGACTGTGCTGTGTATCATCCTTGATTGTTCCTTCAAGGAGCATTGCACTGTAAGTACATCAGAATGACAAATTGATGAACTGCAACAGTATCTTTTTGTCAATGTTCCACATAATGCAAATGCTGTACTTGTTGATATTATGTTGGAATACAGTGCTGGTATCTTAGGAAATCATAATTGCTTCTTAATTCAGAAACATAGGTTTGCTTATATATATACATACACATAATCTGAGTTTTGTGGGTAAGTATTTCTGAAACTTTTAGCAATAGCTAAAGAAAATCATGTTTCTGTTTATCTAAGAGTTTCTTTCATTAGTACTCATGAGACAGCTGTCATTCAGTGTTTTACAGTATGCATATCATAACATTGAAGTCTTTGGAACCACTTGTTAGACAGAGTTGTCTTTGTCTCCAGATAGTTTGCGGATATGTAGTGATAGTAGGTATGTTTTAATTCTATAACTGTTAATTGCTTTAATTTTTGGAACACCATGTTGTTGCTTTGAGAATAAATTTTTTTAGGGTGGCTGCACAGAGAAGTAAAAGTTAAGGCTTGAAAACTGAAGTAGTTTTTTCAGGTAATCAGCAATGTATGCATTGTGCTGTAGAAATAGAAGGAATTATTTTTATCCTTTTAAAGTTAGGAATTTGCTGGTAGCTTGAAGAAGGCTAGGACAGTATTTGCTATCTTTAGTGTAGGGTATTAAGTTTAATAGTTCAGGTATTTTGCATGGTATTTTGTAGATAACCTTACAGAATGGTGCATTTATTATGTACTAAAGTGAGCAAAATTAAATTCACTGGATTCTTTATCATTCGCAAAATGGAGGCTGTTGATTTTGATTCATTTAAGGTATAAAATCTTTATTAATTGCAAACAGTGCAATTATTTATACTTCACAGTGCCTTCCCAGACCTTCCACCTTAGGTTCTGCTGCAAAAAAGCAACAGGTAAGCACAACCTAAGGAAGTATATAAATTAATATATTTCAGTACATTAATGTTGTCCCTGTGAGATCTTTGTGGTTGTGTATTGAAAAGCAATCTGCTGCTTCCCCAAATGCATTGTTACTCACGGTTCCATTTGAGTGGAAAATCTTAAGTTTTTAAACAACTGTTTATATTTCTAGGTCAGTATGTATTTTTTTTCTTTTTTCTTTTTTCTTTTTTTTTTTAGAAAAGATTATTAGATTGCAGTAATTGAACTTGATCAGAATAACTAATTTTTGTTATTTTACCCAAATAGATAATTGTTGCAATTAAAGAATCAAAACCTTTAAAATGTGCAGGAATTGCTTTGGTTAGAAATGTCAACAGCCTTCACAAATGTTTTTTTTTATAATAGGGCACTATTCCCACTTAATCCGTAAGACCTAAATGTAAAGAATGACTTCTTGTTGTTATCACTGAACTTGATAACTTGTCTAACAGTTATAGTGTGTTAGTGGAGTTTGCTTATTCATACTTGACATGGTAGGAAAAGAGATTTTGGAGTTTGAGATGAGTATGTTTTAACTGAAAAAGCATGAGCACCAGTTAACAGTACAGCAAATAATATTTTATTGCTATAGCAGTCAGTGTATGCTGTTTCTTGATATTTTTAACTGAATTGCTGAATATTTTGATAGTATAAAATGTTAAATGTCTTACAGATGGTCTGGTACAGGTTTTTATTCTGAGCTTTTGTTGTTGGTTTTTTTAGTTTAACATAAAGCAGCATCTGTTTGGTTTTTTGTTCATTATTCTGGTTCTAAAATGTGCTGCTCCTCTTTCAAAAGTCCTGCTTATCTGTACATCAAAGAAAAATATTCAAAAATACTGCCTTCATTTTCACACACAGTGCTGAAGATGCTGCAAGCACCAAATCATAGCTCATAGAATCAGGTCCTGAGATAGTTACTACCAGTAAAGAGGAATCCTTTGAGTGTATGCCATTGGTGAGCCGATGAGCATGGACCATAGAAGGGCTCCATGTAGAAGGTAAAATTGGCAAAAGCATAACAGATTTGAAATGTATCCCATACATAATGATATAGGGTATAATTTTTGTTTTGATCATTTTTCATTCTTTAAAGTATTCTTTGTTTGACCATTAATGTTCCATAATCTGTTAAAGTTTTTTAAACTGTGATTTAATAATATAAACCATCTATTTTACTTTATATTCTTCTAAACAGTCAAGCTAATTTTTGAACTGAATTAATAGTTGTGCTTCAGTTTCTCAAGCCGCTTAGTATTTCATCTGTAGCTTAACATGTAACTTCATTTTTGACATGAGAAGAGGGTAGGTGTGTACCATTTGGATTTTGATACTGTGGATTTAGTGTGGGGGTGAGTCATTTGTTCACTTCCTTTTTACATGGTACTTTTTCCTTCAACTGTTACTCCTGCAATATCTTGAACAGTCTTTCAGTTGCTAATTTAGCCTGTGGGAGGAGATAGAGAAGAAAAGCCAGTGTACTGGGATGTTGCTAGTGTGTGGAAGGTGAGATGTTCTTCTGTGTAGCATTTGAGGTGTATTGGCTTCCAGCTTTCTCACTGCAGGGCTTACAGGCATGCTGGTTTGTGCAGAGCATAGTGTTCCTTTTCTTTTTCAACTCTTGTCTCCAAACTCAGAGTTCCTGGGACAACAGTAGGTTATTGGAGTTAACTGCAGTAGCCAAAAAGATAACTGAACTTGCTTAGAAATGCAGTGAACTTGTCCAAAAGGTGTCTTGAAATGTTTCTTGCTTACCCCACCCATCACCGTTTAGTGTCCCACAGTGAATGTGAAGAGTAAGAAAAGTTTTAAAAGCAAGCATAATGTTCCAA
Source organism: Motacilla alba alba (assembly GCF_015832195.1). Classification (NCBI taxonomy): domain Eukaryota; kingdom Metazoa; phylum Chordata; class Aves; order Passeriformes; family Motacillidae; genus Motacilla; species Motacilla alba. Next base: position 11,813,730 of record NC_052023.1, on the reverse strand, counting down.
ATAGGAAAAGAAATTTCATCTCGCTTTCTGCAGCCTATCCTTTATTAGGACATGGAATGAAATACCAGGTGGATACTCTTTAGTGTGGATTAATTAGAAGTCATCTGTTTCACTCATCAGGCAGACAGGATCGCGATTCACTTGCACAGCCTATCTTGAAGTATTTCATCTTTATACTAGTGATATTTATTGGATAGTAGAAACTGTTTCTCCCCATTTCTTTTCCAGAGTAATTCTTAAGTTTTCCATTGCATGCTAAAAGCTTTTCCATTTTGCTTTTTTCCAGAAGTGGGGGGAGGAAGGGAGGACTGGGCTTTTCAGAAAGCATACAATTGACAGGATTCCCTCTTCCCTAGTAATAGCTTATGAAACTCTTGTGTATGCACAAATATTTCTCTTGCGTGCATGTGAAATGCCTTTTCGTCCTGAGAAAAGTGTTCTCTGCAGAAACTACCCGTGTGTAAACAGAAGATTGGCTTTAAAAGGCAACTGTGATGGGAACAGTGTCTTAGGGAGATGCAGCTTGGACTTGAGGTAAATTGAATGCTTTACAAAAATGTGGTTTTGAGCTTGCATTGACTTTGTATGTAATATGGGTACACATTAACTGTATAATGGTTTTTGTATGGTTTTTCTCAATAAATGTAAACTGATGAATAATAATAGCAATGGTTTTGTCTTTTTTATGCTCCTATCCCTGCCTTTGTTATTTTTAAGTAACAGCTTCAGAGTAAAATTATTGTATCAACCTGTTCTTCTGTGAATGAACATCACACACAAAAAATGAAGTGAATGTTTATGTGGTTATGAGAGTAAATACTAATTCAAAACACCATGCAGCTTGTTACCATTTTTTTAATAAGGCCATAGAGTGACTTGCAGTAGGTAACTGTAGGAAGAAAGCAGATTCAGCCACAGTACTATACACCAGTACTTCTAAATGTGACCTTTTTTTGTAAAGTTACTCCTCCCGAAGCTTCATCCCAGTGGTTCAGATGGGTGTTAGCAGAGTGACTTGTATGTTGATGTCAGGAGGTCTTAGAGAAAAGTAGTACAGTAGCCTTAAGAAAACAATGTTTATAGATGTGGCAATAAACTTAATGCAATAAGATTGAAAAAATAGGCACTTCATGAAAATATTCTTCCTGAGGCTTTTTTTTTTTTTACCAGCTTCAAATATGAACTGATCATAGATGTCACCACCTGTTCCAGTGTCATTCGATCAGTGAAAAAAATCTTGAGTTTTACAAGCAAGCATTGGTGCTTTGAAGACTACTACAAACCTAAAGGAGGTTGTTTTAATTTGAGGTTATCGGCTGCATAGGTTAATCAGAGCAGAACATTTTCAATGCAAGCCCATTTTAAAACAAAAGAATTTATGCTGCTTGAAACAATGGTGAGCAGTTACATCATCTTTTATTCTTTAAAAATAGTACACTTGGGTTCTTGAAAATCATCAGTAAGTATTTCCTTTGCCAGTTCAGTGCCTCTGGGATAAGATAAAACAGCTTAAATATTCAGTGTTCATGCAGGATACACCAATAGATTTACACTACTACACAAGTTCCAGATTGTTTATTCAGCTTTATTCTGTTGCACAAGAGTTGGTCTTCACATGTTGGAGCACTGTGATAATTCAGTTTTTTCCTTCAGTTGATCTTTCATACATTGATTTTTTTTTTTTATTTTTAGCAGGGAATTCTCACAATTAGAAGAGTGTATTCTTATCTGATGCAGGAATGACAAATTAATGCACATCCTTGCTTTCTTTAGTTGGCCCCATCAGAGAAAGAGATGATGCAGTAAGAAAGTTGAGGGGAAGAAAGATTCCAGCTAAAGTAGAGCATTAGTAGTCATCAGCTAGAAAACAGAAAAAGGGTTAAGAGAGACAGGAAGTTAGATTTTCATAACAGGAAAGATACAAGAAGACTGACTGAGATACAAGCAAATCGAAATGCTAGCTCTTACTTTCAATGGTGAGAATACAGGTGCTAGCAGCTGAGCCTCTGTTGTTGACTGCTTTACACATATATTCCCCTTCGTCTTCTGGGAAGGTTTCTGGCAAGTAAAGGCAGTAGGTTTCTCCTCTTTCAATATATTGATAGTCCTCAGAGTCCTGCAACATTTCCCCTTCAAACCACCATGTAACTTCAGGTTTTGGTTCTCCAGTAATTTTAACTGTGAATCTCACTGGCTCGCCATCAACAACTGATGTGTTTTTCAGTGACTTCTTGAACCAGGGAGCTCCAGATCGAGCTTGATCCTCATCTTCACAAGTAGAACCATTAATAATGCTTCCCTCTTCTTCTTCTTCCTCTTCCCTTTTCTGTTTTAAAATAAGTTGAATTTAAAGTAGCAATAGCACTATGACTGATAGTGACACGTTTGATTACAAGTTACTGTTTCTGAGAAGAGGAAATTCCACATCTGTCCTCAATACATAACAATGCACCCAATGTGGCTATGCCACAGGCAGTAAAATGCATTTTAATGAGGCTGGAATGTAGGTGTAAAATACAGGCATGAATGTCAATTCCATTTTCAGACTTGACGGATGTCACCAGTGTCTCACACTCTTCTGCAAGTGTTCAGGTTGGCTGGAGCTTTGAGCAGCCTGATCTAATGGGAGGTGTCCCTGCCTACATCAGGGGAGTCGGAACTAGATGATTTTAAGGCCCCTTCAACCCAAACCATTCTTTGATTCCATGGAGAGTATGTGCAAACACCAAAAGCAATTTTATATTATTTCAGCAATTCCTAGCACCTGCTAAAAAGCAAAACATTCCTTTTGTATCTCTAGTGTTGCTTACAGTGGTAATTAGAAGCTAAGTTAAATGACACAACTGGAGAATATTTTGCAATTTATACCTTCTGTAATGCTGCATCAATTTCTTTTTGTTCAAACTGCATGCGTAGTAATTTCTGTTCCTCAATCCTCCTCTGCTCCTCTTCTTCTCTGGCTCTTGCCATTTGCTCAAAACGAGCCTTCATGTTTACTTTGTGAGTAAATGGAGCCTCAGATTTCTTGGCTGGTCTCACATCTACGTCATCATCCTTGGGAAATAATAATTAAAAACGGGGCTTAACTCTTACTTATTGCCTTAGACATGTATATGATAGCAAAACTAGTTTTGTGTTCCCAGAAGTTTTTGTTGTTTTTTTTTTTTAACTGAGCAGAGCCACCCAGAGACCTGGTTTTTTTTAGAAGTTTGTTTGAGTGTAGGGTGAGTTTTGTAATAGTTCATCCAATAGGATAGGACAAGATTTTTGCAAAAGTAATTTCAAAAATTCTATGTAAAAAAGTATTCCTAAAGTTTTATTCATATAGAAGTTGAGCACTTCTTGGCAGTTGTAAATCCTCAGTGACTGGAGCATTTTGCCATGATATTAGCGTGGGTTTGACACTAAAATAGCTGACCATATGAAAACAATGAGTGTCAATCATTAAATTAAAAGCTCAGAAATAGGACAGGCTTTGAGCTGATGCTGAAGTGACTCCTGTGGAGAAGAGCCAGAATGAGGCTCAGATCAGGCTTAGGACTGGTAAAGTTTTACATTTCATCACAAAAGTTCACACTGAGCTTATGGATTAAAGACCACTTTGTCACTGATAGCTGCATTTCTTGGGGTTTCCCCTCTGAAAAACTGAAGGTTCTGGTCTGAAGTACAGATAAATAGGCACCCTCTTCTGCTCTACCCTGAGTATCACAGAGACTTGATCCTCAAATGGTATTGTTTGGATTTGGTAATTGAATTTTTTATTCAATTCATGTAGTAGAGAATGAATTAAGAGTTCAGAAGGAGAAGCAGTTCAAGTGATGATTAATAGGTAATTCTCAGATATGGATGTTTTAAGCCCTCTGACTGGCAGGTTTCAGGTTAAAATGCTGAATTGCAGAGCTTTGAGCAGAAAAGCAGAAATCTGCTTGACCAAATCACCAATAATACACTGGTGCTGTTTCTTTAAGGGATGCTGAGGTGTCATATCCTTAAGCATCCAAAGGAGGGAACAGGAAAGAAGGGAAAACATACTTTTGGGAACAGCAAGATTTGATGAAAGCAGCAGCATTGTCCACTCCTGGATCAGTAGTATGCTGGATAAGTAGATCATTAACATACACAGAACGCAACTTACCTCTTGAAATTTTTCAGCTTCCCTTTCTCTTATTTCTTCATCCATTGCTCTTCTCTTTGCTCGCTCTTCTTCAATCTTTTTCTGTATTTCTTCTTGAGACAGTTGTCCTATTTTTTCAAACTTGCTTTTTAAGTTCTTTGCCTGAATAGAGCCGCTTCTTTTTAGCTTTATCAATTCTTCATACTCTTTGCTTAGCTCAAAAGTTTCAGACTCTTCTTCCAGCTGTTTGGATATTACAGAATGTGTAAGATGGAAAATGCCCTCATTATTTTTACTACCTATTCCCCCCCCAGATGGTGTAATTCAATACATTACAGTTCTGTTAGTTATTTGGAATCAATACAGAAACCTTTCCCCTGTAATATTTTTTCTCTGCTATCTCACGATGAATGCATTTTTGTCATAACTAGATACAGATTTTAAAATACCTTGCTTGATTATGCCATTTGTTCAAGGGTTGCTGTCAAGAAACTGCCCTTCTTGGATTCAGAAAACCAGACACAGACCAATACAAAAATTTACCTGGAGTCCGAAATTAACCTCTACTTGCTTGCAATATGATAGGAAGTAATCCTCTAAAATACAGCTCTTTCGTTAAAAATAAAATACTGCCCTTTTTATCTTTTTCTAATTCAGTGAAAAAGTAAATGACATTTCAAGATGTCATGTCTGGAAAAGAAAGGGCAGTTATGGATCCTGTAGTCAAACCACATGGGAAGCTGTAATTACTGATCTTTTTCTCCCTCCTTTTATGACCTCTGATTGTAAAGATATACATGCATTTTAGCTGGATGTCCCTGTCTCCCTGCTTCCCCAGGATTAGTTGAGAACATCACAAGCTAGAGAACATCACAAGCTTTTTTACTTGCTTGAGCTTTGCAACAAAAATAATAAAATTATAAACTAATGTTCTCTAACATTCAAAAAGGGAATAATAAAGAATTGCCACCCACAGCCACATTGAAGTGTAAAGTTCATCAATGTGATGTTTTAAACATTTGGGATGTAAAGCAGATTTTGTGTGTGATTTTTAAAATCAACTGTGCTGGTCTTCAAACAATTGAAACACCAATTAGAAAAAAATTGAGCCCACTGTATTTTTCTCATTAGGTAGCACAGTATTTCTCTAAGGAAAAGCAAGAATTTTGCCCTTTCTTATTTCTGTTTTTGTGTTGTCTTTTGGGAAACAGATATTTCTGTTCTCCCAAGATCATAAATATTATCTAATCATTTTAGTAATAGTCCCGAATTTTCAGAAATTACTGCAATACCAAATTACAAATTCATCACTGTACTTACTTCTAAGGTGGGAGTGGGTAAACACATTTTCCTGGTAGATTAGTGATAAAAATGCCATTATATAAAAGATTTTACAAATAAGGTTTGCTATTTTTTGTTCCTTTCACATAATGTTGAATGTATTAACTTGAAACTTTTTTCAAAGGAATTTTTCTTTCCAGTCCTAAACTTTTAGTAATGAAGTGATACATTTTATTTTTATTCAGAGCATGCTTAACATATAGTTTGATGTACAAACCTCTCCCATTTCTTGTCTCAGCTGTTGAAATTCTTGCCTTTCCATTTCCAACTTTTGCCTGCGCTCTTCCTCTGTGCGCCTCTTTTCTTCTTCCTTTTTTTGTCTCAGCAGCTCCTCAAAATTAATTTCCAGTTTACCAGGTATGAGAGATTCTTGAGAAAAGGTTTTAAACATTTCTGGTGATTCATCATCCAGCACCTGCTGGAAATTCAGAGCATTAATGATATCTGTGATGAAATCACAGCATTGTTCAGACACTTCTGGCACATAAAGATAAGTGACTACTTTGTCACATCTGCCCCAGCACAGACAGGTTCACTGTGCCAATGTGGGCATTCCTCTAATGGTGTGGGAGTGCTTTGGGGGTTTGTATTTAACTTTAGTTACAACACTAAACTTTTATAATGAAGATTGGGTGATTTTTTAAAATGCAGTATTTTACCTCTGTGGGGGAGGATGCCCTCTAAATGCACCTTTAGCACCTGAAGCAATTCATTCTTGTTTACTTCAGACAAGTGTTTGTGTTTAAATGTCATTGCCCTTAATGCTGAAGTACATATATCTGTAATCTTTTTCTTAAGTAATCCGAATTATATTTGTGTTCTAAAGCAGTATTAATATTCCCAGTAAGGACAACTGAACAGAACATTCAGAAGAAGCTCTTTTTGCACAAATTGTTTATGTTATGTGGCTAGTTTATTGATTTATGCATCCGCTAGTGAGGGTTTCCTCCTTTCCCTCTCCTTATCTGGTTTCAGTGCAGGGTTAGGCCTCATTGGTGTTACGAGCAGCTGGCCTATCTTTTAGACTAATCTGTAACATAGTAGGGCCTAGGAAAGGCAGTTTTCATTATTTCCAAAGCAGCAAGTGCAAGAACTAATATTTTATCAGGCTGAATTTGTTGAAGTACTGAAATATGAAGCTGAATGCTACAAAAGCAGCCAGTAGTGACAGTGAGTTATACAGGAATTTTAATGTAAGTTTATGAATAAGAATAGATCTGCATGTAACTATATAAACTTACTAATTGAGACTGTCTCAACAGGAATGTGCTGTAGGTAAAGGTGAGGTCAGGCACTGGTCAGGTACTGAACTGGCACTGTTTAATCAGCACAGGTTTGAAAAGCCTTGTGGCAAACATGGGAGAGCTCAATGTGCCCTAAGTTTTAGGCATTTCCAACAGCAGTAATCAGTCAAATAATAGAAATAATTAAAAGAGCAATATTTCCATTTGAGAAAGTTCTCTGACTATAAAGGGATAGAGAATAGATGTTTCTGTAAGAGCCTTTGGCACTACTTATATTAAGTGCTGCTTACTGCCACTGTAACCCGCACCTTTCTCTGCTGTTGGTGTTACCTTGGTTCAGACCACACTCTTAACCTACTTTGCCCATATCTTCTTTATTTGCCACAGCTCTTTCAGTAGTTTTTTAGCCCAATCCCACTCAAATTCTGCTATTCGCTACAGATTTTACTCAGATGTTCACTCTAAGCTTACCATTGGACTTCAGCACCACCACTCCTTCCATTCTTCATTTGTTTTTTGTAATCTGAGCATATGTGTTAAAACTGTGTTATAGAGAGGTGAAGTCAAAAACCAAAGCTGTGAACTCTTTCCTGTAGTGAAAATGATGCCCCATAGGTTTTAGAGGCTAAAATAACTAAATTAGCAAAGCAACATGAAAGTCTCTTGCTGGTGGTGCATTAGTTCACCAGCTCATCACCTCAAGAAGATACTGAGCCTAAGTGACCACAAGAAGCATCAATTCAGAATTTGCCCTCAAGAGTTCAAAAGCTGTGCATGCACTAGCAGCTGTCTCAGTATTTCCAACTTAGTAAGTTATAAAAAGACAGCCACCTTCTCCCTGGTTAAAGACCACAAAGATTTAGCTGTGTGATGCACAAAACCTCTGTAGTTAGTTCAGTAAATATTTTAGCCATATTTTGTGAAATTATGCCATACTTCTTTTTTTCTGCAAAGTGGAAATGGTTGATAGTGAGAAACATTCCTGTAACAATCATGGTTTGCAGCACAGTCAACAGGAAAAATTTGTTTTGTTTTGTTTTGGGGGTTTTTGTCTTGTTTGTTTTTGGGTTTTTTGGGGGTTTTTTTGTTTGTTTGTTTTTGTTGTTGTTGTTGTTGTTTTTTTTGGTTTTTTTTTTGCAGTCTCTACCAGGAAAAGATTGATGGGGTGAAAGAAACTGCCACTTTTTTTTGTTGGAATTTTTTTTAATATAAATAGTAGTTGCCAACCTCTGAAATCAGGCATCTTTCTGTGCTTTCAGGTAGTGTATGTCAGTCCTAAGCCCCTGAAAATTTCTCTCCAGTATAACCCTAACTCAAATTTTAGAAGTCCTTGCATATGACACAAATCTGTGTTTGTCAAGGGAAGACAGTATTACAAGGTGTTCTAATGGTAAACACCACAAGTTATTTTCTGTTTTTCTCTGAACAAGCATTAAAAACATCAAGTAGCAGAGCTCAACCTTTTAATTTTTTTCTCCCTGAAAGATTCATACTTGCAGTGAGCATTTCTCTACAATGACATTAATTGTGCTTTAGTAGTAAGAGATGATTGGTGGACACCCTGTAGAGGTAGGGGAATAAACCTGGAGCTGTAAAAGAAATTGCTCTTCCCAAAAAAACCGAAAACAATTAACCCTCTTTATGGAAATATTTTGCTTCCCAAGTATGTTGCATCTACTGTAATAATACCCATGGGTATGATACCTGGTTTTCACTAAATTATCTGAAATCCTCTCTAGGCTGGCTGTGAGGAGGGATTGTTCTCTGATGATTTTTGGTAAATGACCCTGACTAGTTTACCCCATTACCTTATAAAAAATAGTAAGGTGAAATAATTAATGAAGGAGTTGAAGCATGTATTCCTAACTCTATTTAAAAAGTTCTTTCCAGAGTTTCTTTCCAGATTGGGATTTAGGTAAAAATTAAATTCTGTGCTAAACCAAAACGCCATACCATGTTCTTCCTTGCTTCAGCAAATGCTCTTTTCTCCTCTTCTATGCGTCGTCGTGCATCCTCTTCTGCTTTCCTCTTTTCCTCTTCTCTCCTCTGTCTCTCTATCTCCTCAAAACTGAGTCTGAGTTTACCAGGGCGGAATTCTTTAACAGCATTTTCAGATTCTTCATCACCACCTTCATTTATCTTAAGAGAATAGGGAGAGGAAAACATGGAAAGCACTTACCCGAACAAAAAACATATTCTTTATAGCAAATAAATAATCCATTCCTTCCTGATCTTTTATAAGTACTGTTTTCTCCTTGGGGGAAAAACATGCATCAAGACTTAGGTTCCTGTGAGAAACATTTTAATTTTGTTCTAGCCAGGGGAGCGAGAAAGAAATTTGCAGTATCCTACACATAGCTTTTCTAATTTTTAAAAATGTGCTGAGTGTGTAATTCAAAGAACAATGTGTTACCAGGAAGAGGCTGAACAGTTAAGTACATACTTTATGGTCTCATTGTTGGATCATTCACTGTAAATCACTCTCTATTGTCTTTATTTACATCATTTTCATAGATGTTTATACCATCAAGTCTTTTTCTTTGTATAGAAATTGCTTTCATCAGTGCACCACTTAAAGAAATGCTGTACAGTCTTATAGCAAAACTGAATCACTTAGCATTTTGCTATTATTCCAGACTGAGATTTTTGTTTCTTTTCTTTTTAGACATTTAATCATCACTGAAAAAAAGGAATTGAGATACTCTGATCTCCTCGTTATAACTTCTCTCCAGTGAACGTTTATGTGCTAAGAGAAGCCTGTGGTTTGCAAGCTGCAATCAAGAACCCCTTTCAGAGGACATCCCAGAGTACTTTTATCTGTTCATGGAGGAAGTGACTGGGAGCTGTCAGAGTACTGATAATGCAGATCTCTATACTGTGAGCAGCCCTGGGACTGGTATGTGGGATAGCCCATTAAGGGAATTAGAGAAATCTTTATTTGAAATTTGTAAGGGGGAAAAAAAAAGAGAGAATTTAAGGAAATTAACCTCTGAATTCTTAAGAAAAGTGTTCAAATTTTGACAACCACTGGTCAGCAGGTACAGCTTCATGTTAAAAAATTTCTTTTGATGTGGAGAATTTGTAAATTATTTCATATTACTTGATAAATAAATGCATAAGCATAAGGAAGGGAGACATGAACTAGTCTTCAGTTAGAACTCCTAAGTGACTCCATGGAGTTCACTCTCCTTCAGTTTCTTCACTCTTCTCCTTCACTAGAATCCCTTACCCCAAACAAAGAAGAAAAAAGTGCATTATTGACATAATGGCAAGGCTATTGGAGTGAAACAACAGCAATTTATGGAGATAAAAAAGTAAACTGCAATTTGGTTATCTGCCTAAATCTAGAACTCTCTCACTGTGGACCAGTTGGGAATTTGAGTGTTTCAGCTTTCTAGAAGTTCTGTGTTGTTGGTTTTGTTTCTGTAGCATATAAATGTCCTGAATGTTTTTGAAATATAATCAAAATAGTGATCTAGAGCTGTTTTTCCAAGACTGTTCATGCATAATTACATTCTGTTAAAGCTAGCAAATTCTTATAAATAGTATTTTCCAAGTTTTTATGGAAGATTAAAAATCTCATTTCTTGTTAATCTTGTTTGTATGTGAATTTTGTATGCGAATTAAGAAAGTCATAGTGATCATGACTATACAGGGGAAGACTATTCAAATACAGAACTTTAAAAATGCTATTGGAAATGGAGTATGGAAAAATAAGGAAACACAGAACTAAACTATCTGGTTATCTTATGTTAGTTTTAACTGTATGAATCCTTCAGTATGATCAAAGAACAAACTATAGTGAGCTCTGTTTATAGCTGATTTAACTCTGACTTATGATAAAGAACAAATATGGAGGCAGTTTTCCATGTAATATAAAACAGGATCTGTGGGCTGCATTTCTGACAATTTGGGGGACTTCCTCTAGTAATTTATAGTATGTTGTTGTTTATGTCAGTACATAAAGAGCTGATCTATTTTTTTGCTGTTCTTCATAAGAGAAGAGTTATAATTGATGTATATTTCTACCACATTTACAAATAAATATGGGGAGAAAAAACACTATTCTGTTACTAGGGAATGTTTGCATCAAAAACCAATTACTGAACCATCTGCAGCACTACTTCAGAAGAAAACAGACAGCCAGTCATCTTCTTGAAGGCTTATAGCTTAAGATACTACAAAGTGTAGATAAAAAAATTGGCAAAGTTGCTGGCACAATCAAAACACTTGTTATCTTTTGGTTACTAAAGGAATGTCTAAAGCATTATGCCAGTGTGGTTACTGAGTTAGAGCGAAGGTCAAAAATGTCTTTCAAAAACTCATTTCCAGACTTTTAACAGCTTGAAATAAAGATAAGCAGTAAGATAAGAGAAGAATCACATACAGGAAGGAATGTGCAAATTGTGTACCAACATGAACAAAACGTGTGCTTACCATTCTCTGCCTGGCTTCTTCAAAGGCACGTTTTTCCTCTTCCAAACGCTGCCTTGCTTCTTCCTCTGCTTGCCGCCTTTGATTCTCCTGTCTTTGTCTTTCCAGTTCTTCAAATGTGACTTTAAGCTTACCAGGAGACAAAGACTCTTGAGTTTCACTGTTTTCATTTTCACCCTGTATAGGAAAAATGAAACAGTTGTATCTTAAGGCAATAAATATTTATTATACAGGTATTTTTGGATGACTGGTTTACCTGGACAAATGAAAGGCACTTGGGTTCCTTAAGGAGTTGGTTTTGTTCCTCATATTTTAGCTTCATTTCTTCATCCTGTCTTTGTTCTGTTCTCTCCTTTCCTGTGTTCTCAGAGATGATTTTCATCTTCCCAGATGTCTTGGTGCTTTTTACAGGCACTACTGTAACTAGCAGTGAATCATCTCCTTCCTGTTCAAAATTATATTTATTACATTTTCATAAAACTTGACCTCTAGGTAGACTCATTTCTTAATGAACCTGCTGTTTAACCTGTGTGCACCAAAGCTTCCAAAAGATTTTCTTGCATTGAATATTACCCACAAGAATAAAGTCACTAGTTTTCTTCTAATATCTGAAGAGTATCAAGAACTGAATTCTATTTTAAACATAACAGCTGGCAAACTCTTTAATTACTTTATAGATTTTCATTAACTGTTAGCAAAAAACTCAAGGTTTGGGAAAGAACAGGTGTAATTTTGAATACACAACTGTAACCACACTCTACTTCCAGTTTTGTATTAATTATGTAAATTATAATAAACTGCAACTGGAATAAGCCAATAGCTCAACACAGAAATAGGGAATTTGTAATTCCTAATATGGAATTTGTCAGGTACAGTAATTGTTTCTTGAAGGATGTTGCTGCTTCAACTCTATTTTTACAGCTTATTTGCCAAAGTATAATCTACCCATATTTTCCCTCCTGCCAAATAAGTTAAAACTGATGAATTTGCAGGTTTAGTTTTTACTTTCCAAAACTGTAGTAGAAGTGTGGTTTTCTTGTGTTAGTGAAAGACAACAGGACCTTTGGACCCAGCTTTTTGAAATGACACATTTATTTGCAAGGCTTAAAATCAAAACCCGTATGGTATATTAGTAAAAAAAAAAGTTAACTGAGTGAGGTGTTCAAACATCTGTATATTGTCAGAATCCCCCTTTAATTTCAAGTTTAAGGCAAAGAGCTTTTAAGATAATTCTTTGCAAAGCCTTTAAAGAATCATTCCTGATATTCTTTGCAAAGACTTAAAAGAATCATTCATAATATATATAAATAATTCTGGTGGCTTAGAATATTTACAGTTTAGATGTTTTTAACTAACCACGAAGTATTCATAGTCCAGTCTCTGTTTCAGACTTCAATATATTGACTTCAAGTAGAGAGATAGTTCCAGATACACTAAAAATTTGTTAGCTCCTTGGCTGAACTTTAATTAGGTATTTCTGTCCTGTTTTCTAAGTTTTCCCAACCCAAATTACAATAATAAAACAAAGTGAATAAAAATGTAGGTGAACATTTCTTTAAAAAAATCTAATTACCTCAGCTGCTGATTCAGTTCCCGTATTGTTAAAGTCATCAATCTATTAAATGAGAATTTCATATGATTACATTAATTTGGCTCTTTGCCTTAGAGTTGCAAACATAGAACTGGAAATTCTTTTTGTAGCAGTGACATGTATGTAGCACATAAATTCACAGAGGTGGTAATGACCGAGGCTCTGTTGGAATACTTCAGATAGGGCAGCTTGTCAAGGAAGAGGCAACAAGACATAAAACATTCCACACAAAGTCTGCTAAAGCATTTTCAACACAGTGCTGAACCAAGAACAGTACTTGAGATGTCCATTCTTCATTTAAACATTCCAGAATTGTGTAAAAAGAATTTTAAAAAAGCTGAAGCTAAGTCATTGATCATTTCTGATTCAAGTGACATTGTCTTCCCCTCAGCTCCTGAAAAAAGCCTAATGCTGTGCTTGCTTCCTGTGCTGTGCCTACGTTATGGCCTAAAACTAACACACTTTTTAAAATTCCACATGTAAGTACGTCTGCCTTGCAGGGTAGATTAAATATATGCTAGATATAATGCCAATTAAAAGTACAATTTTAACAATGTTAGAAGTTCTAGTAGAAAAGACTATCCAAAAACTGACTTCTCCTTTAGCACTGCTTTTCATTTCTTAAAACTAATTCAAACCTAAGTGAAGTACTACTATCATTTGGTTAAATAGAAATTTGCATATGTTTTTAGTCTGTCATTTAAATGCTTACTCTCACTGCAGTATTTGAAGCACTGAAGAAAATTTGCAAAAGGAATTAAGTTTGATATCCTACAAAAGACAGAATTTGCTTTATTGGCATCAATAAAAGTTGGAGTCTGTTCATATATTTTATACATACATATATATATATATATATTCACAATATATATGCAATGATGATTCACAAAATGGCAAAGGAATAAAAGATGACCTGGATCTTCATGATTTATTTTTACTGCATTAGTGTTGTCTCATTTTTACCTGCCACTGGCGTTTTCTTACTACTTCTTCCTTGCCTTAGTTCACGTATCACTGAGCTCTATTCACTAACTTACAAGGAAAGGTTGTCTAAAGTAAGAGTTGATAAAATACAAGAAACATTTTCAAATTAGTTTAGTAAACTTATATGCATATGACACCAAAATTTGTGCATGGTTTCTACCAGGTTTATGCCTGCCCAGTTTCATCTGCAACTCAACTTTGAAGCTTACAAGAAAATTGTTACTGTAAAGAAATGAAGACTGTCTGAACATTATGTCTCACTTCCACCCCACTGAGCATCTCCCATGTAAATCTCTGTTATGAGAAATCTTGAGATCAAATCTCAAGATTGTATCTGATCAATACAAAATGTTTTTAGTGTTTTTGTTTACAATTACATCCTGACTGTTGTGATCAGATAAACATACCTCCTGTGCCTTTTTTGCCAATTCTCTTTGAATTTTTCTTTTCTCAATCATATCTTGTTCAATTCTGCGCTTTCTTTCTTCTTCCATTCTTTTTTTTTCTTCTTCTTGCCTTTGCTTCTCCATTTCTGCAAACTTGCCTTTAACAGTTCCTGTGGACATGAAATGCACAGCTCAGCACTTCCATCTAATTCACAGAATTCACACAGAATTCCTTGGAATTCTGTGGCCTTTAAAGTCAGCGCTCTCTTACCTATGAGCTTTGGAACATAACCCTTTTCTGTTTTAGATAGTTTGGTGTCATCATCTTCATCAGATCCAAGCAGTTCTTTCATCTAGTTGATGAAACACAGAAAGTAAAGTGTCTTTATAACTTAAATGAAATTCCAGTGTTATTGTCTTCAAATAATGTGAATAGATTTTCAGACATAATATTAAATATTATAACACAAAATATTAGCAAAGAAAATAACCTCCTGCTTTCTCCTGTTCCATTCTCTCTCTCTAACATATTGTTCTTTTCTTCTTTGCTTTTCATCTCTAGATCTCCTTTGATTTCTTTCTTCCCTTGCTTTTTGCATAGCTTCAAATTTATCCTTTACATCACCCTTGTGAAGCTTGGGCACATAGGACTTTTGGACGGGTTTAGATGAAGAAAGCAGAATCTTGGTGAAGATATAGAAGAAATGAAGATAAGAAAAAGAAAGTTGAAACAGATGGACAGAAATATTCTGATAGACTGGATTAGAAAGAATGTAAGAACATAAAACAGAAGTGCAACTGAGATTATGAATTCCGTGCCATAAGCCATCATCAGTTAAGCATCATTGTATTTGTTCATAAATAGTCATAAATACTAAAATATCCAAAACAACATTCAGCATTATATTAAACTAATAAATTAGATACAGATTTCTATTGTTGCTTTCAATCTTAAGCAGTCACCAAAGAGACTCTCTGCCCCTAACATTTAAAAGCAATAAAAAGACATAGATACATAATACAATACCTATGAGAGTTTTTCTGCAACACTTCAACAGCCATCTATAGTTTTTAAATAAACAGTAGTATTTCTTAATTTTAAACTTGCAATATGCTTACTTTTTCAATATCTAGAAAAAAACAGAAGTCCAGAGATTTTATGTTACGAAGTGCAAAGATCACTGGACCAGCAGGGCTCTGATGCTGATACAGCAAATGGACACTTTTTTGCCAGTGATTACTCTGTGGGTGTCCAAACACCTAAGGTTCCCACTTTCAGAACTACTGTGAAATTTTTTTTCTTTTTACAGTGATAACAACGGGAAAGTTCTCAATAAAGTAATACTGAGAAAACTGACTAAAAACATGCTGTGTTTCATATTTTTCCACCTACACCAGAAGTTTTTTTCCTGCTACTCAGTAAGTCTAGGTAGAAGAAGAAATATTTGAAGTAGTCTTGTATATTTACATTTTAGCATCAGATGTAAATGTTGCCCAGAATTTCGCCACCAACATTTAAACCTTCTCCATATTTCACCCTCTTTCTTCATGTTTTTCTAATAAGAACATAATTCACAGATTCCATCAAATCTTAAGCTACTTAACAAATCCCCTTTCATTGACTAAAAATAATGGCAATACCAGCAGACTTACAGTATAATTGTCTTTTACAATTATTTGTAATTAGTACTTTTGCAAGCATCAGTTGTAAATTATTACATTGCCTTGATTACTTTAAAATTGGTACCTACCTCAGTTTTCTGTGCAATGTCATTCATGGTTGCTGTATTGTGCTCTGCACCTGGTATGTTTAAGATGGCTTTCAGTTTCTACCTAAAAGAAACAGTTGTGGTTACATTCCTTTCTTTTCCTTTTAAACGATGCTTTAACCATCTTCCTGTAAATAAGTTTGCATAGGCTGAAATTGATGTATCACAATTTCACTTGGTCCACTGGGGCTTTTGAAGGCATGAATAGGTTCTAAGTATGCCACAGTAATTAAAAGAACAAGCTTATGATTCACTATTCATGCTCATAACTCCTCTATATAGTCCTAGATATTGGGTTCTAATTTCCATTTAAAAAAAACAAACAACTCGGAGCCAAACTCTGGCTGCCCGTGCCGCTCGTTGCCAAACTGCTGTTCCCGGGGCTCGGGACAGCACAAGGAGCATCCCGAGCCGTGAGCGGGGCTGCGGCTGCGGGAGCTGGGCTGGAGCTCGGGCCAGGCGCCCCCGGCTCCCCGAGCCGCTGCTCTGCCTCTGTGCGGCTGCGGGAGGAGGGATGGGCTCGGGGAGCCCTGCTGCATCTCCGGCCCTTCACCCAGCACACGGGGACAAAGTGATGCTGTCCCTTCTCCTAGGGCTGTTCTCCAGGGAATAGTGGCAAAAACTATGAAATGGGATAGGTAAGCCACATACAGATAAAGCATTTGTATAATTTAGCTGTGTTGTGGAAATTACATAGCATTTTTTAGAAGAAAATTGTTTGAAATTTTGAAGAACACTAGGAAGCTAACAAAAAGGCACTTTGTTTTCTTTTTCTTTTCTTTTCAGCTTCAGGTCTATCAGAGCTCATGGGAGGAAGGAAATCATGATGTGACTCCAGTGCTACTGCTGTCTGCATTGTATTGATCCTCTGAGTCCCAGGAAAGCCTAAACTCAGTGTGCCAAACATGGTGCAAATAAGGGGCTCAGAGATTTTAAGCAAAAATGCTGGAAAAGCAGCTTACCACTGGAAGGGACTTCTCACTTGTGGTTTAGAGGAGCTGGAGTCAGGGATCTTCATGATACAGAAAGTTAAGCTCTTATTTTACAAATTCTCTAAGTGTTAATTGCAAATAGATTATAAACATAGACATATTTATGTACTTTTGAAAATAATTAATATTAAGAGTTGTTTCCATGTAAACTCTTCAAAAGTACACCAACATCACCAGTGCTCCCTGGCACTACTGTAGCTACACAAAAGGAATGGGATTCTTAGAGATCTTGGGATGTTTTTCCCAATGAAAACAGTCACAACAAATGAATCAAGAGCATTTAGCTACCAGTGCTTGCCTTGATTTACAAATTCTAAACTCTTCAAATTTGGCTTCAATAGAGATGTGCTGGAGAGCACTCTGGTGTTCCCTTTCAACCAGTCAGTATGGAAAGTCGCACCACCCCCACCCACTCCTTCATTTGTAGACTGACAGGAATCCAAGGCATTTCAGTTTCTCACTTGTGAACACATGAACATATAATCATAAGCAGCAGTTCCTATTGAGATTGTTTCAGGTCAGCAATAGCATGTTAGAATTGTTGGAGTCTAGAAAGGCAGATAATTGCATCAGCATTCTGTAGCCTCAAGGTCCCTGCAGGCTTTGCCATCCATTTGTACACTGTGCAGGATTTTCACAGCTCTGTAAGCCTTAGCTGACTTCTATGCATGTAAGTCAAATCCCCGCTGTGATCAGTGTAACCTTACAACTACTTCAAATCTTTTAACTTCCTTATGTCTCTAAGCAGGTCTTAGAGAAAGTTCTCTGTTTTCTTGTTTTGCTACTCTGCTCTTTTAATGGCTCCTTCCCCACTTGGGGCTGGCAACTTTCAGCCTTTAGCTTAACACACAGCAGCTGACTCAAAGGTTTACTGCAGGAACCCATCAGAAAACAAAGGAATGTCATGAATTGGTGCAATCCTTGCCCTGAAGTAACAGAGACCTTTTACCCTTGACATGGGACTGGAGCAGAGAAGACTCAAAGATAATCTGTCAAAAGAAATTCCATCTCACCCCAACAATTCAAGGTAAGGTTACCACTAATCTTGACTATAGCAATGTACCCCATGGATAGAACTTCATCTTAAAGTCATCTGAAAAATGACTATTCCAAAGTCTGGTTTATCATGTGCAATCAATTGTAAGAAGAAGATGATGTTCCTGAGTCAAGACTTTGTCTTGAACCTTTCTGATAGCTCCGTTTGCCTGAACCTCTTGACAGCAGGATAAAAAATCTGAGATTTTCCTTAGAAGTGCGAATGTTGGAAGAAATCTTCTTAGCAAATTCCTGCTGTCTGAACTTCCAAAATAGTGCCAGTCCAACAGGTTGTGGGCCTTCAAGATGGCAGATACGTTTCTGCCATTTGGAATACTGCCATATCTGCTATTACTTTAGGCTACTTTCCAGCTCATTGGCATCACTAACTCTAATATGTTTGAAGGTTAGCCAGCTGGCTTTAAGGCATTTTGCCTCTGCAAGTCATTCTAACTCTACCTCTGATGCTAAAAGATATTGATACAAAGCACCAGCACATTGCTAAACATGATACCACCCATGTGTGCACTTCCATCCCTCTCCATGGCCATTAAACCTCGAGCAGGATGAGCAGCTGGACCCTGCCTCGGGCATCCCTCAGGGCAGACGAGTAACTCCCAATAAAGACAATCAAAATATTGAAGAAAAAAATAAGCACTCTTGAGTTTTGGGTTGGGTCTGTGAGGCAGTGACCACGGCTTTGGGAACAACCACTGCAGACAGAAGGTGCTTTGTATCTGCCTCAGCATCAGGAGAGGCTCACCGTCAATGAACTGGTGCTGAGAAAACCCAAAGGGCTACATCAGGAAGTCCTGACACCTACAAATCGAGGAAGAGCAGTGCCTTCCTCATCTGCCAATAGCGTTGCAGAAGTGTGCAGTAATAGCTTTTCCAACCCAAGAAACCTTGACCTACTAATTCCGTTTTGAGATGAACTAGTTATATTAAATTGCCCATTTATATGCATGTATTCTTGTTTGGTATATTCCCAGAGTTCATCTAATAAAAGCAATTCTTATTTTTTGAGGCAACATGAGCCTGCCTGTTTAATTGCTTACTTCAGAATCTGTTTATCCCATTACAAAGCTGTCCAATCTCAATATTCAGTCTCAACTTTTCTTTTCTTTCCCAAGATCAACATCTTACAGCAGAAGCTGTAAGAGCTCCTCATTGAAGCTTCCCACTCAAAAAAAATCCCAGATGATAATTTTGAACATAACCGTGATCAAAAAACAAGTTCAGCTTGTTACCCTTTGCTGACCCAGTCTCACCAATCCAGCATGCACCTGAAAATAGTGTAATTTTTTTTCTCTACACATTTTATCTTTCCTACAATTAAATGATATATCTTTGATAAAGTTAGTGTGGTGTTAGGAGCTTTGTACTGGAAGTACCAGACTGCAGGGTCCCTTTGAAATGTCCACTCCTCAAGAAAAATATAACTTGCACCCAGTGATCAATGGTCCTAACTCTGGAATCGGAAAAAAAAGAAAATGTCACCTAACTTGACTGGCTGTAATGCAGAGAGAGTGAAAAGTTCAAGTGAAAATTTAATACAAAAGCAATTATACATAGAAAACCAGGCAACAGATTAGAAATGTTCTGTAAAAAGTAAATTACTGCTTTCAAACATCTTACTCATTTACTGTAAATGGACAAGCAATCAGCTCAGATATGCCTTAATCCATTATGATCATAGCACTTGTTCAACTTTTCATGCAGCCTCCCTAAAATCTTACTTTGGGCAAAAAAAAAGTCAAAAAAGAAAACCATTAAGGGGACACAGAAAGTTTGATGGCTCACAAGTCCCAAAATCTATGTCCTTAAATTTAATTAATTTCCATTTCTGAAAGCAGGTCATAGTCCTCAATTGATTAAAAAAAAATAGTTGTGCAGCTTTAACCTTCCCATAAATAATAAAATTGCCATTCTTTAAAAAAATTCTTGTTTTTCAGGGGCTTGATAAACATCTTCACAGACACAAAAAATACCATCATTTCCCTGAACCAAACAGCAGTCTTTACAATAGCAGTATGAAGTCAGGACTTTAAAAAAGGTCCAGTTCCTCTGTGATTTCTCCTTTCAAAGGGCCCCCTGATCTCCTACTGGGTACTGTGAGTTATAAATAAGCCCTTCATGGCACGGTCTAAGTTACGTTTACCATCTGTCTCCTCTTTGTGATCTACTTGCAGGGAAGTCTCCATTATATAAGAAAACCAAACTGTGAGAGTTGGAAACTCACTGCTTGCAGCCAAAGCACCAAGCAGAGGCAAACACAGCCCACAGCACTGAAACATTTAATAAAATATTAAACAGAACTGGACAGAGGAGGGGAAATGGTCCTCATTTATGTCCTGCCCATAACTGCTCTGGAATGACACTACCAGTTGTTGTACCAAATTACAGATACTGAAGTAGATACTAAAATTATCATGCACAGGGGAAGATCCTGAGCTGGCATCAACCATCAGCTCCACTGAAGCCACTGAGTTATGACAATTAATACCAGCTGTCTAAACTTCTCATTTTGTATAAACACAAAACGCAAAACTACTTCCACTCACTTGTATTTCCTTCATTAAGCCTTCATAATTAAAGACCAGAATGCTTACCAACAAGCGACCCAGATAATTTTACAATCTTTTCCTCAGTCTTTGAATTTATCACACTTCAACATTTATTGAGAGTCTTATTTTGTTGTAGAATACTCCTTGCAGATAGGGTGTTATTTATAAAAACATATGTATTATAAAGGATGCCTATGTTTTATACAGCTATAAACACTCCTAAAGCAGCAGTGCCATTCAGCCCAACTGTTAAAAAAATGTGATCACCCTTCTCTGTACAAAAGGTCTGTTGATTCCTTACTCTCTTCTACTGTTATGGGGTAGACAGGCTCCAGAGCAAACAGAGTGGGGGTTCAGAGACTGCTCTGGTGTTGGGGAAGGCCTGCTGGGATCTTCTGGCTCATGATTTCATCTTCCATGGTATCTGCTGATCCTAATGGGAGTGGCAGTAAGTTGTGAACTGAGGTCCCCAAGAGAAAAACCAGGGTATTTTGCCCCACGCCACAGTTTCTCCATTCCCCGCTGTGTCACGGCAGCTGAAGATGAACCATGTGCTTTGTTGACTTCAATGACAGGACTTCAGAGATCAAGGTAACACAAATGGTAAACAAAACCATGAGGTGCTATTGCAATTTGTATCTTCCCTGCTGACAGGACACAGCCTTTCTGCCTCTTCTCAGAAATGCTCTTGGCCAGCTCAGACTGAAGCAGGGGTGGTCACTCACAGCAGCCATGGCCTGAGCTCTGCCTGTGCCCCAAAGGAGAGGTCTCCAGGGCTCCCTAGAGACACACTGCTGCTTCCCCTTGAGCAGCCCTACCCCACTGGTGGTGCTGATGCCTGTAAAAAGCTTCATCATGTGTACCACCTTCACCTGAGCAGGTACAGCTGCCTTCAGTGCACAGCAAGGGTCGCTTCCATTGCCTCCTGCGCCGCTCTGCCAATGCCATGAGCCTTCCCCACTGCCTCCCCGCAGCCAGCTTGACCACGGCACTGGTTCTCCTTAAAGGAGTTTCAAAGCTGGATAACCACATCAATGCTTGCCTGGCCTCTTTCACTGAGAAAACTACTCATCTAATACATTCCAAACACAGTCAGACTAAGTATTCCTTACTAATGTCTTAAGCCATCTACCCAGCTCTTGTATTTCACCAGACTGTGCTGTCTACATAGACCAGTCATATTCTTGTATTTCTGCATGCTCCTTAAATGATACAGTTGGCCCTCCTATAGACTAATTATAATTCATCATTTCCTTTAATTGGACAATTTTCTAGGCGATCTAATGTCTCTTAAGACCTGAGATCTAAGGGTAAGAGTGCAGTGTTTTCTACCATGCAACTATTTGCCGATTAATTTTTGAAATTCTAACACGCTTCAACATGCTTTTTTAAAATATTTGTCGGCTTAAAAGAAGCCCTTATTTACCTAAAACAAACGTGACAATAACTAATTTGCAAGCTGTCACAGAAGCCAAATGTTTCTTCCAAGCCACTCCGTTTTACAGCCATCATTTCAGAATGAAGCAGAGCCAATGGACGCATTCAGTATGCCCTCGCTGCTGAAGACCGCACCAGCAAAACCGAACTCCTCCGCGCGTGGAGACACGCGGCTTCTGAAAATCGGGGATTTACGGGATTTTCAGCTAACTTTTATGAACCGCACACCACTCACCGCGGGTCCCTCACGGCAGGGCGGGACGGCCCTCCCGGGCTCCGCGTCCCCCGGGCCGCCTCACGGCGGGCAGAGCCCCGCGCGCGGCGGCGGCTTCGGTTAAACCGCTGCGGGCGCGCCGGCCCGGCCCCGCGGGCCCCGCTCCCTCACGGCCGCGGCCACACCGCCCCCGGCGCTGCCCCGGCCCGGGCCCTCCCTGCCGCGGCCGCGGCGCGAAGGAGCGGGTGCTCCGCAGCTCTGCGGGCTGTGCTCGGACCGGCCGCCGGCGGAGCGGAGCGGCTCTCGGCGGCGAGAGGAGCCGGCGCTGCCGCCGCGGCTCCGGCCGAGGGGCGCCGCGGGCCGGGCGGGCAGCCCCGGGGCAGCGGGGCCGGCTGCGGGCGGCGCGGAGGGGAGCGGGGCGGGGGGGCCGAGCCGCGCTGAGCCCCGCGGCGGCGGAGCCGCTCTTACCTGTGCGCTGCCCGCGCTGCGGTTCGGGGCGCTCCGGCGGCGGGCGGGCTGCGCTGCCGAGCGCCCCTTGGCTGCGGCCGCCGCTCCGCCGCTGCAACTTTCCATAAAAGTCGCGACGCGCGCCCGGCGCCCGCATTCCAGGCGAGCCCCGCGCCGCGGCAGCTGGCCCGGCCCGGCCCGGCTCGTCCCCGGCCCTGCGGCTCGGCGCGCCGTGCCCGGCCCCTCGCCGGCCGCGCGGGGGGCGCAGCCAGCCAGCCCCCCTCCCCGCAGGCAGCAGCCCGGCCAACAGGCTAATTTTGGGCTGGAAGCAGCACCGAGCTATAAATAACCGGGGCGGCGAGGCAGCCGCTCAGCGGCGCGTCCCTGGCCGTGCCGGCCCTGCCGCAGGGCAGCGGGCGAGCGGCGGGCGGGGGCTCCGCGGGCCGGGCCGGCGGGACGCACCGGGACCCACCGCCCGCAGCCTCCGCCGCCCCCGCTTTCGCCCTGCCCGCGCTGGTCCCGAGCACCGCGGCTTCTCCCGGCCCGGCCCGGAGCTCCCCGGCCCGGTACCGGCGGGGCTGCGCCGGCCCGGCAGCCCCGGGTCAGCCCCACTCACCGCCGCCGCAGCCCCGGCCCCGCACGCAGGGAACGCTCCGCTGCTCCGGCTCTGCCGGCCCGCGGGGTTTTATACCTACGGCGGTCCGGACCCGGGTCGGCTAATGGCACATGGAGAGCGATCAACTAATAATAGTAATGTGACAGTTCGCTGATGGAGCGGGGAGGAATCTCCCTAGTGCCAGACTGCGAGAGGCAGAGCGCGCTGGCTCAAAGAGCGCCTGTCGCTGGGAACTTTACAAAGCAGAGGCAGAAACGTGATTTTATTACACATTCCTTTTCCTGCTTGAAGATGACTTTTTTCCTACATGTTCAGTTGCAAGGTTTCCAGTGCAGAACTTTCTTCTTCCTATCTCCCTTGTATTGTGTCTGCCGGACTGGAGCCTAACTTTCAGCTGGGTTATCAGCATTAGGACAATAACCACACGACCTTAGGCTGTGCAGATCTGAACACCGGCCATCGAAGCTAAAACACAAAAGGCGTTTGCCTTTTGAAGGACAGCAGAGCAGGCACTTTCCCCCAGTGCCACCCTCGTACTAAAGCACAGGAGCGGCGTCGGGGCTTCTGACTGCCAGGGACCCACCCGCTTTCAGCAGATGAACACATAAACAGGCAACACATAAAACAAATCTGGGCAGATCAAAGAACGGACACGTGGCCCTTCCTCGGCAGTAAGGGTTAGACTCTTTATGTCCTCTATTTCATTATTTATATTACTCCATAAAGGAGGTCTTAATCCACAACTGGAACTCGGTACAGCAATTTGGCTTGGAAATAAGCCTGAAAAAATTGATCTCCTAAAACCAAGTAGAGAGACAACAGCTTGGCTGTTACAATGTAACAGCTGCATACAATGAAACTGGACAGCCCCAAAGCTGCTCCCATTCAATACTTTTAAAATTTATATGGTAAATTTTGTAATAGTTGTAATTTATTGATTTCAGGCAGAAAACTCCAATTTCAGCATGACTAACTGGTATCAAAATTCCTCCCATATTAAATGATTTTGCATTAGGTTTCAATAACTGTTCAAATTCCAGTTTTAGATATAGTTATATGAGCAACAGTTGTTTCACTGAAATATTTTATTTTATATACACAGCTGCAGTTCATTTAGGCAATAGAAAGGTCACAAATACTCTTCCTGACACTTGATTTGACACATTTACTTTGATAGAAACCAAACACTACAAAAAGGAAGAAGAATAATCATTAAGAACACATTTAAAGTAAAATTATTATTACAACTAAATTACAAATGATATAAATATTTGATTCTTTATAATCCCAATGCATTCAACATTTCTAATCTTAGGAGTACCGTTATGGCAGAAAAGGATAGCTTTTAAATTTAGTTTGTTCTTATTAGGACAGAAAGTATCATTCAAAACTACCTAAATTTAGACATTATAAACTAAATTCTGAGTCTGATTATGAATTAACTAGAGTAGAACTGGATCATGCTGTCACTGCTATGGTGCAGCTCTGGCACTTGTATTTGCAGAGATGATGAACTCCTAAGCCACATGGCTGGTTATCAGCAAATGTTCTGTCCAGCTCAAGGGGCAGGTTGTAAGGGAGCTGATTGCAGCTCTGTGCTGCAAGGAGAGAGCCTTCCCCCACTGAAACTGGCATCTCTCTCTGGAGTTAATTACGCACTCAGAATAGGTGGATGCTTTTTAGAAAAAGATCGAAAAAGACTCAGAGGAGATCAAAAAGCCTTCCCACCTGTACTGGACATTTCCCTGTCTCTCTATTCCTTTCTTTTTTGGTTTCTTTACCGTTTCTCAATCAAGTGTTAGTTGGTGGCATTTCATAACAACCAGATCCTGTATTTCTTATTTTGGATGGGAAATATATCAGTTCAATTTCCAGTCCAACTCTGTGGACTTTTGAGAGCTTTGTGAGTGTACGGAAGTGCTCCTGTTTGAAAGGACACAAATGCTGAAATCAGATATTGTGAAGTTCTCCCCATTTTCTACACAGTTTGGTGTTTGATTAGACTTTTCTTATTCTTCTGTTTAAAACAATCCTTTTGTTCTTGACAGAAGACCATGTTTCCAGGTTTAATTTTTTTCCAAGTGTCTGGAAACATAATCTCGACTGCAACTCTGTTTCATCAAGACCTTTTTGTAAATAATATGGAAATTTCAATATACCTTTAATTCTGTGAAGAAGTGCATTTCTGTTTCTCTGTGATGTATGTTAAGGTTTAATTTTCTTCATACCATTTTATTAGACCAGACAAATCACAGCAGACACTTTGCTCTGTTACCTACAGGTCATTCATACATTTGCTGTAGAATATGCAGAACACTTACTCTGTTCCTTCTATTTCCAGCTATTCCGATCGATTCTGAACCCAACAAGACATCTTTATTGTTAAATATAATTCCTTTCATAACTTGCAAAAAGCTGCCAAAATACACATAGCTTAAACATATTTATCTTCTCAAAACTTAAGTGAGGTGGGTGAAAAAAACTTCACATGCCTGTATTGAAGACACATTGCAGAGAAAAAAAAATACAGCAAGGAGGATGGTGCCAAGCTCAGCAAGTTAAACGGTGGAAATAGGCCAAGAATAGCATTTGGAATTTCTGGTTTATTACATATAGAGTATACTCTTTTTTATTAAATAAACTATAATCAGTTGGCATTTCACACAAGTAATATGACACATTTTCATCACTTTTTGTATTTACCAAGTGAGTACAACAAAGGAGCAAAATGCTGGCTTCAGTAAAATCTATGAATTACACAGGCCCTCCTGTTGAATAGCATCCTTTTGGGTTGTGTTTGACATAAAATTTGAAAAGTTGCTAGTCAAAGTCTGTTTTGACATCCTAGATTTTAACAACATGCTTCTCAAGTATCTGAATATTTGGAATTACTCTGTATTTCTTGACATGGGATAGATTCTTGTGGGCTGGCTTTGTGTAGCAAAGGCATGTAAGTGCAGTTTTAGAGCCTAAACAAACTGTGAAGCATTGCTCCAGTTGACAGAAATTCCAAGATAACAGCTCATCATTATTTATCACCTCTGGAACAGGAAAAGCCATTGCTGCAAGGTGCCTCATACCTTCTGAAGGTGCTGTGTTCCTGTCTGAAGTTCAGGGTTTCATGGCCTGAGCCACAGTTTTACACTGCACAGAGATGGCCACAACTGCATAAATCTCCTCTTAAACAGACACCTGACTTCTCACAAAGAAGGGAGGAAGACACAAATTATTAAATTATAAAACACTGCCTTCAATTCTGTTTCATTATTAATAAATCTTATAATACATACTTATTTAAAAATATATTTTGAAATGCTACATATGAACTGAGAATAATATTGGTTCATTTACCACCATATTGAGTAGTAATGGTTTTAGAACAAGAAGTTTTAAATTAATTGGTGAAGCTAGCATAGCTTTTCAAATATAAAGAAGTATTTTAAAACACCTTAGTGATATTTAGATATTTTAAATCAAAATAAAGTAAAAATTGCATACTGGCAGTCATTCCTGCCCAAATGGTGCTTGCATCTCCTGCACTGCTCCATTGCACTGTAGCACAAAATGGCTGCTTACACCCACACAAATGGAATTCTGGGGCAGGGGCAACACTTTCAGTTCTGTGCGTGTGATTACTTTATTGCACGTGTCACATGAATCAGAGACTGCAGACACCCCAGTCAAAACACCTTCTAGATCTAGACACCTAATGGTTTGGAGACTCTGCAATGAACATTTTGTACTATAAGCTTTTAAAGGAAACAACACCATCAGCTTCACTTACGAATTATTTGTGCAAAAGTACAGTATTTCATAAATAAACTTTATCCGAATATTACAGAAAAAAGCTTTGGGATACACGAAATATAAATACAGCGACAGCTGAGCTGCAAAATTAATTTAGGTATATACAGTAATGCACTCCCCAGTTCTTTTCACAGATGTACATTTAACCTCCCTGAGTCCTTTTCCATACTTAGCAACACGATGCAATCCCAGATGCTCAGTAACAGCCACAGTAGCTTCAGCACTAGAGAAAAAGGTGGAAAAGAGCACATCTGTGTGCACTCCCTGCCATTTGCCAGGGATTTTAGGCTTACTGTGCTTTTGCTTCCAGGAGCCCACTGGTCAAGACAGGCCTGTGGCCACTGACACAGGCCCCAACGTGTCTCAGTGAGTCTGCCCCAAGGTAGGCCAGCAGCAGCTCCGTGTGCCGGATCAGCAGCTGGGTGAGGTCTTCAGCCAGGCTCTCCATAGTTGAGTATCTCACCTTTTCAAAATCAAAAATGTCTTTGAGGAAGAAAAGCACTTGATCCTAGTGGGAGGAAAAAAAAGGAAAAACTTGGTTTCAGTTACAAAAAAGAAAAAAAGGATGCAATGCTAACAGCTCTTTCATTAACATGTTCCCTAAAAGCATCCAATTATGTATTATTTTGGTGCTGAGACAGAAGTGTTCTAAAACAGCCTTTGCAAAACAGTTCCAGGCTTAAAACATTCATATGAAAGTACTTCTCATGGCTTCTTACCGTTAACCTTAATCTTAGGAAAATGCAAATGTATACTAATAAATAAAATCTTAATTTATTTTAATCAGAAAGATTAAAAAAATTATAAAAGTGGTAATTAAAAAGAAGTTGCAAACCTTGAAGAAGCAGCATAGATCATACAGGGAATTTCTAGGGCCCAAAAAGCCCCAGGCCAAAACAGGGCTGATATGTTCACATATAGCATAGAAATGTGCAAAAAATCCATCAGGCACCTAGTGATGTAAAAATTGTAGACAAAAGTTACACAGTAAATCTAGTATACAGCTCTATTATTCAGCATTAAGTCTTCATAAAAGCCTAACACTTTCCTCCATGGTCTAAGAAAATCCCCCAAAGTTAGGGAGCTGTGGCACAGAGCTCTACTGAGTTCTTGCACAGAGAGGTCAGGATGCAGAAGGGGTTGAGGGGAGGCTGCAGCAGAATTCCTGGTGCTGCTGAGGAACGTGGTGCTTCAGGCAGGCATCGGGGCAGGACTGGATGGGATTTGGCTGTGGGGTCATGCAGGGAGATGGGGCTGACAATCCCAGCACGAGCAGGTGAGATACAAGAATCATCTCTGATCTGCATGTGGGGCAGGAAGCCAGAGAAATGACTGACACCACCACCAACTGCACCTAAACTAGGTTTAGGAAAAGCTTTCAGTTAAGACTTCGCTAAAGACAGGTATTAGGGACAGGTATTAGGAGCTAAACTTCTGTAACTGGCAAACCTCTTGTTTAAATTAACAAGTCTACAGGACTAAGGGTTGATCACTCATTTATTTTGCCAAAGTTAAAAAAAGAACTTCAAATTCTTAGGAGATTATCAATACCTTTGTTCCATGTAATCTGAGGGGCAACTTACCTTCATTTGCTGTCTTTTTTGCTTCAGTACTGACCAACAACTTGAAGCCACAGCCTAATTGTAAAAAGAAAAAAATAAAGCAAGCCCCAAATAATTTTCCATCTCAAAAGAACTCATCTGCAGAATACTGTATTTCTATATTCTATATTTCAGGGACATGTATTTTCTTCACTTTCAATCTTGTGACAACATAAAGTTTAAAACCATAAAACAGCAGCTGATATAAATAACAAGTTTGTATGTAGTTCATACTTGCAATTTCAGATCCATCTTTGCAACATTTGCGTTAGTTCAATTCAAATGTAATTTGGCATCCTTGACTGATTTTAGAGCTACCACAGTTAGCAACACTCACTGGGTTTAAGTGAGGACCAGTCTTGTATATTAAAGTGTGTGCTCAGACATCAGTAACTATTTTAGATATTAAGCAGCATGTGAACACATTGAAATGTACTTTTTCACTTTAGCAAAAACATTCTTGCAATAGCTTCAGATTCAGCTATGGAGCTTTGTCCATATATGGACCTGTGAAATACAATATACCAACATCAGTACTGGGTTTTTTTTCCTCCTAGCCTCTGACTATCCTCATCTGACTCCCCTTAGTACTGCAAAGAGTTTAACACAGGCAAAGCAAAATGTTTCCACTAAAATATATACATGTTATCTTTATTTTTTTCCTCCAGAGGGAATATTTCAATTGAAAAACAAAAATAAAGGGAAAACTTGCAGTGTACAGGTGAAAATGGATGGAATGACAGTAGTCTCTGTACCAGCTGACCATGGCACTAGCCTGTGTCTCTAACAGAGGGATGAGATCTGTTTGGCAAATAAACAGCCACACATGAAAAATCATTAATTGTAATCAACAGCTGAATACCTGTGTTGTATTAATTTACTTTTGTTTCCTTGTACCTTTGTCCCATATTGATAAATCTCTGGTCTATGAACCAAAACCTGGACCCGATGTCTAAGATGTGACTAAGAGAAACTTCCCTTCTAAAATTCTACTTCCTCAGAGAAAGGAAGGACAAGGTTAAGTATTTTCTCCAATACATTCCATCATTCTCTGTTTTGGGCCAACTTGTAGCTTTTAAATTCCTGTTATGAAAAACCTGATAATACAATCTTTTAAATTCTTTTGAGGAAGATCTCAGGCACATACTCAGTACAATGTACTACAGATCAACTGATATGATAATTACACATGAATACTTACGGTTTCTTTAAAAGAGGAATTTAACCAGCGGTTATTTACTACATTCTGTATAGATATTGGTGGATTTTCTAAGTCTTCAAATGAATCCATTAATATGAAGTCCAGAACAACATCATAAAAATTCAGATTTTTCACCTATATTAAAGGAGAACATGATCTAAGTAACCTAGTTTCTCTTTCAGCAGTGGAATTCAGCATGCACCATATTGTAACGCTGTATTAACATGCAGATTTGCAATTGTTTTTAATGAATATTCAAAATATTTCATCAGCAAAAGAGAAGTTTAAAAAAGTGTGGTTTCTGGTACTAAACTGGCGAATGCCATTTCTCTAAATCAGCAATATAAACAATAAAGAGTTGCCTCTCCCACAATTCTGAACTGTAAAAGATTATTTTTAGATGCTGTGGCATTAGTAAGGGTAAAAGCACTTTTCAGAAATGCAACTCACTCCTCTAGCAGCAAGTTCCATTTCAGTATTATCCCAGTGATCTGTTTGTTCCAAAAAATAAATCATTTCGTCGAAGACATCTTCAAATTTCTTTGGATTCTGTAAAGTAAAAGCAATGAGTATCAAGCAAACATAAGAAGAGATATGGTTGATTTTCCCTGAACAGTGAATTCAGGTAGAAGTTACATAAACAACAAAACATTGGCAAAAAAAGGCTTTTACCTTTCGTGCTTTCACAATTAAAGCAGACAAAATTTTTCTTCCACTTTCAGCAAGAAATATTCTGTTTGATGTTTCTGAAAGAATTATCTAGAAAAGGGTTCAGAAAATATAGACAGGTTAATTCACAGGTTATACCAAACGACCTCAAACATTTTAATCAATTTTCATATAATTATCACCTCTAGTATAGTTAACAAGTTCCTAATAAGCATTGGGTGCAAAGGTTCCAAAGCTAATCATAAAATCTGGACTCCTCTGCAAATACATTCTCATTTTAGAATGATAAAAATGTAAAAGCCACAAGAAAATACTTAAATACAGATTACATTATAAAAATGCTTGCACAAAGAGTAACAGTCAGTTTCAATGCCATGTACTTTAGGCTTAACAAGACAGACAAATCACTCCTTTCAGTTTACCTGAAAAGCTTGTCGAATACAATGAAGCTTAGCAAGGAAGTCACTGTCTCCTAGACATTCAAACATTTCAGTCCTATGCAAAATAGAAAAGTTTTCAAAGACCATTAAAAAAAGCAGCACAAGAATATCCACCTAAGTCTGAATGCTAGAAAAAATACCCAGTACAAGTAACTTCTAAAAAGAAAGGACATTAAACTAGATAGGACATTAGACAGGACATTAAACTTTTATTCTTGCTTTTCCTGGAAATAATTAAATAGACATAAATCAATACCTTAACACCCGTGAATAAATTTTGCCTTCTTCTGCTAAGTGCATGGCTTCCTCATACAGGGGGCAGTGGCAAAGGGAATCCAGACCATACGTGCTACGAATCTCTCTGTGCTCTGAAAGCTGAAAAAAAATGGTTTGGAAGTTCACTAAAGAGCTTGCTGATATAATTTTTGTGAAGATAAAACAAATTAAAGAAAATTTCCTGATGTTCGACTGAAAGATGCATCCTTTGCTGCATCTGCTTAAAACAAAGGGGTAACAATCAACAAGTGAAGAGAACAGATACAACAGGTCATAAGACTTAACTTCGTAACTCCTAAAATCTGAAAGCTACAGTTTCAAGTTTCAAAACGTTTTAATTAATAAAATAAAGGCAGCTTACTTTTGTATTTAATTGGCATTGTTAAGTTTTTGAATTGTCTAGTTAAAATAAATCTAATGGGTCTCAAAGCTGTTAAAAGAAAATAATTGCCAGGACACAAATTACAGAATGATTGCACCATACAATTCCTTAGGAAGCTGGAAATAGTGACATCCTTCCACCCCTGTTTTAGTTTCACTGGTAAATAAGTCTCCCAGTTACCAAAAATACTGTATAAACCATGAGTATTCAGTGTTTTATACTGCAGGCTCCCTAAATGGTTTTCGTTGTTGGCAGTGTTAATTCTATGGCTAACATAGAAATAATCATGAACTTGAAGATATTTTTAAAGAAAGAAAAAAAACGGATCCATAAATCAAAGCACATAAATAGTACAGAGAACTCCTGTTTACAGGGTATCATATTTAATCCACAAAAC
Organism: Motacilla alba alba; assembly: GCF_015832195.1. Taxonomy (NCBI): domain Eukaryota; kingdom Metazoa; phylum Chordata; class Aves; order Passeriformes; family Motacillidae; genus Motacilla; species Motacilla alba. The sequence continues at coordinate 11,781,786 of NC_052023.1, read as the reverse complement.
AATGTCTAGCTACAATTTCACTGCAAAGATTACATTATATTATTAATACAAAAAGAAAAAAGAATTTATGTTTATCATCATTCAATTTAGTTAATGACCAGAAAATTAATTCTAGCTTTTTTTTTGTTTTTTTCAATATCCTGCATAGGGCAAACAAACCTGTGCTTCTAGGCTATTAAAACTGAGCACAGAAACATCTTTAAAATTAACTCTCAAGGTAATTGAACTATGTAAAAGATTAATCTCTATCTTAGAACGACTTTAGAAAATCATATTGAAGTATTGCTTTATGTTAAACCTCCACTGAAATTTTCAAGTACGTAAATGCCGAGCAGCTTTTCCTGTCACTGAGGCCATACAGCCAAGTATGATGAATTTCAGGCAAATCACCTTCTTCAGATATTTATGGAACTGACTGAGTGTGACTGATTTAGGACTGAGTTCTACAGTTAGATGCAGGTAAGCTTCATCTGCTGTCAGCACCTGAGGTGATAACACCTTTACACGTGAAGATGGCTGATTACTGCCTTTGGGGTCACAGACTAGCACAGGGACTGATACCTGGGAATTGGGGGAGGCCCTTGATTATATTTAGCTTTTTTGTAAAGAAAACAACAATTTCTCTCATGCTAACAGACAAATAAAATATCAGGAGAGAAAGGTTTAACTGTTCCTCTCCTGAGAAGATTATTTTAATTACAGATTAATTCCAACAAACAATATTTGGAAAGGCAGAGAAAATTCCTCTACCACTGACTTCTCTTGGCATACAAAAAGGGAAGGGGAGAAAAAGCAAACAAACTGTAAACCAGAAACTAAATGTTTAACTACTAAAGGTGATTCCAGACAGACTCTGAAGTTGCTGCATAAATGCTGCTGGAGTCATGGATTTTCTTTTGATGCTTTCTAGTATTTAAAAATATATTGCTATATTACTATTTTATATGTAGACATATAAAGTATATAGCTGTAACAATATATAGATGTAACATAGATTATTATGCCTTAAATGATCTTGCAACCAGTAGGAGCCATTCTTTGAGATTAAATAAGGTGAAAGCTTGCCTATATTAACATCCTGCCTAAAGTGAAACTCATTAGAGATGATTTGTAAAGATACGTCCGTAATTCTAATGAAGAGCTGAGCTATCAGGAAAAGAGTTGAAGAGTTGAAGTATCAGTTGAAGAGTTCAGCTATCAGGAAAATTCACAAATTACATTCAGCATTTAACAAGATTCAGAGAATACAACATTTTCTAGACAAGAATCTCTCAAGATGGCATCAAAAGGAAAATGAACTCTTTCTTGTACAAGTCTCTGGCAACTTGCTGCCTTTGAGGAAAAAGGTGGGCAGAAGGGTTAGATGGCTCACTGGCTCACCATATCAAGCAGCATGTGTTCATAATATTTATTCAGGTACCTAAGCACTACACACCTCTCCTCACCAGGGATTTGGTACTAATCACAAGTTACCAGAAAGCTCCAGCATCCAACATCTTGTCATCACAAGCAAGCTGGACACTTGAAAGCTCCCCAGGTCCCTTCCTGCCATTCTGTAGTGGCCACCTCTGTGCACAGCCACTGCCACTTTGAGGCTCTTCACACCCCTCTAGGGATGACAAGGAGCTATGTCACAGCTACCACCAGTGCTGGCAGCAGCCAGGAACACAGAGGCTTGTGATGGTGGACTGGATGTGCCAGCCCCTAAGTGTCTGCTGCTTCCTTAGTGTCAGGGAGGAGAAAATGAAAATGCAGACAAAGAAGAGAGGATTGACACTACAGCAGCAATCTCATCTTGTAAGGCTTTACTTGTATCCATTCAAGGCTCAAGAAGGAGAGACCAGTCAGTGACCACCACAAGGACATTTATGGTGGCCTGCAGGGGTTACCTAAGATCATTATGTTAAAATAACAGATACATCTTCAAAACCCCAAAGCTTGTAGCTCTATACTGTGTCTAACTAGGCCTGCTGTGCTGCAGAGCAGCCTCTGAAGATTACAACATGGACATTGTTCAGATGCTAATCAGTCTTCTCTGGACAGGTAGCTTTAGGGCTGTATCTGCAGTAAAGAAATGCTGAAATCACTGCTCTAAAGCATCAAACCTTTGCTACTTGCAAGCATTTTAGGTCTGAGATGCTCTGACTGCTTTGGTTTGAGGAACAGGCTCGGTACTCTCATTTGCCACTCACAAGTTGTTTCTTAATAAATAGAAAAAATTCTCAGCTGTGCATCAAGACCTTGTTGACTACCAAAATAACCACCTACATGAATGTAACAAAAACAAACAATGCTAGACCTTTCAGGAATTCTTGCTTGCTTCCCCTAATAGAGAGGTCACTTTACTGGCACATTCAGCATTCCTTACATTCGGAGAAATTATGTTTACCCTATATTAAATAAGCTGATGATGATCTCTTTAAAATATAAATATTCAGAGAAAAGATTTGCTTGAAAAAAGTAAGCAGCTGCAGGGTGAAAGTGAAACATGTTTGGGGAGTTGGAAGATGTGATGGTGATTAGTAACTAAAACCTTTGAGATGGCATTTTAGTAAATTGAAATGATGAACTGGTATGTTCCATTTAAGGTCTGGAAGAAAACAGGCTAAAAAGCAGCAAAGGCTTTGTTCACAAGTCTAAAAAAATCTCACAAGCTTTGGACTAAGTAAAGCAAAGTTTATTTGATAATAGACCTACAGATTTGGTACTAGTCAAAACATAAAAATAAGACAGGATAAATGGATGTGCACTGACAACGAAGAAGCAGCAACAAAGCTCACTGTCAGGGAGAGCAGGAAAGAGGTTCTCTGTTAGGAAGGTGGAAAAGAAGCCAGGAAAGAGAGGGCAGAGGCCTTTATCTGGCACACTCACTGCTGCATTGTTGCCAAAGGTGGCAGCTATTTTGATCACAGTAGATGGGAAAGCAAGACTGTGAAAAGCATACTAACCCTCATCAACACGAGCTGAAAGCAGCCAGGCTCAAATGGGGAAGAAAATACCAGTATTTATCACAGCAGTAGTATTAATAACTTAATTAGGGCAATAGTCATGCTTACCACCCCTTTTGCAATGCTTCTAGAGCCTAAGCGTGTTTAAGAATAGAAGCCTGTCTGGTCATGGGGATGGCAACTGTGTCTAAATTGTGTCTATAAAGATTCAGGCACCTGTGTATATTGTAGGTGCCAGACAGGCACAACTTTGTATGAGAAGTCATCAAATGAGTGATCCTCAGCACCCTCTTGATCACCAGCCATAGCCAGATGAAGTTTTGGCTCACCCTCCTGCTATCCTGTAGAGCTCATCAAAAGGGCACGTGATGCAAACCCTGCCAAACTGTCCCAGTTTTGTACAGCTCTTTCCTATATTTTGTTCTAATATAACACAGCATGACATTCTTGTTGCCTCCTAAGCAGTATCCCTATCAATTTCCATTCAAGCATCTATCTGTGTCTTGTTTTATGAATGTTCTCTCTCCTGCAGGCAGGGAGCTAAATTTGACCTGACTCTGTCAGCACTGAAACACGAACGCAGTTTCCAGCCTCCAAAATCAGAATCACACAAAATACTTAGTCCTGCTCCTTGGAACAGGATACAGTGTAGAAGGAGGCCAGGGAACTGTCAACACAGAGCTTGCAGCATGATGAGGCCACAAAAAATGGTGCCACGTTCTAATTTCCTGGAAGGTGAAATTATTAATTCCAGTAGGGAATAATCACAGAGCAGTATAAACACACATATGAATTTCAGATTTAAAAATTTTGCTACATATTTCTATCAGGACATGGAGTTTGGGACAGTTACTAATATTGTAACTGCAACCAGGGAGCTTATGATGAAGGAACTGCCTTATGTGGCCCTTAGGTGAGACAAATCTGAAGCTGGAAAAGCCTCAGACCTCTTAGCCTAAATTAAAACATTCCACTGTTTCCATAGTGCAAGGAAAAAACCATTAAGAAGTAGATAAGCAAGAGGAAGCTACTTATCATCAAGTCTAGAATAAAAGAATCTGGTATGTCAATTGTAATCCTGTTAAATCAAAGCAATTACTGTTCTCTACTAACAGCTGAATACACTGGGAAGTGTTACTGCTCCTTCTGATTGCCATCATGTGAAGCATTTCCCCACCACACACCCTCCTGAGGGTGGACAAAATATTAAACCAAGGTAGCAGTGGTTTTGTCCCAGAACATCAAGTCACAGCCTTCTTTTCCCTGCACCACACAATGGTGCCCTGCAGCTACAACTCCAGAGCTAACTGACCCTGTAGTTTAGGCCTAGTGGCTCCTATTGAACCCAGAACACTGATGGTGCTCTGGCTCAAACACCAAACTGCAAGGTGCTCATGTTCTATTAATCTTCAGGACTTCTGTCACCTAAGAATTTCACTAGATTCTTCAATAAAATCTGAGAAAAGAGAATTTGGTCTATTGACAAAGGCTAGAACAGCTGGAAAGGATGAGAAAATCTTCATAACTCTGTCCTGGGAGAACAAGTTGACAGAAGTGGCTTTGATGCATCAAAATGTGGAGAATATTTTCAGGACACTTAAGGACAATTACATGTCCAATTTTGATTGCAATGTTTTTTTGTTTTGGGACTATAACGCTTCAGGAGAGGATGATGATTCCACTGATGCATCCTGGGGTTTCTGTTTGCTTGGCTGATTGGTTGGTTTTGCCTTTCTTTAAAGCCAAGCAGCACAAATGAGCATAAGGGGTTGTTCCCATCTTCACATACTTGCAAAAGTGTTATGAAAGTTCATGGGAAAAAAGCCCCAAAAAACAAACTAGACACAAAGTGTACAAACTATAATGGTTTACAGCTCCTCTCATGAGGAGCTTGAATTGTGGTATTGTCCAAATTACAGCAAAGAGTAACCAGTCTCTATGGATACAATCCTCGTTAGGAATGGATGCTAGGGACCACAACTTGTGAGTTACTAAATCAAGGAAATCACAATTTAATGTGAATTACTAAATCAAGGTAGCTGTGTTATGGAAAAAACAAACCCTATAATAGACAGTCAAAACAATTGCAAAGAATGTGTGTGCAATCTCTCTTTTTACAACTGACTTCAGTAGTTTAGTTGTGGTGCGTACATGAGAGCAGTATCTATCACAAAATGGATCTTTTGAGGCCAACTGCCTCTCCTGTTTTTTGAGAAGAGTGCTGTTCAAGATCACTTCAGCTCCCCAGAGACTACAGAAGGAGATATTCCTCATTCACCTAAGTGTGTCACTGCTCATGAGTCTCTTTCAAATACTTCAAGGGAGCTGTAGCAGACTCCAGCTAATAGGCTGTTACCCAGAGATTATTACGTGTCCTTTGTGCTCTTATCCCAGAGGATTAGAGCAAGTTAGACCAAGTACATGACGTTGCCAAGGAAGCTTCCCTGTGTGGCCGGTCAGGAGGCTCCCTGGCAGCCCCACTGCACCTCCAGGGACTGTCACTGCCAGCCCGAGGTCCCTTCCCATGGTGGCTGCAGGGAGCTGTGGGGTCCCTGCACACCCACACAGCCAGACAAGCTCCCCCCAGGGAGCTCCTCAGCCCAGGGCTCCAGAGCAGACTCAGAACTCTGGTTCCTGCTAAGTCATTTCACCACGGTGCAACAACAGAGTAACAGCTCAACCTGGTGCCTTCATATTGGGCATGGCACGTGCTAAAACAGGTAGCTGTCAATTTCTTATAATTTCCTCTCAAAAAAACCCCTCCAGGTCTAAAGGATACAAAGCCTTCTTCAGACATCTTTATAGTATGGTAAAGCAATAGGAAAAAAGAACAGAAAAATACAAATCATGGTGAAAGGAACTACTATAGCTTCAACTGACTGCTTCTTCACTCATGAAAATGTGATCTATTTTTCAAAAGCAACTTCTGTTTAGGAGGAGTTGGGGATGCATTATGCCAGTACACATAAATAAACCCAAAACAACTGGGTCCAATAAAGCCTGGAAAACCTTTTTTTCCCCACAAGAGAAATATATTTTTCCTTACAATGATTAGCAAAAAATAAGGATTCTTCTGTTCAGTGTTGAAATAGATCAATACATCTTTAAAAAAACAATCTTTAAGAGTCTTACCTCAGCTGTAGAAACAAAGGAATCCGTGGATGCAATGCTTAATGTATCTCGAAGGCAGAAATCATCTGTGTTATCCTTTACAGTAATGTCTGTATTTTTATCTTTAAAATTAAAAAAAAAGTTTATTAGACAATCAGAAAATTCCATTTAAGTCTTGAAAATTTGTTTCATGTGTACTTTAACACAGCATTTCATTTGGAAGGCCCAACATTATACTACTGTAAGAGTAAATTCTTTTATCACCCACTAACATATATAAATGTGACTCTGTTTTTCTGCCTTTAAAGTGGATTTTCAAATATCATCCTCAATGAACTGGAAGAAGACCAAAAGACCTGGCCAAGGTTTTGGCCTTTCTTTTACAAACTTCTGATGATCTCTCTCTCTTATGATATTACTTTGCTATATTGATCTAGATCCTCAGTTAAGTTTTTGACTTGGCTGTGTTATATAAAAAACTGCTCCATGTCCTAGCCACCCCTTTTATTTTTCTAAATAAAAGTCCATTAATAAAAAAACACCACTGCATTTTAGTTTCACTTGAATTTGTTTCACTTTCTACTTTTCATGCCTTTTTTCACTTGCTGGTTCTTCTGGAGAGCAAGTGAAGCTTTTAATCTTCACTGCATCCTCTTTCCTCAAAAAGCTTCTTCATTGTAATAACACATCAAGAAGTATTTCCTACAGTACAAGAATTCTTAAAGCCTTTAAAATAACTGATATTTTTTCTTAAAATCATCTGCAATACAGTTTCTGTCAGTTCTGATTTACTTTATTCTCAGATTTCAACTCTTGCACTTCTTGGATGGTTTCATTTTCACCGTATAGAAACACTTTCACAGAAGGATTAAATTCGTAAGTCAGTAAGTCAGACTTTGGCTTGATGCGACCCATCCTACATTCCCAGTAGAGCAGATATATTTATTTTGGGTTACTTTACCTTCAGACATTACACATGTGTTCCTAAAGGCCTGTTTTATCTCCAAGAGTCGGCAGCAACCAGCTACCCAATGTCATCCAGACTTGTTGCTAAGGCAATACTTCACTAAAAACTCCATTACACAGTGGAGTGGCCAAACGCCAATTTACTGGGATGGTTTACTCATCACTTGAAATGATACAAAGCCACATTACTTAACTATTACTTTGGTGGTTGTTATGGTTTTATTAGTTACAGACTTGGAATGACAGCTCAAAAACTGCCCGGAACAAATACCTGTCTTTGGGAATATTCACTGAGGGAAAAAATTATTCAGAGTTTGGACAAAGATTTTACTAGAGTGAGTTAGGCAAATTGTAATCACGACTTCACCACTATTCATAGGAAGTCTGATTTTTTCAGCTCATTCTTAAGATTTCTTTCTTTCTTTTGACCTCTTAAAACCAAGAGGAAAAGTACTGCAGCTTAAAAGTTGGTGGAGAAACAATCACACACTGAAATCTGAAATGCTGGAACAGAAACCAAACTGTGGTTTGTAAAGCACTAGCTTGAGGTCTGCTTAGAGCAAATGGGTAACATGATGTTTCTTTCTTATTTCTAACTCATGATTTGCATTAATTCTCTTCTAATATTACATTAGATGATTTTCTAATATCACTTTTTCACAAAATGGTTGCTGAACTTGCAATAATACCTTTAAGCCCAGGGTAGTACAGGCATCTATTGCCTGGCTGCAGACTGCAGATTTTTTGGCTCTCCTTTTTTCAACCTCTCCTTTTGCCTAAGCTGCTTTTACTGTTATATGTGAGTTTATAGCTCAATAACAAGAACATATCCCCAGACTGATTCTAAATAATTTAACTCTGGGTTATGTGGTTGATTGCATATAAATGGGAATAATGTTGTTTAATTAAAATGTATTCCACGTACATTAAAAAAAATTGGTGTAAATGAAGGAACCACAGCCCAGAACAACACAGAATCAGGGATTCTTCCACAGATCTTGCATTCAGCCTGTTATAGACCACATGAAGCTCTAGAGTTAATAAAATTTTGACTTAATCTATCTTTGTTGAAAAAGTCATACTTCCAAGTTTTTTAATATGGCCTAAAACTATCACCAAGCCAGTATGTTTTTAACATGTTAATTAGTTGAATATGGAGTATCTGTGTTTTCACTCAAAGAAAATTCTCAGTGCTGCAGAAAAAGACACAAAATTTGCATTTTATGAGGAAGAAAAAGATTTAAAATAAGGCTGGAAATGCTGAGTGAAATAATACCTTTGGCAAGTGATATGTGGACACAAAACACAGCCTCCCTAAAGAGAACCAAACAGCCTTGTCAGCTATTTCTGACTTACAGGCCACCACCACCCTAATACCCTAAAACATGCTAAGCCAAGCAGGTGCTTATCAATACCCACGCTGTGAAGAGAGCACACCATTATGAAAATTCACCATGGAATTTTACTAGGGTGAAAATTAAGTTACAGCTGGAGTACATACCATGCAAGTACCAGCAGAACATTCTTAGACACAAGAACACGAAAAAAAAGAGACAGTGGCACAAAGAGACTCCTGGAATGAACAGCTGCAAGAGGAACCCACCCACCAGTGCCTGCAACTGCTCACACACTCATCCCTAGCTCTTATGGACTCTAGTAACTTCAGGAGGGGAATACCAACAAGTATGTGAGCTTCAAATATACTCCACTTATTTGAGGAGCCAAGGAGTTATTTTGGGTTCACTTATATTAGTAAAGAGGATGAAGCAGAGTTTCAGATATTACAATCACAGCTCTTGATTGTAGTGCCTTAAAATGTATCTATGGTCCCTGAATTATATCACAGTATTAAAAACATGCAACAATATGGAGGACTGCTAAAGCTTGTGAAATTACTCCTACCTTTATAAGGTTTTGCAAACAACTATTTAAAACTAAACAAGATTAAAAAAAAGAGACCAGAACCAAGCTATTTTTGCATCTATTTACGAAGTACTAATCCAGAATAATTATTTGTCATTGTTCTGGTAGGTTTTCATGGTAAGACAGAGCACAAAGCTAACCCCCTAAACTCTCAGAGCAAAATCTGACTGTCGTCACTGCACAGGAATTAACTTTTTAGTATTCAACTGGGAAGCATTCACCTTCACAGAATGTTTTAGAACTCTGAAAACCGTTTCCATGTTATCTTCCTGCCAACCCTGAATGAAACATGGCAGGAGTTCACAAGTGAGTTTGGCACATAGCTGACACATTTAAAAAAGGAAAGCACTTACCCACTAGTAAAGAACTCGCTGGGAGTTACAGATTTTAGTTCCAAGTACCACCATTAAAGTCATGTTCCCCTATTCTGCCCAGCCCTCCCACTTCAGTGGAAAATCAATGCAGTTAATACATCAGGAGCAGGAAAGCAGGATGAGAAAGGAGAAACTTTATAGACTCAGAAGAGGAAAAAACCTTGCAAAGGAATCCACTTATGAAAAGTCATGGTACCCTCAGAGCAGCAGGGGCCCAGCTTTCTGCCAGCCCACGTTGTGTGCTCAGACCCCTTCGATGTGTGGCTTCCTGTCCAGTGAAAGGAATTACAATAATCCACTTCAGGGAGTACAGCAGCATGAATCAGTTCAGTTCCATGAGAGTGTGCCACAGCCTTCTAGCTAGTCACAAGTGGCATGGTGGTTTGTCACTCCTTGCTGAAACACTCAAAAGCAGCTTTATTTACATTTATAAATAGTCATAATTCTGAGAGTGCTGATCCTCACTTCTACCAAGTAGCTGCTAAAGCATTACATGAAGTCTTACAGGATGCACCCAGAAAGCAGTGAATTTTACATCATTTCCTATTTATAAAAAGAAAACAATCCCAGCCTTCAGGTGCTCCCTTTTGATGACTGGGTCAGACAGCCACAAGTTAAAAAAGCAAGCCAAGAATGGAGCAGGGTACTCACACTGTGGATCTACTGTTGCAGTATGTGTTTACATTCTCGAGTAACACAAATATCTGGGGGAACTACAGGCACCTCATCTAACCACGTGAAACCAAAGCTGTTACTGATTTCAGCATGAAAATATTTCAGGTCAGGGTATTTTAAAAATATCTCCCCAAATCTTGTACTCTACCAGTACATCAGCATGTATCACGGGTTCAACATGTCTCATGGCTCTTCATTGCGACTGCTCTGATGCAAACTGAAGTGACAGATTCCTTTAGGAAACAAAGCAACAGTCCTTCCATGCCCACCAACCCACAGAAGAAACTCCAGCCTGGCTCTCAGTGGGTGCTCACACCTCCAGCAGAGCCTCTTCTAACTTCTGCTCACCAGTGTGAGACCAGGAACTCAGAAACCGAAGCTGTCTAGTGAGGAAGAACACAGGACAGCACCAGATAATCAAGTGTTTGCAACTTCACCTTCCTCCTAGTACTCAAAGACCTTCGTCAAGGTAAGCTGTGGCTGAGCTTATTGCTGAGCCTTCAAATGACATCCTTAACAGAAACCTCAGTAGTTTTCATGCAGGGAATAATCCTCTGCTTATGTGTGAATAGAGAGCCAAATCTTACTTCCTTGGAAAAAGTTGAGTCAACAGAGCTTTCATAATTGTTCCGAAGCACAACTACAATATTCAGGGTTCACATAGAAGCCTTCTACTTAAAACACACTCATACAGGTATAAAAATGTCCATTTTCCAAGACACTGGGTTCTCACCTAATTATCATTATGCCAAACCCGAGATGTTGTTCAGTCACTGTGTTCTGTATCACCTGGATGTTATTCTTAAGACAAAAGTAGTACAGCTGACTAAAAGCTGAATTAACAGCATGTGTATAGATGACAGTAATATAGTCTTCATAAGTAGAGAATGCTTATAAAAATTTAATAGTGCAATCCATTCAGTTTACACACATAAGCGATAAAATCCACCTGAAAACTGTGATGTACTGATTTGCAATATTTGTCATCTGGAAAAAGATGCAATTTGCCTAAAATAATCTCATAATCTTCAAGAGATTTTCCAAATACTTTGGAAAGAAATAATAACAATTTCTGCGATGTTGATAATAGTTTGACTATTTTCAGACATTCAAGATGCTGACTTTGTCCATAAAGTTATATTATCTGCAGAATACCACATTTAATGGTGTAGAAAGCAAAACAATATGGCTACTGCTCTTATATCCTATTGCTCTCATCTTGCAAAGGTAAATAAACAGCACAAAATTATGTGTGTAATCATTTTAGAGTCTCCATGTAAAAATCAAGTGTACCTGAGAAAGGAATGTAAGTTCAATTTATTTCCCGTAATCCATGCACACAGGTACATCGTGCATGTGTTCACCTGTTTTACTTCTCTGACTCTCTGCTTTACAGACATATGATCCTGAAGCAGATTTGAGACATGTATCTAGTGTAAACTACATGTCACTGAGAGGTCTCTCCCTATCACACAGCCTTTCATTTCACTGAAAATGTAAACATTGATTAATAACTGCACATTATATGGTTCTACACTTATACAGGGTTACATTTTTTCACAACTCCTTTACCCTGAACCTAAAAATCAGTGGATCTTTCCTGATTTTAAGGTTTAAATCCCTATCCTTTATAGAAAGTTTGGCTTCTGAGCACTCTACTGTTTTCAAGTCTATAGTTTGGGTAACAGTTTCTGTACTTTGATTTGATTTGAGAGAAAAGACTTGGCAACCAAATGAAATTTCCTCAGTTGTCTAATCCAGACAGAGTCTGTCTGGATGGATGTGCAGCACAAAGTTGTCACTCCTCTTCACAGGGGTACTCCATTCTCCTGAGGTTCAGAAAGCATCACATCTCTGTTGTCCACAGCAAAGACCAGTTTGAATTCCAGTGCTGCTTATTTCAAAGCTGAGGCTTTGAAGCCCCAGGCTTTACAGCACAGCCCCGTGGAGCCTGCCAGACACCTTAGTCATCAGATTTAAACGTCACTGCCTTTTCTCAGCTCTTCACATCTCAAAACCAAGTGCAACCTACTGCTGTTTTTGCACAGCCACCTTCTAGTGACAATGGAATGGTCTGTTCAACCCCATTCACTGTGACAGTACATTAACTCACGGGGATGCAGAGCAGATTCAAGATGCAATGCCATATTTAGAGAAGAAGGAAGTACAAGGTTAACTTGCAGGCCTCCACATCTAGCAATTAGTACCTTCAGTACCTTTCCTATGCCAGAGGTCTCCATAAGCAGGTTAGGTAGAAAGGTCTTCTCACCAGACTGACAGAGGAGTCTCAAAAGTAAGTGAATTTCTCCCTATGGCCTCAGTTCTTCCACACCTGTTAGTCAGTGGGTACTTAAAAGTAGGACGTTCATACCAGTGCATTACTAAGAGTATCCCTTCCTTTTTTCCAAGGCAATTCATTGCCCCTTCTTGCCTTTCCCACCATGCACTTCTTCAAAAAGCAGATATTACCACACATAGTGATGAAAAGGGACAATAATAACCAGCAACTGTTGCTCAGCTCCTGAAACTTGTTGTGTTTCTAATTGTTTCTTCAATTCATTTTTTTTCATCAGCCCCCAACTGACTGGGGGCTTCTTGTATTCCACTTGTCCCCAATAACGGGAAAGAATGAGATAAGAATCCTTGTAAAGTTGTACTCTATGTAGAGTTCTGAATATTTAGTTTACTAAATAAGATCAATTATCAAACGTAAACTAAAAAACCAAATTAATAACACTATGAGGTTGCCAAATGCAGTAGGAACAACATATTAATACTTGAATCATAATGCAAGCAATTATTAGAACAACCTGACCATTGCCAATCACATAAATTATGCACATTCTTTATTATTCAAGCCTTGCTTTATTTTCCCCTACTCTGGTTTACCACAGATAACTAATACATTGACTTGACAGCAACTTTAACTACATCTGTTTGAGCAGCTGCTAATCAGGGCCAAGCCATGTGGAAATATGCATTCATTTACCTTTAAATACTCACAGCCTTTCTCCATGTAGAACAAGGGCAGCTTTAAATAGCAGGAGAGAGAATAAAGCCTGGTGTGATCGACATGTGCTCTTGAATCAGTTACACCACAGCACTTTGCTACAAAACTGGATTATTAGGTAAGGTGGGACATGTGCATAGTCCAGATATCTCACAGAGAATCAGAGACAGTCATTTATTTAAAAAACACTCTGTAGTTTGAACCATCAAAAGGGAAATCAGATACATCTCATATCCAGTTACTTTTTCTAAGAGTTTTAGCAATTAACTGCACAAATAGATGCATGAGAGAAAAATGACACATAAATAATAAATTTTACTCCCTCCATTGTTACTTTACACTTTTGCTATGACTTTCCACAAAAATAAATTTACTCCCACATATAGTTTCAACTTTGAAGCATTTCAAGCTTAAACAGAAGTTTAAGAAAACTGTGATATATTAAAAAGTCATTAGGAATGAAATGCTTACACAAGCTACTTGAGCCTTCCAGTTATAGGGTAAACAATTTAAAAAAAAATCCCACCCCAGACTAAATGCTTGGCAAATAAATGTGTAGAGCTGTACTGATGGGGCATGGCTAGTGCTAGATAACAATTCAACAACAATTCTTGAAGACTGTGCTGTGTGGATATACCACAACCTTTTATGCCACCTTGATGGGTCAGAGTCTTCCACTTAAAGGGCAGCAAGATTTAAACATAGTAGACACATTCATGAAGAAAAGTTCTTAGCTTTTGGGTATGTGCATATGCACACAATATTTTAATTTCATTTTAAGTCCTTGAAAATAAATTGCTGACAGAAGTGTATCTATTTTAGTTCTAACTACTGAATTAATAAAACTATAGTGCAGAGATCTGTATTTGCTGATTTTATGATTCTGTCAATATTCCATTTTGATACTGTGCTCCAAAGTAAGTGGAAAGCTCCAAGTGTTGTTTCTGCACTTCCAAGACTAAGCTAACAAGCCAAGAGAGCTGATTTCCTTGGAAGTCTCTTCAAATTCTGAACTATCACTGCCTTTATCTCCCTGAGCCTGTTCTGGCCCACCTTTCTTCATTTTGCCCAAAAATGTTTCAGACAAGCCTCTCTTAAAAGCATACTGCAATGCAAAAAGAGATTATTTTCAGAGAAGTTCTAAAAGAGGAACTGGCCCTATGGACCAAAACATGTTTCTGATCATCAGTTTATACAACCTCACACTGCCAGTACTCCAGCCAGAAAAATAAACACTTATCCCACCCTCACTCCTTGCCATCGATTTTTCCTACCTCTAGAACATTTATACTCACAATATATACAAACTAACAGAAGTTAAGTACACTTACACCTTTTCTAGTAAGAAAAAGAATCTGCAAACTATAACTTGTTAAGAATGAATCACAAAAACATGAGAGAGGAGAAAAAAAACCAACAACTTCCTGCATTTGGAGGCCTTTTTCCACTTTTATATAACTTTTCAAAATGCAGGCAAGAAGTTATTAATTCAAGCTCAGACACGTGGGGAAATGATTACTTTACTCAAAAAGAAGGCAAATATGTACTTTTTGAATAGTTTTTAAAAAATTGAGAAAGAGACAATTGCAGCTGCCCGCATATTGTAAATAATGAGCAGAATTGGTTGAGATGCATTTTGTGTTAGGAGGCCTGAGCAGGGATGCACAGGAACAGCTAACTGAACAAAGTGTGGGAAATAAAATCACGTTGGTGGATTGTGGCTCCATTATAGGCAGCTTTTAGAGCTAAAAGGAGGATCATCTTGTATTTCATTTGAAGAGAAGTTCCCAAGGGAGAGAGACCTCTTAAGAGAGGAATAATCTGGTCCAAAAAATGAGCAAAGGTGATTTTTATAAACAACAGTTAAGTCCATGTCAGACAAGCAAGTTTTAAATGGACAAGGCAAGACAAAACATGGCAGGAGTCAAGAAGTGAGAGAGACAAGGGCTTAGACAGGAGTTTTGGTGTGGACAGAAAGAAGACAGGGCTCGGGGATGCCATTTAAGGGAAAGCAGTGAGGTGTATAAATAGCCTGCACTGCTGGATCTAATGGCAAAGCTGTTGGGCAAACAGTAACGAGAGTCCTCTAAAACCAGAAACAGATTCTCTCTCATCTTATTGCAGGTGCTTTTGGAAAAACCTCCAAGCTAATTGACCATAGTAAGTGACCTTGACTTCTCCATTGCTGGGTCAGTGAAAAGTAAAATAGAAATTATTGAGCCACTGTTAATTTCAGCTTCTAGGATTAACAGAAAAATACACTCCATGTTAGCAAATAGCTACAAAAAGATACATATTAGGAATACCAATATTTTTCAGCAGCAGTAACTTCACTGCATGTCTATGCAAAGCTACTTTGCATTTTTAGTAGAGTACTGGAAAAACTAAGAGTATCACTGAGAAAGCCAAGCATTATAGTACTTTTATAGACAAAAGGTTTGCAAAAATATTTTTGCTTCAGTATTAGATTGGTCGTTAGAAGTCCAATCTTACTCTGTTCAAGCATTGTACCTAGTGCTTTGTGATAAGGAATTTTATGGACAGCCATTTAGAAAGGAAGTGTTATTAATATTGGACACAATGCCTTCAAAGGGAAGATTTAAATACTACAGATTAGGGAAGACCTACAATTCAATTCAAACATCTGCACTTTGAGTATCTCCTGGGCATCAGAAATAACGAGTTGCAGGAATAAGTTGCAATGTAAGAGACCTCATGTTTTAGCAGTTACTGAACTTCAACAAACTGCAATAGCTAAAAATTATGTTCAAAATATGCATTTTTTTAAAAAATAGGATTGGAATAACTTATCTGGACTTTTCCTCAGACTTTGAAATATTGATTTCTTTCCTTTTCCCTCATTTGTTGGGATGAATACATTTTCACACTTAAAGAAAAAGCTGTTGTTTTCTTTTGTTTTGATTTCAATCCTGTTTAAGCCACTAGAAAAATGTTTAGGCCTTCTCCAAGAAATTAAGAAATTATTTAATGTAAATTTATCTTGAAGGAAAAAAGCCAGCAAAAGTTTTCAAGCTAACATAAAAAGTTACACAACACTAAGTTATATTATAGTATATGTAATACTAGAGCTCACCTAAGTGAAGTACTACAAATTGCTCCTCATTGGAGACTAGGAATTATAACTAGAAACATTTGTTGTATATAGGCAAATAAAATAAAATAAAATTTTCCCAATAACATTCAGAGGCAGGAAGAAAATACAGGCTGTAGATATTAATCCATGGATAGGAAGACATTACAGAAGTCTGTGTTAATAAATTATACAAAAACGAGTTTTCAACAGCTTCAGTGATTATGCAAAGATTTTTGTTGGTTTTAAGAGCTGCTGAAGAAAAGGTTTCTAATATGTAAATCAGCTCTCCAAACAGTTTTGAGACTAGGTTAAAGGCTGTGCTTATTCTCTCCAAAATGCCAGACATATCTTTGAGTGTGAGAAGAAAATTAAAAAAAGAAACAGACAAACCTTTCAACAAAATCATCCAACAGCACAGACCTTTGTGAGAGATTTTACTGTGGTAGCTCAAACACTTAATTTAAGCTGTGTAACTGACACACAATAAAAAATAAGTATTATAAAAATTAAAATGTATTAACACTAAAACATTTTAATATTGTCAAAAAGTTTAAGGGCCAATGTACACAAGTAACCATCAGTTTGAATGCCTGCATTCCTTTTTACAATAGAAATTAAAATAATAATAAAAAGTATTAGGAATTTAGCACTGACAACGAACCCTACAATTTGAGAATTTTCCCCTCTGACCTGAAATTCTGCTTGTAAGTAAAGCTATTGTTTCTCTCCCAACTCTTTGCATTCCTCCCAAGTTAACTCGACTAACATTTCAGTCTGCTAGAAAAGATCTAAATAGGAAAAAAAAACACGGAGAGCTTTCTTCAAGGGCAGATTACTGAAAGTCCTGGAAGCTTTTAACCCTCTACACACCTTTACATTAATCACTCAGAAATAACAAGATGAATATTTTGTTTCACAGTTTTGTGCCAACTGCCTCCTTTCTGATGGAGTGCAGTCTCATGCCTGCCTCAGGACAGCCTGTTTGTAGGTTCACAGTACTAAAAGAGGCACAGCATAAAAGCAATCACAGTTTAGCCCTAATATTTCTTTTATTTTCATGTCCAGAAGGTCTTTTTCTACAGAAATCCTATTTTAGCTTACTGATTTATATGATAATACTGAAATCCAGTGGAGAATGCAACAACAGTAAACACAATGACATTCCATTATTTCATCTATTTAAAATGAAAGTCTTTTCCAGGGTGGTATTAAAAATTTATAACTTTACAACAGCTTACCAAATTGAAAACTATTATTTGCAATTATTTTTATTATTATTACTCTTAATAGTATTCCACTCATGGGGAGAAAACATATTTATTTATATCTCTGTCTTCTGCACTGCTGAGAGCTGAATATTTAGAAATATCAGAAGTAGCTGTCCTAGCAGGCAGAAGAGAGGCACTTCAGACACAGCACATGAAGACAGACAGTGGCTGCAGTGATAAGCTCTTGTATTGCAACAGGCCCCCAGGTAACTCATTCCTGACTCTCCCATGTGACACCTTACCACAGCCTCCTCCAGAAGGCTGCTGCTTGGCAAATTGTTTATCATGCACAACCAACTTAAAATAGTAAGCGGGATCACAAAGTGAAAAGCAAGTCTGTGCTATGATTTATCAATAGTAGCACTAAGAACTAAATTTGATTTGGTAGAGGGAAATGTTGGGAAGAGTAACATGTAAAGGTTTTGGGAAGGAGCAGCATCTGTGAATAGTAGATAAATAGCAGGAGAGAGGTTTCAGGAGCTCCAGAAGTTTGATAGAAGAATTTACAGAGAAAGCCAAAACTGAGAAATTGCTAAAAATTTTTACCTCTGTAAGTTTCCTTCTGAACAAATTTGGAGTTCCTTATAAATCAAATTATAAATATCTTCCATTCTTATAAGGAAGAACAAGACGTGCCTGTCAGGCATTTATGTAGCACTTGATAGCGTCTGTCCAACTGTCAGAGCCTCAGCTCCAGCTGTGGCTGATCACAAGCACTTCAGGTAGAGGAAACAGAAGAAAAATCCACAAACCATATCTATCTTTCCTATGTATAAGAGAAAAAGACAGAGCTAAACATTTTCTGATTATTGTTGCTGGTGAACAGTTGAAACCCTGAAGCACAAGAGCTGGTTATAAGCGTTTTTAACGAGCTGTGTCATCACAAAATGGTTTGGATTGGAAGGGACATTAAAGACCATCTAGTTCCAACCCTGCCAACACTAGATCAAGTGGCTCAAAGCCCTGTCCAGCCTGACCTTGAGCACTTCCATGGATGGGGCAATTATGAATTAATGTATTAAGGACAAAGGATTTCTCTTATTCACTCCAAGACTCACAGAAGAAGGAAAAATAGTAGCAAGGGGAAATACTTAAATGCCAGAAAGACCCCACTGACCATTTAATCCCAAGTTTGTATCGTCCTCTCAAAGAATGAAACATCCCTCAAAACAGCACTAAAAAAAAAAATCTTGCCTCTGAAGTGTGTTGAGGGTAGCTTACTTCAGGACTTCACTTGTTTCACTTGAACAACTAGAAATTTGATCTAGTTATGACTCTGACAACAAGGTCTATGAATCCCCCAGCACCACATACCTTTTCCATGTGTAAGCAGCTATTCAGAACAAGTCAGTCACCTCTCAGGGTTTTCTTCAATAAGGAGCTGACATGCCCAACATGAACCACAGATGAGCTTGTTTTTCCAAAACATGAAAAATTTTTATGGCTTGTTTTGAGCTGTCTAGAATCTCCAATCTTATGAAATATGACCAACGGACCTGGACACAGTATTCTATAACCACACTAACCCAAGACTGCATCTCTGCCTCTATGCTGCTGCTGTCCTTTGCACACAGACGAAGGTTAGAAAAGTTTTTTTTTTCTGCAGCAATGTGCCAGGAGCTTACACTGATTATGATGTGTAAGCTTCCTAAAGTGTTTCTTCACGACTTTTCTTTTAAAATCCCTCACTTGTATGTACAATTCATACCTGCCAGTATTGGTAATATGAAAGTAGTTTGTTACTATTTAAAGAGATCATTCAGATCTTTATTACTAACCTTTGCTTTTTGTTAATTCAATACTTTAAGTGCCCTAAATTATAACTTTTATCAACTTCCAGCTCTACAATGGTTTTATAATCAATTATATGGTTGATAAAATTACAGCATTTGACTAAATATCTTCCCTAAAGATAAATCTTTCTTTTAACAGTGGGCAGAAATATAAATAAATGTTCATATCAGTGAGCTAAATACTATCACCGAATTTATGCTATACCAATTCACCAAACTGCAGATCTCTCAAAAACCTACAGTCCAAGAAAACTTACCTGCTTTGAAATTGTATCAACTGGCACTAATTATATACTGTATTATTTTGTCTGTAGTAACAGAACTGCAAATTAGCAACTCTTATGTCACAGGCATGACATGCTGGAGATTGTTCCAAATGACTGGGAAATTGCCCATTTATCTCAAAATCTTAACAAATAATCAAACAAACAACTCCCATTCTCATTTTCCAAGATAAGTGAACAGTAAATGGTAGATTAGGATACTTTCTTTATCTAATTTTTTAAGAAGTTTTAGGTATAAATCATCCAGAAAAACATCTCAGCTACCTCTTTTGCCACAAATTATAGTCATTCCTACATAGCATAGGACCCTCCATTTCTGTTTCTGTTCAGAACTGTAATTTGTATTTTGCAGTAGAGTATTATTCTTGTTTTTAGTAGTGCAAAGAAGGCTGTACTATCTTTATTTCTTTTAACCACTAGGATTTCATAGTTTTCTTGGACTTGCTTATTCTTGTGACTCTTGAACCCTTCAAGGCATCACAAGCGCTTCACAGGAGATTGTCCTTCTGATTTTTTATTAAAACATTCTGAAAAAGTGAAGCATCCTTTAATATACTCGCTGTTCAAGTCAAAAATTCAAGAAAGATAATGATGAAAAGCCCCAAATCTTGAACACAGAAAACAGTAATCACTAAACCAATTCATTATTTTTTTCCTCATTCATCCGGGCCAGCACAAATAAAATTTAAATAATAAAGTAACTCAAGAGATCACAAATTATTTCTATAAAGAACATTTGAAAGGAATCAAATTCTCAGAACATTCTTGGTAAACAAGAATTTAGTTATCACATCTGAAAAATGAAATATTAATTGTAAATACTCCCTGGGTAATCAAACAAAGCAATAACTAAACACATTGAGCATTCACATGACGTCCTTTGAGTACCATTTTATTAATTTGGCCTGAAGACAGAAATCACAAATAAACTTCTAATTATAATGGATACACAATGCAACTTGGCTGATGGTTTCAGATACCAAAATGAAATGTTCAAATGCTCTTTTGCTTGAAGGGTTACATTTACAGGTGTATGCAGATGAGTCAGAAAGCCAGCTCTGACCTAAATCTAATTCCCCCCTTGTCAAGTCTGTGTTTGGTCGATGCAGGAGGAGGAGGGCCAAGAGAGGACAGAACAGCACTGCCACCTCGTGCCAGGCAACACGGCTCCTGCCAGACTGATCCCAGGATGTGCTCTGCCTTTAAACTCTACACTGATTTGAGAACAGATGCGTCATCTTGAATTATGAAAGGGTACAACGGCATCCATCTTTAATATCCACTTCTTTCAGTAAAAATAATCAAAGTATCTGTAGTTAATCAGCATGTCAGGCAGCAACTACTCATTATATTCACTGTTGTTAACAGCTTAGTCACTCAGAACTGATATATTTCACTCACTAGAGA
This sequence comes from Motacilla alba alba, assembly GCF_015832195.1. NCBI lineage: Eukaryota > Metazoa > Chordata > Aves > Passeriformes > Motacillidae > Motacilla > Motacilla alba. Next base: position 11,760,933 of record NC_052023.1, on the reverse strand, counting down.
TAAGACCTTCGCTAATGGACATCTGCTTCCGATTAAGCCTTTCTAGTTTAATTTTCCATTTTGGTACAAAAATTATGACAAAAGCATATCAAGTTTCATAGTTCAGAAGATGCATAAAACCTCTGAACACCCATGCTATAAAAAGGGTCATATATTATTGCTGTATAAATGTTTAAATACTGAGAAGTTACAAAGAAAACAATTTCCTTTCAATCCATTGTTACCTAAAATAGAACCACTTCATCAAACACAACATAATAATATAAAGAATGTGATTTTTTTGTTGTTGTTGATTTACTGATAAATATAATTTTGCTCAGTGGATATTTCAGTCCTCCCCCCAAGAGCCATAATTACAAGCAAAAAAGATGTAAAGTAGCAGTACTCACCAATATCATTAGCTAGAGCACCAGGATCAGAGACGCCAAGGGTGGCTTCAAACTCTTCCTGAAGACGATAAGCTCTTTGAAGAAGAGATTCAAGCTTATGAATGAATTCAGCACTAATGATATCCTGCAAGAAGACAGACATTAGCAGCTTTTCTATTTGCTTTCAGCCTGTAAGATTCCTTTGTAAAATCCAAGGATATTAAGCCTTCACAGAACAAACCGTGCCACATTAATTTCCTACAAACCACACAGGGACACTGTCAGATGAAAACTTCAACATCCACAACAGATACACTTTTCAGAACACACACACACACACACACACATTTTATTTACAGTAATAAAAAATAAAATCTAAATTCAACAATAATTTAAAATTATCTGTGATGTTCATTGCACTAGAAATAATGAAAGTAACACATATCTGTTTATTTCAAAATATTTTTAGCATTTAGTTGATAAGAAAGGAGGAAAACACATAAAGTTTAAGCACATTGTTTGTGAATATGCACAAATCGATCATTTTTCCCTGAGACATTTATCTTTGGCAAGCAGATACCCTCTCACATAATCATAAAAGAAAGAGAGGACCCAAGGGATTACGTGCAGGGAAGCTGTCTGCTTGATAGCTCGATAATACTATCCAGAAGCAAACACTGATGCATCAGCAATTGCCAATAAATAAATAATGTAGTTCACTTCTCATGCCCTCCTCCAAATAACCAACCAATAAAGTTAGAAGAAATTAACTCAGATCTCCTTTAAACACAATGCCACTAAATTGGAAATTGAATCAATTGTCAAGTTTGGTAATTGAATTTGCAAAGATTCAGGTAATAACACAGAACAAATTGTCAGGGCAGCATCAGGAGATTACAGACGGGATGTACTCACTTCTACACTTTCTTCTGCAATTGCATCTCCTGCTCCCAGCTTAATGGAACCACAGATTGCTTCATCTTCAACTTGCCTGTTACGAAAAGTTAGCGCCTGCTCCCAGCGCCTCAGTGCTTCTTCAAACAGCTCCATACCTAGGGCAGAGCAGGATCAGCTTCAGCTGCACTCATGTTTTACAGACATGGAAAAATATGTAGCTAAAATAAGCATAATTATCACAGAGATGTAAGTTGAAACAACATCACTTCCCAGCCTGTATCAGTATATACCCAGTACATGTTTACCTTCTTTTTATGAAAAGAAATGTGATCATTTTCCCCATGGGTCAGGGCTTGATTCTAAGGGTTACTACTGCAAATAGTGACAGAAAAACTATTCGAGAAAACTAACTTTAGATCAAGTATGATTTCATTATTGTATGGAAATGTTCTCAGACACTTGCAACAGGACACTGAGAAAGAACACAGTAATATATTGTGTCACTTTACCATAAAGCCAAGAAATAATTTACATTCATTGTAAGCAGATGCTGAACATTCTTCTTACAACTTACCCATCAAATACAAATTTTCAGGTGTAGTCACTGGAATATTGACAAGCTTGAGGTCATCTTCATCTGCTTTATCCCAGGAATTAGAATTGGCACAAGCACAACTGTGACAAGAGGTGGCACTCTGAACCTTGAAAAACAAAAGAGAGTATCCTTAAAACCACACTCCTGCCAGAGTACATTACATCCAAGCCATGTGCCTAGAAACTGGTTTTACTCTGTGGTAAGGACAGTGGTTTCTCAGCATCTCTAGCTGCCTCTGCAGTTCATTCAGGAAACTTCCTTCAGTTCAATGAAGCCTTTTAGATGCACATCCAATGCAATCTAACAGACATTCAAGAGCCTTAAAACATTTTTACTTACCGAGGTCAGGCTTTGAACTGAACCAGAGTATTTACTGAAAAGTCCTCCATTTGCATAGATACAGGACTGAGATCCTTTTTCCTTGGCAGAGCTCAGAGAAAGAGTCAAGTTTTGTCGACTACTGGAACAGCTAGAACCTAAAAGACACACTTATTTTAAAACTCTCGCAAACTCAATATTGCTTCTTGTGCAAATCTATCAAGAATTGCATTTACTCTTTTCAATAAAAACCAGTTTAAAAGCAAACAACAATTATTCTTTTATTTACAGTTCTACTTGAGAAATTACACATTACAATTCACTGTCTGTAACAATAACTAAGCATTTTAGCTTAATTATTCACCTATTCCATAAAACATTAGATCTGAATTTCTCCATATCGAGATACACATGCAAGACTGGCAAAACTCATTGTTAATACACTATTGATAAGAAGAGTTTTAATCCTGGTTCATGATTAAAACTTCACCTTTGACAAAAAGCCCATCTTCTTTATAATTTTGTTTCTAATTTGTTATAAATTTGTTTCTAATTTCTAACTAATTTTTTTTGCAATTTTGTTTCCAATTTGACAAATTCAAAATTTCAAGTCTAAAAATTTGAACCTACTCAGATGTTCCATCCTATGGAGATGATTAGAGGGATGGAGCACCTCCCCTCTGAGCAAAGGCTAAAAGTTGAGGTTGTTCAGCCTGGAGAAGGCTCCAGGGAGACCTTACTGCAGCCTCTCTGTACTTGAAGGGAGCCTATAAGAAACATGGGAACAGACTTTTCAGCAGGGTCTGCTGCAATAGGACAAGGGGTTATGGTTTTAAAACTAAAAGAGGGCTAATTTACATTAGATAACAAGGAAGAAAGTTTTTACAATGAGAGTGCTAAAGCACTGGAACGGATTGCCCAGAGAAGTCATGGATGCCCCATCCCTGGAAACACTCAAGGCCAGGATGGATGGGACTATGATCAACCTGGTCTAACTGAAGATACCCCTGCTCAATGCAGGGATTGGACTGGATGAACTTTAAAGGTCCCTTCCAACTCAAACTATTCCATGATCAAAGGAAAATAGTTTGATTTACTACTACAGTTTTGCATACCTATCCCCTTACACAACTTTCTTTCCTCTCCAAGAAAACAACAACAAAAAAAACCCCAACTTGGGGGTTCCATGACTTACCTTTTTCTGAAGCAGCTGCTTTGGTACACTCTAATACAAGATGAGCTGGTTCCCATGGTGGCACTTTCTTGTTTTTCTTTCCACGTCTTCTTTTAAAGTGATTGGCCAGAAAAATCACAGATATTGCACTCACTGCTGTTACAGTGAAAAGTTTCTTTAACCCCGGGGAAAGCTTTATCTGAAAATAGAAGTGTGATTTAATTGCAAATATCTATACTGAGAGACAGTACCAAGAACTATAAGGTATACTGCAAATCCACAGACTATGGGGATCTAAGCAAATAACTTTCAAACAAAGATTTGGGTTTTTTTAAATTTCTTCTTTATGCCAAGACAATGCAGGGCTTCAAGTAAATCTCTAATAGCAAAAAATATTGAGAAGGAACTCGCATTTCCCAACGACACTACTTCTTGCACTGTGGAAGAGAGGAAGATCCTAATGCCAACATTTGTGTGGTGTTTCAATTTGAGAAGAACATGTATTTAAACACATTTCTCTAACTGAAGTTTTGAAAAAAAAAATTACATTTTATTTTGGATCTAAATCAGTCATAAGTTTATAGGTATTTAAATTAGTAAATACGAACCACATACACAAGCAACTTGTATCAAAAGCCATTAAGCCATTAACAAAAATTTGTTACACGCAAAGTAACAAGATACACAAAGAAGAAAAGTGCCATTTAACTGGAAACCACAGGTCACATTCACAAAATCTTCTGGAAACTTATGCTGCTTGAAGAACAAAATGCTGGAAGAAAACCAGACCCACAGTCCTCAGGCCTCATATGGTGTTTGTGTAACACGATTCCTCATACCAGAGAGAGCACACCAAGCACTCTGGCACTCCTGGCTGCTGTGCAGTTGCTGAAGACTATCACCACTGTGCAATCTGAAGAAACATTGAAAGTTTCTCTCTGCACTGAGTTTACAGTCAAGTCAAGCACCTTTGACTTCTGGAGAACCCTGCCCTTCCTGGTACTATGCCTTGACTGAGTTCTACAACTACCACATGAGGAAAAGGAAATGCCTGGAAATCAGCACCAACACAAAACTTACAAAATTTACAAAAGACTACTGTATTTCACAGAAAAGAGTCAACAACCAAACACCTGAGATTAAAACCTCAAAGATCACAAAATTAAATGTTAAAACATTGCAGTTTCAAAGAAGTGCAAAAGGATTTTTCTAAATTTGTGTGTGCCTACAAACATGATCATAAATTGATTAACACTGAAATGAAAACCTCTAAAAAGAGAAATGTCAATAGTTGCACACAAGGGAGTCACGTGGTATTTTAAAAGGACATGAGAATGCTGCCACACGAAAAAGAAAACAGTGATCTTGCAGTGAGAGTTCTGAAGTACTTAATATATAGAAAAAGTGTGGAAATGAGCATATGTAGCTAAGACTTAGAGTACCTTACCCTGGTTTTATATGCAGTAAAAGAAAAGTACTTACAGGGAACTGTGAAATATGACATAGCTTTTGCTTATAAGAGTGTGATTCAATACAGTCATATTAAAGACCTAGTTTGAAAAGCGGAACTCAATACTATTATTCAAAGTTTAATGACAGTTATGTTTAGTTTGTAAATACCAAAAAAAAAATCTACAAGAAAAAAAAAGGTAGTTTTGAGAATTCTGATATCTTGAGAATCACTGCACTGTTACAAAATGGAGATATACAGACACTGCAGGTAAAGCGCTTATTAGCAGAAAAAGACAAAAAGACACACTTTTTTAGTGCAGTGTTATAAACAAACTAAATCCCTATATATTCTGTACAAATTTAACTCACAGTCACAAGAGCACATACAAAACTGCAGTAAACTTCTAAATGTATAACAAAAGTAACAAAATTTAGATAATGTATTTATTACCTGGTTAAGAGAATAATACCAGGAAAGGGGAAGATGAAACACCCGTAAAGCTACTGTCTTCAGAGAAAATCGTGTCTCAGTAACAGCTTCTTCTGACATGGCTCCTTCTCTCCCATACCTCATTAAGTGAAACTATCTTGAAAACAATCACAGATGGTCACTGGAATATTCTGGCAAAAGAAGGATACATGCTATGAAGATGTAAAGGATGCATAACTATGGAAGGATGCATCCTTCCTAAAAGAAGGATGCATAACTATGCAACAGAAGCCCAGGACATTTTTCTTGTACAAGCTCGAATCTCTTCAATCACAGGTACATGACTTGTTTGATTGATGTTTTTGAGCAGAGGCAAGACTAAATGTGGAGACAGCAAATTAGCTGGTTCAGCTTAGGCCCCGTTTGTCCAGCTGCTGTGTGCAGATGTGCAGCTGTACAACAGCCAGGACTAAGGAGGGCTCGGTCTGCTTTGATTAGCCGGCCGCTCCCGTACTACAGCCTCCCAGTCACGCACGGCAGCAACCCTGCCTCTGAAACCACGACTGCTGGAAGAACATATTTGCCACCTGAAAGAATTAAAAGATTTGTGAGCAGCTAGAACAAGTGTATCTGATTCAGCGCTTCGTTTATTTTGCAGACACACCACGAGACACAACCACTACAGCCTGACGTAATCTCCCCGGCGCAGGCACACCTCTCTCACTCCCTGAGGCTGAACACAAGGCAAAGCCTCCGAACCGCGACTCCGGGACCGCAACCGTGGCACGGCGGGAGGCGATGGAGGCCGCGGGGCAGAAGCCACCTCCGCCGAGCCCGGCCGAGCCCCTTCCAGCCCGGTTAGCCCCGGCATCCCGAGCAGGCAGCGGGCAGAACCGGGTGCCCCGCGCGCTCCTCAGCCACCTGCCCGCAGCCGCCCGGGTCAAAGCGGGCGCGCCTCTCCCCGGGCCCGGGCCGGGTCGCTACAGCCGCCGCCCTCAGTTGTTACCTACCTGCCCGCCGAGCACCGGGGCGCGGGCAGCTCCCTCCTCTCCGGCCCCGGCGCTGCCCGGAGACCGGCGGGATCCGCTTCCGGCAGAGGGAGAAGCGGCCGCTATCGGCCGGGAGGAGCCGCTACCACGTGAGGGAGCCCTGCGGCGTCAGGACTCCGCGCCCGCCATCTTTGCTCCGGGCAGCTCCGCCGCGGCCGGGGAGGGGTGGGGTGCGCGCCTGGCGCCGCCATCTTTGTGCGGGGCAGCGCTCACGTGAGCGGCTGAGGCGCTCGGCGCCGCCATCTTTGAGCGGGGCGCGTCCCGCGGCGGCGTCGCGGCAGCCGTGCCCGCCCGGCCGCGCGTCTGCGGGGCGGCACCGGCGGAGCCGCGGCCCGGGCGCGCCCAGCTCCGCCACGGCAGCCCCGCTGCAGCGCCGCTGTCCCCGCAGGCAAGGGCGAGACGCGGGGCTGGTCGCGGCCCGGCTGAGCTCCGGCATCCGTGCGCGGCGCATCCTCCCGGCTGCTCCGGTAAGAGAGGAAGGGCCCGCTTGGGCAGCGGCGGAGGGTTCGGTCTGGCGGGGGCTGGGAGCGCGGCGGGCCGTGTGTCTGGCTGGTCCCACAGCCCAAGGCGCGTTGGTGCGGCGGTAGCGGCCGGCCCGGGAGCCTTCCCAGCGGCCGGGGTGCCGCGGTCCCGCAGGGCTGGGCGGGGGCCGGAGGTCGGCGGTGCCCGGTCCGGGGCAGCGGGGCCGTGTGGGGCGGGACCGCCCTCCCGCCGGCTGGAGGCGGCCACAGAGCTCGCAGGTCCCTGCTGGAGTTGCAGCTGTGCGGCAGCGGTACCGCGGATGCCGCGCAGTCCCCAAACCCAGTAATTTACCGATCAATGGCCCTGCTCGCTCCCCGAGTTACCCCTGCGGATGGATCGTCGGCTGTGAGGGGTGAAACAGCCTGGGGGAAGAGGCCGGGGTATCACCTAGTGGAAAACCACTGTAGGCTTCTCCTGCGCTTAGGCAAAGCCCCGGTTAGGAAAATCCTCTTAGAAATATAGAGGTTAGCTAATGGGTTTCATAGTTAGGATTTAGCGTGGTGGAAGAAAGAAACGAAAGAGTGGCCTGCATGCCCCTGAAACCCAATATAAAATGAAAACTGTCTAACCTTGTAAGAAGATATACCCTCGACTCCAGAGTATTTCAAAACGTCTTTTCTCTGTGGGAGCAGTACTTAAGGGCAGAAAAAGAATGTAATGGAAGTGACTTATCAATTTGTGTCTTGCTTGAGTGGGTAGCTCTTGGTGCCTGAGGAGAAAGACCAGGTACCTTTGACCAGGTTACTGAGCACACTTTTGTCATTTAGTGGGAAAATACCGGGTTTTATGCTAAATAGATATAAAGTAAGTTCTCTACCAGAGCTGGGATTGGTGGTGTCAGTTTTTCAAGAAATGGGATGCACTTGATTATTGTTGATAGATTAAAAAAAGATAAAAATATGGAGGGATGGGAGATAAAATTCCAAACTACCTATTGATTGATGGAATATAAAGGAACCTAGGTCATGAAATAGGAAAGAAGAACCTTAATTTGACACACTAAAAAGACTAATTTTAAATTCGATGAAATTATAATTAGTGTAATTAAAAGTTTAATTAAAACAAACACAGATTTTTAGAAAGGTGATTAAAAAATTTATCTGAACAATTTGTGTATGCCTAAGGCTATCACTTCAGTGGGCTTTTATAGCTGTGAGTGAATGCTGGTGGGTTTTTTCTAAGTGTGAATAATATTAATATGGTAAGTAATTACTAAACTTCCAGACCTCCTTAGTATTCTAAGTAATTAAGTGTTCAGGTAAAAAGCTGCACCCTGTGTCACTCTTGCTTTGTTGCTATAAAATACAAATAAATGTTAAATGAAATTGTTCCAGTGCATCGCTGGTGAAAGAGCTGTGAGTGCAACAAAGAAGCCTGAACTTACAGATTACTGGTTTGAGATGCTGTTATTCAGAGCTGTACTGACAAAATAATAAAAGCCTGTAATGAAGACACAATTGCTGCTTCATGTAATCCTTTTATTCTTAAAATCTTCCATCAGCATTCCCTTACTGAACTCTGTAAAATGATCTGTTAAAACGGCTCCATATTTAGAATATCAGTGGAATACATAAAACATACAATTGTTTTTTTCAATATCTGTTGAAGTGTTAACTACTGTAACTAGGCAGATGAAATCATTAATCCAAAAATTTTTGAAATCATTTAAGATCTGTTTTGTTTCTTTAGGATATATTGGGTTCCTTACATGACACCAAGATAATTTTCGACATCAGCTGAATTCAGTAGTGTTTAATGGGAGTTTTCTGTGGGTGTGATAGGCTTTCCATGGTAGGCACCACAAAAGTCGTGATGCTGTGGAATTATTCTATTTATTCCTATTATTCTATTGAATAATAAGCAGGTTGCTGGTCACGATGCTTGGAGTTATGGTCCGCATTTCTGTGATGGCTCAATTTTGTTTTTCTTGGGGAATGAAAAGACTAGTCAGGAACACAAAAAAACCCTCCTAAAGACTGGACTTGAAGAGAATTTTTTCTTTGAAGTATGAGTCTGTGCATGCTCAAAGCAAAATTCTGTCCATGAAGTCCTACTTTGGATCATTAATTGAGATAGATGAACTGAAACCTCTGAGGGGAAGCAATGGAGAGAGCTGGCAATAGACTGGGAGAGAAATTCCCTCCCCAGATGTGTGGGAAGCATTTGATGAAAACCTTATTGCATGAGTGTGATCACAAGCAGTTGGTGTGGAAACAGGCTGAGAGAGCTGGGGCTGTTCAGCCAGGAGAAGAGAGGGAAACCTTACACAAGAGACTTGGAGCAGGACTTTTCACAAAGGCCTGTAGTGGTAGGACAAGGGGAATGGCTTTGAACTCAGAGGACAGGTTTAGGTTAGATATTAGGAAGAAATTCTTTACTGTGAGGGTGGTGAGGCACTGGAACAGGTTGTTCAGAGAAATTGTGGATGCCTCATCCCTGGAAGTGTCTGAGGCCAGCCTGGATGGGGCCCTGGGCAGCCTGATCTAGTGAGTGGCATCCCTGCCCATGGCTGTGATGATCTCTACGGTTTCTTCCAGCCCAAACCATTCTGTGATTGTGTGATCTCACTGGGATCATGGAATGGAGATATGCTCCATCTTTGGAACAGGAGTATAACATGGAATGCAAGAGAAACTACAAATCCTGTTGGATTAATTTGGGGTTTTTTCCAAGTATTGAAAATGCAGAAAAACAATTTTTGGATGACGCCAGCGCAATGCAGAAGCTGGTGTAAAAGCAGATGTGATAATGAGCTGCAGGGGAAGAAAAGCAATCTCTTCACATAGAGTAGGAAGTGGTGAAATGGTGGAAGGTCACTGAGCAAGGGAGGGGCTACTCTGGGCTGGCTAGGACTTAGTGAGGTGAAGGATGAGTCATGGTTTGGAATTAATTTTACGGTTTTAGACTTTAACATAAAATTCTACAAAATGTGTTTCTGCAGCTATGTGTATTAAGCTACCAAGGTTATGGCAGTAGAGTGAGTTATCACAGTGCTGCAAGATGGAAGGAGGTGTGTAAAATAAATTGTTAACAAAAGGCGAAAGAAAGACCACTCAGCTTTGTTCGTATAATGACATGTGAAGAATTTCTAACATGAGCTACACTTCCACAAGAGATGCTCTCCATATAGGGACCGCATCCACAGAGACATGAGTTTGAACAGCTTTGGCCTTTCTGATGATTGTTAGAAAAAGAGAGATGCAGATTGCACCAAGTAACAGAAACTGGCATGAGCAGAACGCCTGGGTTTGGGTTTGTTCAGGACTGCAGGTTTGGATTTGTGCAGTTTCATGTATGAAAAATTAAATACAAATCTGACAGCATGAGGTGAAGTCTTCATACATTGCTTGTGTTACTTGTAATAATGCATTCAGAAAGCTTCTGCCATAAAAAAAAATTAAGCTTAAAGCTTTACTAATCCATTATATCAGTCTTTTTAAAGCATTTGTATTAAATCGTCTCACTGCATTTAATGTGCTCAGGGCTTTATTTGAAACTCACTTGTCCTTTTTAAACATTTTAACAAACCTTGCAAACTGTGGAAGATGTAACATGCATTCATGTTGCATTTCTGTTCTGGAAGGGAACCTTACAGTTCAAAGAGGAATTGCTAATATGGAAGTTGAGGAGGTTTGGCTGGAAAAACTGTTGCCTTATTTGAAGTGTCTTTCAGTAACAGTGCATATAGATTATAGTCACTCACTGAACTGAGGAAGTACTTCTCCAGCTGGAGCTTATGTTTTAGAATAATGCGTTTTAAATGTCATGCTACTGGTCCTGGAAGAGAATTTAGATCTCATCTAGAAAAAATTCCTGAATTATTAATTTACTATAGTATTTTCAGTCTTGTGAGATAAGTTCTGTAATATCTTACTGAACAACTGTTAACATGATATTAAAAAAGACTGAAACATATATACTCATACTTAGGAGTCTATATATACATATATATATATTATATATAAGGAAATGTTTATATATAAAAATGTATTTAAGTGTATATATGCATGTATATACATACATGCATGTAATAGGGCATGAAGTATCACACATTATTCCATTACAAATAATATGTAATACTTCAATAACATTACCCGTGTAACAATGTTTATAGCAATAAAACAGGCTATTTATAGACATACACACACATATATAGAAAAATGACCAAAGGGAGCTGAAATGGCTCTTGATTCAAAGGGATCTTATTGCAAGGCAACAGAAGGAAAAAGTCAGACACGATAAGCTGTAAGTTACCTGGGAGTGTGTCTGACATGCCCATTAGGCAAGGTTTGTTTTCCCCACTCTGTAAAAGGTGTAGAGTGCTTAATATTGAAATGGCTGATTGGTCCTTTAGATGGAAGGAGCAAACCTAAAGCTGCCAAAGCACACAAGCAAAGTGGAAAGAGGGGTTAATAGCAGTGCCAAAGGCTGCGAACAGATCAAGGAGTTGATCTGTTTCAACTCATCACTGAGTTGAAATTTAGTTGCAAGTCTTGATAAAGAAGCCCTACATTGGACAGATATTGGACAGAATAATTGAGCAGAACAAGTTAATTTTTTTGGCCTTTAGAGAGATTGAGTCATCAGTAGTAATTGCTTAAGTGACAAAACTGAAACAAAGTTATTGGGTAGTCCCTCTTTGAATGAGTCAGTTGGAGTAGTTATATAAAAAGAACATTACAGAGTTATACTATTTTTATTTTCCTTCTGTTGTTTTCTATGCAACTATTGAAATAATAATGACAAAGTGATTGTGTGTAGCATTCTTTTTTTCTGATAAGCTTCTATGTCTACACCAGAGACCTTGGATGGGCAAAGAGAACAAAATAAAAGTGTTGCTGAGTGTTTAGTGCTATGTGTGAGTCGCAAGTTTGTCTCCTTTTGATATATAATATGTCTAAATCTAGAATGTGTCTTTGTAAATAAATAAGACCAAGATAAAGTTTCTGTCCTGTGATAAACGAGTCTTGTGTTCCTGCAGTTCAGCCTTCGCAGCTTCAGCAGTGTTGCAAAGATCCTTTTCCAGAACATACAGGCAAAGCCACTGTCAGTTCTAGGTCAGCTTGAAAACTGATGTTTATATCATTTAGGTGCCATGGCAGAGTCCAGAAAGTTAAATAATTGACCCAAATCACCTCTGCTCCATTCAGAATTCTTTTAGTTTATGACCTGGAAGTCATTGGATTTCATTTTAGAAGTCAGCAATAGTTTTGGGCTATTGGAGTCTCTTAATATAAAAGTTGTTTATACCAACTTAACTTTTAAAACAATGTGCCTCTTTAGACTGTGTGTCTGTTGCATATTAGATATCTAGCATTGCTGTCTATTCTAAGGAATTGGGTTTTACTCATTCTTACTTCTGTTGACAGATCATTCCCTGGTGTTGAAAATTACAGCTCCAGCATCACAGAAAATACAGCTTCAGCCATGTCGTCACCCAGCAGCAATTGCCCACACTTGGAATCAGTTGGTGAGATAACAAAGGAGGAATTGATACAGAAATCTCATGTGAGTTGGAGCAATTCACTTTCTTCCTATCACTGTTAACTGGTCAGGTTTTTTAGGTCCACATTTTAGTGTATTATTAGTTATAAGGTGCATTTAAGTGTCAAGCAGGGGTAAAAGCTCCTCTGCTGGAATAGTAGGGTTTAAATAAAGTGTGAGAAGAATTGTGGGCTCGATGAATCTGAAAATCTGTTTTTCAGCAGTTAAACAGCGCCTTTGCCACAAGTGATGCTTTATTGGAATCATCAGTTAGAAGAATTAGCAGGGCACCAAGCTGAACTTCATTTTCATTGCCATTGCAGCATTTAGTTATTTGGACTGTCAATGTAGTATAGCACAACTGATTTCAAGTAGAAAGTGTAACAAAGAAATTTATGCTTGAGTTTACTTGGGTAACAGTTCTCTTTTTGATGGAGAAGCCACAGTTTGAGAAGCCTCCCCTCCCTGAAATCTTGGTTTCAAACTAGTATTAATAAATGGAACAAAGAAGGATCTTGTAGCTCATTTAAGTAGCTGGGAGGTGATGAAAAGTGAAAACTTTTCTGTCCATGGTGCTTAATTTCTATAACAGTTAATTTGCTGCTGAGGAGTACAGCATTTTCTTACTGTTGCATCTTGTTTGTGTAAAACTTTGTGGGTGATGTCTGCAAGAAGGAATATAAATTTATTAAAAGTTCTATCACTGTCATTTTATGTGAAATTTATAGGAAAGACCAATTATGAGGATTATTATAATTATGTGATATGGTACATATTTATGCCTTACTTAGAAAAGAAATTTTTGGTTTAAGATGAAAACTCAAAGATAAATCTGAGATTTTAGTCGAAAAATGTGATCTTGAGATTATGGGAAGCAAAAACTAGATTGGTTATCAACATATCCCTTTTTTAAAGTTAACTTTAAAGCCTTAAAGGTATTAATCTGACACTAAGCTTTACAGTATTTTTTTTTCTTTTTGTCTGGAAGTTGTGGTTTACTGGTGAGAGTAAGTGAAATAAAACTTGCTTTTGTGTTGAACTTTAATAGGGCACTTGTCAGGACTGTAAAGTCAGAGGACCCAACCTTTGGGCATGCTTAGAGGTAAGTTGTTCTGTTGTTCCACAGTAGAGTAATTTTCTAGTAAAGATAAAGTTGGCAGTATTTTTTCTAAGAAACATCTGTAATGAAGTTCTTGAAGTTAGTTTGTTTAACTTATCATTTAAAAGCAAAATTTCTTCCATGGTTCTTTATTTTTTTAATTATTTACCTTCTATCAGGTACATACTTTTTGTAATTTAAGAATAATATGGTTAAAATGAGGGGTTTTTTATAAGAAGGAAGATAGCATATTAGTGTTTTTACTCGAGTTATGATACTTTTTAGCTCTTAAGTTTTGAAGGTTTTTTTAATCTTTTTCCTGGGGTATTAGATCTAAAAAATAATATATTATTCCTGAATCAATTAAATTACTTTTTATAAGCCTTTCTTAGCATTTGTAGTCATAACATCTAGTAGTAAATGCAGACATTTTACAGAATAATGTGTACTCAGACTTTTATTCTTAAGCAAAACAGAAAAAACTCCTTGTTTTGAAACCTGCAGAAGCTTGTATGAACATCCTCCTTACCTTGTATGAATTTCATAGAGTCTTTACCCTGAGTATAGCTCTGCCATAAATATGCTTTTGCTTGACTCTTCTTGCTTCTGCAAAAAACTGTAACTTTCACTGTATTTAAAGAAAATACAAATATGTTGCTGACCGATCTCTGATCCCAACTGGAAAGCATATAGTTAACTTAATTTTTAAAATGTCTTGTGAGTTCTTTGGACTTTTTACAGCTGTTTACAGAGGTTGAAATTTTGCCCTATAGGCTTGACTTGATTTAATGGCAATTTTTCTTTAAGTACTGTCAGAAGGATCTCTAGGCTAATGCCCCCTTTGAGGTGTATGTATGAGCATTTTTTAAAATCCCCTTCATTTGTGTCCTTTTAGGTGGACGGTGGTAACAACTGAGAGATCAGATTATTTTGCTCCTTCTATCAATAACAGAGATGAAGGGGGAAAGAAACAATGTTTAATGTCTTTTACTGAAAAACTAAATTTTATACCGACATTTCCATAGGAGAGTCTTGTAATTGCAGTAGGACACTTAATGTCATGCTGTGATGTTTCTCCTCTTGGATGAATTGGCATCTTGTCTTCACCTTTTCCAGTAGAAAAACCTGGTGAGATCCCAGCATGTAAATGATCTGTAACTTATCAAATATCTGTGATCATTTAATATAGAAAATTGGCCATGTTCAGCTACTATTTGATTGTATAAATTAACATGCTTAGAGTTGCACAGATAACCTGCTGTACCCTCCAGTGTGATTGGCCTGACTCATGCAAATGAGGAATTAGCAAAAATTGCTTGAAGATCAGCAGCTGCAAGATTCCCCACTCAACTCAGCCAAATATATTTTGCAATGATCATGATTAAAATTGGCAATTATTTTGCATGTTGTAACTAGAGCATGGCAAGTTCTTAGGCACATAGTGCTGGGAACTTATGTACAGGTGAAGAGGCTAATTAGTTGTGAAGAAATGCTCTGATGAGTAGGCACTGCAGATAGGTGCATGCAGGGATTTTTGTTTAAACAAGTCTGAGGCTGTTGCCATTCAGTATTTCATCACTCAGACACTGGATTAACTTTGTCTTTTCTGTAACAATATTTACCATATAAGGAATTGTAAAAATAAATGTTGTCAGTAATATGAATAAATATATAGGAATTGCCAAAAAAATTATATTCTACACATTGCCCATCAGTGCGAGAAGTTGAGTTAAATCTTGCAGCATTCTTTTTTGTTTTGGGTGATATTTATACCGTTGTTTTCTGTGCATGTCTCTTGGTTTGTGTAGGACTTGAGTCCTACAAGTTTGAAATTTGGGTGGATTTTAAAAGGACTAGCAGTATATTCCTATTCTGTAAACCTGTTTGAGACTACTTTTTAACTCTGTATATTTCTGTGTATCTTGCCCAACAGAACAGGTGTACGTATGTTGGCTGTGGTGAATCCCATGTTGATCACAGTACCACTCATTCCCAGGTATGTGTATTTGCTGGTAACACAGTTCCTTGAGCAATGGAGTTAAAGAACTTTTATGTCAATGAAGTCAATAACCTATGTTGGCTAACTGTGTGGAGGTTTGATTAGCTGTGATTGTTTTTCGTGTTAGAGAAGCAGATCTTGCTAATTTAGGAGTATGTGGGTTTACAGGTTTTGTGCAGCTGCATAATTATGCAATTCTTCTAAAGAAGATGGTGCAAATGAAAAAAAGAACAATTAATACTGATGATTTTCAAGATGCACAGATGAAAGACTTATTGAGTACCTCAGCTTATGTGTAGTACTTCCTGACTTCAGTCTAAATTTCTGGGACTGTGGCTGCCTGATGGGTAGGAGGAGGAAGACTGCATTAATGGGCAGCTGAAGAGGTGCAAGATGGGGAGTATGAATTACCAGAGAGAGGTGTTTTGTTTCGGCAATATGCTCCTTGTTTCAGATGAAGAAACTGTAGGCTGAGCTGAGCATATGCTTTCCTGCTGTGTCCTGATCTTGGATCCAGCTTGGTGGGAGCAGTGGAGTGTGTGCACTCTGTTCCCCAGCATGCCAAGTTCTGCCAGGGCTGGGCAGCTTCTCTGCATAGAGTTGGGTCTTAAACTCGCTGTGTGTTCTGAGCACACACATGTGCAAGGGGAACTTACCAAAATAAGGGATTCTGGGCACAGAGAGATGGCAGTATTATAAGCATGTCATTGCTGAGTTGCTGATTTTGACACTAATGAAATTCTTGCTATCAGTTTACAGTTTGTAAGTAAATGCATCTAAAGTTCCACGCAGAACAATTTTTGATCCCTAAAATTGCTGAAAAACCCTGGTGAATATTAAAATGAAAGAGTAGTTTATACAGGGGTTTTACAAGAAGTATGTGGTGTTATGACTGCATTTTACCACCACTCCTGATTTTTATGTTTTTGTTTTGAAGCAGGACCTTGAGAAGAGAGAGTATTTATACAAATCGATAGTGCATTAATATAAATCTATATAAATAATTTCACTGGATTTTTTTATCAGCTGTTAAAGCTGAATCACAGTTCTAAAGCCTTTACAATAGACTCAGAAATTAGGTGTTTCTAGAGTAGCTGGGGGCCAGATGGTCCCTGAGTTTCTTCCCTACAGTTTTATACCTTTTGGCTTCTTACTGTAGTTTGAAGTTTCCTGCTTTGCATGTTTCCTTAGCAATGTTATGTACTTGCCAGGTAGAAGAAAGCAGGCAAGCTATTCATTCTCTGTCAGTGACATCTTTGTCTTGATTTTCTTATTAGTTAATTTTAATTTGAGGATAGTAAGCACTTTTCTGGATTCTTCTTCAATAAATACATCAATGAACTTATTAAAATCAGAGAAGTGAGGTTGGCATGAATCAACTTCTGCTTACTCCAGTTTACACCAGCAAGGCTCCCTGTACTGCAGATAATCATGTTCATTGTGCCCATTCCAAGGACATCATTAGGCCATTGCTCTGAAGTCTTTAATTACGTATGGATCTGAAGCTGCAGAATTAAGCATATTCTTGTGTTTAAAATTGTTTGACTTATTTATGTAAATCTGATGGTTTTAGTAGGGGGGAATTCTATCTAATGAGGTTTTAGCCCACTTTACATTAAAAACATTGTTCTTGTACAAGATTTTGTTAAATGAAGGGAGGAGAAACTTGGGCATCCTGCAGCAGTAGTAGTATTTTCCTAATTTCTAGCAAACCCCTTATTGTATATAAACTGGGCTGATACTGACATGAGGAAGAAACACAGGAAGACTTAGTGAAAGTATTTGGAGGAAAATAGCAATTGTGTGCCCAATCTTATATTAAGGAGGTTAAAAACTATTAAGATTTGAAAAGAAAAATGTGCATCATCTGTCAAGTTTACATTGCTTCAGAGTGTGAAGCTGTCAACAAAGTAACTATTTGAGTCTAGAATTTTTCCTTTAATATGATGACTTGTTACTGTAACTGAACTAAATTTTATCTTAGTCTTCAGATTGCTGCAAATAGCCTGAATTTCTTGCAGCGAACCAGTAGAAATAAACATCATAGAGGAGGTAGCTCCCACTGTGGTCAGTTACAGATATTCTTTGAAAACTGGTTCGTTGTGAATTGTTGTAGCACTTTTAACAAGAATAGGAAGGCTTGCTTCTTATTTTTTTAATTACAGAGGCATGTCAGATATGAGTGTCTTAGATTCTGATTGCATCTTATTGCTAGTTTGAGTGATTTGTAATAAAAATGAATGTTTGTGCTAAAATTTAGTAACGGAATTGATCTTTTTTAATATTCTAACACGCATACTTGTTTCATTGTTGAAAAACCTAGAATTTCAAGATATCTATTCTAGCTTGCATGTAGCAGTATCTAGTTATTCCCAGTTTCTGAATCCCAGTTGTGGTTTTTGTTCTGTTTTAGGAGACAAAGCACTGTCTAACTGTCAACCTTACTACTCTCCGTGTTTGGTGTTATGCCTGTAGTAAGGAAGTATTCCTGGACAGAAAATTAGGATCTCATTCTCCACTACCAAGTACAAGATTGTCTCACCAAGCACAAGAAAACAGTGTGCAGGTATTTTTTAACCCAATGAAACAAAGGCAGCTGTAGCTTTGCAGTGAACATTGTGTTTTCTCTTAAGTGAGAGACTGACTTTTCCTTCATTCTTGTGGCTGAACTTCTTATTAATTCCTCTATATTTTCATGAAACTTTTTTGGCTTTACTGGCATCAATAGTGTTCACTCTGATCTTTTTTATCTTAGATAAGTGTTGTCTTGGAAAAAGTTACACTGCAATTTCTTAAGTACAATTGTTTGGAATAATGCTTGTAGCTGGGAGAAGTGTTATTTCTTTATTGCGTGTGTAATGTAGTTACATAAACATAACAGGTAACTAGGTTAAAAGTCACAAGTAGAAGTAAAGTATTTCTAAATGTGTTCAGCCTGAGACATAGAGCAGTAGAAGAGAGATCATCATGCACAGGTTGAACAGAAAGATGGGCAGTTTTTCATTCTGTATAATAGAGAAATATATTTACTTCAAAGTTTAATATGAATGTGATCTGATCATTTTCTCGTAAACTGCCAGCAGTTCAATTGGAATATCACAACTGGAATTTAAAAAATTCTGTTGTCTAAAAATTCTTGTCACTTGATATAAAGCTGAGTTCAGACTTCTGAATTTCTGTTTTATTATATTTAACCTTCTTTAGTTTTCCAAGGAAACAGATATAATATGCAGAAAAATCAGTGGAACTTACAAAGTCTATGAAGCATTTTGTTCAGGGTTTTTATTTATGTGCTCACAAAAAGAGCCTGTAATTCAATAAATGGCTGCCTGTGTACTAGTTTGTTTCTCTATTTGTACATTTTTCTTTCAAGAGTTTAATTTGTCTTCATTAACTGTAGTGAGCCATCTGGTGGCACATCAAAAACACCTACATGAGCTTAGGTGATAACTCCTGCCTTAGCTCTTCCATGCTGACTGCTTTGTTATCCAGGGGGAAGAAATACCATCCCCGGCTTTGTTTTGGTTCTTCAGCTGTTGTTATAAAAATCATGCAGTGATCTGATAACAGAAACATGGGGGAGTTCTTAGTAAACCTTCTCAGGGTACCTGTGAAATCCTGGTGTTCTCACTTCCTGTGCAGTGGGATTTCAAAATACATTCACATCATTTTCCAGTTCTAGATTTGTTGGTAAAATTACACATAAGCTTAATTAAGTGGAAAAGTGATGAATTAAAGTAAATGTTCTTTTCCTCCTTTGAAGGATTTTAAAATACCCAGTAATCCCACACTGAAGATTCCATTAGCAGCTGTATTTGATGACTTAGATATAGAAGTGGAAGAAGATGAATTGAAGACCAGAGGTAATAAAAGCAAAACCCTGTGCATTATTTTTCTGCTCCAACTCGGGTGTTTATTTTTAGTTTCACCTTTCTTGCAGCAATCTTTCTTACCTTCAGAGCAGAGGCTGTTGCCTGAGTTTGGATATTGCCAAAGCATGTTGCAGTAATGTTCAGTGCAGTTGGTATTGTAGCCATTCTGGTTCAAGTAGGCTTTTTTAAAATCTGTTCTACTGGTTTTGCCTCTTTGACCTAAAAGATTCCTGATTTAAATACTTTCCTGCATTTTGAATAATCCTTTTCTGAGCCTGTAGTATACTAGTGTGGGGCTTTGGTTATTTGTTTTCTCCTTGACATAATTGATTTCATGCACTGCCAAACTTTCTTATATCAAAGATTACCACCTTAATACTAAATCTAATGTAAAGATGAAATTTATAGTGATGAAATTCCAAACAGTGAAGTTTTAATCTTTCATTTCATAAGAGAACATAATAATTACTGTTTCTTTAAAGCCTCTAATTATTATTGCTCATTCTAATAACTATGTGTGTATTTGATGGTAAAGAAAATATTGCTAAATACAGTTTTTTCAGAAAAATATGACTAGCAGATTGTTGAGCTGTTATTTTTGAGATACCGTTGCATATGTCAAAGCAATTTTTTTTCATCAGTGATGAGAGAAAAGTTATTCTAATTTATGCATGTGCCGGTTTTGGCTGGGCAAGAGTTAGTTATCTTCAGAATAGCTGCTGTGGGGCTGTGTTTTTGGATTTGTGCTGAAAACAGGCTCATCATGTAGAGATGTTTCAGTTATTGCTCAGCAGGGCTTACACACAGTCAACCTTTTCTCTTTCCCACAACACCCACCAGGGTGTGGGTTGGGGGTGTACAAGAAGTTGGGAGGGGACACAACTGGGACAGCTGACCCAAGTGACCAGTGGGATAATCCATAACGTGGCATCCTGGGAGAGGAGGAAGGAAGATTGGGACTTTCAGACTTAGGGTGTTTGTCTTCCTGAGTGACGATTATTCATGATGGAGCCTTGCTTTCCTGGAGATGGCAGAACACCTCCCTGTCTGGGGGAAGTGGTGAATGAATGTCTTGTTTTGCTTTGCTTGTGCAAACAGCTTTTGCTTCACCTGTTAAATTGTCTTTATCTCAACCCATGAGTTTTCTCACTTTTACAATTCCCTGCCCGTCCCACCATTAGGGAGTGAGTGAGCAGCTCTGGGGCATTGAGTTGCTGGCTGGAGTTAAACCACAGCAATGGGTCTCATTTCTCCTTCACTCAGATTTCCCTCTCCTTAATCTGCTGGCATTGGTCAGAAAACCTGCCTTGTCCCTTCTGTTGTCTGGCACAGTCTTACAGGATGTGACACCACCCCACTAATATGCCATCTGCCCTTACATCATTACACCATGTGTTCTATTCCTCGTTAGTTTCGCCAACCAATGTGTCTATTTGTATATTTTTATCTTTTCTTATATTATTAATATTTTGGGGAATCTAGCATACCTTGCAATAATATACAATTAGAATTACATTAAAGTTCCCAGTAATGATGATGTGACTTTTAAGACACTTACTCAAACTGAAAGGAAGAAACTTCTTTAGCTTTGTTTTAACTTTGCTCCTAAAATTTCTTTTGAAATGCTTTTGATGAAGTAAACATTAGAATATACCTTCCCAAGAAAAGAAGTCTCTTTGAAAACTTTCCTTGCAATACTACAGGCTGAAAAAATGCAGTGAGAGTATCTTCCTGAAGTATGTGCTGCTTCTAAAAAATCTGATATAAAATCAAAATCCTCTACCTGTTCTTGCTTTCCAGTTTCAGTATAAGAATGATTGTTCTCTTTGTAGCAGAGTTTGAAATGCATGTTCAGATACAGGAAGCAGGACTGTATTTCCATTCAGACAGATAGAAGGACATTTTAAAACTTAATTTTGTAGTCCTGTCTATTAGAAATTGTAACTGAAGTAACCCAAGTGGTTTTCAGATGCAGAAAGATTTTATTAGTAACTTTTATTTTTCTGCCATAGACCAAAACTACCGGGAGAGTTCCTAGACTTCAAGAATTGCATAGTCATCAGTACTGATTGCTGAATGCTTGTCATGATTTTTAATTTTTTAGTCTTACTGATTCTTTGCTTAGAAATGTTACTGTTCCCTCATACAAAATCAATTTTATTTTGATATATTACTTCATTAATATAATGCTTTAGTAGCGATGAATAGCATAATTCATAATTATGGAAAGAATATATGTCAGTTGTAACTTTCATGTGTGTGTAAGAGGTATATGTCATTATCTGTAAAGAATGTAAACAGTGTGACTTAGAAAATAAACAATGTATGAAAGTCTAAATTGAGCAATGTGTTAATAAAAATAAAGCTATATCATTGGAATAGAAAAGGACTAATTGCAGGACTAGCCTGGGATAATCACATGCTTAGCAGGTTTTGAATATTGAGTGTTATCTGATTTAGTGTGAATTTGGGACAGAAGAGTGAAATCTTAGGGAAGCTTTTGGTAATGTGATTAGTTACAAATGCAGCATAGCAAGTTTACCTGAACAGGTAAGTCATTAAGCTGAAGTAAAACTTTGGTGTTGATAAACATATTTTAAATTAAAATCTGCAGGTGTCATAAACCATGAAAAGTTAGTAAGATGAAATACAGTCCACTTGTCTGAAGTGTTCTTTAGTCAGTTGAGATCAGAACACTTAATTACTACTTCTAGTTAGATTGGTATTAGTTTAGGAGTCCTATGTTTCTTTTAGTTGCAATTCTGCATTATAATTGGCATCCCAAGTGTTCCATGAGTATTTTGATTAGTATATATTTTCTAGGAATTATTGGATTAATAGATTTATATTTATTCTGTTTTCCAGGTCTAACAGGATTAAAAAATATTGGAAACACTTGTTACATGAATGCAGCTTTACAAGCTCTTTCCAACTGGTAAGGAAAATGACAGTTAATGCAATTTTATAATTGCTTATGCATGCATTTTTTCCAGATGGACTTAAGGGGTTTGGACAGATGCACTACCATGAAGGAACACAGATAGTTGTTGAATCTGTCTTGTATACTGCAAGCAATTTATTATGGTATATGGGCAACTCAGCTTTTTCTCTGTTTCATTCTAATGCCTCCTAAATAAGAATATATGCAGTTTTAGAGATTAGTAGAAAATCTGAAAAAACCTACATAAAAAGCAAAGGAAATGCATAAGAATAAACTCTTAATTTAAGAAAAGATATATTAGGATCAGAATTCAGTTGTTACTAACAATGTATCTGGAGCATTCTGTGCTAAGTCATGTTAGGAATGATGGAGTGCAAAATCCCATGTCATCCATGGGAATTCTAGACAGGTTCCTGAAGGAGAAATCTACATCAGTGGAAGAGACGGGGACAGTATCCCAGCTGGAAAGCTTCCTGCAGCAGGAGTGGCAGGGTGATGGCAGGTCCTGAGCAGGTGTCCCACGGGGTCACTGAGAGCCACAGGCCAAGGGCAGGCAGAGCTAAGGGCCTCGTTGAGGCTCTTTGATGATGCAGAGGAGAGCTGAGGCAGAGCTCTCTAGAAGATAACGAAGTGAAAAGGCACCACGAGGAAAATACTTTGTTGAGAAATGCCAAATTTTGGAAGTATGCTGGGATGTTACCTTTCTTGGAGAGAAATGGGTCCAACATATATGAGGGTTGTGACTTCAGAAAGGAGGTTGAAAGGAGAGGAGAGAGTATGTGAGTTGGCAACACTGCATGAAGTAAACACTTAAGCATAAATTATTTGCCTACACACATCTTGCGGCACTGTTGGATTCTAGAGAAAAGATTTGTTTGGGATGGTGTTTATGGACTAGGCTTGTAGTGAGTGTTGCTGGAGTGGTATGTGTGCACTTCTGTGACAGCTTTTAGGAATTGCCTTGAATTTGAATCCCATTAGACAGTTCTGGTGCTTTGACAAATGTCAGAGCACAGTTGAGGAGCAGCGTGGCTGGACTGCTGAAGTTGTCCACCAGGAAATGTTTGGTTGCAGTGTTTAAGAACGTAGGAAGTGGAATTGTTCAGTTATAGAATAGCATTACTCTTATGACATAATCCTGGATGAAATGCAGATTTCCTCTTGTATTTTAACAACCTGAAAAAATTACTGTTTTCTTCTTTTTTTTCAGCCCACCTTTGACGCACTTTTTTCTTGACTGCGGGGGCTTAGCCCGAACAGATAAGAAACCTGCAATTTGTAAAAGTTACCTCAAGCTGATGACAGAACTGTGGCACAAAAGCAGGTATTAAATCATTTTGGTGATGAAATGATAATAAATAGATTCCAGAGTAATGTGGGATGCATTAATCTGTCCTAGGTTTCTAATTTTTATTTCATGTTTTCACAAAATTCCTCTAAAAAAAAAATTAGGAAGGAAAGACTTACTTGCAGGAGTCAAGCACTCCTTATAACCTGTTCTTTTTCATACATACCAAAGGTAGGACAAGAAATAGATTACATTACAAGCATTAAGCTCTTAAAAATGCTTATATTTGCCAGAAATAAATTAAAATTTTTAGCTGTTTTATCCTCTCTTGTGTCCTTCGTTCTGTATCAATGTTTTATCAGTTTCTCTTATTTCCTTATATGGAATTTGTGTAATATCTAGCCAAGAAAATTCTTCAAAATATAAAAACAAAGGTAAAGAAACAGTAATTGTGCACAGAGCCAAGAGTATGATCTGTCATCTGACTGCCTGACGAGAAATGTGCCATAAAAGGCATGATACAGACACTGTTTCAGTTGGGTAACAGGTTTTTAAAAATTGTGTAGTTAATAATTCAATGCCAGTATTATGTTTTGTTAATATTATTTGTGTTCAGTTGCAGGTAACAGTATGATCCCAGTAAAGATAAAAAAATCCATTTAAATTCTTTATTTTTCAGTGTTTATATATTTAAAACTTTTTTTTAGGCCTGGATCTGTTGTTCCTACTGGTTTATTTCAAGGAATTAAAACTGTTAATCCAATGTTTCGAGGCTACTCTCAACAGGTAAAACTTTCTGATGTCTTTTAAATCTGCCTAAGCCATAAAATTATCTCTTAATCAGAAATCTAATGCTTAAGATACCTTACTTCCTATATTTGTTTAAAACAAATGCAACATGAACTTTAGTTAATATGACTTGAATGTAGATCATCTGAAATGGAATAATCAGTAGTAAAGTCATTTTTTATATTATATCAAATTCTCAAAAGGCCTTCAATGTAGAATAACTCCTTTTCTTTCAGGGAAATTCAGGTAATAATATCTGAACTTCTCCTTTGTGGGAAATAATGCTGCTAATGTTTGAGCAGTCCCAGAAAATAAAGATGTTAAAAAATAAAAAATAATACAACAGATTTTTAATATATGTCTATCAATGATGTTTTAAAAAAAATACACAGTATGCAGTTTCCATTTAGTGTCTTGGAAAAAAGCCCCCCACCATTTGTGTGTTATGGGAGCCACAGGTTGGTGGCTTGATTATATAGCAAAGGCATTCTTCAGTTGCTGCTTCATACAATATCTTGGTGCATTCATACAGTGTGGAGTGCTTCATTAAAAGCTTTAGGACTAAGTGAAAAATTTAAATCTTGTAATTAGAAAAGCTTACTAGTGTCTTCTGGGAATCTGTATTTATTAATAGGAATTTTGCTGGTTCCATTATATTTCGTATTTGTGGAGTGAAGGATTAGGACACATGTTGTAATGTTCAATTGCTGCATGTAGCTGTAAAGTCAGTGTTCAAATACTAAGCTTAATGTTCTGTAATCTGCTCATGAATTTCTGAAGTGCCACCTAGATTTCTGAAAAAGCAGAAATTCAGCCTTGATAACCAAAAATTAACTGTATGGAAACTTAATTCTTGCAGCTTTGAACGCTGATGAAAACATCTTTCTCCATGCAGAGCAACCCTTAATGAGAACCTTTTTAGGTTAGGCCTGGATCATAGTTCAGTTGTATGTTCAGCAGGTTTCATGGCAACAATTAAAACACAGCAGGGCTTTTGTAGTCAGCACTCTCCTAGGGCAAGTTGTGCAGCCATGTCCAATCTTCAGGGAGAAAATTACATTGATCAATGAAGAATGTTTATCTCTTAATCGGTGTCTAGATGTTTTTGTTAATTTTGTTTTTTTGTGAAAGGATTGCCAGCAAGTAGGCACACTGGGATTTTTTCATTACCCAAATCCAAACTCAGTTCTAGAAGTTGCAATTTTCAAGAAAAGAAATGTTTTGTAGTCAGCAGTTTTGAGCTTAATAAGTAATTGCTGTGATAGATGGGAACATTGAGCAGCAAAAATTACTATTATGAACAACCATAATACAAAAAGGAAAACAGAAGAAAATAAAAACAGTAGTAGTTGCCAACAAGAGGCTTTTGTTTTCTCGAATACCTGCTTTATTGGATACTTCCTGTTGCCAAGGACCAGGCAGCTGCACAGATTGATGAAATTTGGTGGCTTTTAGGATGTTTCCAAACACAAATTAGACTTGTAGTATTACAGCTCTTTGTGGGAACACATTTGGGAAATCTTGTTGAGGCTTTAGAAGAATTGCAGTATTGTTGGCAGTGTGATGCATTGGAAAGACAGGCTAAGTAACATCACAGTAATTTTACTTCATACCCAGTGAAAGAAAGCAAGGCTCTGGTTGATTTTAATGGAGCATTTTATCTCTAAAATGCTCCACTGCAAGCAGAGCTTGGGTCTGACCATGTTGCTGGTACTTCTTTGAGTTACGTTTATCGTTCCAGTAAGCTGTGGCAGCATTTTTGCTGGTATTGTTAAAGTAATTTATTTTGGTAATTGGAGTGTTTTGGAGGAAACTTGTATGATAAGATTACTTGTGACATGCAAGAAATGTATGCAGGAAACATACATGGTCTGGAAATGAAAGTGATTTTGAACAGTAGACCTGGGACAGAGGAACTTTCTCTATTCTTCGTTAACAGCCAGCTTTCATTTTAGTTATCTGTATCTTTTCTGATGTGAATATATTCCAGAGAAAATAGAGTAATATGGTAAAACTTGTTTAAAATTCTAGGACGCACAAGAATTTTTGCGTTGTCTCATGGATCTGCTTCATGAGGAACTTAAAGAACCAGTTGTAGAACTGGAAGATGCCCAGCCTATGAGTGTTGAAGAGAGTATGGAAGAAGATAAGAGCCAGTCAGACTTAAACTTTCAGCCCTGTGAATCCTGTGGTAACTGTGATAAAACAGAAAATGACACAATTTTCAAACCTGTCTTAGAGGATCCTGCAGAAACAACCATGTTAATTCAGGATGATGATAACAATTCAGTCACTTCCAAAGACTGGCAGAAAGAAAAAATATCAAGCAACAAACTTAAACGAGCAAATTCTATGGAAGACTTGGAAAAAGACACAAACACTGCTTCAGACACCACTGAATTTTTAAATAACCAAGGAACCGTCAAAGTACAGATACACAGCAGATTCTCAGGTAATACATTGTTGAAGTGCAATTAAAATAGCCAACATCTTAGCCAGAATATCTGTGGGAGTAGAGGTGAGTTGTAGAATATAGTAGAGGTTTAGCTCAAGTAGGGTAGGTGGTTTTACTTGTAAACCATGTCCATACTTAGTTAATTTTTTCAGTTTAGGTCTTCTGAATTTGATTTTAATTCCCTTGGCAAGCTAACTCTTTGTAAGGTTTCAGATAACCAGAAGAGTGGGGTTGTTTGTTTTGTTCTTAACTTCAAAGGAGCTGAAGTGGTGCTACATACCTAAATGTCCAGTGGCCTGACAGTGTGGTTAACTAAGTTACGTGACCACTCTGTCTGTTCATTCTGCAGTAATTTTTTTCACAGAATTTATGCAACTCTGAATTGCAGAATACATCAATGACGTTCACATGAATGACGTATCTGCAGCCCAAACACCATCCTCAGTTGAAGGGATGAACACGCGCTTATCAAACAGCCCTCCAAAATCATTCCCATCGTGCTCTTCACTGGCACAAGTCCACAAAAAAGGTACAGTCTCTTAATTTTCTCCTTCCTGGTACTGAATTACTCTGTATTATAGTTTTTATTGTGTTTCTTATGTCTTGTAACAATGCAGGGTTGTTCCTAAGAGGGTTTGAGCCCTTTTTCTGGTGGGGAGAAGGGAGTGTTATGTAAGCTGGGCATGCAAGATTATTCCCTATATTTCTATAATCTTCTGATTCTTTTGAAGCATGAATAGTATTTGCCTCTATTTTAGGAAAGCAGAATATTATTTTTAGACAATTTTCTCAATTGCACCAGTTTATAGAGAAGAGAAAGGTGTGAGAAGCTAGGACTCCCAAAGGTAATGCTCTCCAGACAATTATTGGTTCAGAGAAGCTCATTGGTTCTTCAGCAGAAGTTCAGTAAATCACAGTTTTAGTCAATTAAGGTTTAAGGAGCAAAGTGTAATTGTACTGTAGATAAACCTATAAATGCTGGCTGCCTCATGGTTGTTAATGTCCCTGCAGTGCTGAGTATTTCTTTTGGCACTGCAGCAGGATGCACTTATGAGCGTCTGGAATATTTAGACTTTTACTGCCTGTCAATTTAAGACAGTGCTGCTTTAGGGCATGAGAAACAATATATAATTTTATTTTCCCTGATTTGTCTAACAGTAGATTACTTTAGGCAAAGCTTGTCTTTCAGAGCATGCTTTTAAGGCATTGCACCAAACCCAAACCAAAAACAAATACAACTTTAATATTGTGATCCTGCTTCATTCAATAGCCTGTGCAGATATGTTCTGAGCATTGATGTTATCTTTTTAATGCTTTAGCATTGGCATTGCATGACAGTGATTTAATGGACTTAAATCATTGACTGCCTTGCTTTGTTTGTTCAGCAGCTTTGACGCTGCATCTGTGCTACTGTCTCCAGTTTTGGCTTCGCCATTACAGGAGGGTTTTAGACAATCTGAAGTGAGTCTGTCAGAAGAGATGCTCGATCACTTCTGCTTGCCCAGGAGAGGTTGAGAGACCTGGGTTTTTTTTAAAAAGCGGCTGTTGGGCTGGACTCCGGTTGTACCTGTAGTCTGCTTCAATCCTCTGTCATCAGTGTTGTGATACAGTAACCTTGTGATGCTGCTCTTCAGCCCAGCATGGTTGAAACTTCCCAAGAAGATCCAATCAAATTAAGTGTCAAATAAAATGTTCCTTTTTATACCTTGGGGGATTCCTGCCAAGATAAATCCATCATGTAGCAATAGGCTGTAGACTTCAAGACTGGCAGTTGGAGTTTTACTTACAGAGGCAAATGTTTCTGATGGTTTTCCCCAGCTGCTTAAGGAACCCACATGAATTGCCCATAATGGCAGTAATGTGATCTTGTAATTCCTAGGAAATATTTAGTAAATAGAAAACAGGGCTTGGCTCATAATTTAACTCTGAACATGAGACTTCTAATTATATTACACAAAGCTGAAGTGTAATCAGAATCCACTGTACTTTGCCTTACTGCAGCATTTTACTTGTGTCATGTTACAGTTTCAACGGTATCGTCACCAAAAAGGAAGAAGCGCAAGAAGTACAGGAGTGTTATCTCTGATATATTTGATGGGACTATAATAAGTTCAGTCCAGTGCTTGACCTGTGATCGGGTAAGAAGAGAGGGTTCTGTCTTTTAATATGTTCTCTAACTGCATTATGAATACAGTCATTCTCTGGTAACTTTATATTCTTTTGTGCCAGATTTCCTCAGAAGGTTGAGGTGTTTCATACTCGTTCTCTCAAATTGTAATAGTGGCTACTACCAGCACTTTGTGTTTAGAATAGCTTGTATTCATTGAGCTGAATATTTACTCAGAGCTGAAAAAAAACATTTGGAGAACTGGTTTACAGGATGAAAAAAGAAGCTTGCTCTTCAAATTCATTTAGGTCTCATTAGTTTTTAATAATGCTCTGAATATCCTCATGCATACATGCTACTGTTCTAAGTTCTCAGGTACCTAATGTTTCAAAGAAAAGGCAGTGATCTAACATAGTGCTGTAACTGTCTTATCAGATAGATTGAGACTAACAAAATAAGGTCATTCAAAGAATCCAAGTAAAGACACTAACTTTTGCAATTATATGAATCATTAGCTGCTTTCTGAAATTGTGAACAAGTTCAAAAAACAAGCAAAAATTTCTAAAATGTGTTTGATGTTTGACTCTGTGACTGTGTGAGGAAGAAAATGCACAGATGGGTCTCCCTTGCAGCGAGTCCAGTTACATCAGGTCAATATAATGTCAGAGTAAAATACCGTGGAAACAATGGACTGAAGCTTTCTGAAACTATTTTGTGTAACACAGCCTGAGGCAAAAATCATAGTGCTTTGTATGACTGATATGAAGAAAAATAATAATGACCTAAAAAATGTTTCAGTAATAACTATGTGCAAGTTCATTCTAAAATGTTATTTTTCGGTTCCTCTTTTTTAGAAAATGAATTCTTGTTAATGTACTTTTTTATAATTAATTTCCTACCTAGTGGAATTTTCAGTTATGCAGTGACTTGGTAGTTACTAGTGAACTGTACATAATTCAGTTTTATTAACCATTTCTCTTCAAGTTTAACTCCACTGTGTTTCATTTATTTTCTTCCTTAGCTGTCTGTAACCCTGGAGACCTTTCAGGATCTGTCCTTGCCTATTCCAGGTAAGGAAGATCTTGCTAAACTCCATTCTGCAAGTCATCAGACATCCCTAGTCAAGGCAGGGTCATGTGGAGAAGCATATGCCCCCCAGGGATGGATAGCCTTTTTTATGGAATACTTCAAAAGGTAAATAATATTTACCTTGTTTGATTCAATTATCTATTTTGAAATTCTAGTTTCTGCTCTTCTGGCAGAACATTTGTTGGTTTTCTTTCTTTTCTGTCAATGATGTTTCAGGTTTGTTGTCTCATGTGTTCCTAGCTGGTTTTGGGGTCCAGTTGTAACGTTACAAGATTGTCTTGCTGCCTTTTTCGCCAGAGATGAGCTCAAGGGTAAGAGGTTAATTACCTGAACATGTTTCTTTTCTGTTTTTTCCCTCCTGTCACAATGAGATGATTAATATCTTCTTAGCTTAATGCAGTTAAGCAGAGGCCACCTGTTAAGGTGTAATACAGTCAGTCCTTGTTTATTTGGGACCATTCATTTCAGAAAGGTAAGCTTCTCATTCAGCTGAGTATTTGAGATAAATGCCTATGAAAGCTGCTTTAGAAATGTCAAGTCAATCTGAATTTGGTTTAGTGAAATTGTATCAACTGAAGGGTCATAAAAATTTCAAACTCACTATATTAATATTCATTCTCATAACCTAAATTTGGACATAGTAAATTATTTCCCTTTTAAATTATATAGCATCGTCTCTTCAGATTGTACTGTACTGCTTCATAGTTGAAGCCATAAAGCCTAAGAACCTCTCCTGTAGTTGCTGTGTCAACACTATTATGACTGTTAAACATTGAATGCAACCTAAAGATAAATTCCCTTGACAGTTTTTTCTATCAAATGTACACACACTTAAAGGATAACTGTTTGAATTTAGAGAATGATGGCTGGTTTTCTTCTCCCTGATATTTGCAGGTGATAACATGTACAGCTGTGGAAGGTGTAAAAAGTAAGCTGGCTTTTACTTTTGTTTTACTTTGTCTTAATTTGAAGTTCTACTGTTTCTGTTAGTCAAGAGACATTTACGTCTGTTGGGTATGTCCCCATACTGTTCATCTTTTGATACGACCGTGTGTACTGACTGTCAGAAATTCAGTATTCCCAAGGAATGCTTCCCAAGGAAGCACCAACTTACCCTACCACATGTACTTAATTCTTTCTCATGCCCTTCCAATTTAGATGTAAATTGGTTTTGTTTGACAAAATAAAAGCCTTTAGCCCTCTCTAATACTAGCAGCTTTCCCCTGATATGCAGTAGCTCACTAAGATGTGTTAAATAACTAATATATGGCTTTAAATACTGAAGAACCAAGAAGCAGAAGTGGTCTGAAGACTGCTTGAAGCCCTTTATGGTACAGGAGCATTATTCCTTCTTGTATGTGTAGATAATTTCTTAGAAGTAAACTTAGTTCATTTTTTTTCTTTTGCTGGATAATCAGCTTTCATGAAGCCTCAAGTTGTTTCCTCTATTTTAAGAGAAACTGTTAGCTAGTTGGGACTTGATTGTACTTGATGTTTTGAATTTTTCAGCAGTACAGATTGTCTTGTCTTACGAACCATCATTGTTTTAATCATTTTGGCTACTCCATGTCTAGTCTACATTCCAGAAATATTTTGGGTTTACTAATGCAATTTTCAGCTTAGGCTTTTGCTGATCTAGTGCAATAAAGTAAAACCTTTTCAGAATTAATTATTGGTTGTTTTGGTTTGGTTTTTCCTTTGCTTAGGTTAAGAAATGGAGTGAAATTCTGCAAAGTGCAAAAATTTCCTGAGGTACTGTTACAATATGCACTTTAAAGCACTTTTTCTGCATGATTAGGAATGTGGTAAATGAGTTGCACGGAGTAAATTATGTTTATAATGCTGTGTGATGGAAGTCTGTCTTCATATTGGCATTTATTTAAGAATGTGAGCAATGTGGTTGTTCACCCTGTAAGAAAATAAATCTTGTACATGACAAGTACAGGAATGGTATTTCCCTGTGTTATTACTGTTGGTCTGCAGGCAGTAACAATATTTCTATTTTGTGTTAATATATATACTACTGTTTATACTGTAGGTCACAGAATTAAACACCACAGCCAGACTGGAACACTTTTCTGTAATAACATTTGTAACTTTACATTTAGAAAGTAAACCTGTCTTACACTTCAAAGCATGAGTTGATGTCTGCAATAATCAGGAGGAATTCGTGTCCCTCATTACAAGGTTGTGTAATATGTGCATTGAGAACGGTAGATTTTTCAGTGCTGCATCAATGTTAGTAGCCACAGCTGATTAAATCATAGAGCTTGTGAATATGCTTGATGTCATAGGGAAAACTATTCTTTTTGGATTATAGAAGGAAAAGATGGTGTGCACAGTTTAGGTATTGATTATCAAATAGCATGTATAGTTCTTGACTGAATCTGTCAATCCGTCTCACAGATTCTGTGCATTCATCTCAAAAGATTTAGACATGAACTCATGTTTTCCACAAAAATTGGGACCCATGTGTCCTTTCCCTTGGAAGGCCTTGACCTTCAGCCTTTCCTTGCAAAGGACAGTCCAGCTCAAATCGTGACTTATGATCTCCTATCTGTCATCTGCCACCACGGAACTGCCAGCAGTGAGTATGAGCTTGATTGTTTTATCTTTGCAGTTGGTACCTCAGCACTCTTCTCCAAGGATGATAACTATATACTGAAGGGTAAATAGATAAACAGTGGTAATTAGAACGTGTAAGATGAATGCTGTGATTTTTACCTTGATTTGGAAGATTTAAGGCTTGCTCTGAAAGAGTTGGCACATCTTTGAAATTAAATGGCATGCCTAAATGAAATTGAAGGTGGAAAAAAATTTAACAGGTCCAGGAATATTAAGTAAGAAAACTATTGAACAACATATATGTACAAATAATGTTGCCAGCAGATGACCAGTTGATCAGCTGCTCTACATAACTGCTGTTCATGTCAAAGCTTTAATATTTGCAAACTGTTTACAAAGCACTACAAAGATACCAGTAATTTAAAAAAATATGTTCTTTTGGATGATCGCTGCCATTTAACCCCAAAACAGGTGGTAACTGCTTTTTGTGGGTAGTGATGAGTAGCTGAATAAACATCTTATTGCTATATGTTGAGGTAATTTCTGCCTAGATGATTTCAGTATTTATAAGATTTGGAAAATAGGAGAAAGAAAACATTTAAGCCATAAATTATGTAGATTGTTTTGGAAGTTACCCCTCCTACTTCTCAGACCTAAAGTATCCATTGTTTGAATTTTTTTCCCTTTATTTTTGTTTTACTGGATAGTTTTTCAACTTCCATTTAGTCCTTGAAAGTCATGCTTCACATAATCAGTTTAGCAGATATTTGATTATTTACTTATTAGCAGTTAAATATGTATTTAAAAATAGTAATATTTTAAAATATATTGTGAATAGTCTTTGAAACACATTTAGTTATGGTTTTGATATCATGTAGCTGTTCCATATCTGTGCTACTTTCTATTATAAAGCATACAAAGATTTGAAAAGAGTTTGTTGTGGGAACTGACGAGGGTTCAGACAACCTTTCTCTGAATGTTGTGGTTCAGGAGTGTATTAAACAGCATGCTGCTTGAAGAGTGCAGGAATGTGCTGAAAGTAGTGTTCAACTCACCACTAGCTAACAGAAATTTTTTAAAAAGCCGATGTTGAGTTTGACAGGAGTTAATTTCAAAGTCATATCTGCTAACGATTCTGTTTCTCCCATTTAAGGCTTGGTTTTTTTTTATTACTTAGTTCCTTTTTATGTGTTACAGAGTAAAATGGCAGCTCTAGACAGTCTTTGATAACTCTTGCTTCCTGCACCCTAGGTGGACATTATATAGCTTATTGTCGCAACAATTTAAATAACTTGTGGTATGAATTTGATGACCAGAGTGTCACAGAAGTATCAGAATCCACAGTGCAAAATGCAGAAGCTTATGTTCTCTTCTACAGGTAAGAAACACAGCAAAAGTGCAATCATACCCCTTTGAGTCATGGATGTAAATAACTTTTTAAGCCACTGGGCAGCTTTCAGAATTAGTTGCCCCATGAGAATTATAATGGAAGAATTTGACCAATGAGAAAAGCCTGTGCTGGAGAAAAACTTAATCCTTTAGTTATGTCCTTAACACTTGCTCTGTCAGAGCTGAAGTGTTTATGTTAAAATGAAAATGAAATCTGCATAGTAAGAGAACTTTAAGCATCAATTAAGTACTAGCCACCTTATTTTCAGTTGGAGGAAGGAAATTCTGTGCACAGGGAGGTTTTGCACACAAAGTTTTTAACTGTGAGAGCTATAACTGGAATTGTCAAAAGTCTTTATCAGATGGATGGGATGTAGGATAACAGAGGTTTTACTATGTTGTAATTTAATCCATTGTATTATACATTTTACTATACATTCCATGTAATGCTATTTATAGGCTATTCTCTTCCTGAGAATTTAAATGACATGTGAGAAGTCATGTTATTATCATCTTCAGTCTAGGCAACTTCTGTGCTTGAGATAATACAAGCAAGTCAGTGTTCTGATTTTAAATTTCTGGTACCAAGATCAAATTTCCACTAAAAGTTGGCTGCAAAATACATTGTGTCAGAGTTGCATAAAAACCAAAATGTGTTCTGAGAATGTTTGAACTTTCATTAGAAGCATTCCCACCTGCCACTGTTCAAGAGGAGCCCATGAGTCTCACTTAGTAGGCCTTTTAAAAGGAGTTTGGAAGTCATGCAGTATTGCCAAGAAAACCCACAATCAAAGATTTAGTATTCTATCATACTCAAATAAATACGAAAAGAATAGCATTAATAAATTTATGGCTTTAAAAAATATATCCACAAAAGACTACTACTGGCTTGGAGAAGAGAGATTCTATTTCATCAGTAAATGAGAGAGCAGAGTTACTTCCAGTTTACAGTGAGAAAAGTAGGAGGATACAGTAGGGGAATTACCTGATGTGCTTACTGTGTAACCCTACTGGTGAAGCTAAGGAAGGAACACCTGGCCAGGAGTGCAGCTTGCAAAGCTTTGTCTGAAACGCTGCAGAGAGGAACTGAGCAGATGGGCTCAGCCCTTGGGTGCTGCACCACCTCTGCAGCACAATTGGCTTCTGTCTTGCAGCCCAACTGTTTGCTTTCTTAGGCTGTGTAAACTGGGAAGTACAGACAAGGCCCAGGTAATTTACTTACTTACTGGCAGAGTTTTCTTTTCACAAGGTAAGTTATCTGCACTGTACACAAGGCTCTGTATTTGTTTACTGATTTCTGTTTCTGTAATAGAAAGAGCAGTGAAGAAGCACAGAGAGAGAGACGGAGGATATCAGGGCTGCTGAATATGATGGAACCAAGTCTTCTGCAGTTCTATGTTTCCAGGCAGTGGTTGAATAAATTCAAGACTTTTGCAGAGCCAGGACCAATTTCAAATAATGACTTTCTCTGTATGCATGGAGGTGAGACTGTAACTGTGAATCATTTAAGAATAATTTGTCAACTTCTAGCTATAACAGTGGTGTATACTTGTTTTAATTAAAGGAATTTGACTATCCTAAGTTCATATTATAAGTTCTTTGGTAAATTTTAACTACTAAATAAATTCTTTCTTATTTTACTATCTGACTAATTATAAATCATACTGTGTGAAGTTGTCTTATTTTTTTTCTCTGCACATTTGATTTTGTTTATAAACGTTCTTGATTCTTAAAGAGGAACAATTCCTCTTATCTGCTTGCTTCTTAAACATGTATATTCACATTTTAAAAAATTCTGTCACTGTATCATCCTTAATACTTTCATCTGCAAATTGAAACTGTTTTCTCATCTTGGGGCTATAAGCAGTGAGAAGGTTTGAAACCTGCTTTGGAAGAAATTGATCTGATGCAGACTATCCAATGCATAGCAGTGTGAAAGTCAAGTAGTAAATCTGTATTTTGTATAGGAGCATAAAAATTTTACCTTGTGCTCTATGCTAAAAAAAAAAGAGAACATTGCAGTAAGCAAAACACATTTGGGGAAATACCCATGTTTGAGTGCTAACAATCCAAGAAGTCATTACTATGTAGTACCTATTTTCTAATAAAAATAAAATTGCAATAGATTGGAAGATGGAGGTGCTGCCCCTGTTGCTTAACCAAAATTTTAACACAGGATGATTGTGTCCCTGTAGCCATCTACAGGGTACCTGTGAGGCCTTTGGCTTTCCCTCTGCAGGGCTGCAGCAGATGACTCTTGATATACAAGTGCCCAAGTACTTGATTTTCTGTTCCCAAGAATTCCTGCATAGTCCACTGTTGTTTACCATGTGCTTCAACTCAACACTGCTAATTCTGCAAGCCCCTCCGTTTCTGCCTTCCTCAAAATTTTTCTGCTCTCAAGTATTCATGCTGTTTGAAATAATTCCAAAATGTCTGCAGCAAATAAGTGAATTTTGAATAGACAGTTTGTTAGTGTTTACATTCATAATCAAGATATTTAATCATCCTGACATTTTAACTGTATATCTTAAGAAGCTTTTTGAACTCATTATGTAAAATGGATTCTAGCCCTTTAATTTTAGCCATTCACATAGTTAGTTTGCTTCTGCTTTTTATAAGCTTTTCAGCCTCATAAAAGACTAAAATCAGTGGTGTCTCTAAATACAGTGAAAGATTATGCCTAGGTAAAACACATTTCATGTAGTTTCTCTGAATTCTTTGAAAGGTTCTATTTTTTATTTATTTATGGACTTCTAACATAGTCTTCTCCCCTCACTAAAATCCACAAGTGTTTTTTTCATTGTTTGGGGGTTTTGTTTTTTTCCTTCTGCAGGTGTTCCTCCACACAAAGCTAACTTCATAGAGGACCTCGTTGTAATGCTACCTCAAAATATATGGGACAATCTGTATAGCAGGTAAGTTTGGAACTGTATTTGGAAAAAACCCAGTGATACAGTTTGTGAGCCAAGCAGCAGCATCAGACTTTAGAATTAGTGGCTCAGGAAAAAGACAGCCCTCTGGGCACCCAGCTGAGGGAAGGGGCTGCAAACAGCCAATTTATATAATTTCCTTTTGCAAAGTAAAAGACTGCATAGGGGTAGCATGTTATTGGGGTAGTACTTCAATATTAAAGGAATAAACATATATGGTATGTATGAAATAACACAAAGTAGGTCAGCAAAAGTACGCTTTGCAGAGGTTTTTTGAAAGAGCTCTCTGTATCAGCTTCCTGTTCTCTTGTTGGCTGGAGACAGCTTTTCTTTTATGTTGGCTTTGAATCCATAGCCTCAGCTGCCAGTACTGCTTCAAAATAACTTATATCTGAGTGTTCTGTGTTACTGCCCCACACTTTAATGTCAGTCAGGTTTGAGTGCTTGCTTACAAAGCAGGAATTCGTACAAGCTATGCTTTATTCTAAAGTAACAAAAAGCTGCAGAAGAGCTTTGCTGATGGCTTTCAACACTCTGTATTGCACTTGCATTTAATATTTTTAGCTGTTAATTTCCTGCCACCTGAACAATACATCTAAGGGTTTGGGGAGTTTTTAGTTGGTGTTTTAAAGTTTTGGTGCACACAAGTAAAAATTAAAAACAATGGTATTTGCGGTTTATTTCCCTTTTCCTATATGTACTGGATTGTTCTTCCATTATCCATTTTCTATATGCAAAAATAACCTTCTCAGGAGCAGTGCCCCTGCAGACTTCCATGGATATAATTTTACACAAGAAAAACCTGAGGGAAGGGTCAAGAATAACCTATTGAGAACAAAATAATAGAGGCTGGGGTCTGGGAGGTAGCAAATCTACTGAAGAGTCTGCAGTGGGATGGAGGAACATGTTTAAGACAGAGCTGGCTGGAATTTCCAAATGCGGTTTCTTAAAGGCCTTTGGTAAAATCACACCTGGTGTATATAGAACAATACTTGCTCACTGACATGTTCTCACCATAGTAACTCCTTCTGAAGTCTGTGATGCAGCTGAGTTTGAGATGGTTTCTACTGGCATGAGGCAGTCAGGACTTGCAAGATGGTCTTAGGATGGAGAACAGAATATTACTAGGAAAATAAGCTATGGCTTTTTGGGGTCACTGTGACAGGCATGTGTCAGCCTTCTGTTCATACTGACATTTGCCAAGTCTGCAGGTGCACGATCTTTTTACATGATGTTTTCCACAAGGCTCATTGTTTGGGGTTTTTTACTTTTACTGCAGATACGGAGGAGGACCAGCTGTTAACCATCTGTATGTTTGTCACACCTGCCAAATAGAGGCTGAAAGAATTGAAAAAAGAAGGAAAAATGAATTGGAAATGTTTATACGGGTAAAAAAGTAACCACTTATCCATTCTGCTACTGGCCAACACCTGACATTCATGACTGGACCCAAAGGATTAGTAGAATTGCACAAGAGATTCCCGTAACAAATGGACTTTATTAAATATCTCTATACCTATACACCACCTCATCTCTCCTAATGGCAGCAATGATGTTCTTGTGAAATCCCAGATAACTGCTTACGTGAAAATGTACTTAGAGAAAATTTTTAATATGTTTCTTAAATTGCTTTTTTATAGTATGGAAACAGCCATGTGAGCAGTTGTTCTTTATACACTGCCAGTGGTCTGTTCTGTTCAGTCTGATAAATTTTTTGGAGTGCAATAATACTGTGCCAAGAAAAAATTAATTATGATCATTAGTTCTAATTTTTTTAAAAAAGGCATTAGAAACATAAACAAAGTAAGTAATTCACTGTGAAGTAAATATGTTAGTATTGTAATGGATCTGTAAAATTAATATCAAGGAGCTACTGTATTTTCCCTGGTTAGAGGATTATGTGCTTAAGTCTGAATGGTGAAATAAGTAGTGGTAATGATTTTGATGTTCTTAAACCAAAAATGTGTTTTGAAGCTTTCAGTGAAAATAAGTGCAAAAACATTGGAGTTCCATTTCTGCTATCTCAGCTCATGAAAGGAAGAAAAATAGAATTGACTCTTTTTTTCCTGTTTGTCCTTTAATCACGCTTCAGAGATTGTCTGCTTTTCTAAAATTTTTAGGAGTTTTCATTACTCTGGATTACCATGGGATAGAAATTATTATTAATGACATTGAGTCAACCCCATTTGCTTTAGCAGTCAGTATCTTCCCAGTAAAAGCAGTGATTATTTGTGCACTGTTGTGCAAGTATTGTTACTGGTTAGTACACTGAAAATTCTATTGTTCTCTATAAAGATGGCTTTAGGGAATGATTGCAACACTTAGTCTATATGAAACCTTAAGAAGTTGTGTTGATGCTTTAGGTTTATGACTTCAAAGGGGAAATGTAGCTGTGTTATTACAGAGCTACAAAGATAATGGTTTAAAGGTTTAAGTGCCTTTTTGCTTGTTTCTTCATAATGTAAAAAGATCTGTAAGTCATGAAAAGTCCCAGTGTATTAGTTCACTGTGCCTTGCTTGAATTGTAATGCCATCTGCTCAACATACTTGAGGCAGAACAAACACAGATGAATATACAGTTTATTACACAAAGAACTTTCCATAAAATTATGGAAGAAATTTTTCAAAACACTTTTATTTTACAAAAATAAGATCTCTGCTTTTTTTGCTACTTGAAAGTTCAGCCTTCACAGTAATTATCTATTAGTGTTTGATGAGTAAGCACTTGTGCTTAAGAAAAACTTATTGCTGTTTTCAGGAAATAAAAGTAATTTCTCAACTTAATAGTAAAACAGCTTTTAATATGAAGGCTACCACTGCATCAGAATCTCATCTTGGGTGTTCACCAGGTGTTTACTGTTTTTATAGTCAGTGATTCTTTAAAATGTTCTGTTACAGTGTAATGGTATGGTGTTAGTACAGTTCAAAGAATTCAGTAGTTTAAAGAAATGAAAGTGAAAAAAACCAGATTTTTTTTTTCCTTGTAGCTTAATAGAGCATTCCAAGAAGAAGAATCTCCATCAACATTTTACTGCATCAGCATGCACTGGTTCAGAGAATGGGAAGGCTTTGTGAAGGGTAAAGACAGTGGTAAGTTGTGCCCCATTTCAAAATATAGGTAATCTTTTGTTGTATTGTTATTTGTTTCTGCTTTGGTAGAAAACCGTAGGAAGGACAGATAGCAAACGCAACGAAAGCTCTTAAACATCTAAGACACAGGTTTTATAGGTTACAAATACATCCAGGTTCCAGAACATGGTAAAATAATTTACAGCAATGGGATAATGGGATAGGGTTGGAAAGAATGTTGCTTGTTTGCAGGATGCTGATGTTAGAGGCAGCAGGAAAATTGGATCTAAGTACAAGGGGGAATGGATTTTGTTATGCAAACTGATAGATGATGCTGCAGCTTCTGGAGGAAAGGTGACCTTGTCAAATCTAAACTCAGATAGCTCAGCTGTACTGATGTCAGTTTAGCTGACTTCAGATGCCTCTAAAGTTTTTAAATGGAAACTGATAAGATGTTCTACAGTCTTGTCAGAGTCTGCTCTGGGACAGCTTTGGTAAGGGTAAGAATTAGGATTAATTTGTGTTTTATGTTGCTTGAAGACTTAACTGTAATCAGGAATGCTTTGGAAAACTTGCTCTTAATTAAAATGTGATTAGCTTTTAACAACTTAGAATGTACTGTTAAGCAGCAGAAGAACAAGCAGTAAACAAATGATCTGTTTTTCCTTCCCTTTGGAAATAGAACCTCCAACCTGCTGTTTGTTTTCAGCTCTCCCAATTTTAATAATTTTTCTGTTGCACTAGATCCTCCTGGCCCTATTGATAATGCTAAGATTGCAGTAACAAAATGTGGCAATGCTGTGCTAAAACAAGGTAAGTGTCCAATATTGCTGCAGCTTTATGCATTTGCTGGAAGTTTGGACAATCTATGATTTTCAAAAATTTATTTATTGTTACCATAAAATCAATGGCAGTTTATAATTAATCTGTGTCGTGCCCATTTTTGGGTGATCATTTTATTCTTAAAATTAAGAATTACTATATGCAATAGACTAATCCAAGAGAGTGCAGTTGAGAGTGTGGGAGGTGCAGAGTAACTTGAAAATAGTGAAAGTGTGCTTTGGCTTTGTATCATTTGGTTTGATGGGGGTTTTCTTAACGAAATTGGGAGACTGTTCTGTATCTGCATGTAGTTATTTGAGTCTTGAAACCTAATTTGAATAGAAAAACATCTCACAGAGAGGCAAAACCACTGTACATAAAATCTGTTGCTCATTTTTCTGCAAGTCATCTGATACTGCACGTTAGAGAAGTTTTTGCAGAGATACAGATTTCTTCATTATTCTTCAGAGCTAAATGCTCGATACCATTTATTTGGAATAGGTACAGAGGAAAACATTCTTAAATGACCTGCTTTAGGAAGTCTTTAGACTTTCTAGGAAGCTTTAAATTCATTGCAGCTCAGCCTAAAAGAAGAATCTGTATCAATAAGATTAACGTTTATTTAACTGGATTTTTTCCCAGTTTTGCTTAATGCCTCAGCATGCACTGGATGTACCAATAAACCTACCATAAACCTCACCAATTGTATAATGCCAAGAGTTTATTTTAAAAACAATGAGTTTTGGCACTCATGAATTTTTTAGTGCATTCTAATGATTTAATTAATTAAATGAATTTGAAATTTAATTAAAATTCAAGCAAATTAGCCAGTTGTTGGTTTACTTTCAGCTACATTGGTACACATTAGAGCTTGGGTAGAAATAAAGATGAATAGGATGTGGAAAATTTTTCTCATAAGTTGTAAGAGATGGGAATGCCACTAAATAGGGTCCAGTAGTACACATTTCTGTGATACTGTGCCTGAGTTCACTGTGCCTGTTCAGCTTAACCTGACTGGCTGCAGTCTGGCTGAGTGAGTGAAGATCTGCTTCTGTGCCTGCAGAGATGGAGTTGTTTCTTGAGAGCCTAAAGGTAAAAGAGTAGAAGTGAGGCATAACATCGTTAGTACTGGCATGGGATCTGCGTGATGGCTTCCAGAGGAAGCTTTGCGTAGGTGAGTTAGCGCAGCTAAACAAACATGCAGCTCTTTGTACCCTTCCCCTTCAGAAACTCTAAACAGATAAAGTACAACAGTGGGCACCACTGCAGCAGGTGATGAGGAGAGAGAAGTACAGGAGGTAGGAGGAGAAGTTTATAGTGCTGACTTCCTTTTTCAGAAGTATGAGGGTGCTGAAACAAGGCTTAACAAGACAAATTAATAATGGCTATCAGGGGAAACTTGCTATCAAGCAGGGTTTTGATATGCTAAAAGAAGAGGAGGCTTATTCTGGTACAACAGAAATGTGACCTCTCTGTGGGTTAATGTGAGGAAATCACTCAGTATCTGACAGATCCTTGTATTGAAACCTAGATCGGAGATGTGCTGATGCATCTTGTCTTTGCCACTGTAAAAAGTTGTGGACAATCAGAAATGCTTGTTGAATGCTGTTCTTGAGACAGGAGACACATCTCTAGCCAGAGCAATGGAATCACAAGCCAAGACTTTAATCAGTGGAGGAAATCAGGCTGATCCATCAGTGCTACATGAGCATTGCTGGAGCTGTTATTAGCCTAATAATAGTCCTTTGTCTCTGGGAATTTCACTGTGCTTCTCATACTTTTATTCTTTGCTATCAATATTAATTTCTCTGATGAAGCAAGAATCTTGACTCCTTGACCTTTACTGTGTAATTGATGTGACTGCACGTCCTTCTAATAATATGAATAATTGTTTCCTGAGTACCAAGATTTACTGGCTGTCAGCTTGATTGGTAGATATTAGACAAGATGTTTATCATAGAATTTTCATGTGTTTTCTGCAATTACTGCATAATTTAGAGCAGGTAGTTGTAAGAATCAAGAAGTATGAAACTAACACAAAATAGGTAATTTGGTTTGGCAGCTGGTGCAAGATAAAGCAAAAATAAAGGTTATGGTGTTAAATTTGGATCAGAACTCTTACAGTTTGAAATTTTAGTTTGGGTTTTTTTTTTTCCTTTTTGTGTATGCTTTGGACTTAAATCATTAAAGAATTATTCTAAATAGTAATTAAATCTTAATATTTTTCAGGTGCAGATTCTGGACAAATATCAGAAGAAACATGGAATTTTCTTCAGTCAATATATGGTGGAGGTCCAGAGATTATACTCAGACCACCTGTTCCTCCAGTGGAACCTGATATATTGCAAACAGAAGAGAAGATTGAATTAGAAACTCATGGTCTGTAGCTATTGAGAAAAAGATGAACTTGTAAGGAATCCAGCTTCCTTACAAAATGCCCAAAACACATTCCTAAAAGTTTTATTATGTCTGTTGGAGGCACAGCTCACTGGGCATTACATTAACTACAGAATAGTAAGTTGAAATATGTATTGCAATTTGTTTAAATAGCAACTGTTTCTCTGTTTTGGAAGGCATGTGGTTTGTACATTTTGGAATGTTTGGTCCATGGGAAAAATGTAATTTCTGAATTTTTTTTGCTAAAACTCAAAATCCTATTATATCCTTAGACTTGAAAAACAGGGACAAATTTTAGAGATGTTCAGTAACCCTTCTGATTCCTGATTGGGCTTCTGATATCTACAGACTTTTGCCTGTCTTAATTGTACAGTCTTGACAAGCCTAGGTGTGTGAGGAGTATATTTTAAATGGACTGTAATCAAAGATAAAGGATTTTCATTTCCTAAATGCTCAGGAAAAAATTGTCTCTTACTTTGCACTGTAAGTATATGAAATGGGTAGTATATAACATGCAAATACTTACTGTATTTGAGTGGCTCAAACATTAGGGTAGACTGAATAATGGTTTAGTCAGCAAATGTCATAACTTATTACTACTAAATTTTACATCTTATTATAGTCTTCTGTAACTCTATAAACCTGGGTAGTGTCTTTAATAGTATATGTGGCAAAAAGATTTAGTCTTCTCTAGGGTAACATTTGAGAGCATGAAGTGTGAAATGTAAAATTATTATGGACATGAGTGATATAAATTTCAGAAAATTAAATTGTCTGGTCTCTTGAATTACATTCGTAAGCATTTATATTTGAAGGATTTTATTGTATTGTTAAGAATTTTCATTGGCATGATGACCTCTAATGTCAGAAGCTGGATAAAATGTATATAATGCAAAACTTTATTGAATGATTCATATTGGAATGCAGAATGACACTTGCTCATGTTTTTGCCTGATATTGTTACCAAATAAGCAGCATTATTCAAGACTGGATCAATAAAAAAGAAAAAATTAACTGTGGAATAGGTGGGGGGAGCTTTCCTAGATTTTTTTCATTTATTTTATATATACAAAAACTTTTGAAGTAATGCTGTGGTAGTGCTCTCACACCCATACAATTATATTT
The DNA here is from genome assembly GCF_015832195.1 of Motacilla alba alba. Lineage (NCBI taxonomy): Eukaryota > Metazoa > Chordata > Aves > Passeriformes > Motacillidae > Motacilla > Motacilla alba. The sequence goes on along the minus strand of NC_052023.1, from coordinate 11,716,705 downwards.
TTTGACCATTTTAAGTTTAGACAATGATGTTGACAGTTCTAGTTCCAAAATAAGAAAATGCTGACATAACATTCCTCTGAATAATTTTATATGCAGTTTAAAAAACATATTGGTTTGTAGGACTTCGTGCTATTCTAGTTAAAAAGCCATCTATGACAGCCCTAGAGAAAATGTCCTCTAACAGTAAGTATTTGTCAGTGTGATTTGATGTTAGTAGATCAAGCAACTTGAAGCTAATGCCAATCACCCCTGTAATGCTTCAAGTGCTTACTACTGACTTGTATTACTGATTAAGGTAAAGTTAACTTGCTTGTGGATAATCATTAGTAACTTGCTGGTTGGCCTGTGAGCTATTGTCTGATTTCAAGTCTATTTAAAGTCTTTTTTTTTTCTGGTTTTTTTTTTTTTTTTTTTTTTTGCTAAAGTTTTCTAGTTTTCTTTGATTTAAGGTTCTTTAACATACTAAAGATAAAGAACAATGAGTAGAAGAATTTTTCTTACACAGAGTTCTAAATTGGAAACTTGGGAGCTATTTCCTTGGTTAAAGCACAGTACAGTGATCAAGTTTACAGATTTATTCAGTTTTTTCATTAATAGTCTGGATGGTAGAACAAACTAGCCCTATAAAATTTGTAAGGGAAAAATGGATTGAGTGTTCGGGAATCAGCTTGTCAGGGAATGAAGCAGTTCTGTGCTGAGTATTCTGAGTATTACAGCAGATCAGACTAAGATTTAAGACCCAGTGATACCAAAACAAAACCTGCTCTGGGTAATAGTAACAAAAGCATCAGATGTGAGGCACAGGAGGTAATTATTCTGCTCTACTTGGTGCTGTGCTTGTTGTGAGATCTCATCTGTACTGTTCCCAGTTTTGAATGCTATATGATGATAAATACAAGTTGAGATTATTTAAAGGAAAAGCAACAAGACTCAGTGTTGAAAAAGAAGTCGTTGTCTCCTTTAAAAGAATACTGAAAATGCAAGACTTCCAATGTGTAAATAATTGCTGGATAATGCTGAACAATTTGTTTCTGAGATAAGCAAAGATATTTGCCTCAGCTTTAGCAGTGGGGACACGTGCTGGGTTTAGGAAGCTGATTTCAGAAATCCAGAAGTCTTCTAGTTGGTCTTTGCTTCTGGGTGTCTGATGCATAGTCATACATAATCTGTGATGCATACAGATCAGTAAGGAGACACTTTATACCAGCAGAGTTTGTGAAATGCCTTTGTCATTGTGGAAAAAAGCATCTTCACACTGAAACTCTGTCATACTCAGAAAAAACCAAACCCCCCTGTGTTTGCAGAGATAAATAGATATGTTTTAAGACAGTTCCAAAGGGATGGCTGTCTTGCTTTCAGCCCTTTGAGAGCTCCACAAGGGGTATTATGTCACAGAAATGGAAGTAGTCTTTTAAAGGAAGGCAGTGTGGGAGAACTCCAGATGGATGGCTTGTGTATGCTGGAGGGAAGGCAATAATTCAGAGAATAGGTAAAGGAGAGGCCTTTACTGGGAAAAGCTGTCATTATTTGTAGCAAAGAAAGAATGCATCTCAGGAAGGGCCTGTGGAAATTATTTTTTTCCATAAGCCTTTCACCAGACTATTTGGATTCTTTGTTCATTGTTTCCAGTTGAGGAAACACAGCAATGTGTTTGTGTGCCAGAGAAACTGTCACTTCAAGAAGGGAAAAATCCAGTGGACTCCTTGTTGTAGGCCTAGAAATCTAGATATGAGCTGTTAAAAGCCTGCAGTTCGGTCTAGTAACTTGAATCCTCTCTTCTGAGCAAAACTGTTTGGTGGGTGTCAGGGACTTCGCAGCTCAAAGCTTGATTTCTCTAAATTTCTGAAGGTTTTTTGCAAGCAGTATAACTAATTGTTCATCTGGACATCTAACATCGAGGAGACTGCTTCAGATATCGTGTAATGTAGCTGAACACTATGATTGGAGGGAAAAAGAATAGCAGAAGAGCTACTGAATTAGTCAGTAGTAAAATAAGGCAGTTTTGTAATGTGTTTCAAAGGTGAGAGCTAAGTAGTCTGGCTGCTGAATGATTTAAACTGAGACGTCCAGAAAGATGTTTCTGCAGGTATCTTCAAAGTTGGTCCTGTATATAGGGATACATGTATACTTATTTATATCAATATAATTATATTATACATACATATTTATATACATACACTTGTGTTTTTATATGTGTATAAAAATGCACATAATCTACTTCTCCAGTATCTTTATTGAACTATGGCTGGCGTCACTACAATAATTATTTTGTGGTTTATGCTGGAATAGTGACCTCGAGTAGCTACATTTGATAAAGGTTGTTTGGTTGACACTCAATTTACTGCTGTAGTGGGTGTCAGCCTTCCCATCAGTAATGGCTTGTTTCAAGATAAGATAAAAAAGCATAAAGTGTTAGAAATGAGTTTGGCTATATTATAATGTAGATGAAGAGGTTTTCATTTGTGAAGCAAAAGTTCAGTATGCCCACAGTTCAATAGTCCTGAATTTTTCTTATGAAAGCTAATGTAATTTGATATGCTATGCTAATGTATTATTTAAGAATTCTCCCTCTCAGATTCAAAACTTACATAGTCACTTGGTTTTTCCAGTACTGTACATCCTACTTCTAAAAGTAGAAGGCATTTATTTGTAATGATACTGCTAACATTTGACTTTTTTTTTTTTAGTATCCCATTACTCATAAGTTCATTTGGAAAAGCAAGCCGGGGATTTGTAAATTTTACTGAAAAACTTAGATATTATCTGCTTAAAAGGGACCAAGTGCTTTCTTCATATTTGCCATACAACTATTTTGTACTGAACTAAGAAAATTCTATTTCATTTATTCCTTTTGAATTCCCTATATACATCTGGCTTAGTGCAGTCTAAGCAGTTTTCTCACTGAAAACCTTTCAGTCTTCATTTTGCCCAGGAAATGAGTAAAACAACTAGGCCTTCTCATTCTTCCTAACAGATGGCTTTTCTGGCTTCCCTCTATACTTAAGCCATCCAGAGCTGACAGTTAATAGAAGGAAGCAAAATAAGACTTTTGGGTTTCTGAAGTGTCACAGAGAAAGACAAATCACTTTCAGTGTTAATTCACAGAAATTAATCCAGTTACTAACAAACTTGGTTTATATTAGCCTTCAGAATCTTAGGAGATTAGAAAATAGCCTTGTTCAGTAAAATTTTAGAAGTGCTATTCTCACTAACAATGAAAAGTGTAACTTGTTTCCTTTAATGTGTTCTATTATATATATATATTACATACATCTATCTGTTTAAAACACATGACTTGTCTTAGGTTAAGCTTCAGGTTAGCTTTAAGCCATTCAACAAGGTGACAAGTCTGCTTCTCCATAGAAACCAGTGAACACTGCCACACAGTAAGATAAAACGCATCTAATGTCATGCATCTAATGTTACAAGTTCTCTTACAATAGCAAAGTTGTGGTTTTTGCAGAAAGTTGGAATTATTTATTCTATCTCGAAACTTTTCTCTCTTCCGTGTGCCAGCTCAGATGTGCAGCTAGAAAAAGAAGGTCCATTTGTGAGAAACGCATCACTGCAGTGTCCAGTAGGTTTTCTGCACCTGGACTGTTGCAACATGCAAAGTCACTTGATGGCAAGTTTCCACATAGGTTGCACATGGGTGTATGTGTGGGCTTTAAGAAAATGCAGTAAGAACTTGAAATAAGATGTTTATAAGATGAATAAGCCAGTAAATCCATTCTCTGTTCTGACTTGTTCAAGATGGAGTTGATTAGCTAAAACTTCAAGTTCTGATTGTTGAATGGACATGTAAAAATACAGCTGACACTTGACTTGCTGATTTATATACAAGTATAAAATGAACCATCAGTAAAAAAGTAAAGCTGGCATAATAGGAATACGCTGGTTTGTTATGCAGTTTTGAGAGGCCTTTATGCAATGCTAGTGAATCTTAAAACACTTATCTTCCTAGTCATTGGGAGCATGGGAGGTACAAAAGTTAAGCAGTCATCATCCACAAAATATTTTCATAACACAAATCAATTTAAGAAGATTTCATTTCCAGATATGTTCCTTCTTCCTCACTTGGAGATCACAAACAATTTATTATACTTAAAAAATTTTAGTAAGATCTATTTTTGGAATAACTTAGCACATAAGAGAGTAAATCTAAAAGTACTTTGCTGAGAAGAATAAAGAGGGCAGAAGAGAGGAGGCATTTGATTCATAGGTGTAGGGAAAAAGCTTAGAATAAATTGTCAGCTGCCAAAAATGAAAAATAGCATTTTTTGTTTCATATCTCACAGGACACTGTCAAGAGCTTTTCATGTTCATTGTTCATGAATAGTTTTGCTCAGAAATGAATATTTTTCTAGGTGACTTAATTTTTTTCTATCTGATGTGTTTAATGTTGAACATGCTAAACATGTTAAACCTTATAAAACAAGATGTCCTGGTTACCATGGGGATACACTGCTTTTTTCCCCCACCTCCCCGGGTGTCTGTTAAAATGCCAAACCCAAATGAACATGCAGCACTTGCTCACACTGTGAATGCATGTTTGTTTGCACCACTGCACACAGTGTCTCTTTAGCACCAGAAGTAAGGTTACTCTGAGATTTTTCAGTTATAACAAAAGAAATGCTCTCATGCATGCCAAAGTGCTAATGAACTGGCAGCTATTAATTCACTTAGACAGTATTTTTAATTAACTGCTTCATGTAGTACCCAGGTTTACAATTTAACTGTAGAAGCAAGAAATAAAACATGTATTAGCTATGAACTCGGAGTGCCCTGTCTTCTGAATAATTTTTAGTAAGGGAAATATGCTCTCTTTTACCTCTTTTGCTTGTAGTATAATTAATTTGCTGTCCAACCAAGCAGGGTAGTGAAGATACTCTGTCTTTTGAACTTGATCAGTAGGAATCTGAGCTTCATATGTGACCTTACCTTTGCACACTCAAGTGCAGAGACTGGTCTTCCTAAGCTCTTTCTGTAGATGTTGGAAAAGGTTCAAGCAATAGAGGCAGTCTCTGCACTTCTGCTCTGCTTTTAAGTTAAATCTGAAAAGGGTCTGCTATCATTCTGGATTTGAGCCCTGAACAGGAATCCCTTCTTAAACTGTCAGTGGTGTTGGCGTTCACTCCTATGTGATGGCAATTTGTTTGAAATTTTATCTAAATCTTTCACGTCCTGTATGTGAGGGCCCAGTTCACAAGCTTGTCACTGAAAAGTTTTCTGTTTGGAGAAAATGGGCTTAAAGGCTAGGCAGAAGTGTGCCCGGTCTGTTTATTTATCTCTTTTATTTAGACGCCTCTATCTTACTTGCAAACTGCTAATTTATGTTTTTCTGACATTGAACATTCTACCTACTGTTTAGATAACAATAGAGCCCTTTATTGTGTTGTAAGACCTGAAGGAATATTAAGGTAGTCAAAACAGTAACAGGCATATTCTGTGACCTGATGCACCTTCATGTAGGTTATGCATAATTCAAAACATTAATGCAGAGCCACTAATACCTGAGAGTGCTCCCAAACATGTACCAAAGGGATGTTTCTGAAGGAGAAAGGAAAGATAAAAAGGATTGTTTGGACAGGAGTTGATAACATCTGTAAGGACTAAAACTCCTTGACAAAGGTGACTCACTCAAAGTCTGTGCTGATGGGGATGCTCCAGGGAGGTAAATGGAGGTGATGTGGGCCTCAGGGTTTTAGTAGCCTTAGGCAAAACCACTGTGCCCAGCCTACCCTCCCATCCTGTTTAGTCAAAACTTCCCTGATTCACATAGGTAAAATGTCCCAAAACATAGAAGTCTCTGGATTGTTGTTTTCTTCAAGCTTGAGTCAAATTTCAGACACTAGAATTATAACATGCTCGAAGAAACTGCAGTAAAGCAAATAAAAAAGATACAGTTGGTTGAAATCGGTAGCAATTTTTCTAGTTTGAAATATTAAAACCCACTCTTGAGTAGTAAAAACTAAGAAGAATAATACATTCTGAAAAACAAAGATCTTCCTTTTGGTGTGCAGCTTTTATGTTTATTGGGTTCCAGTCCAGAATGTTTTTTTAATAATGCACTACAATCTAGCTATCATTTCATATCGACCGGACATTGAAGCCTCTACTGAAATTAGAAAAAGCCATTTAAAAGGGAATACCACATATGCAAGGAGTATTTATGCATGGTACTCAATATAGTCTAATTAATTCAATTATTAAAAACAAGTATCAGATTACTTCACTGCAGCTTCTTAGATCAATTTGAATTAGATTGTCCCTACTTTAAACATGCAGACAGAAAATGTGAATAATAACTTCCAAAATTCATTTAACTTTTGTGATTGGTAACTTGCTTTTTCAACATGGAATATGACTAATTTCAGTAACTGAAGTCAAATCTGCAATAATCTGTGTGGGTTGTAAGACTCCTGCATTGTCTAATGTCCTTACCCTTTATCAGTGACTGGAGATAGTTCTGTTTAATAAAGAGCTGAAATTTTATTTCCCCCTACCTGGTTCCTACCCAAAAAAATAAGGCATAAAACCCAAGCATTCCACACTTAAATGCATCAGTAGAGTATGTCTTCAGGCAGAATAGTTCTTAAAGGTTAGACACAAAACAGAATTGTTTCTCTAAAGGATTTTGCTTCAGGTAAAACCAGTGGAAACATTTCACTGAGGGCAATCTAGCCTTTCTCATATTTATTCTTTATATATGGTCGCTTTAATGGGAAAAAAAATCAGAGTGTGGAGGATTCCAGGGAACGGAGCAGGCAGAACTGAGCAAAACAGAGGACCTATAAAAATACATGACATGATTGTGTAAGGATGTGTCATGTATTCAAGCAGAAAATTGTTGTAACTCTGTTAATTTTTTTTTTTTGTTTCCTTTTGTCTCAACAAAAACTGTCCTTCCACAACTTTATCTTCTGTAACTATCTACAAGATTGCAAATACTTTTTCTTCTCTTTCTCCAAAGTGCCACCCATAAAGTACCTACAGACAAAATTATTGAGGTGACAAAGTAATTAATGAGAAGGTATCTAACTGTTGTGCTGAGCTGGCTCTCATCCAATCCAGGATGCTTTATTAGGTTTGGGCTGTGGAAGTTGACCCAACAGAACCTAATCTGGCTTTAGGAAAATGCTCACTGTCCAAGGCTTGAGTCAGATGAAATAAGCCTCTGGAGCTGAATTGAGCCATAATCTTCCTTGTCCTGCATACCCTCTTGAAGAGCCAGTGTAGATCCAGAGCTGTAGCCAAGGATATAACCCCATTTAATCAGAGCTGGGGCAGGAACCAGTAATAGCTTGTTAATGCTCTTTGGAGGGCATGGTGGAAAGAGAGCAGAGCAGCTGTCAGAACTAACCTAGATGTCCTTAGGCTCAGTTTCTCAATTGTGCTGAGTTCCAACGAGTGTGTTTCATTAATCTATTGTCAGAAAAAAAAATCATATATTATTTGCTCTGATAATAGGAGAAGCAATTAAGCAATTTCATGGATTGAGATGGGTGGGAACAGTGATGTTGCTGCTGAAAGCAGGAGCTGTGTCACAGCTTCATCAAAGCTGGAACTTGTAATGTTGGCAGTTCTCCATGCACACACATGAGCTGAGGCATCCCACAAACATGGAGGGAGATAAAGCTTCTGCTCTTGTAGAAGATGCTGCTTTGGGAGGGGTCTGATCTACTAATTTTTAGCTTGTCCCATTGTAACTTGATGAAAAGTTGTCATTAACACCATTATCCCCTGATCTGAATAGGGGGTGGTTTTGTTGTGGTTTGGGATTTTTTTTTCCCACTACTAATGCTGATGAAGCTTGAGAGTTGTTATTGCCTTATAAATGAGTAATATGTAAGGCTGCCCATAATAAATACAGCTACCAGTTACTGGTAAAAGATAGATGCTGTAGCACAGAGGAAGCTGCAGCCACAAGAACTAGAGATGTGACATAGTTTGGGTAGAGAATATGAGGAACAAAGGACACCAATTGGAAGTGAAAATGTGTTGGAGAAAGCAGTATGGTGCTACTAGGCAGAAGTATATTCCTTTGCACTTAGGAATTATTTCAAAGCTGTTATAGGATACTGTAGGGAAGGGGCTGCAGGATAGCACGAGTGGGTGGAAAAGATTTTGAACTGTGGAGACATCCGAGTAGATGTAGAGCCTCAGGCAGCTTCAAACAAAGCAGGTTTCTCCAGGTTTTAATGTAAATTCTCTTGGGTGGAGGTGTTAGTGAACCTGATCTCAGGCATTACTACACATGGGCTGCTTTCTCTTCTTTTCGTGTTGTTAATTTTCCTGTGGAGGGTTAACAGAGCCAAACTACACAGTAGGTACACAATGGCTGGATTAAATCCAGGAAAAAGCAGGGAGCGTGCAGAGGTGGGGTAAGAGCCTCAGGAGTATCCCTTTCGTTACAGGAGCCATAACCTCAAACGTCACACCATTAACAGTGATGGAAGGTCTTTGTTAACCTTCCATCACTAGGCATCACTGGCTGCTTCTTAGGCAAGATGGCAGAACCTAATATTTAAGTGTGAATTGAAGGCAAATCCTGGTGTAGGGTGTGGTTACAGTATAGTTGGACTGGTTTAATCCTATTGCCAAAAAGTTACTGCTGCCAAAGGAGGATTGCTTGGTTCCTCGCCTCTACTGGCAGCACTCCCTCCCCATCTCACATGCCGGCTCTCATCAGCCCCATGGGGAGCCAATGCAGTTTAATTTCTAGATGAAAATGAACACACCAGAAACAGGAACAGCTTCTTGGTGGTTTAGGAAATCCACCTGGTTTACCGTGTGTGTAGATGAGCAGCAGAGTGGGTAGTGGTAGAAGCTGTGGGGCAGGGATGGGGGAAGTACTGCCTCTCGTGTCAGCAGCCCCTGGAGTCGGTCAGGTCTGTTGCTCAATTGTGTCTTTGCAGCACCATGGGAATCTGAAAAAGCCCCACCATCAAAACACCCAATCGATTTTGCTCAGAAGCAGCTGAGCAGAACCCTCAGTTCTCCTGTGAAAGCACTAAGGCTTGTCTGCAATGCAATAATATCCTCAGCCATTGCAGCTGTTCAGCTAAGTGAGCATATTTCTAAATGGATTGCAAGGCAGAGTGCTTTAGTGCACACAGGTGCTCCTGCAGTAATGAGAACACTGCTCCTGCTCGGGCACACGCACAACAGGGCTGCGGGAGAGAGCGGCACAGAATCGGGAGAAAATTTCCCTCTCTCTTTTGTGGGATTTCTGTTGGTTTGAATTTGATCACAGAAGACGGAATTCCAAGTCAGCAAGATGTAGGAAAAGTGAGAACTGCTTGGGAGGGTGGAAAAGCTGCTGAGGTTTTTCTGCAGACTCTGCAGAAGGAATGTCTGTATGGCTAGACTTGCAATTTGGGTAATTAGGATTTTATTAAATGTGCTTTCTTTACAAAACTATCACTTGAATACAGTCACTAGCTACTTTCAAAAGCAACTGAAAATATTCTTCAATACTAAACTCTTTGCTCTCTTAACTGTGTTACAGACAACTGTTTTACCTAAGGATTTTCCAGCAATCTAGAAATGTTAATTATTATTCAGAGAAAGGATTTTTAAATTTCATTAGCATTTAACATAAAATGTGAGTCTCTGTGTTTCTTGTCTACACAAAACTCTTCCAAATGCATTTTAACTGTGACATTTCAGGAAAAAAGCAATGAGAAGTTCAAGAATAGTCAGAGACAGACAGTAGTTTTGTTGTCTCTGTAGGAGTACCGGTAAATGATGTATTAGAGCAGGCTGTGGGCGGTAGGTAGTAGTAACTCATGGTGATCGCACACCGGTGAGCTGAGAACCAAGCAGCACCACAGGAAAAAATCTGAAATCGCAATGGATTAATTTTTAGTCATAATCCAGAGGGCTGGAGTACCCCACGGAGCCTGTTCTTGCGGCACAGCTTGAGCTCAGTCGGGACACCGCGCTGGAAATTGCTCCCCGCTTTGGGGGCACGAAGCTGGCAGGGGGGCAGGATCACCTCCAGCCAGCAGAGCGCTGCCCCCGAGCCGCGCTGCCCGTCCCCTTCCCGGCACAGCAACCCTGGAGCGTTCCCGCGCCGCCGACGGCTGGGCCGGGGCGCCCGGAGTCGCCCGCCGTCCCGCTGCGGGCGGAGCTGTCCCCGTCCCTCAGGGCGCCCCGGCAGACAGACAGACAGACACACATACAGACACCTGCCCGGCCGCGCTGCGCTCCCGACCCGCGCCGCCGCCGCGCTCCGCCGGCAGGGGGAGCTGCAGGGAGCGGGTCCCGCCGCAGCGCGGGGGGGAGGGGAAGGAAGCGGAAGGAGCCGCCGCCGCGCTGAGGGGAGCAGGCGCTGTGCGGAGCCGCCGCCTGGTGCGGGCGGCACGGAGGGAGCGAGCGGCGCGCGGGGCTGCGCGGCCCGGCCGCGCCGAGGAGCGGGCGCCAGGTGAGGGCCCGGCCCGGCCCCGGGGGAAGGGGTGGGGGGGGGCCCGGGCGGCGGCGAGCTCGGAACCCGCGCGGGGAGGGGGAAGGAGGAGGAGGGAGCGAGCGGGGGAAGCCCCCACGTGACCAGCGCGTGCGGGGAGGAGGCGGCGGCTCGCGCGCCCCGTTCGAATCAGCTGGCCCGCGGTGGCGCCTCCTGCGCGTGCGCGGCGGCCCCGCCTCCCCCCCGGCTTTACGTGTGCGCGCGCCCGGCGCGGCGGCCCCGGGGGCACGTGCGCGGCGCCGCGGCCGCCATGTTGCGTCCGAGCCGCGCGCGGACACTGTGCGCGCGCGCGGGCCGGGCCGCGGGAGGCGGGGGCAGGGGCGGGCAGGGAAGGAAGGCGGGAAGTCTCGCGAGGTCGCGCGGCTCCCGCGGGAGCGGGCCGGGTGCGGGATGGCGGCGGCGCTGGGCGCGCTGGGTAATGGTACCGGGCCGGGGGCGGGACCGGGAGCCGCCGCCCCTCCCGCCGCGGAACGGGCGCTCGGGAGCGGGCGGGGCGCGCGCCCCGGGGAGCGCCACCGGCTCCGCGCCGCCGCCGCCTCCTCCCCCCGCCCCGGCCCTGCCCCGCCTCACCTCACATCACCCCGTGCCTGCCCCGCGGCCGCCCCCCCTTCCCTCCCCCGCCTCGGGCTCTCCCCGTCCCGCCGCTTCCCCCGCGCCGCTCCGCCCCGTCCCCGCGCCCGGGGCCCGCCGGCCGCGGGTGCCCGCAGATCCCCTTGGGTCGCCCCCGCCGTGCCGCCCCCGCCGCGGGTGTCCCCGAGTTCCCCGCGCTGCCCCGGCCGTGCCGCGCTCGCGGCTGCCGGCCCGCGTTCAGTCCCGGAGCTCCCGGGCCCTTCCCCGGCCCCCCTGCAGCCGCGGGCCCCCGGCGGTGTCCCGCTGCTCGGCCCGCCCCGCGCCCCTGGCCGGGCTGTGCCCCCGCTCTCGGCGGGTTTGTGCCGGGCAGCCCGAGCGGTGCCTGCCCCGCAGCGACCGCGGCGCTGGTGGTTGGGCATGCAGGGGTCCGAAAGAGAGCTCTGTAACGTCCTAGTCTGCTCTCGGTGGAGGCTGGGATATATGTCCCGTTACAGCACAAACTTGTAACATACAGTTCTGTCTTCTCTTGTGTTTAGAATAATTATTCCAGTCGTATCCAAGTGTCCCAGCTCAGCAATATTCCCTTTGTCTCCTAATCCTGATCTCTGTTAAGGGAGAGCATATGGTTCTTCTTCTTCCTTATGGTGTTTTGTATTCTGTCCTTGTTTATTATCCAGTAACGTTAGCAGGTTTTGTAGTCTTGGAGTATTTTGCTAATCTGGTTCTAGGCTAACACATAACAGAGACTAAATTTTTTTTTTAAGAATATGTTTTTGAGGCTTTGATGCTCCAAATTTTATTTTGTGAATATGCTTCCAGTTATTATTAGAAGAACCAAGTAGTTCTTCCATGGTTATACATATATTTGCATGTTTTCCATTGATATTGACATTATACTGTACCAATCACTATGTAGTGATTGTTTATTGAGGCTTTTAAGTGAAACTCTGCGTGTATCCTGTGTTTTACATTAAATACTGACTTGTGCAACCTCTTAAGAACATGCTTTTCGGGTGTATTTCTAACCTGTGGTTAGATAATAGCTTCCCATCCTAGCTGCTCTGAGGACTGGTCATCTAGCAGGGACTGGTAGGTTTGGGATTAGGAAAATGGCATTCCTTTACATAAGCAAGTGTAACTTCTGAGAAAAGAAGCTGACGAGGTACTGTTGTAGCTTGTTTTCAAGCATCTTTTAATCTTACTGTACTGTCTTTTGCAGTAATAGTAATATTTGCTTAATCAGAAGTGGAAAAAAGTGTAAGGGAGAAAAGCATGGCGTGTGTTAAACAACAGGGGAGAAAAACGCATCTCTCTTAAGAGTATGTGGGAAAAATGTTCAAAAAAATAACTGTCAGATGAAAATTGTCACTCAAGTGAAGAAACTTCCCTTTACCTTAGAAGGGCTTAGCAGTTAAGTCAGTTTGACATGTGACTTCTAGCAAGTCATTAAGAACCTAAACAACTTTGGTTTCAGGCTTTTTCCAGCACTGTCATGTTTATTCCATAAAAAAATTCTGTGCTTTGAATTTACAGGCTTGAATTTAAAGGCTTTTTGTGAAGGAGTGTTATGCAGTGCAACCGTGTGTGTCAGTAAGGAGCAGCACTGAATGACCTTACATTGAAATACTGCTGATCATTTATGTTTCTGGTTGTTTAGTCTATCTTAGGTAGTTGTTGCACTTCTCAGTTGTACCACTGTTAAGTGAAATGATTTTCCTTTGCCCTGCATACTCCAAGTGTATAATTGCTAAGTGAGAGGCTGTGTTAAATAGCTTAGTTATTGAGGTATTTATTTAGTGATGGAGCTCAATCATGTGTCTTGTCTCATCATTTTTAACATTTCTGGAAAAAGAGAAATTGCAAAACAGGGTTCTTTGGCTCACTGTTATTATGGATTTGATGTGCAAAAATAACTAGATCTTTATTTCACAGAATTTGGGAATGTGTCCTAATAAGGGCTTTTGTTCTACAGCTGAACAGCATGTGACTGCCCTGATGTTTATCAGTGTTTCTAACATACTTGTGTAGTGAGATTGCATAGTGAGATATGCTGTCCTTAGTCTCATACAGAATGAAGGCTTTACACTCCCAGTATTTCCAAGAGACTTAAAGTTCTTGTGGATTTTTTTTGTTGTTGTTGGTTGTTTGGGATTTTTTGGTCCATTTGTCTGTGTCTGGTTCTTCCAGATCATTTTAGGTACTTAGGTTGACTTCTGATCAATAATAGTTGTATGGTTGATACAAAGTGGAAGGACTTACACTCTGCTCTTTCACCACGAGGGAAATAAGAAATATGTTTCTAAAAGTACTGAGGAAGCTGGAACAGAAGTCTTTGCAGTCTGCCCTGCTTCCAGTTGTGCTTTGTTTCTTGTTTTGTTTTGGCTTTTTTTCTCTTCTTTTAAATTACTTTTCACATTTCCAAACCCCTATTTAAGATCTCTAGGTCTACTAATCTATTGAGGTTTGCTTTGTTTTGGTTTTTCCAAAGTCATAGCATTGTGTGGGAAGTGATCATATAGGTCTCTCTGGTCATAAGGAACCAAATTTGTAAGAGGGAATTTATTCATCAAGTATTTGTCACTTGCATCCATATATAGAGATTGCACTCACAGTTCTAGAAATGCAGTACTGTAGGGACCTATTGTTCCTTTTCTCTCAGGTTGGTTTAAAACAAATTGTATTACTCCAGACAGATATTTGTAGACCTTGTCCTTAAAAACCTTGAAGAATAAAAATTCTGCCACTTCTGTAGGCGTGAGTGAAGTTGCAGAAACTGAGAAACTTTCTCACTTCTGTAGTGAGGGTTTTTTTTTTTTAACTTTCCAAATTAAGTGTTCTTTGCTGTAAGTCAAGCTGCTGCTGCTAAGAATTTGCTTCTGGTAAACTTTAACACTTAAGGGTATATTGTTCCAGTTTTAAGAACACTGTAAATATGGTTTGTGGTTGAAAAACTGCTCTGGTTGTAGAACCATCATGGTAGTTGCAGTTTTCTGAAAACCTGCCTTCTGTTTGAGTAACTCTAAAAGACACTTCAGAAGTGCAGAGCTGAACATTAAATGGTGTGTTCTTATTGGACACTTGTGTTTCAAACAAAAAGACCTTTAAAAATATTCCCTTATGGAGTGCAGCTTTGTAATCAAAATACTTAGGGTTTGTTGGTTGATAATTTATATGGTTTGTCTTCAAAATTTGAGTATTAGCTAACAGTTTGCATTTAATTGCTTTCCCTCATACAGGCAATTGGTTGTATCTTCCATCCAAAAGTTTAGTAGCTTAACTTACCATAACTGTTCCTTAGAGTTACTTCAGTGTTTTGATGCTCACAATGAATTCAGTTAAACACAGACATCTATAAAGCTCAGTGGGTCCAATCCTCTGCCCGTTGGAAGCATATTGGGATTGTTCCCTCTGATGGCAGAGTTCCTCCTTGGTTGCTTGTTTCAGCAGCTCCATCACTCACCCCATGGTTAAAGTTTTACCTGACACTGAGTTTCAGTATTTTTGCTTTGCATGCAGCTGATTGCTCTGATTGCTTTGTCTCTTGTTGCTTCAGAAGAGAGTTGATTCTCCTTGTAGTAGTGCTTTAGATTGCTGTTAACTGCTGTCCAGTTTTTCTGGTCTTTTGAACTTCATCACAGGACAAAGGAACACGAATGTTGTCAAAATAGACAATTTGATTGTCCAGGATTTTAAAGATGTTTTTAGTAGTTCAAATTTAAATACAATATTTAAACACAAATATTTGCTTTTATTGGGGGTTGCATTTGTGCTGATAAAGTATCAGTGAGAAGTGTAAAAGCTTATCTTTATATGTTAGTAGTAGAGAAGGGATTTTAATAGTCTCTTGCCATGAGAAGTAGCTGATTTTTTGCCTAAGAAGGATGATTCTAATTTTGTTTAAAACGCTTCAGTTAGAAAATTTGAAAGTCAGAGAGGAACGAAGTGTTCCTAAGAGTTTACCTGTTGGTACATAAATTATAACATCCTGCTTTTTATTGATGTTTTATTAGCATATATATATGTCCATGAGAGCTGAATTTTTCACAGCTAGTGGTGCAGGGTTTTTTTGTGTGAATTGAAGTCGCTCTAGTTCAGGAAGGAAAAACAGGGAGCCCAAATTGCAAATTGGAGAAGCTATGCAACTGGGTTACTGTGCCACACAGAAATGAATTAAAGAGGGAGGAGAGTGACAGAGCCTCCTGTGTGTGTTTGTGTTTGAAACATACTCTGCCTGTGCAGTAGTGTTGAAGTTAGGAATGTTATCTCCACAGCCAGGGAATCTGAAGCACCAGAGTTAGATACTGTCTGAGAAGTTCTGCCATGCTGCTTAATTACTTATTAAATAAATGTTTTAAGAACATTGGCGGTTGAAGGCATGGGTGTGTCTTTTGCAGTTGTATTTTCTGGATTTACTTCTGGTTATTTTTTTGTTTGTTTGTTTTGTGGCCTGGGTGATGGAACAAAGCAGATTTGCTAATTGCCTGGACAGGGCAAACCTGGGAGTGAATGTAAGCATTAGTGTGAAATAGTCTTGGAAAACAGGATGAATGACCTGAACTGTATAGGATGCAGTTCAGTAAAGAGAAACGCAAAACAGTACCTTTGGGTAGAAATAGTAAATTTAAATATGAGAAACACTTGGCTGGGCAACAGCTCTGTAGATAAGCAGCTGTATCACAAAATGAACACTGTGGAGTCGTGACAATTCTGTGAAAACCAAGATCTCACTGGAGTTTATGAACAGGATTGTTGCATGTGAGAGGGAAGTTGCTCTGCAGTACTCAGTGTAAGGCCTCAGATAATGCAGTGTCTCTGTTCTTACTCTGCTTCCAACAGATTTGGACCAGCTGAGAGTGTCTAGGGAAGAGTTGCAATAATGACCTTTAAGAAAGGACTGAAAGAATTGTACTTGTTTAGTCTTTAGCAGAGATGGGGAGCTGTAATAGTAGGCTTCAAATGTGGTAAAGTTTGCAACAGAGAATAATGTAATAAACTCTTCTCTCTAGGTGGGAAAAGACATAATAGTCCTGAGGAGCATAAAAAGAGATTTTGATGTCAGGGAAAACTTTGCAGCTTCAGGAAAGATTATCTATCCAGGACAGATAATCACAGGGTTATATATCTGAGGGAAGTAATGGGATATCTATTGCTGAAAGTGCTCTAGAAAAGGTTAAATAACCTCCTTTCAGAGATGATTGAGGTGTAGTTTTCTATCCTTGGCATAAGAGGCAAGATGACGTTTTAACATTAGATATCTCATCATTTTTAGATTTTTGTAATATTGCTGGCCATGATTTAAAAGAGTAAAACAACAAAACAACACAGTGGAGAAAAAAAAATAATGATGTAACAGTTGTAAGATTTAGTAATAAAACCTCTGTCAAATATATTCATTAAAGGGTTTTTATAAAGTATTTATTAAGGCTATCTGTAATGTAATATTGAAGGTAACTTTAATAGAGCTTTCATTGTAGATTTAATATCTCTGACTTGCCTTTAGCTGGTTTTAGTGATCTGAAAGAAAGAAACAGAGCTAGAGTCAAAGTCTTTCAGAAGACTTCATTCAAGAGAAGCAGAGCTCAGAAGATAAATTCTAATGAGCCAGGGAGTCAGGTGCATTCCAGGCTCTGAAATGGAGCACACCATGCAGCTTCATGTCTCTACAAAATCGAGATTACAGTTAATATCTGAGACATGGATGTTGGGGGTTAATCACCACTGATAAGGTTCCTGAAGGGTTTGTTGTATAAATATATTGTTATTTAAAATCAGTTTGTGTTCCATGTATTAGGAATAGATTTCAGTCTTTTGTGCCCATTGCTGTGTAGTAGCAGTATAAATAAGCTTGAACAGAAATTTGTCCTGTCTACGTATCCTGGTTTTATACAAAATTTCTCCTTTGGGACTCTTTTGGGTGATGTAAAAATATTTGATTAAACTGGAAGAGCTAACCTTGATACAAATGAGTTAAAGTTTTTTGGAGTTAAAAGTACTGAGCAATTTGATGGAACTTCTTGAACTAAATTCAGTTTAATGCCTTATTCTGTGTTTTTTCTATTCAAAATCAACTGCCTACATCCCATGTGACCTTGTTCAGGCATTTCTGATTTTTGAAATTTGACAAAGCTGCCTTAGGGTTGAGGGCAGGTGAAGGATAGGCTTGTGTCACCTATGTCTGTGCTCTGAAATTAGGGAAAGGGTTAAAGGGAAACAAATGTCACATTCTCAACAGTTTAAAAAGAGTGTAGAGGGTTTAGATAAAATAATGCTCTCAATCTATTATAGCTGAATTGTAATTAGAGTTGTAGTACATTTTTCTGTCTCACCAGTTATATGGATTAAAATTTATGTGTACTTCCACTGCGTAGGCTATCAGCATTGTCTTTGTTATAATTGATGGGAAATTGTGACTAAACCATCAGGAAACAAAGTGTTGCTGACTGACAGGGCACTGGGTTTAGATCCTGGTGTAGTGTTTGCTTGTATAAACCTGGAAATCAATAAAGGGAGAATGCAAACACTGTTCACCATATTAGACTGATGTCAGAAAAGGAATTTGTTCCCTTTCTCAAGTATTTTAAGTCTTCCAGGGATTTTCCTTCTGTGTGTCACTGCAGTACAGAGGCTTTTTTGTAGCCTATTATAAAGGGATCATGGTATCTCATGTAGTAAGGGCACAAAGGCTTAAGTCTTAGGCAGAGGCAGATGCACCTATTCCCTAAGCTCCACCTGAAGAGCTGGAACTGAGATGCAATTGTCAGACAGAGCTGCCTGGAAAAGGCTGCTTTAACCTTGGAGTTTGGAGCAGCAATTCCTGCAGAGTTGACTGGAGCAGTGTATAGGTGGTGACTGACTCAAGATTTGGAGTAGAAAGCTGTTAACATTTCAACAGATGCCATGGTTTCTTTACTTCAGGTTATTTTCCTATTTCCAATGCAAAAAAACAATTGGCAACTTTAAAAATTGTATCTTATTAATAATTTTGAAATTAGAATGTATTAGTAGATGTTTTTCACCCATTACCTTCTTTTCATTTACTTGTGCTTTCTATGTACATGTCTCTAAATGTCAGAGTACAATTAGCAGCGAGTTTTACTGGCTAGGGATACATGACTGTATTGCTTTTGTTAGCAACTAATCTGTCTAATTGTCACTTGAAAAGATTTGACAATATTTCTGTGCCTTGCTATGCTGCCAGCACTGTTCTTTGGATGTTTCCTTAAAAGCTAGACTTCAGGAAAAAGAAAGCTAACTAAATGTTCTCAGGTCTTCTCAGTCCTCACCTGTCAGCATTTCTGGTTTTGTTTATTTATTTATTTAATCTTGGGAAAATAGGCAAAATCAGAAGCCAGTATAGCTTATGGGTTTTTATATTTTTAACCAGTGTTTTATTTTCAGCAGAATCATTTCCTGGAAATTCTGCTATATTCAGTGCATTCTAAAAAAAGCAGATTAAAAAAAATCTTTATTCACAGCATTATTGTAGAGGCTGCTATAGTGCAATTACTTTTCATATGCGTGGATAGTTTTAAATGCACCTGTGAAGAAGTGGTTTCTAACAGAATAAAGTGTAATTACATAATTTCTCTTAAGTGAGGTCAGGTGAGAGCTTTTCTGGATCATGGGAATTCAGTGATCCTTTGTTAAGAGGATTCCTAAAATACTTCAGATGAAAAAGCTTTTCCACATATCTGCTATCTTGACAGCCAGTACTGAAAAGGGCAATGAGAAACATGCACTCCTTGTATGATGTCCTAGTGCAAATAAAGCTTCCCACACCTCCCCCATCCCAAAGTGAGGTGTATCTTTTTCAGATTTTTGGACATCTATTTTGGAGGTCTTAATTGTTGAACCAAAGTGAATTTTGCAAATCCTTGAGAATCCTCTATGGTCATAAATGGATTGCTTTTTGGAGTACAGTTTGCTGTCAGGACCATTCAGATTATACAGGTGTATAGGAACAGATTTGTTGCTGTTTAGATCTTGATAGGTATCAAGTCTCCTGTTGCTGTTCTAACTGCACCTCAAAAAAAAACCAGAAACCTTCACCAACAATACAGGTAACAAATTTCTTCTTAATATTGATGAATTTCAATTTCATCTCTCATGATCTGAAAATATCTCTGGTTGATTCCAGCCCAGAAGCAGTATTATTGGAAATTCACCTGTTACATAAAGGGTTATTTTTTCCTTTGGTCAGAATTCTGAATATATAGAGAGAATTTTTGCATCTCTTTTGGGCACTGGAGGTAAAAGCAGGCCAGTTACTGTCATTTTATCCAGTGTGACTCATGTCTCATTGATTTTCCACTTGAGAGGTAACTCTGGTGATCAGACCTTGTGTTCTGCTCTTAGAGTGTATTTCATAATTGAATTATTTGCAGTTAGACCAGCTACCCTTTTAAAAAACTTTTTAGGTTGTTGTATGTCTGTATTTACTTGGCCAAATAAATTCCCTTGAAGAAACCATCCCAAAAAGTCAGGAGACGGTGAGAAACAGGAGAGCTCTGGAGAAGCTTACTGTGTGATATTCTTGGTACCATTTTCAGTTTGGATTCATGTGTCACTGCAGCTCTGTTATTTGACTTGTACCAAATAATCAGGTGGACGTTCCTTCTCATCCTGTCTGTTCTGTCAGCAAGCCTGATTTGCAGACGTGGCATGAGCTCCAGTTTTAAGTTCTGTTTGCTTCTCTTCCTTTCAATGTGTCCTTCCTTTGTGTGGGTTGTAGCATGTCTTCCCTGCTTGGTTTGCTCCTGCAACTGCCTTGAAAGGAAAGTGTGCTTTTCTAATACTTAGAAATTAGCTTCTGTTGAAGTGTGGACAACTATTGCTTTTTTGACCTTCACTGACCATATTTTTCATGATGAAATGTCAAAAAGAGTCCGGGGTTTTCAATCAGTATCAAATAAGAATACAGAAAGTTTGCAGGGTTTTTTTCCCCCTCAGATGCCTCTCTTTTGTGCCTCAGATTCTGTTAGTGAAGGCTTGCATCAGCTGGATTTCAGTTAAGTTTTCAATAGAATGTTAACAGATTTATATTAAAGTGAACAGTTAACTGGAATGAAAATAGAGGAAAAGACGATGCTGTGACCTCGGCTGTGTGGAAACAGACATGAAGAATGTTTCCCCAGCATTCACAATTCCAGAATAATACAGGTTATAGCTGGGCACTATATATAGATGGAAACAATAACCTGCTGGAATTAGTCCTGTGCATCAGTTAAAAAACACTTCTGTCCTCAGCATGGAAGTTTAGAATTCCAAGATAAGAGGAGTACCCATGCTGCTTAGGCTTACAAAGCATAAGGGAGAGCCTGAGAGAAGGGCTTCACATTACAGCAAACCTGATCCAAGGACTGTCTGTCACCAAATGCAAAGTCGTGGGCCCTGTTTTCCACTGGCACCTGTGCTGACTTCACCATTGCAGTGAGCCTGTCTAGGGAGCTAAACTAGAGGCAAAATGGCTCTTTTGTAAGGACTTGTGATTTCCAAATCAGCTCACTGTGAGATCAGATTGAACACAAAAAGCAGATGCATGGGGAAAGTAGGAATGATGTTCCTGAGTTACAGGGGAGTGGGATTGCTTCTTTTTGTAGATTAAATCACCTAATGGTAAATGAAACCCCACCTGGGAAGTCTTGTTGCAAAATTAAAGAGAGAATGATTGAAGGCTCACCACCAGCCTGTGAATCCACCTTGTTGATAAAGGAGTGGGAATGTTGATGGGTGTGGTTTTGATTGCTGTGCTAGTAAAGTGGAGGGAAAGTGGTGTCTTGGACAGAGCAATAAAGAAGGAAATGCTCTTTTGGGAAGTATCTAAATGTATGTAATTGAGCGGGGGCAGAGAAAGGACCATTGCAGTAGTTCAGATGCAAAATGACAAGATCCTTATGAGAGTTACCCACTTGGAGGGACAGTGAAAACCTTAGGATGTCAAGCCAACTGCTGAAAGAGGGTTCAGTCTGTAAAAAAGCTGTTTGCTGTCTTTGTAACCTTCATTGTCGATGGATGGGTAACCTTTGACATAGGCCCCTGGACTCACCAGCGTATTTTTAATTATGATTCTGCTGTCTCACACATGGATTTGAATTTTTATTTCCATAGTGGCTGTTTAAATACACATACATTGCAGAGTTGCTACTTTCTTATCACTTAGAGCAATTAAAAATTTTAATATTTTCCTCAATTGAGCAAGGGTAATCCAAACTGTATGCATGCAGAACTCAGAAAGGAAGCAGTGCCCACCTTAGCTGGCATGTGATTTAAGAGGGGCATTTTAAGTCAAAATAGGCAGATGTTTAGAAGATGGTCATTTCAATTTTTATAAATACTGATATTGATATTTCAATGATATTATTTTAGTGATTGCAGAAAAAAAACCCTTCCTCTAGTCTAATGGTGATGCGAATCTGATGACTCTTTATTTCACCACTGTCTTGAGTCAGAAGAATCTCAAAAAACTGAGGAAATGGGTATTAAAATAGAAACTCATTGTTAGGAATGTGAAGTAATGCATAAGAATAAAAGAACTTTATGCAAAAAAGCCCAACCCTGACTTGAAATCAGCTATTAGTGCTCAGGAAAGTCTTCTGATAGACATTTCTGTAAAGACATCAATTCAGTTTTTACTAGGTGTCAAATAAAGTAAATAGAGTTGTGTATTAATAGAAAGGGGTCATGACATAAAATATTAACTATTCTGTGGTAAAAATCTATGACATACATAGGCCATGCTTTGAATATGATTATCCCACACTGATCTGTCTGCTAGACTTCATACAGAAAAGGGCAATAAGAATAATCAAAATTTGGGATAGCTTCTTTATGCAGAACACCAAGGAGATAAACCAGATAAAGTAACCCTTAATTATAGGATCCTCCAGCAAAGGTATGTCCTCAGATACTGTGAAACTCAGTTTTTAAAGGTATGAGAGTTTTATGTAGGGTTTTTTTTCCTACTCTTATCAAGGAAGGAATGTATTTAATTGCTCATTGCCCCAGGAAAGATAATATATCACTGAGTTATGAGGGCTTTGTGTGTTCAAGATACAGAAAGGCTGCCTAGGAGATATATTCTTACTGTATTTATTTTTCTTCTCTTATGGCTACAACATTGTGCTATGAGTAATACAATTGTTCACAGCTGAATAATTTTGTATTTTTTTTACAGAAATTTTAGATGTTCTCGGAGATAACTGGCAGTCAAGGTTGGAGTTTTTTTTCTATACTATTTTTTAAAAAACAGTTTTATGGATGGTATATAAACTACATTTGTCAAGTTAATCCTTACTTAATATTTCATGTCAGCTCTTCAGAGGTGCTAAGTAAGTAATAAGCACAGCACTTGTTTTGCTATAGTGCTGTTAAATTCCTTAGAATACTTTGTAAAAACTGTGCCTTAGAAAGAGCCAGTAATGCTTTTTTAGGACATCACTGGCAAACTGTAAGTTATGTATTCTTAAAAAGAACCATATATAAAGCCTTCTGCCTGATATATTTACTCTAAAAATGTAAATGTGCAAAAGCAAACCAGTATGATTTCTAACTTTGTAACTGCTTTTATTGATTATTTTTAAATTCATACTCTAAAGATTCCAAATTATATCTATGGCGTATTCAGCTGATCATACTGGTTTTGGTCTTGTAAGACATAAACATTTAGAGTAATCCTATCCCTGTAGCTGAATGTTTTGGAGGGATAAAGTAGGGAAGAAGTCAATTTTATATAGTATTTGTGTAAGTCGGTATCTAAGCCCATAGTAAATAGTGTAACCGTTTAGTCTAAGTTTTATCTAATTCCTCCAAATGAGAAGTTTCTAAATGTGTTGTCATTTGATACAGTACGTGAGCAATCCTGGTGTGCAGCTCTGAGACAAAGCAATAAAGAAGAATTTAACTGCAAGTGCAGGTTTTTTACTGCTGTGATGGGTTGGCCATTTAGGGAAGTGTCTGAATTCTGGCAATCTGCTCATGTTTGCTCAGGATAGGTATGGAAACTACATAATTCACACTCTCTGACCTACCTTCTGGCAGCTTCTTCCTGCTTCCTGAATTTGTGATAAAATGTGCTGAAGGTATCTCTTTTTTTCCTTTTTTTTTTGTGCTTCAAGAAATTCTCTAGTGGCTGAACCTGGAACTTGAATAGCCTTTTAATGTTTCTTCAGTCCTTTAACCTAATGTTACAGGATAATTGCAAGGAATGCTAAAATGAGTGTCTCCTTTTTATTTATGGAAATAGATACTATCAAGAATTTTAGATACCATAACCAGACATGTATTTTTATATAAAAGGTTAAATGTTCTAATTGCTATTCTACTAAAATGTGGTCAGAGTTTGCCCTGAATTATTGAATTAATAACTGATGAAGTATAAAGTCCATTAAATACTACCATAGTCATGAATCCTATTGTCTTGAGACAAAAGAGGAAAGTCAAATCTGTGAAAAATTACTTCCGTTTCAGAAAACTAAAATGAGAAGAGGCAAGAATCTGTTTAAAGCCTTGACGTTTCATGTGGTTTATTAGGGTAGATAAAACTGCAAACATGCACCTTTGTTACTAGAGCTGAGTGTGTGGATTTGCAGCATCTGTGACATTACAGTTGCAAAGGCATGCTTTATGCATGTAGTACCTTTCCATCATTGATAATACCACGAGGCTTTTATTTTTCATCCCTGAGAGAGTGTTTCTTAGACAAAGTTATAAAAACTGAGGTGAAAGGGGAGGCTCTGAGTAAAACACAAAAAATTTATTCTGCCAATAAAAAAAGACAAAGCAAAACAGAAAAAAACCAGTTGAAGGCAGAATGGAGAAAGAGTTAAAATGAAGTTGCTGTGAGAGTTGCATTGGGTATCTAACCGTGCCTTTTCTTTTTTGCCAGGTCTTTATACCAGTTTGTAAAAATGAAAATACAGAATTCTCTTTTTACAAAAACGTCAGCGGGATAGCCTAAATGCTAAAAATTTATGGGAGCTCAAGGGAAGACAAGGAAAATTCATGGAAGAGGAATTCACTGAAGTTTAGAAAATAGATAGATATCACATATGACTTAGGATTCTGAGCTAAAAATATTTGGAAGCTATAATGGTATTATACACAGCAGCTCTTGCTAACCATCTGCTTATCGCGGCTGTTGGAGACAAAGTACTGACTGCAGAGACGTGTGGCTTTGCTCTGTGTGAGAAAAGAGGCTTGAAGTTTAATAATGTTGAGCATAATTGATTTGCATTTAAATTTAATGAGGGAGAAGTTTTGAAAGTGAATAGTCAATTAACATGCAAGGGGAATCAAGTGTCTCTCTGCGTAGGTGACAGATATGCTCATGTGCTTAGGCAGTAATAAGTATGTCCCTTTTGCTCCGTAAATGTAGTGCAACTTCTCAGTATCCAGAGAGATGTTTACAAAGTCCTTGATAAAGTATTCAGCTGCTGGGACAGGGTAATAGAATAAATTTCTCACTTCATAGGCAGTTTTTCATTTATACTTGAACAGTGAGCATAGTTTTGAAAGTAAATTGTCTCATGTAGTTGCAAGAAATCATAAACTGAGTGTTGCAAAACAAATCCTGAAGAACAATAAATTCAAAGCAGAATATCTGGGTATTCCTTATATCACAAAGTTGAATAAAGGAAGCCAAAAGAGAAGCATGTGTAGAGTAAACTGTAGATGTATTTCAGCAGTGTGTTGACAGATTAATGGTAGGTTTAGAGTAACGGTGTAAAGTCTTAGAAAGGCTTTGAAATGTATTTTAAATCTATCAAATATGTATATTTAGCATGCTAATAAGATACTTGGTGAACAAACAGCTGATGAGTAGTGGTGCTGTATGAAACGTTGTACTCTCCCAGCTTAGTCTTTCAAGGGAATAAATTTGTGACTTTGAAAGATCAAGAGAGTGTGAATCACACTATTCTGAATTTTTACTGTGTAAGGGCTGTAGGAACTGCAAAACCTATGAGTAAGCCTGCATCTACATGAAAAATGAAAGTGGAGCAAGCCTAAAGGTTCTTTGTCAGTGGTCACAGGAAAAGCTAAAACCTGTAGGAAAAGAACAAGCAACTACCTGCATTCTTACAGAGTAATTACATTAGAAATTAATTAAATTTAATGCCAAAGTATTCAAATGAAAAAAAAATGTTCATACTGAGAAAATAAGAGTAACTAAAAGGCTGAAATTTTAAATGTAAATGTAGGCTAGACAGGACTTCCTTTGTGTTTCCAGTTGGTACTGTAAGCACAGGCCAGACAGAACACAGAAATCGTGGGAAATAAAAAGCAGCATATTGTTTATCAGTGAATGTGCTGGCTTACGAAGACCTGAGCACAGCAAGAGAGGAAAGCAGAATGGCAGTCCAGTAAAACAAAATTACATGTGATGTGGTCATAGTTCTATTGAATTATATATATTAAACCAGAAAAGTAAATTGGGCTACCAAGGTTCTGTTAAATCAACAAACTTGTGGCTAACTATCCTATCTGGAGGTAGTTGGATATGAACAGTAGCAGCTAGAAAAAGATAATGTATTCGTTGAACTGGGAGCAGTCTTACAATAAAGTCCATGCTTTTTTAAATAAAGGCCTCTATTAGCAGTAGATGTGCTGTGATTAGAAGGAAGGGTATGTGATATTGTTATTATTGCATATTGGTTTGTTTCCTGTGCCTGAAGACAGGACAGCGGCAAAACAGAAAGCAGCTGCTCCCTGCCCCTTTAAGAGCTTTTAAAAACCACAGTCCCTAATGCACTTAAAACACCTTCAGTACTTGCCAGTGGAAACTCCCAAGCCAAGCAGACTGAAATATGCATAACAGTCTTCTTACTCAGAAAACATAAATACAGCCTGAGCATGCAGTGAGAGCGCCAGGCTGCAGAGGTGTATTGAACCTCTCTGCTTAACAAGCTCAGTGTCAGTCACAAAGCAGAATTTAGACAGCATCGAAGAATAAACATTTTAAAGTGCTGATATCTGCAGTTTTGTCAGGATGCCCAAGCATTGGGAGAAAATTTCTGTCTGCCTTCAAGTACTGCTGTGGAGAAAGACACGTTCTTGGTGTAGATGATGCTGACATCCAGCTCATAGAGCAGGAACGTGCTCAGAGCTGCTTTAAGCTGCGATGCAAAGCTGTCACGGATGGCTAAATATGGCTGTAGCAGTTGTGCTGTGTATTAGACCAAACTGCAGCATGAGGCAATGAAAATAAACAACATCCTGTATGGAAGGCAGAAGGAGGGATGGGTCTTTTTACTGCAGATCACTATTTAAAAACTGCCACAATATTGAGGTTCTAGCAATAGAGTACAGTGCTGAAACATGTCAACAGCTGTAGCACTTCAGACAGTTTCTTTAGAAAATAGATGTTTCTCTGGCTGTTCACCAGAGAAATTACGTGGTGCAATACGATTTTATTAATATGTCAAAGTCAGTTGTAATAGAGCCACATGAGCATTTAAAAGAGCTGAGGCTCTTAAAAATAACTGCCAATGAAAAAGTGATATAAGGCAAGTCATTTACAATAGGACACAATGATCTTAAGGGTCTTTTCCAGCCTAAATGATTCTGTGATTCTATGGTAGCAGGCAACTACTGTCTTTAAATTCAAGTTTAAAGCATACTTGGCTTCTAAGGTTGTCAATTACTTTGCCTAGCCCCTTGCGTGTGAGAACCCGTCTGTGTGTTGGTGGTGACTGGTGCTGTGATTATACACACAGGATCAGCTGGTGTGCCAAGGGATGCCTGTAATTCTGGAAGCACGAAAATGCCCTGGGTGAGAAGACACAGCATGGCCACAGCACAGCTGTGACAAGCTGCATTTTTTTTTTGCTTCCTGGTTTTTGGGATAGTTCTGTGTGCCCTCCCTGTCCCCAGTCTGTCCAGAATATAT
Source organism: Motacilla alba alba (assembly GCF_015832195.1). NCBI lineage: Eukaryota > Metazoa > Chordata > Aves > Passeriformes > Motacillidae > Motacilla > Motacilla alba. Next base: position 11,689,784 of record NC_052023.1, on the reverse strand, counting down.
ATTTGGAGTGTGATTTAGATCAACTGTTTAGGTGCCCCTCTATTTGTTTACTGTTGTCACCAAGTAATATTTGAATCCTTAGGCCAACTTAGCAACTCCCCTAAATTTAGCTGAGAGTAAACATCTCAGAGCTGTGGAGAGCTTGCAGCTTTCGCAAAAATGGTAGCCCCCTTTTTAAGGGGGATTTGAGCCCAGTAGCCACCTGCCATACATGGTTTGCAAGCAGTCTAGTCAATGCATATATGGGTTGGAATTTGTCTCACCATCCTTAAGGTTTGGAGATAGCCAGAGGGAGGGACATGACAATTTTCAGAACATTGGAGGTGCAGTGGGATGTGTGGCAGAATGGTGCCACGATTAGGACTCCAAAGCCAGCCCATTGCTGATCTGCTTATAGAATATTGGGTATCCCCCTAGGGAGGGGAGAAAGCCTAGATTGAGGCAAAAGCATTATCAGATGGAAAATAAGTGGTTAAAACAGTTTTCATGAATGTAGATAGCTGGAAAAACAGCCTTCTCACTTTTTGTTTCTCTGGGGAGTGTTTTGAAGAAAAAATTAGAAACATTTTAATTCTGAAACAACATTGAAAATATTTTACAGGAGCTGTTGCATGCCTCACGTGTCCCTTTTCCCTAAGTCTGGGTTTATATTTGCCTTAGTATAATGCAGGAGCACTCAAAGCACAGCCCACGCAGGGCACCTGGTTGTGTGTGTGTGTGGTGCTGCTCTGAGTTGAGCATCAGCCTTGTGAGGCTCATGGAGCTGATGCTGTAATTTTGCATATAAGAAGCTGTATTAATTGTTGCATTTCAAATGCATGCCCTTGACTGAAAATCATGTGGGATAAAAATATGTTCTAGACAGCATTTCATACAATATGCACTTTACAGTTTACTTCATAAGGTAGCATGTTCATAGTCACTGCTCCAAAAGTAAATCAGACAGGGTAGTAATTTCCAGTGTAACATTGTACAAAAATGAGGAAACTGGTTTATCCTGGGGCTTTTAAGAAAAAGTATAGGAGCATTGATTTTCTCCATCAAGTTGCTTTTCATCTGTAAATTGCTAGCAGGATTATTAAGTACTTGATGAACTTTTGAAATTGCAGCCTACCTATGGGGAAAAGCAATGTCTTTTTATGCTAAATTTTTTCTGTATATTGTAATAATAACTTCTTCTGTGAATAAATAATAGTTTTCCTATTTATATAAACTGTGTTCTTTGTTTAAAAGATTAAATCTTATTGGAGTTTTCTCCTAGAGTAACAGTTTGATAAATGGTTACTGTAATTAGGGTAGTGTAATTAATTTTATAATGAGCTTTTCAAGAACCTGTGTGATTTAATGTATCTCAAAGATGTAAGTCACGTGTTTTGGTAATCCTGCACAGGAGATACTCTTTGGATAACAGAACAGCTAATTAGCAATTGAATGGTTTCACATGAAGAAGCCATATTATAATTTAGAGTGGGACTTTCACCTAGGATGATAAAGTGGATTGGGTAGGTGTGGTGATAAGGATAGAGAGAGATGGCAATTAAGCGAGGCTAAGCATTATTTTTTAACTGGGACATGGAAGTTATTTACGTAGTCTGATTTCAATTTTCTTCATAAGTTAATTGTATCAGACAGTAGTGACTTTATTGACTAAATATTAGTCACTAAAGTAGGTGGTTCAGTAAAGATGTTCAGACAGAACTAAAGTTCCTGTCTTTATTCAGGACAAGTACAAATTGTATTAAATGATCGTTTTTTGCATTTTTCTGTTATGTTAAGATGACATGCTAAAGGTGAACCCACCAGGTGGTGCGTTGAAGTGTGGAATGTGGTCTCTTGTTCCAAGGGGCTGTGGTATCCCGCCTCACAAAGTTCACATCTTCACTTTTGGTGGTGGCCATGTGATCCCATGCTTGTGCTGCAGCACATTGTCCTGTAGTATGACCCACAGGAAAAATTTATTAATCTGGAGCCTTCTGAAAAGATGATATTTTCAACTCTGATCTATTTGTAGATTTATTTCAGAGTATAGTTCCACAATAATTGTGTTGACAGAGGTGTCCCAGGTATCTGAGACAAATAATTGGGTGAGTTGGGACTAGATAAAATCACAGATTCTGCCTGTTCTTTCCAGTTATTCCCAGTTCCAGTTTTCCTTTTTCACAGTTGTGTTCTTTATGTCTTCTAGCAGTTCCTCAGGATTTCCTGTGTGTCTCTTTCTCCAGTCAGCATCCACTCATTTTGCCAATGTAGCTGGTCTTACCTGTGCATTCACATTTAGCATTCCCGTCAGCCTGCCTTCATCACAGCTCCACCAGGATTTTTGTTCTCAGGCAAACTCTTCTCCATGCCAAATCCCAATTTCTTACTCCAAAATATGCAGGAAGAAAACCTTCTTGAAGAAACTGTGAGATGTATCTTAAGCAGCAAGAAGGGTTTAAAATAATTTCCATATTTGTGCACAGAAATGAGTAATTATTTTGACTGAAAATTCAGGAGAGAGACAGCAGGGTGGGAATATCAGTCTGAGACAGATGCTTCAATGTATAATTTCAGCACAAACTCTAATTTGGCCAGGATACAAGAAACTGAAAGCAGTGAAAGTGTTTCAGTCTTTAAAGAGAAGAAATTTGATATTGTGGTTGCTTTTCTAGAGTTCTGCTGTAAAGTCACACTTGTATAATTCATATTTAGGCTTATGTGAAGTAATTTTGCAATCTTATCCTGGAATGTCTGGCTGGAAGAGGGGTGATGCCTATATCACACCCATCCTCCCAGTAAGTTTCCGCATATAGGTAGCCCAGAAGAGTGAGAAATGGCAGTGCTGTCAGCAGTTCTGATAGCGCTGCTGAGTGCCAGGGGTGCAGAGGAACAGATGTACATTGCTGGTCACTGTCATACAGCTTCCTGGTTCAACCTTTTTTTGCAGTTTTAGAGAAAGACTGTGTTAGGAGGAGGCTGAGCTTTTGTTTTTCATACATCCTATTATTTAACTACCAGCTCATTTTCCCTGCCCATTACATTTTTTTTCTTCCAGAAAGAAGTAGAAATAGCTTTCCACAAGAAGATTCTTTCTAAATAATTTTTTTCCTCTTATGTAAGAATAGATTTGTCTAGCCTAGTGAACCCATCTCTTTTAAGGAGGAGGAATAACATATTGAATTATCCATTCTGGTTCTTTGCAGTTTTAGTTTTGAGTAAAACATTTCCTTTGCTAGTTTGCTAGCTTTTAAAACCTGTTGACTTCTTTTTTCATATTTCTCTTTTTTTTTCTGTTACTTTATCTTACTAGCCTTTTATATATAACATTAATATAAGTAGTGCCAGTCTGACAGACCATATTTTGACCATATGCAATATAATCCTGCTGTGTCAGAGACAGCTGAAATCTCAGAATAACTCCAGTAACATTTATTAATTTTTATTGCTTTTAAGCTTTTGTTATAGCTTTAAGCTGCTTATTGTTACATATTATTTCAAGTAAGAGCTTCATAATGTCTTTTGGTGGAGGTTATTTCTATCATTTGAAAGTACTGCTTGTTTTGATGTCATGTAGAATCAGAAGACTGAAATGCTGTTTCCAGAAAACTGATTTCTTGCTAATGTAGTTCTGTGAAACTCGCTGTGTGGGAAGAGATGCTGGCATACTCTAGATGTGATAGACTGCTGAATATAATTTGTTAAATTAAATTCATCCCTAATTTAGTAATACTACTTTGTTAGCGAGTTATGTTTTTTCTATGTGGAGATAATCCAAAATCTTGATAATCTGGTGTCTGTGCAGATTCTCATCTTTTCAGAGATGCTAAGTTTTTTGCCTTGGGCAAATACTTCTGTAAGGAATTAGATTCTGTTTGCATAAATAGCTGCTGCTTTCAGTTTTTACAGATGTACTGTTGTAAGTAACATTCCATTGCTCTGCAGAGAATTTAAGAACTGTTATTTCATACCATAGAGATTCACCAATTTATTACTCAGGGCAATTACATATGTGTGTCACATTTGCTTGTATAAATGGTAACTTTGCCAATAGCAGATACTGTCTCTGAAGTGATTTGGGGATTTACTGAAGTATGGTACTAGAGAGTGCTCCTGCTATCAGATATTCACAAATGCCATATCTGACCACTAGGAAACATTTGAATCTTTATCACTGCCGTATTATCACTGAGCATATTGATTGTTAGATGAGACTCAGAAGAAAGATAACATTATTTCTCTTCAGTATGAAAATGATTCATTCTACTCTAGATCAGATGAACACACTGTCCTGTTTTCTAGGGTTGAATTGTTGTGGAAGACTTTAGATATTGCCCGTTTTCATCAAATAGTGACATCAAGAGACTTTATCATTGGAGACTTCTCTTGAAAGTCTGTTCTCCCCCACCCCCAGTACACTTTTTCTAAATTTGCTTAATGTTGTATGTACTGTTAATTTATCCATCCTAAGTTGCATATATGTAATTCCAGCACAGTTATAGTAGAGCCTGGTTTCAGGTCTGGTATACACCCACTAGGTTCAGGAATTGACAGCTTCTTTTCACGGTCTCTTTTCTAGCTTGGGGGCCATGTGGAATGTACTTGTAACCCCATCCGTGTTTCTGAATTCCTTTAAACAATTTGGCTCGTACTTGACTCTCAGGTAGACATAACCCAGAAAAAAATTGGTTATTCTGCCTGTTTAGGAAGGGTTTTCCTCATTCTGCTGTCTTTAACTGTTGGTTTTCATCTCTATGTAAATTTGTTTCCTTTGTTGCTAGAAGTTTTCATGCACACAGTTCAGCATTCAGTAACTTTACTAATAAAGTAAAGTTTGTGGTTAAGTTAAATAAAAATTCTAGCATAATGTGAATATGATGATGTGTATTGGTAGAGTCTGGCTAAAGCTGAGTAAGTTTAAGGGTTCTTAAATGCAAAAAATGCTTACCCAGAAGTGCATCCTATATTGTCAACAAATACTTGATTATATGTAAGGTGTACAGACAGTTTTTGCAAGCAGTTGAACTTCAGTTTCACTCTGAAGATTGTCCATACTGATTAATGTGTGACCATTTCCTGTACGGTTTCAGCAGCAACATTTGCTCACTGGCTACTTACACAGGTCCTTCCCCACAAGAGACAAATTCAGAGTCCCTTACTTATTTCAGAGTCTGCATTACACTCTATTTAACCTGTAACTTCTTAATTTTTAGTGGGCTCTGCAGACCAGAGTGTGTTGTTTCTTAGCTGGTTATCACTCTTCAAACTTCTGGTCTTTATTGCAGTATTCCAGTATTCTTAAATGATGTGGTTCCCTGAAGAAAGGCTTTTAGACCTAAAAGCTTATTTAGTTTCCCTTGCACTCCTTATTCCAACTCATAAGTAGCTTCTACAATGAGTGGTGTCCAAAACATTAAAGTACTCTTATATTGAATTTCTCTGCTACAGAAGATGTGGTTGTTCTAAGTGAAAAATGTCATTGTAATTGGTTATGCAGTGTAAAGGAATAATAGTTAATTTTCAAGACAGTTTTTCCAAGAAAACTTCTGTGAAAAATTATATAGTTGTTCACTTGTTAGGCCCTTGTGAATGTTGTTTTCTAGGTTTTAAGAATAATTAAGGTTTTCTAGGTTTTAAGCATAATTAAGGTGCTGTCATGTCACTGTATCCTGATTTAAGTTTTCTGGTTTTGTAAATTGTTACTCCCTCCTTCATCCCTGCAAACTGCTACCAGACAAAAAATTCTGACTAAGTACAACTTTTTTTACCCACCTTGGTTTCTTCTCTGAAGATCTTTTTACAGTCTTTTTACTGTGTCTGAAATGCTTCAGCTGTCCCCAAAGGCAAATGGATACAGCAGGGGTTGTGTCTTTCCTACTTGTGAGTAAAATAGGGTTGTTTTGAGCAAAAGAAAATCGGGAGAGATGAGGTGTACAAATCTGACAAAATACTGACATTGCTAATCCAGCCATTCCTGAAACAACTTATTTATATGTTCTTTACTTAGGACTGGTAAAGTGATTGAAAATTATGAGATTAGGCCACCTTCTGATTGGCTCACTGTTAATATTTTGTTTAAATGTTTTCTTTAAATGGTTTTTTTTTGTTTAAATATGTTTTGTATTTTTACCAAAGTTGCTGAGCTAGTATTTTAATTGGTATGTTGTTCTTTTGCGAAAGTTGGTCAAACTCTTGTCGTACTTTGGTGTCTCCAGATGCATCAGCTAAAGGGATCTTTAGGAAAGGCAACAATATGGACTAAGAGTACCATGCATTTTCAAGTGGTTGTCTTTGCCTCCTTCTTCCATTGTTTGTTTGTCTTATTATGATGATAGCTCTCTGCTGTTTGTTAAATTGAGAAATCCTGCTGAATAAATGAAACCTGATTTGATTTAGTTATCTGCATAATAGAATCTGTGATACTTCATGTAGCATCACTGGAGAAACATCTTCTGTTGCTAAATTTCACTGCAATTAGACATAATTAATCTCTTCTACTCTTATGCAGCTCAGTTTGTATTTTGAATTGGCAACTTAATGGTGAATTAATTTTCTTTTCTTACCAGTATGAAATCCTAACTAGGTTGAAAGTAAAGACAATTTTCAGTAATCTAAATATAAAAACTGTGTAGAATGAAGAATATGGAGGAACCTGTCAGCTTGTGTTTGAGATCATGAAGTTTTGAATTGTCAAGATGAAAATAAGGTCACTTGTATGAAGTCAATAGAATATGAAGAAAGCTTCAAAAACCACTATTCTTGAGTGAATTATGGTGCCTTCATAGTACTAGATGTTCTTAAATTAAATGTGATTGCTGGTGTATTTTTTCAGGGTGTAACTTGGTCTTGGGCACAGATGCCCAAATTGGAGATGACAGAAAGCATTGTGTAGCTTTTGGATCTGTAGATGTATTTTGTCTTTCAATATCCAAAATACTTGACTTCCACTACAAACGAGGTGCTATACGTTGTTTTCCTTGGATAAAGAACGGGTTTAATGTGAACTCTAGAAAGCATTTTAGTCCCAGTCTATCGATGAAGGTTATTCAGGGATTTGGAGCCTATATAAGTTTAGAGGTCTGCTCAGTTAACTTAAATTAAACAGCTGAGTTTTTCACTGTGTATCTAATTATAAAATACAGTGCATTTCATAATTCATTAGTTGTAGTGATACCTGTCACAACTTGTTTTCTTATGTCTCTTCAAATGCCTTTTGAAATTTGAACACTCTAACACAACTCCTGTGAATTCATTTGCTTGCACATTTAGTGTGATACAGTGAATCACTTACAGACTACTAAGGAAGGCATTTTACATTTGAAACCTAAATTAACGTTTCGCGTACTTAATTACTTCATAGCATATTGATCTTTCTTTCAGCAGGACACTTTTAAAATGGATAATATCTTCTTTAAAAAGCTGTTACTCTTTATATGTTCTGTTGCATTCTTCTTCTTTTCCAGTGTGGTAATTTAAATGTTTTATTGGTGTCTTTGTCTTTTTCTCAACAGTTTTCAAAATCTGGTTAATGTGATGGCATAAACTAGTAAAGCATTTGGATTACATGATGGATATCAGCTATGGTGATTGATATTATTTGAGTGGTACAGTAAGAGTCTGCTGTATGAAATGCCAGAAGTTTACATTTCTTCTAGTTTTGCAATGGTAAGTTTTTTTATATTTGTACTAAGGAAATAGTAACTTTTTTTCTTGTCATGTAAGGTATTTTTTGAGAAGGCATCGTATCAGCAAATCAGTAAAGCTTTCTTACATATGATTTCTAAAGTCTGTTGTGTTCAGAAGTAATTACTAACCAAAGTAAACATTTGAATTTGGTTTAAGTTATTTTATTGGTACTGATATGAAATGTCAGTTGCTCACCCCTAATGTGTGCTAGCTTTAATTAGAACAACCTAGGGGAAATGGAATCTGTAAATAAACCTGTTTTTGTGTTTGGGTTCAACCCCAAATAGGATCACTCACCAGATGGTATTGAGCTTGCATGCAACGAGGGAGAATATGCAGGCAAGTCTATCCGTGTGGAAAATAGGTGTAAAAACCATTATGCAAAACACATAGTGTTTTGCTCTCTTCAGTCAGCTGCTGATGTTTGGCCATTTGCTGCTTGACGTATTATTTGTATTTTCTCTTAAGGCAGAGTGTGTTGGAGAGCTCACACCTATTTACTTCTAAGCAGACAGAATGAAAGTTAGTGCTGCAGCATCTCTTTAGATATATTTTCAGGAATACAAACAGTGCACCTTTCCAGGCGTTCATCTGAGGCAGCAGGAATAGCTAACAAGCAGGATGGCTGTAGCAGCACAAATGAATCGCAGTTTTGAGAACATTTGAAATTTTCACTTTACAATTGTCTTTTTCTTTGTTGTACAAAATGATGTGCTCTCATACACAGTTGTGTATGAGCTATACCACATGTACACAAAATTATTGTGCTTTCCTCTGCAGTTTTGTCCAGAACTACACCAAGCAATGCTGTTAGGATACATTGCTTTCCTTAAGAAATACTGCTTGCATTGTGAATTCCTAAACACACAATACAGTAAATACTGGTAATTGTTAAACAGAATTGTGTTGGATGAGAGTATACTTGTCTTGTCTCATTCTCTTTACTGTTCTAGGACCATCTGACACTTAAATAGTAGATGTGGGAGAATTTATTAATTTATGTTCTTGTTTTCCCATTCTTTGCTGAAAATGAAAAATGCCTCTTGAAACAGTTTTCTCCATTTATTATTTTCAGCATTTCTAAGTAATGTGTGAAAGGTTTGATTCCATATTTAAAATTTGTAGTCTTCACATCATATGACTGTTGAAAGGATTTGTATAATCTGGAATTTGGGTAGATGAAAAAGGGAAAGTGTGCCATTATGCACAAATGTGAATCTGTTCATTAGCAAGGCTGTTATGACAGGTCTGTGGTGATACGGAGTTTGACACAATGAACTTTTAAAGATTAAATGAATAGGAGGGTAAGACTGATCAGAGTTCTCTTAAAGATTATTTTGAGATACTGGGCAGGTCAAGTACTCCTACATTTCACCCTGAAGTGTGAAATACAGGCACTCTTAAATGGAATGTTTTAAACTTATCTTTGAGTCTGACTTTACTTAAATCTGATCTCAGTGGTGATCCATCTCACCAGCTGGGAGGGAAACAGCCTTCCAGTACCTCAGATGAGATTCCTGATAGAGTTAGGCTTTTGTTGTCATAAGTGATACAGAAGCAGGAGAGGCCCCACCTGGATATAAGAAAAAATATTTTTGCTTTAGGGACTGGAACAGGTTTTCTGGAGAAGTTGTGGATTATCTGTACTCAGTGTTTTGCAAGACTCAGTTGGATAATGTTCCATGTAACTAAATCTGAATTTAGGCCTCATGTTCATTTGAATGGGAGGTTGGATAGAATTGCCTCCCAAAGGCCTTTCCAGCTGGAATGATTTTATGATTCTGATTCAGAAATTTTGTTTTATTTCATTTTTACTAATAATAACTGTAAGTATTTTTAGTGGTGTGTTTTATTTTTTAATTTCTTGCTAAATTAGAATTGCAGTTCTGTTTTGTTTTATATGAGAGATTTGTTTTTTATTTAAGCAACAACTGAGTAAGCAAATGCAATTTTAATGGTTTACTTCTTAGTCTGTGAAACTGGAAACTGTAGGATTTTAAAAATGCAGTCTCATACCTTTTACTTGAACAGAAAAATTTAAGTAATAATACCAATACATTATAATATATGCACAGTACATAAAAATAGTGTATTTTAGTAACTAGAGCCTAACTGGGACATTCCAGCCTTACATAAGGCATAAATATGAGCAATACTCACACAAGTACTAAAGCCAGAACAACCACAAATACCAAGTCAGCTACTTTGTAGCTGAGATGGAAAAATTTGATGCACTAAAGAAATGCCACAGAAAGAAGCAGTATGAATACACTGAATGGGCTTATTCAGTTTGACATCGATACGTTTGTGGCAATACATTCTTCAGATGTGCTCTGTCTCTAGGTGTTTTTAAAATATTTTTTCTGACTGTTTTGTTTACATTTTTTTCAAAGGTTTCCCAGTGAGTGGATCACAATGAACATACTTTAGGGACTTGCCATAGTATGGCTGCTTCTCGATCTACTCGTGTTACAAGATCTACAGTGGGTTTAAATGGCTTGGATGAAAATTTTTGTGGTAGAACATTAAGGAACCGTAGTATTGCTCATCCGGAGGAGGTCTCAGCCCATCCTCAAATCCGATCCAGGTCACCAAAGAAGAGGCCAGAGTCTGTGCAAACTCAGAAGGGCAGCAACGGTGGCAGAACTACTGATTTGAAACAGCAGAGTGCTCGGGAGTCATGGGTGAGCCCTAGAAAGAGAGGGCTGTCCACTTCAGAGAAAGATAATGGTGATAAGCAAACTGTGGAAAATAGTGAAAAAAAACAAGCAGAACCTGTTTCACCAGTTTTGAAAAGAATTAAACGCTGCCTGCGTTCAGAGGCACCCAACAGTTCTGAAGAAGACTTGCCCGCTAAGGCAGAGAAGGAGTCATTGGAGCATAAAAGCTTAGTGTCGGACAATGATGCAGCCTCCGCGGGGACTAAGCGAGCTTGTCGATGTCTTATATTGGATGATTGTGAGAAAAGGGAAGTTAAAAAGGTGAATGTCTGTGCAGAAGGGTTTAATAATTCTGCAGTAGTTGAAGAGGTTGCAGGTTATCAGACTGTCAATGGAGTTGGTGAGAGAGACTCAAATTCTCTTAACTGTGATGACTGTCAGGTTGATGGGAATGCTAAGCAGAACAGTGCTGGTTCCCATACGCCCAAGGACAAAACAGTAGCAGAAAATGGAAACTCATTTGCCCATTCTTCATTGCTGCTTAATAGCAGCAAAGAGGACAGTGTTGTAGACCATTATGTGCCTTGCACAAACTCTCAAGAACAGGTAAAGTTGGAGGACCACAAACCAATAAATGACTGCTTGCCTGAGGAGCATGCTAATCAGGCATTTGAGCCAGCTACAGGGTCCTTTTCTGAAATCCAGTCATCTTTGTTAAGGGATTCGGAGGAGGAGGTGGATGTTGTAGGAGATAGCAGTGCCTCTAAGGAACAGTGTGCTGAAAACACCAATAGCAACCTGAATACTCACCATGACAGTGCATCAATCTCAGGTGAACCTGAACCACATTCTTCAGTGCTGAACTGTGTTTCGGCTCAGATGACGAATATGTTGGAACTTCAAGAACACAGATACACGTTGAGAACTTCACCACGAAGGGCTGCCCCTGCCAGAAGTAGCCCTACTAAAAATAACTCTCCTTGCAGAGAAAACGGACAGGTTGAGGAAAATAATCTTAGTCCTACTGAAAAGAATGTACCTGTAGGTATTAATAATGTCAACGGATCTCCCAAAAAGTCTGAAGAAATCAAACAGAATGAAAAAGAGAGGAATAGTAATACAGGGGATCATGGGAGTGATGGACTAAGAAAGCCACTTTCTGAGTCTAGGCTTGTTGCTGGATTTGTACCATCTGCCAAAGAGAGTGCCAACATCCACACTGCAGAGGAGGATGAGGAAGAGCCTGATGTGTATTACTTTGAATCAGATCATGTGGCATTGAAACACAACAAAGAGTATGTGTAACTATGGTAACCATGAATTCTGCTTTTGTTTCTTATCAAAAATATAATATTATTACAAAAATTATTAAGTATTTAAGTATTAAGTATTTAACGTACTTCCACAAAAATTTAAGGGCTTTATAATTTTCATACTCTTCAGTCTTCATTTTTCTTGTTTCTACCTCAAACAAAATTAAACTCTATTCAATATGCAGTATGGTACAGCAATGTGGTTTATACATTTCTAGCAATCAGGATTCTTGAGCCAGAGCTTGGATTTTTTGAGTTTCTTTGGGTATTTGTTTCTTTAAAAATGCATCTGTTATTTATTTTCTCTTAAAAACTAGCTGGAAGGAAAACCAAAGGGATTATAACCTTTAATTAGATTTCAGTCATTTATCAGCATATCCAATGGACACTGTGGATAAAGCTTATACAATTATCATTCTGCTGTACATAAAAGTTCAAGTTAGATACTCTTTTCAGTGTCATGGGAAACAACTCAGCATTATTGTGTTCAGGAACATGAATTTAACAAATGCAGCACCTTTCTCCAAAGTAAATTATGTCTACATTTCTATTTATATTAATTACATGTAAATATAGGAATATTATTGTTGTTATTATTATGCTCTGAGTTGTTTTAATGTTTATCATCTGAATGTCTGTGAGTAGAACTGTGGTAACTATGCCTTGGGGTAAATGTGCAAGAGCTTTTGAAACAAAAGGGCAATTCACTGAAGAAAGTTTACATGGAGAAAATTCATCCTCAGGTAGTAGATCAGGACAGTTTTTTATTTCAGTCTTTGTAATGCTGTTTTGACTCCTGTGTTTTGCTCTTCAGTAGGTGTTCTGTATTTTGTTGTGAGTTCTGAAAGGCCAAGTGTAGATGATCTTCAGTTTGCTTCGTATGAAGGGTTGAAGCACTGGTAGTAGTTCAGTGTAAATGTAATAAGTGTTCACAGCACAGTTACTGTGAATGTGGGGCACAAGGCACAGATGATGGTTTAATCTAGTATGACTGGATTTTTGATATTACAGTTGCATTGTTTATATAGCAAAATTTTATTCAGTATTGGATATTAATGAATAATTTTAATCAGTAAATTTTGAATTCAGGCATGGGTTAGACAAACTGTGATTTCAAAATAATGATCAAATATATGCAGCTTCAGCCATCAGTCCAAAGTGGACACTTTCCCAGTAGATAGAAAGAAAATTACAAATGGGGAGGTGGACTATTGTCTTTTGACTCTCTTAGGATGCTTTTGGATCTGTATGAAATATTACTTCATCTGATGTTAGTACACAGATTCTTTAGTAATGTGGTTTAGTGCAGGGGGTCATATTTATTATAAATACTATAAAAATAAAAGTATTTTTTTCTATTCTTAAACACAGATCTAAATTGTCCTTGGAAATTTCAGGTGTGTGCCCTAGTGTTAGCTTTTGAACATACACAGTTCTGAAGAAATAGGTAGTTGTTGTTCAGATTGGCAGCCCGTTTGTGAGACCTTGTTGGGGAGCTTTTGAAATTACAAGTAGGACTTGGTAGTTTGCAACTAACTTGTTGCCTGAATGCAAAATTCCAAAAGAAGTGGTTATTGTTTTTATTCTGTCTTATATTTCTACTTTCCCAAAGGGAAGCATGCTACTGAGGGGAGGGAGTGTTAGCCTAATGTTTTCTTCATTTAAAAAAATTATGATAGAACTGGTTAACTACAGCCATTCTTTTTTGTTATTTACATTTATAAGAAAATAAGTCTGGTATATTGATGGTTCTGCATGGTAATAGGATCCTTCTAAAGAACTTAAGTCAATATTTTGACATTAAAAGATATTCACTTTGCTTGTGGTAGTTCTGGCTAAGCCAAGTGTTCTGGTGTTCTGCATGTCACATCTTGAAGTGGTACAGTTTTGTTTTTCTGCCCTACATCAGTTTGGGATTATTATGAGTGATTTTTTTTTGTCTGGATTGTGTTTCTGTTCTCTTTGAAAAGCCAGTTCAGACATTAGCATGTTGGCTAGGTTGAGGAGGCAGATTTCTCCAGGAAGGCATTAGTATAATTCTTTGGATATTCCATGGCAGAAAAAAAATACATTCCTCTGTGTCATAGAAGCTATTTTATATGGCTGTAAATTTATAATATTTCTTGTTACATTACATAGCTTGGTGACATATGTATTCTTACAGTTGGTTTCCACTCTTCAGGAAATTATTGTGACATTGTTAAAATATGAATATACTGAAACCTTTAAGAGCTGTTGATAAGATTTGCTGTAAGGAAAAAAAACCTAAATGTAAATTGTTGTATTTCTGTATGAGTTTTGTTGCTTTTTGAATATTTAAGCAATGTTTAAGCAATATTCATATATTAATATTTCTGGGAAACCTGGATGAAATAATAGGAAAATTAACTATCACAGATTATGGAATACTATTATTCAGAGAGAAGGCTGAACTGATGGATGTTCCCACAATTTCTTTATTAAAATAGATCTGTCCTACAAAGACAGAGATGAGATCTCTAAGCAGAAATTTTATCACAACATAGAAATTTTTGTAGATAACAACAGACTGATCTGGGGGTTGTATAGTTGTGAAGTGTTGTTAATGTCGTCTGTTGCTACACACATAATTGGAATTTTTGTGTATTGTAACTGCTCTCAGAAAAGCATGTTTTAGTGTATATTTGAGAATTTTGCTTCTATGTTCTAGCTCAGAAATGTTTGTGTTTTCTCCTGAGATACTTTCATCAAGACTGAATTTCCTGATTTAAAACTTTTACACTGCTGAATTTTATATGCTGTGCTTAGTATTTTGCATATGTCTTTCCTGAGGCATTTCTCATATCTCTTTGCTGTATCTTTTTATGCTGTAATTCTATCTCATACTGCAGCAGCTTACTTTAATTTTCTGTCTGGTGCAGCATTTTATTCTCAGAACTTTCTGCCTTTGCCCAGTGTTTCATTTAGTGCCCTTTTTTGATTTTGGTTTTTTTTCTTCTTCTTCTTCCTCTCTATTTCCTTTGGAGACTTATAATGTGTGGCAGGTATTAGCTTGCACAAAGGGACAATCTGTGTTTGACTCTTAGTCCTGGTTCCAGATAAAAATGTGATTGAGGAATTAAAGTGTCACATGCATATCATGCATTACAGAATGCATTTCTGGGACTCTATAAACTGCAATTGACCTTACAGAAACCACTTAGACCTGGAGCAAGATCACTCAAATAGAAGCCTTAGGCACAAGCAGTTCCCTACAGACATTTAATTCTAAGACTTAGGACAGTAGATAGGCAGATAAATAGGCATTTCCACGTATCTTTATTACTTGATAGTATTTAAAATTACAATAGCTGCACTGGCATTTAAAGTGAGGACAGATCAGATGAGGATTTTAATACATCTCTTAGAACCCAGTCTTGTGGATTCTTACCTACAATGGGTTGTACTGTTGCAGAGATCTTGGAAACAGACAACCGTGCAGGATCATGCAACAATCAGATTTACATATGCTTAACAATTGATGATAATACTGTTTATGTCTTTGGATCCACCTTTAATATTGTATGAATGTGAGAAAGAAAAACATTTTTAGCATTTCCTGTGGCATAGGTTCTATATTTTACTCAGTCACAAATTTTCTGCCTAGAGAATCAAATTAAAGCAGTTCTGTATAAAAATTCATCTTACTGCACTTGAATTGTTAGAACAGGACTTGGTGCACCTTGCCATACCAGTTATTTGAGAACTGCCTTAAACACAGGTTTCTTAAAATGTAATTGTAATGTCCTCTTTTTAAACTTCTAACTTTACCTGCACCATGTTTTTTCCTTAACTAGAAAAGATAAAAATATCCATGTGTGTCTTTGAATTATATTGGCTAATAATAATAGGTCAGTTTTATAAATAAATCCTGTATATTTTTTAGCTATGTGTCTCCAAATTAAAGTTAAATTGATCACACAGTAGGGATTTATTTCAATGTACAGATAAGTCTTAACATTCCTTTGTAATGATGTCATTTAGCTATGAGTAGCTAATAATTCTTTTTCTTGAGATGTCAGTTTTAGTCTGTGGGAACTTTGTTTCTGACTTTG
This sequence comes from Motacilla alba alba, assembly GCF_015832195.1. Lineage (NCBI taxonomy): Eukaryota > Metazoa > Chordata > Aves > Passeriformes > Motacillidae > Motacilla > Motacilla alba. Next base: position 11,674,076 of record NC_052023.1, on the reverse strand, counting down.
TTTCATCTTAGGGAATAAAGAGAATTGGTGTAAATCAGGTTACTTTTCATAGTAGCAGTTTTAATTCATACCTCTCTGTAATTTGTAGAATATATCACCAATATAAAAGAATTGATGAAGTATACAATTTTAGTGAATAAAAAGAGAAGTTAATAATTTTAGAAAACCAAGCATAAATGCCATATATATTAGATTACGTATGTGATTTAATTCATCCTATGTTTCACAAAACTGCTGTGGCATACAGTGATATTTTCCTTAAATTACCTATTAATGCAAAACTAAAACATGAAAACTAAAGCATGTAAAACTAAAAACATGTTTTTACAGAGAGTAGTTTCTATTGTCTGGTAGATTGGTCTGTGTTCTAACTAACCAAAACCAAGATTGACTTCAAGTAAAATTATGTAGAAGTTGAATGCAGCAGGTAGTTGATCCACAAAATAGAAATACAATGGAAATCAATTGGAAACTTGTAATATGACTTTCTGATCAACTTCAATTTGCCTTTGCAGGTAATTGTATTATTAAAATCTGATTGTATAACAGGCATGCCACCACATTTATTTATTAAATCCTTGTATTTTACTACAGCTTAACATATGAAGTATTTTGAGAAATTTTTACTGCCAGCGTTACTGTTTTATCATGTTCTATAAGATAATATCTGTCTATACATACTTGTCAAAGGGAAAGTTATGACACAAAATTTTTGCAGGACTAAAGATTAATGTTTGGTTAAGTATATTGTAATCATATAATGATATTTTTTAATTACATAAACTATTCAGTAAAGATTAGAGCTCTTATTTTGCAAGAGGTGATGCCTTGGGGATGTGCTGCATCAGCTTTTTGCTCCCTAGGAATGGGCACACTCTGGGAGCCATTAAATGTCAGGTACATTTGTCACATTCAATGAATAATAATGGTTTTGAGGTGTAGGAAATACCACTTGGAAACAAATATCAAATGCCATAGGAATCACAGTACTGATTTAAAAAAAAAAAAAAAAAAGGAGCAAGAAAGCCAAGAAAAGATGGGGCAGTAATGTATTGACCCAGGCCAGCTGTGTGGAGAGTGAGGCTCTGGCTGTGGTTTTGGCTGCTGACACAAGGACACTTAGAAGCAGAAGGAGTAAATTGTGGTTATACCAGTTATGTGAGTGTAAAGTTGGGTGGTGGAACAAGAAATAAATTAATGTTACCATAATTGCCTACTTGGTAGGGATCACTAAAATATTAGTAGGCAAAATGATGCCACCAAGAAGACAAGAACAAAGTGACTGCCATTTGCTTTGAGAGTGGATTATCTTTATTTAGTCAGTTTTAACTAACCCAGCTTGAAATTGCTTCATGACTAATTTTAAGTTTTTGTTCTGGTTTTTCATGAAGTTTTAACAGCATCTCTAGCAAAACTGACCAGCACTATCTTTTGAAAGGAAATTGCTCAAGTACTACATATTGTACTAGCTGCTTTCAGTCAGCAGGGAGTCCTAATCAATACAGTTGTTCCTTTGGTACAACAATACATGCATTTGAGAGTCAGAAATGTCCTACTTTTTGATTTCCTTAAAACTTCGTTCTTGGTAAGAAGAGCCAGCTGAGTTTTCATTTTTTGTTATTGGACATCTTTATTTTGCTTTGGATAGCTCAAAATAAAAGTATTCCTGCTGTTTTGTATAGCAGTCTTTGAAAGTTCTGTGCTTCCTAAGCCAAGGACCAGCTGTGTTTGTCCATGGTTTATTACAGTGAGTACTAATAAAAATACATATTTTACTAATTTTCTTCCTTATTTCTAACTTTTCTTCTGCTTCTTTAGCCAAAACATATTAATGACTAATGCTTTGTATTGCTGTTAGAAATTCAGCCACTTATGATTGTAGATCATATTCTTGTAATTCGGTTCTAATATTCAGATATCACTGCAACAGATACTTGAGGGGAATATGCTAATTTGTTCCTATAGCAAGAATATACACTTGAATAATAGAGTGTATGTGTGTGTGTTGTTTGGGTGAAAACCTGCAGAAGCTAATTTAGAGTGAGTTGAAGGAGTTCAATAATCAGTGTTGTCAGCTTTCTCTGCTTGTTTTACCTGAGGATTTCTGTGCAGTTGGGTCAGTTTCAAGGGAACATGGGTCTCTCTTACTTTGTCTCTGGAATAAAGCTCCTTCTGACTGTTTGCTTTCCCCAGCATCTTTCTAGAGAAGAATATCCAAGTGGGCATGCTGGAGGAATCTGTGATATTTTCCCTCAGTAAAGGAATTGAGACCATTTTCATTAAAGATGATGAGAGGGAAAGAGAAAAAGTTTGGGTTGTGCTGTCAGTCTGTCTTTGTGCCATTTGTGAAGAAAACAATTTCTGTCATTAGCTCATGTCAGTTCAAGCCTGGAAAATAGAGGAATGACAGGGACCTGTATCTTCTTCCCTGCTGAAATGTCACTGTCCTGCAGGCAGATGGTTTAGAGTGCTGTCAATATCAAAAAGCTGTATTAAACTCTCTTAACTGGGAGAGGACTGATGGGTGCTATTTTGTTGACAAGACTGAAACAAGTTCTGTGGTTTTTTAGAGGCACAGAGACCTAATGGCTACTAAAAATTCTGAAAAGTTGCTGGAAGTGTGGGTATTTGATAAGGGTGCTTTTGTGCAGCTAATATTAAATCCTGCTGAGTGTGTTGGACAGCTCTTGATGAGAATGAGACCTCTAGAAATAAATGAGTGGGTGTTCTGTTTCTGGGGAAGAGTTAAAAATTTAACAAAGAAGGGGGCATCACAAGATAACCAATAAAATACTGTTCAGGTGGTGAAACACAAAATCTGAAGCTGTTGAAAGAAAGGTAAAATTTGAGTGGAAAATGGTTCTTTTGCATCCAGTACGATTTACTTTTTTGCCTTAAGATTTGTTGGGTTTTAAAAAATGTCCTTTAAAAATGTGCTTTTTGGGATAATTCTGTTTTGTTTTAAATAGGTGTGAGGCTGACATTCAGAAATAGTGCTTTGTGTTCCGTTCTTGGCTCAGTAGACTTGAAGCCATGTAGTATGTACTTCAGTTGTTTAATGCATAACATAGAGATGCAGTTTAATTATTTACTTACCTTTGAAATACTTTAAGATGTCTGAAGTGTGAATATTAAATATGCATAGTGAAAGTGTAGTAAATGACAGTATGTGTAAAGAGGTTAAGCCGGAGTAGAAAGCAGTTCAGTAAGGAGTTGCAGAAAAGTCTGTAAGTAGATTACCTTTGCCGTAGTGTCTAAGCATTAGGTAGGTAAAAATCCACCATCTGCTGCTTCCTCCGGGCATAGGTGCTTTTACAAGCCCTGACAGCGGTTGATAGATATATGCTGTTATTGATTATACCCTAAAACCCTTTTCTGTTTCTGAAGGGAGATCAAAGAAGGGCCAGTCTGCATCAGTCTCTTGTGCTTTCTAATTGCTGTTGTGTGCTCTACACGTCCAGCATTGAATCCCAGACTCTTCCAGAGTGCAGTTAGAGATTTTTTAAATTCTTAGTTACTCGTCAGAATAATTTGCAAGAAACTCTGCAGTGTCAGAATCACTGTATTGTAGTGGCTGTGTTGTGACACTGGCAAAGATTTCAGGCCAAGCTTAGGAGCTGGGCACATTTTCTGTTATTTCTGAACTCAAACAAACTAAGCCCAAACAAAAAAACACCCTTCTTTGAAATGACAGGGTTGTGTTTGATCTGATTCACAGGTTCCTCCAGGGAGCCAATTTCTTTAACTACATCTCCTTAGGTAGCTTGAAAAATTCTAAGTGCAATTCATGCTTCCCTTTTCCTACATAATTTACAGTCTTTACATTTTTAATATCCAATACTTTCTCATCTTTGCATCTAATGAAGGATGCTAATAATTTAGCAATTTTTTAAAATTGCTGTTAGTAGACCAAAGTCCAGAGTAATAAACGACCTGGATTGAGCAGGTTGTAATCTGTACTTTGCTGGAGTGCCAGCAGATGGCAATGAAACAAAGACTTGCTCAAATCCTCCTGCTGACTAACGACCAGTTTTGTGTCAGAGCTCTTGGAAATACAAAATAACAGGTTTATATATGTATGTATATATATTAGCTGTGTTTTATTATGAGACATGTGTACACCCTCATGTAAAGCAGTTCCTACCTGCACAAGAATTAATGAGTGCTTCTAAATTACAGTACTCATTTTTAGTGTCAGAGCCCCCCAGAATTGATGGTACTGTACATTTTAACATACTGTGGAGGAATGCAGTTAATTTTGGGAATGGAAATTAATGGCGACCAGCTGCACAGCATTTTAGAAGTGGAGAGGATAAATAACTTCTTTTTAATTAGGCATCAAAGTACACATCTTTGCAAGGTACTGAGTGATGTAAGGCAAGTGTAGCTGCCGAAGTAATTTCAGCTGACTTTGGATATTGATTTTGAATTGATTTTTTTTTTTTTTTTGATTCATGTGAATGTTATCGACAGCCACTTTATTTCCCCCACTAATTTGATTTAGGTACCTAAAAGTTAAAATCTGTGTTTTGTACTATCAGTTGCTCACATCAATCATTTAACTAAGGATATTCTTTTCTTCAAGGGAGAGGAAACCTGCAGAAACTCTGTGACTAACAGACTCTTACTGTAAAAATGAAATTATTTCTTTAAAAATTCTGAATGATGTGGCCCCTTTTATAGGTCAGTGCCAAGTTATTTAGTATAGAAAAAAAAAGAGTTAGCTTAAGAAACATGCAATTGTTAAGGCAGATTGATTCCATAGTCACAAAGTGTTTTCTAAAGGTTGCTGTTAGATCCTGACACAGAGAAACTAAAATCTTTGATGTGACTGTGAGTACTCTGATTTGGAAATATAAATGCTGTTAGAAGGGAAAGAATGGAGGGGAGAGGCATTTTGAAAGTAGATCTCAGCAAACTGGATCAGAATGGACGTAGGACTCACTAGGCAATAGCTGTGCTGTTCTCAAGTTTTGTCACAGGCAAGAGAGGAGGCTGCTGTGTCCCTAATCACTATTAGAACAAGATTCATGGAAATTAATTGTATAAGAACTAATTGCTTATGGCATGACTTCCAGAAATCTGGCTCTGCTCTGTGATAATTACTTCATGGAGCAGTCCAAAAGAGTGGAATACTTGTCACTGCAAAAGAAAAACTGAATCAGCAGGAATTTCTGCTGATCTCTGTCAAGCTGTAAGAAGCAGCTTTCCTTTTTGAAATACCGGTCCCTCAAACCCTGTGTTAATCAAGGTTTTTCAGCAGAGATTCTGAAGCTGTTTTGTGCTATGGGGAATGATTCAAGTGTTCATCCAGAAGATTCCTGGCAATTAACATGATGTAAGAACTTGCAAGAGTGTTTCGATACTGGGAATGTGGAAACAGAATTACATTCTCTGGAGTGGAAGTTTTCCTGCAAAGAAAACTGCTTTGGGTTTTGTATGTGCTAACAAGTTAGTATTTAGCACTGAGGAAAGTGTAGCTTCAGTCAGTGGAAGGGACCTGTCTGTGAGTTTACTCAGGAGTGTTTGGTTTTGGCAAGGGGTATGGGATAATTTTCCTTGGTAGTTCCTGACAGGTCTTTCAGAGAAAATGATGCAACTGTAGCTGGATGATGTAGAGGTGGTTGCTCTTTGAGTGCCTCATTGAAGGGTGGAGCTGGTTTTGCAGCAGATTAATGAGCTACTTTTTCTTTTGATAAAGACTTTTTCAATTTTGGAGAATTTTAACACAACTGCAGGAGGTAGTTTGGATCAGAATTGTGCTTACTTAAAAGAATCTGGAAAGATAGAGAGTAGAATTGAGGCTAAGAGGCCAGAATTGACAGAGGCTTCAAGGTAGGAAGGGCTCAGTGTGTTTGTGTTTTTATGTAGCTTGCTGCTTTTTCAGAGAAATACTTGGCTTTATTACAGTCATACAGGGTGAGAGAACCTGTACAGACCTGTGGAAATAGTAGTTGTTCAAAACTTAAAAGAACATTTGCAGACATACAGCTCACTAAAAGGTCCTGTGGAAGGTGAAAGGGATGTGCAGTGGTTTGGGGAGAATGCAGTTCTGCAGCAAGTACCAGAATACGGAGTATGCAGGCTGTGTATTTCAGGACTAGTATTCTCATTTTTTTCCCTAGGTAATGAAAGATCCCAATATCCCTATTTTTGTGTATTTCAGTGCTTCTGATACTCACTTGATAAAACTGCAGTCTTATTCTTGGGCTTCAGAATATATTAATTCATAAAAACTGAATATGGAAGTTGGAGTCAATAGCTCCAAGTTAATCCATATCTTAGTAGAGGTATGAAAAAGTGCTAGGAAACCTTGTAGTCGGAACAGTTGTTTCAAAAACACCTTTTCTCAAGTTATAGTGCTATTCTGTAGCCACAGATCAGCATCATGTGATATGTTTTTGAATGATCCTGATATTCTTGTGTTTTTACTTAATTCCACAAAGACCATTTCAGTGAGGTGATGTGAATGTTTTAATGAGGGAAGTAACTGAAGTTGAATATTCTTGGATATGTGTTATTTTTCCCCAAATGTAAATTCATCTCTTTCCATTCTGACTAAATTATTTAAGGCTACCTCATTAAGATGATTTCTTTCTTCCCTTCACACATGTGAATCATCATTAAATTATCAGTTCATTTAAATCACCAACATTTGGTTGCTTTTTACTTCTATGTATATTTACATGTTTTAAATGAAATTATTACTTTTTTTTCAATTTCATTTAGAAAATCAATTGCTTAAATACAATTTGAATAAATGAAGTAAAATGGCTCAAGAAGAAAAAGTTAAATACCTGCCTTTTTTAGATGCAAATTTGTGCAGCTGCTGAGCCTCTGTTACTGTAGCTCTGTTAACACAAGTTTGGGCACCTGCTGATGGAAACAGGCTTTTTGTTGTCCAGGGTTAATCCACTCCCCAGGTATCCTTAAGCTCTTCTGTGTTGTTACAGCTGCATCTGCTGGCATCCTGCCTATTTGATTTCCCTGGAGCCTGCAGGGCTCACACGTGCTGTGGGCAGGGTCTGGGCTGAAGGGTGCAACCTTCATCCGCAGCCGCTGGCTGCTGTGCGCCTGGAACAGCCTGAGCCCTGCTGTTGTCTCAGGCAGTTCTGATGTGTGTCACCACTTCTGCAAGCTGCTGCTGGATGGTTTTTCACCTGCTGAAGAATAGTCACATTAATTACCTCACTTTATGCAGAGTTATTTTGATTAGAAGAAGCTAGAGTACTTTCCCAGTAGTGAAAATATTCAGTACTGTTCAATATTAATGGCCTAATGAAAAGCATTTTAGGTCTTGGTTCCACGTACACCTGAATGTATGTTGTAATAAATTGTCCTATTGTTTTAAAACAAGCTCGATATTTTAGTTTCAAACTTCAAAAAGTATAGCAATAATTATAAATTTTTGTAAATGTTATAGTTGAGTGGAAAGAAAATCACTTTCTCTCATGGAGAGGCAGCAGTTTAATGTCCAGGTAGAAACTTAAATATTTGAAGGTACAAAGCCTGTATTTTGCCTTCAGACTGTTTACTTCTGTCCACTTAAATCCTTACCCAATTATTAGTGCAGTCAGTTGAAAAACTTGAATTACCTCAGTAAACTTTGGATCTTTTCTGTAGTACATTTTGTCAGGAATTAATTGTGCCAGGCTTGTCTTTGTTTTAGCAATAAGGGAACAGAAAGAAAATGTAATGAAATACTGTACTAGTGAACAGCTCTTACCTGATTTTTAGTATGTGTATTTTGTGCTGAATTAAATTACAGTTGCAATATTAAATGTCAGAAAACATTGGCATGAAAAAAGTTAATACATAATAATTTGCAACAATAGGGGCCATTGGGGTAGTTATGGAATTTCAGAAACTGAAGTGGGCAACTGTAACTTCAAAGCTAATAAAATGTATTCAGTGTAGTTAACTGTTTTTTGAAGGCTGTGTTAAAATGTCATATGGCTTCCAGAGTGTGAGTTAGCTTTATGAAAACCAGTTTGGAATGCACTCAGTGCTGGGTACAGGCATGAAAGTGCCACCAGTGATGCGCGGACGTGTCTGTTAAATAGACACTCCGAATTGTCTGTGACTCTGGGGGGGCACGTTTGAGGGAACTCTGACATTTTCATTCAGCTTCTGTACTCTTAGGGGAATCTGATTTGAATTTATTTTGCAAATTACTTATTCCTTGATTTGTTGTTACATTTCAAAGATGATTCTCATATTCTGCTCTGAGGTGGGGCTTCTATAAAATGCTGTGTTTATAAACCATTCCTGTCAGCATTTGGATGGTTGAGGGAAATGTTAAAATTCTGTGGTAGCCACTTGTATTGGGGTAGAAGGAAGCTGATGTTGAAGTGGAAGAGAAATTAGCTCATTTTGTTTGTGGTGTTTTAATTTTGTAAGCAAAGCCTGTTGATTGCAGCTATTGAGATTATGAATATAGGTTGCCCCTGATACCATATTGTTTCAGCCACTGTAGAATGTACAGGTTTAAAGGAAGCCACTGGAGAGTTAAATATATTTTCCCTTATGGCTTTATATAAATTCATATAGTCTTGAAATTAATTAATATATTTTTACTTTAATTCAGTAAAAATGTTTATGAAATGGTTCAGATAAGCTATGAAATCTGGTAGGTTCTGGCAGATAACCATGGCTAGTGTTTAGGTGGGGGGTGTCACTTTTAAAGGCAATTGCAGTGAGATGTTTTCCTTTGTCTCTGTAGTTATCAGAGACTGTTACAGACGATTGCTGTACTCGAGGCTCAACGTACTCAAGCAGTTCAAGACCTTGAAAGTTTAGGCAGACACCAGAGAGAAGCACTGAAAGATCCTATTGGATTTGTGGAAAGACTCCAGAAGAAGGTATTTCTGTGGACTTTTCCTAAGTCTTCCTTGGATTTTTTTTTAATAACTAGTAATTCAGCCTCAGTAGAAATTGAATAATAGATATATATATATGTGTATATACATATATATATATATATATATGTATATATATATTTGCATAAAAATTCTGAGCTTAAAATCTTTTAACTGCTGAGCAAAAACAGCTCTTTGCTTTCTTACTTGATCTGTAAGACATAGGTCTTTAATGATTTTATCAGATATGCTTCCTTTTTTTGGTATGTAGAAATGAAATTGTTTAATTTTGAATTATAGTGTAGGTATTTTAACAACTTGAAGTCTACACGTGACTGGAAGTATCAGATAAAAAAATTCAAATCTTTCTCATTTGAGAAATGAAATGTGCTTTGAATGAATTTGGTAGGGCATGTTTAAAGAGCAGGAAATGTAGTCTTTATTCCAAACCCAAAGTGAACACTAGAAAACATACCTGAGTTACAGATAATAGAATTGAATATTGTCTGATAGAGGAGAATCCATTTCTATAAGGAAACATTTTCTTTTCAAGCTTTAAAACCCCCTGTAGTAACTGAAGTTACTGAAAAAGTACTGAGTACTGAAAAAATGTTTTCAGCTTGAATCCTGTATCACTGCAGCATCGACCACTGGCAAACAGGTTACCTTCTAGTGTCATAGCAACATGTATTTCAGTGAAGAATGAAATTAGGGGTCTCTTTTCCTAGGTTTGTAGATACCTAGGTCATATGTAAGCCCCTTGGTTTCAGTAGCTGTCTTTCTTCTAAGTTTTGAGATTAGTTAATAGCATCCATGATGTAAGTGTTGCATTTGCTAGTCTTTTATGGGAAATACTAATGACAGTTTCAAGTACTCTGGTGTACTTTAGTCCAAAAAGGACCAAAGAAATGATAGTCTTGCAGTTGACCTTTAAATAAAGAGGTGAGCTTTGCAACAGTTTTGTTCTAGGCAGAAGAAGCAAAATCAGTGCAAAATAGGCATGGATTTCTCTGGTGGGAGGAGTTGAGGTATCAGGTGATAAAACTCTGAATCGTTTGGGTTCCTGGGTTAAGAAAGGTGCAAATTCTCAGCTAATGGTATGTTTATTAAAGGACAGTCAGAACAGGTTATTGAAGTGTCAAACACCTGATTTCAGCTGTGAAATGCACACTTTAAAGTTTTATGCCAATAAGCCATCATTGACCGTGCCGCTGCATATTTTATATGCACTGTTGTGTATAATTCTTGAAAGGTCTCACCTTCTCTTTAAAAAAAGCTGTGCTGCATGGCACTTCAGAAATTCTGGTTTTCCATTCTTCTGTCAAATAAAAAGCAGTATTGGGTTTGGAGCATTTCAGTATTTGTAGGTTTTGGTTTGGATATAAAGCGATTGCATTAAATATTGCTTTTTACTTTTCATTCTTATTTTTTCCAGGTTGATATGGGTCTTCCATTTCCTCAGAGAGTTGTTCAGCTCCCTGAGATTGCCTGGGACCAATACACCACTAGCCTTGGAAACTTTGAGAGAGAGTTCAAAAACCGAAAACGTAACAGTAGGAGAGTGAAGCTGATTTTTGACAAAGGTAAAAGAAACTGAGCATGTGTTACAAGAAAGAAATGACCAGTGTGGAAGTTCAATTAATTCTTCCTTTGTTTTGCTTACAGTAGGTATCCCTGCAAGACCAAAAAGTCCTTTGGATCCCAAGAAGGATGGAGAGTCTATTTCATACTCTGTCTTGCCTTTAAGTGATGGTCCAGAAGGTTCCACAAACAGTCGTCCACAGGTAGTTGTTCAAAAGGAAAGAAAAAAAATTCCAAAATAGTAATTTTTTTTTTTTTTTCCTCTTTTGAGTATGGAATGTGAATGTCTTGAATGTTACTTCAAATGTTCATGTTGATGATGACATGCCATTCCTGTACTCAAATCTTGGAACTAAGCTTTGGTTTCAGCAAATTTGGTTTTGAAGTGTCATGCTTTGGTTTGGTTTTGTTTTAACTTCAGTAGGAAGAGGGTTCAAATCAACTATCCCAGCTATAATTTTTCTAAACATATATTCCATTTTATGTCCTGTATTTGAGCAGATGATAAGAGGGCGACTTTGCGATGAGACCAAACCTGAAACTTTTAACCAGCTGTGGACTGTAGAGGAACAGGTAACAGGAAACTCTTTAATTTTGTAGCTTTGGCAACAAAAGCCAAATTGTGTGATCATGTTTATAGCACTTGGAAGATCAGAATAATATATTTAGATATTTGACAGCTCATAACTGTACTTGGAAAAATGTATTTATTCCTTTTCGCTGTTGATTTAGAAAAAACTGGAGCAATTGCTTTTGAAGTATCCACCAGAGGAGGTAGAGTCCCGACGGTGGCAGAAGATAGCAGATGAACTGGGAAATAGAACAGCAAAGCAGGTAACATGTAAAACACTTCCAGAAATAGTCCCTTATCTTCACTTTTTTTTTTTTTTAATATCAGTAAAGGAAATTCAGTGTATTTTCAGTAATCACTTAGTCTTAAGAATGTAGCAGCAGGACCTGCATTTCACCAATAACAATGGATCTCAAATACAGAATGTTAAATGTGCCCCAAAGCCCATGGCAAAGTTGCCAAACCTAATTGTTCATTAGATCTTGACAGCATGAATTTAATTCTGTACAGCAAGTGCAGTGACACCAACTGTGCTCAGACTGAGTTAGACTGTAATGCCCAATTTCCTGCACCTCAGTACTCTAGAATGGGCAGACATGTAAATATCACAGACAGAAGAAGGACACAGATGAGGAGACCAAGTATTTCTGCATCTGACTTGTTGGAAGTTTTCCCCTAAGATGACAGAATTTCTCCATTTTGACCAGAAGTAAAAAATGCTGATGTTCTGTGTTTACAGTATTTTAATTTCTTTTATTTCATTTGTATATTTCAGATAAAATTATAATTCAGTACTTCAGTATACTGGATTTCCTCATTTCTGATCATATCTGTATTTCTCCACATCTGAAAAAATAGACATGCTTATTTCATAAATGGAAACCTACTTTTTGTGTGCTTAACCATGGATAACATATTTGGCATTGCTAAGAAGGAGTTTAGCTGCAGCAGAAAGTAAACTACTCAAGTTCTTTCTATCACAATTTTTGCAAGGTCTTCTTTGTATTTTTAAAGAAGGATATTTTTTTTCTCTGAAAGCTGTCAAAGCATCTGGAAATAGTACAAATGCAGCACTGCAAGATAGGTGCCAGTTAGAGTAGCTGTCACAAAGTAGAATCCAGAGGATTTCTTTTCCTGTTATTCTGAATCAGTGTAGCAACCCTGGCAGAACTTTGAAGACCAGTTGGATTTCATTTGACATTGAGTTGTTGCATGTTGGTTTTTTCTAGGTTGCCAGTAGAGTGCAGAAATATTTTATTAAACTGACTAAAGCTGGTATTCCAGTTCCAGGAAGAACACCAAACTTATATTTATATTCCAAAAAGGTGAGACAATATTACAGAATCCTGTGTTTCTGTTTGCATTTATGTGGAAGTTGAGTTGGAATCAGTAATACTTTTAATAGATTAATAAAGTTACTTAATGAGGTAATGCTTTTCTTTTGCCAGTAGCACAATGGAGTGAATTGGATGGTAATTCTGGTTTCACAATAACAACTCTTGGGAAGGTGAAGTATTCAGGTTGCAGCTGAACAGGCAGGGTAGAATGATGGTCTTGGGGTACTTCTTCCTCATTTTTAAGTTTACTGTAACTGATCAGGAAGGGATAATGAAAACTCTGTTGGAAGAAGATAAGGAGCCCTATAATTCATAATGTACAGTAATCTTCTAATTAATAAAACTATAGAAAATGATGTATAACTGAGCATGCTGAATTAGCTCAGGCATACGTTTAAGGCCAAAATATCCATTAAAATACAGTGCTTTTCTGATCTTTGAATGGATGAGAAAAAATATGGTCCCAAAAAATCTTAACATAAAAACCCAAAAATCTTAAAAAAAAAAAAATCTTAACAAAAAATCTTTACAAAAGCAAAGACTAAATTTCTGTGCAGATCAGTCACATATTTTGATTTAAATAATCTTTAAGGTGCTCTTGGGTAGTAATAAAGTCCATAGACAGTAAAAGAGGACAGTCTCAAGTTTCATGGGCATTTTATTTATTTGGTTTGGGGTTTTTTTGTTTACTCAGTATTTACAAAGTTTCTTCAAAACCCCTTACAATGCCATTTTATGGAGTAACATTACTGGTTTGCATCCAGGTATCCATGATGTGTTCTGATAAATTATAGAGTAAACTTTCCATTGATTCTACAGAAAGGCAAACTTGCAGATTTAATTCTTTGCAAGGTTAGAAACAAAAGTTGCTGTCCATGTGATGATACAAAGATCTACCACAGCTGGTGTGTAAGGATTTAAAGTGTTACACACCCTTAGTTGTCTCCTCATATTCTCTGAAGTTACTGCAAGCAGTAAGTGCTTGTATTGGAGCCTTTCCAGTTTGCCATCCATCATGGTAATACCATTTTACTTTCGCCAGGGTTTTAATCTACCATTGTGCTCTATAAACAGAGGCAGGGAAGGTGCAGACATGACTGTCTGCCACCTTGTCTATTGGAAAAGTGCTTTCTGGCAGAAGAACCAAAAAACCAGCTGGAAACAGTGATACCTTAAATACTGTGGAGATTGTGTGTCAGAATTCCAAATTGCATAAACAGTTGGGGTTAATTTCTGTAGTATAATAATACTGTGTGGCTGATTTCAACAGGCATTGAAAATTTAGTTCTGAAAAGTATAATTGTTTGAGTTCTTTATGTCACTCTACCACTTAAAATTACCTTGGTCAGACCTTTTGTTCTTTCCTGTTAATTTTGTTTGGAAAGACCATCATTACAGAATGTGTGTGATGTTGTCAGGCAGCAGATCACTGTGTTTTGTAAACATTGGGAGTACTTAATCAGTCGATGTGGGACATTTTAACTGTATTTTTCACTAATTTGAACAGTGATCACACCGTGAACAGAGCCAGTATAATCAAGAGTGAAACATATTTTCTCTAAAATTGTTAACAATCTCACATTGCGAGAGCAATGGTCCCATCATACTTAATCAAGCCTAAGATTTTTCTTAGGCTTCCATCTAGATGTCCAATACTTAAATCAGTTTTTGCAGTGTGATTCACATCCTTATTGCCAGGTCATAAGTGTAAGGTCACTCTGCCCTGGTTTGTATTAAGCAGCATCCCTGTGTTATATTTGTATCCTGTGTAAGATATAAAGCAGATGAAGAAGTGAAACAAATAGTGTCTGTGGAGAAATGGAGCTCTCAGCCTGCTGATAGAGCTGTCTGCTTAGAGCACAGATTGACAGCACCATACCAGGTTAGTTACTCCCAGGTTTCCAGTGGAGCTGTGATGTGGCAGAAAGGAAGTGCAAGGGCTGTTGGAAGCCTGAGTCATGCCTGTCCTAATTTTGATATTGAGTAACTCTAACTGCAGTGTATCTGCTTTATTGCCAGTAGTAGAAATTTGAAAACTGGATGCTAATACTTAAAGCACATACCTGTGGGAAAATAAGAAACATAGATACCTTTAATGTAAAGATGTGTGTTAAAAGGGATGCTTCACAAGAAAATATTTGGCTTTCTCCACAGGGATTGTTCAGGATGCTTATTTAAAATGGTTACTGGAGAGGTTAGAAACCTGTTCACTTTTTGAACATCTTGTTGAAGTCAGCTTTGTATATCTACTGATATGACATATGTCTCCTCTAACTAATGATACTGGAAATGAAGCAGGATGCATCAGTTTATTTTCCCCTATAACCATTACCTACTGCTGGTGAAAATAAAACTGGATCAGAGACTTATGACTAGAGTATTCAGTTCTTCAATTATGGCTTATCATTTTCAATTTAATCCTTATATAATATCATTAGTTCACCTGCTTTTAAGCCTAATCTAGAGATGTATTTCCCACAGGGAAAATGATCTTTAACTGTCTGCTTTTAAGTAATATTTTACTTCATTCTTCATCAAAGGAAGAGAATTCAAATCCTGAGTTCAATTTGTAGGTCACAGCACTGTTATGCATGGCAGTGCTGCTGTATAAGCATAGTCACAGTTTTCCTTTCCTGACTCCAGATCTAGTATTGAATGCAGATCTGTTTTCTGTTAACAGAGTGTGTAAATCACTGTGTCAGCTCAGTCTGAAATGCCATCTATACATGGACATATTTTAGAGAGGTTTGAAATCTTAAGGGAAATCATAAAAGCACCAAAACACAGGTAGCTGGTGATCATAAGGCAGAAAGTGGAAAAATCCAACACAATAGATACAGTACATTAGTCTTAAGAAATTCTTGTTGTTTTTGCACTGTAGTAGCTCTGCAGGTCAGAGGTATCACCTTCCAGTTGTTACTACAGACTTCATCTCTTCCATTAAGACTGAACAGAGCTAATCTCAGTTCCTCCTGTCTGTATGGATGCATTCCATCTAAATCATTGGTGTCATCTGTGCCTTTAGTTTTTAAACTGTGCACAACTGTAAAATAATGCTACATTCCCCTTTAGAGATAAAGGGTTGTAACAGGTTTAATATTATTAATATTAAACCTGTAATAATAATATTACAGGTTTGTAACTGATAGAGGAACCTTTTGGGATAAAAGCTCTTGCTAAAAAAGGAGAAAGTACTAACTATTGCAAGTATTCCTTTTGCTTTAGCTGTATGAGCCACTAGGCACTGTGTAAAACAATCCTCACTTTTATGATTGTTAGAAAAAACACTTTCCATGTTTACGTTTTTGATTCACACTGTAGGGTTTTTTTAAGTCGAGGAATGTAAGTTTTGACATTAAATGTCAAAATGCTAGTCTGGAAAACAGCTAAGTAAGGGGTTGAGTCAGTTTCATTCACCCCAAATTCTTCTTTTTGATATTTAATATTCTCCCACTGGGGAATAAGTAATAGGGGCTGAGTGCCTTTAAGTGACTTTTCAAACTGGCATCATTCTACACCTTCAGACAGCATTAAAGTTGAAAGTTTCTAGATGTGCACTAATGGAGTAATTTATTTCATCTAACATTTTTTATGTTCCTTTTTCTTGCAGTGGCAATGAAAACCTTTAGGGAGCAGTTCTTTGTAACTCTTAGAATCCTCTTTTTATTGCAATGCATTGTTTAATCTCTCCTGCACCAGGACAATAGGTCTAGACTTGAGTTTTTTTCTCAGGCACAAGTACAAGAAGTTGATAATTCTGTAGCATGGACCTTTTGTCTCTTGGACCTGTGCAAAATTACTTCCTTGCTTAGTCTCACACACCGTTGGAAGTTTTTTAATATTTTTGCTCTCTGGTCGTCATTCTTCAAAACTGTAACAGCCTTACTTTGTGTTTTACTCTTGCTGTCAGTCTCACCTGTTTAGATGGGGTTTTATGGTAAGGGCTCTTTCTTTGCTGCATTTTTACCAGAGTATTGCACTGTTCATTGGATTCCACTTGTTATGGGGGAGAAGAGCTGCAGCTGTGGGAAGCCATGATACAGAGATATAAATATAAGTAATTGGAAACATCGTAGATTATTTAGTGTGAAAGAACAAATTCCAGGCGAAGTTTTATCAGTGAGGATTATTTAAATAATAGCCAAGGAATGTTTTTAAAAATATACCATTTTTTCACTGTAGTCATCAAGTAGACGGCAACATCCTTTAAATAAACATCTTTTCAAACCTTCAACTTTCATGACATCTCATGAACCTCCAGTTTATATGGATGAAGATGATGACAGATGCAGTTTTCACAGCCATATGGACACTGCAGCAGAAGAGGAAGTATCGGTATGTCATTTAATCAGTCAGAGAATGTCTTGCTTGCTGTCACTTTGACCTTGTTTAGTGTTCAATAGATAAGGCATCTTCACCATAGAATACCATCAAGGAAGTATTAAATTGTAATAAGATTCATGAGCCATTTTGAATTATAAATACATTATTAATATGACAGCCTCTGACAGCAAAGAATTTAGACCAAATCAGGAAGGAAGTCTGTAAGTCATAAAGAGTTTTGTCCTGAAATATCTCAAAGAAGTTCTAGTTGCATATTTTTTAGTAAGTGATCTGGTATAAGAGAGGTTTGAAAATCGTGTAGATGATATAGTTGGGATTCTGGTTAAAGATGTGCTTTAGAAAGGTTACATAGAACCCTGGTAAAATTCAAATGTTATTGGCATCACTGGTTTTTTTTTTAATCTTCTCCTGGCTGAATTAATTATGAATTTTGTAAAATCCCCTTCAGAGTGTGAACTAACAGAGTGAATTGGCAATCAACAAGCATATTTATGTATTCTCAGAGGCAAATTCTAGTAGACATCCTAACCCAGTGAATTGCTGCATCATGGAGCGTACTACTTTCCTAATTTATCCCATGCAATAATACAACAAGAATTTAGACATATGTTGTTCCCATTTCCATACAGAATCGTAGAAGGACTATATCCTACTGCTTGGCAGCTGGGCAAGTTTCACAGCTGGTGTGAATCACTGTGGTTTTCCTGATTTCCTTAGACTGAAGAACCTGACTAGTTAATTCTATTTTTTTTTGGTGAGCCTAGTGACATCTTGTGTGTGAAAACCTTGTTGCATAACACAAGTATTGAGGCCACCCACTATCAGTCCATTAATTTTCTATACTGACTGTTTTACCTGCACTGCATAGTCTTCCTTAAGTGTTACATTTACTTATCTATTTCCTGGTCTTAAATCCCATCTGTGCTCATTTTCTGTGTTCTCTCAGTGATGGTCTTCCAGCTCATCCACAGCCATTCCTGATAACTTTGCATAGTCCAATAAGAATCTTAAAAGGCCTGGAAAGCAAAATGCATATTAGAAGAGATGCAGTGCAGCTGGTTTTGAGTTAGCATGCTTTTGTTCTGTATTGGTTTCAAATACATATTTTCTAATTGTTCCGAACAGTTTCCTGAAACATTTTGATTTTGCCATGGTGCCCTAACTCATAATTCATGTTGGCACCATAGCAGTGACAATAGTGGTCATGTGCCACACAGTGACATTTTTTCAATTTGGCATAATCTTTGCTTCCTTCATTAGAGGAACATTTCCAGATAAATCCAGTTCTGGCTTTCAGTAAGGTAGAAAGACACAGGGGAGCTCAGTTACCCCAGAAGATCCCCACCATCAGTGCAAAATGATAGCAGTTTGGAAGCAAAAAGGGATTGTAAACTGTATCAAAATGAATGTACAGGATTCTCTTCTAGTGTTACAAGTCAGATCTCTTAGTGACAGTCGCTGTCTTGGAGAAAAAATACTTTGTGACATTTAGCAGAAGAAAAGCAGTGTAGCAGGAAAAAAAAGTTTTCTTTGATTTCACAGTGGAATTACCACGTGCTTTTCCTGTGTAAAGACAAAAAGATTTGTCTGATTATTACCAGTCATAACTATTCCTGAAAAAATATATTTTGGTATAAATGAGTTATTTTCAAGTGAAGACCCACTATTGCTAACAGAGTTCATTTACTTTTCAGTTATGATTTCTTAATTTTGTGAGTAGTCTAATTATTCTAGAACACAGCCATTTATTATTCCAGAATGAATTGTCTACACAGGGAGCTATTAAAGCATTCTTTGTTCAGTATACTGTTATTTTGTGACAGGCAGTTTTTCTCAGGAAAACGTTTAAGATTTGCATGGAAGGTGAATCTCTGTTTTATATTAAAGAAAATGTAACTTGTTACTGCACAACTGAATTGTGTCATTTAACCATAACTTTTCTGACGGTTTGCAGTCTAGTCCTTTATATAGGTTCATAATTGCAATTAAATAATTGATAAGGCCTTTCAGAAATCTAGTAAAGCCTCTTTCCCTCACTTCCTGCAATAAACTTACTAAATAATACAGAATAATCAATCTTCACAGATTCATAAAAAGAAATGGAAATTGCACATTCAGGCTACATTGGAAGAATTTTAATCACTATCTTGTAGTTGTAGTTGTTTTCCCTACCTGAAGGTTCCTGTCAGTGTAGAATGTGAAAAATGCTCTACATCAGTAAAGATTTGTCATCTTTGAAAACAGGTGACATCTACCAACTACAGCTGCTACAAGAAAATCATTACCTTGAAATGAGCATCTGAACTAGAATTAGAGCTTCTGTCCTTTCTTAGCAGATCCTCAACCTTTGTTGAAGGAAACTGTGTGAGAAAAAACATAATTTGCATGTCTTTGAGAAAGAGAGAACCATTTGTTGTACCTCTCTGGCAGAGATGTCTGCACTGGCCTGCTGGGAGACAAACTGCTTCATAATTTATGAAAGAATAGCAGTCTGTTTTTATAAGCTGTTAAGAGACAGTAAAGGGATAAAGGGAGTTGGATAACTGAGTTCTAGTCTTTCAGTCATGGCATGGTGCTTCTCATTGCATTTTTTTCTTTACAGTAAAGGTGAGAAGTTGATACTGGATATGGGTGTTATGTTTTAATAATATTTTCCCAGTATGTTAGAATAATGCCATCATTTTATTAAATACTATTAATCATACATAGTGATTTATGGAACAAATTCATGTCTTACTAGTTACTGTATTCCTAAGTAAGAATATTTTTCTGGTTTTTATTTTTACCTTGAACAGGATGAAGAGAGTATTCCAGTAACATATCGAGAGTTACCTGAATACAAAGAACTGTTAGAGTTTAAAAAACTGAAGAAACAGAAACTCCAGCAGATGCATGCAGAAAGTGGGTTTGTGCAGCACGTGGGATTTAAGGTGAGTGCAAGAGATGTTCTTCTGTTGCTCAGTGGAATGTTGAAGTTTTCCAAGAGAATGTGGTTTGAATTTCCTGAAAAGATTTCAGGAATATAACAAGTTAGGTTCCTTAGTTCCTGTTCACTGAGTGTGTTTTCCCTCATTTTCTTTAAGAAAAACATCCCACGTAATTCACTCTTTCTGGTAGCTCAGCTTTCACTGAATGCTGATGTTATATGGAAATTAATAAACGTGCTGTCTTTTTCTCACCACATTATGAAAATACAGCTTGTATTAGAGCCTTGTTAAATCATAATAGAATTCCATTTGACACTACATTCTGTTTGGACAGTGATTCATTAATGGTAATTTTCTGATTATGAATTTAAATAATTTTGCCTCCACCTGAGGCCAAAGAAGGGACAGAGATTTTGGCTAAGAGTAATAGATTAATAATTTTTTTTGTTTTGTAGCAACTTCACCATCTCATCAAGTGATAACTGACAGAAGTTGAAACAAGGACATAAAACAATGTTTATATAAAATTAGGAAAAAAGCCATTCATTTAAACTGATGTGTCCGAGCAACAACCATTAATAGGCAATATGAAAGAAAGGGCACTCTGGAAATCTTATTTTCTGATTTGCAAGGGATTTTTGTGTCTAACCGTGTGTCTACTGTAACTGTTGAAACAGGTTTTCTAATTTAGTGTTATGGAGATGGATTTATTTTTTTAATGATCATTTACATAAGAATGCAAGGATAGTTCAGAGTTCAGTTCAAATTGACTGTAAAATTAGGACAGCCTCATCACTTGATACTGACTAAGTTATTAGACCACCAAGGTGCTTCTTATTTTTGTTGGTTTTAGTTGGCATGGTATGTTTGGTGTTTCATTTTGTGGGGATTTTTTAAATAAGCATTTTCTTCCCCCCAAAATTTTAAACTTTAATCAGGCAGACCAGACTTTAACAAACTGTTTTTTCTACATAAAATTATCCTGAGAAGCAAATTGACATTACACAGTGTCAAGCATTTGAAGTTTGAAAGTTTCTTTGCATTTGAGTTTGATTGTATTATGCATTATAGTAAGCTGAGAAATCAGGTGATTATGGGCTGTTTTCCCTCAGGAAATTCATCTGTGGGCTGGACAGACCTCACCTAATAAGCAGCCATTGAGAGCAGTTCTGGTTCTGTGCAGCCTTTGGCCTCATTTACTACACATTATTCAACCTGTGCTTTGAATATTGAATTATTGAATCCCTTGTGGGCTTTTTTATGGCTTCCACTGCTATAATATCTGAGCAATTTGCAAATACTTATTTTCTTCATTAAAAAATGAAAGGCATAGTATTGTTTCTGTTTCACAGGGAAGAGGGGAGCTGGAGCACAAAAATTAAGGTCAAGGCTTTCCACTGTCTTGGTTCTCAACTTCAGATAACTGGAGCCAATTTTTCAGTTCTAGCATTATTCTCAATTTGGTGTTTTCAAAGAACAGCTCTTGTTTTGCTCAGTCCCTCCTCGTTCTCAGCCCTCACACTCAAAAGCCATCTGTGGACAGAAGGAATGCAGCTGTGGCAGAGCTGTGTGTAAGGTGCTTGTAACCCTGAGTGCCGCAGTGGTGGCAGTGGTGGCAGGAGCAGCTGCTGTGCCCGTGAGTTTCACAGAGGCTGAGACAGCAGTTCAGGTTCTGATAGATGGATAGAGGATGAGCTATGGGAGCACAGGCTTGTTTCCCACATTGTGTTTTCTTTTTCAGTCCTGTCTCTGCAGCACTCTTTGTAGTTTAGGTTTTTGAAAAGCTCTTCTTGCCTGCAAGTCTCCCATTTTCCTGGTTTCTTTTTTTTGATCAAATACTTTTGCCCCTTTTCTGTATCACTGTGAATTTTTCATCTAGTCTTTCATGTTTTGTTTTTACTTTGGTTTTTTTCTCTTCATGCCACACTCTTGCACTTGGGATTAGTTCTTGTCAGCTTCCTCAGTTTTAGTTCCAGACCTCTGTTTCCTTCTCTGAATGTGTTATTCTCCTTCCTTCCCGGCCACCTGGCTTTTAGTTCCAGCCTACCCATGATGTGTTACTACATTTCCCCAGTTGGAAAGGGCATCAGTGTGCCCCATTGTGCCCTGATTCGCAGCCCCCCAACAAGCTCTGCTGCTCTGGTCTTACTGCTTCCCTCTGCTGTGGAAAGGCTGGCATCCCACGTGGCTGGGCTTGTGTGAAAAACATCCCGTCCTTGTGCTGTGTCACAGCAGTGTCTGCAGGCAGGGCTGGGCTGCTTTTCTCGAGCAGGGCGATGCCAAGGTGGAGCATTTGGGGAGTGGGAAGCAAGGCAAAAGCTTGATGGATCCTCAGGGCTCTGCAGGGCCTCTCCTAGAGAATGAGGACTTCTTTACCCGCGTGGCGAGGAGAATTCAGCTGTGGGGGCTGGCAGTGGCACAGGGACACACAGAGTCCCATGGGGTGACTTGGTGTGCACTGTTAGCAGTGGAAGTGCTGCCTCCAGCTGCTGCTTTCTCAGTGCTCTTCCATCTGCTCCACAGTGTGATAACTGCGGGATTGAACCCATCCAGGGGGTTCGGTGGCACTGCCAAGACTGCCCTCAAGAAATGTCCTTGGATTTCTGTGATTCGTGTTCTGACTGGTGAGCAGCCTGGGCTTCTACTTGCTATTTGTCATTAGATTCAATCTCTCTGCTGCGTAATTGCTATGTAGGGTGGAAATCTTTGCTCCAGCACAGGACACATACCCTGTGTTGAATAAAGTGGAAGATAATTTAGCATCTCTTTGTGGGAGATACATTTTGTAAGCAGATTCTGGATGTATAATTTAATTTTTTTTAAATACAGCGGACAGATAGCTTTGGTACAGTTAAATAGAGGGGGCAATTAAGACTTTATGAATGAACTGCTATACAATTTGGTTTGAATCTGTTCATATGATCACTGTTTCTGAAAGTTAAATGTAAGGAAAGTATTTGACTTTTAAACTGTTATCTTTTTCTTTCCCTTGCAGTCTGCATGAAACAGAGATTCATAAGGAAGATCACCAGTTAGAACCTATTTACAGAGCAGAGACATTTTTAGACAGAGACTACTGCATGTCCCAGGGCACCAGTTACAATTATCTTGACCCAAACTACTTTCCAGCAAATAGATGACATGGGAAGCAGATCTACCAACTTGGGTTTACTATCCTCTTTGAAAAATAACAATGGCACCATTGTTAATTCTGTGCACATTTTGGAAAGACTCTGCTTTCCCTGAAATGTCACTCACAGCATGACAGCTTCCTGGGTGTACTTGTCAAACTACAGCTTTGAGCTGTCATGGTTCTAGATCACTGAACAGCAGCTGAACATTCCTAGTGTGCAGAAGGTTTCACTGGGAGACTTTTCTTTCACCACATTAGTCACTTTTAGGTGGTGAATCTAAACAAAAGAAACACATACAAAAGGGTGAGCCAGAAATGAGAGCACACATTAAAGATAGAGTAAATTCCAAAGGCTTTGAAGAACTTGGTTATAATGAGATCCAGAGGAGATGAAGTATTTATATAAAAACAGTTTAGTAGCTTGCAGTTTTGTTGTGAAATAGTTTTCAGCACAGTAACTGACTTCTTTAGGCAAGGTTTTAACCAATGACAGTGTTTGCTTCTAGGCTGTACTCTAAAAATACTCACTGTCTCGGCAATGGTTGGCTACGGGCCTTTATTAAATCGGAGCTGCTTAATCATGTTGACCTTCAATTTTTAAAATTTTTTTTAAAACCACAATGAACTCTATTTACCAACAGTGAAGCACTACAGGGGGCAACTGTGGCATTGCTTCCTTAACCAGCTCATGGTGTGTGAATGTTATAAAATTGTCACTCAGATATATTTTTTAAATGTAATGTTATATAAGATGATCATGTGATGTGTACAAAATATGGTGAAAAGTGCCAGTGCTAGTAACTGTGTAAAGTCTCTAATACTCAACATTTACTCCTTTAAAATAAAATACACAGCCTTCTGCCTCTGTATTTGGAGTTGTTAGTGCAACTCATCAAAGAAAACTGCCTAATATAAATCATATATATGGTAATAATTTTTCCTCTTTTGTAGTCTGCACAAGATCCATGAAAGATTGTATTTTTATTACTATTTAAACAGTGATTAAATTTAGCCTGAGCAGTGAGCAAGGGTTCACATGCATTCTTTTATACTGCTGGATTTTGTTGTGCATCATTTAAAACATTTTGTATGTTTCTTCTTATCTGTGTATACAGTATGTTCTTAAATAATGTTCAATTGTCAGGAGAACTGTGAGAAATAAACTATGTGGATACAGTCTGTTTATATATAGAATGCTTGCTGTGACTTCCTTTCTGTGTAGTTCTGACTCTTTAATCAAGATGGAAAGTTTGGACAGGACATTTGGATCGGTCACCCGGCGCCACCTCCGCCGCTCCCCGCCCGGGGCTCAGCCCGCTCTGGCCCTGGCAGGATTAGCATTCCAGTTCTCTCCTTCCTCACTCACAGACTTCTTTGTCAGACCACAGAAAATCCAGATTTTAGTAGCCTTGGTACAGTGTATACCATTGTCTGAGAAGCTTTGTAATTATTGTGACATATTTTACTTAATATATTTTTTATTGAAATGTATAGCTTGTGATTCAGAAACACTTGATTATTTTATAACTGTAATAGACTTCCAGTTGCTTTGCAGCTAGAATACTCAGAGCAATTAGCTAGAAAACAAACTAATTTGACTTCAAAAGAGGGCAATAGGAAGGATAATTGGCTGGCTGCACCTAGTAACTTTAATTATAAATTGGTCAGTATTTTTGCAGTAACTTTAGGTGTAGCTATTTTTTGCTTCAGAAAAAAAGAATGTAGGCATTTAATCTATTTAGAAAGTAATACAGTACAGTTACTAAAACACTGAGCAAGTATATATAAGCATATCTCACGTATCTCATATACTTAGATAAATTTAATAAACCTTTAAAAAACACTACACAAAACTCACATGATGTATTTTAGTTTTAATTGGAAAAGATACTGCTCTGAGACACTTTCTAAGACCATAAAAATATGCTTTCCACATCGTTCATGGTCTTTATAAGAAACTCGAGTTGGTGAAGGTGTATTATCAGGAGAAGAATCTGTGGTAACACTCATTTCCTATTTATATCCTGAAAAAATTATGGGAATAAAATAAGAAGAGTAAATTAGAGAAAATACTCATTCATCAGTTCAGGATAGCTTGGAAAGAACAAAAGATCTTGGTATCCTTGGAACAAGGTTGGAAGCCAAAGGATAATTTCAAGTCTGAATCACTCAAGAGTGTCTTGGATAAGTCCTATTTTATTGAATATGTATAAATATTAATGTTTCCCTATGCATGCATATACAGCTATTGCTCCTGCATACATTATGAATGTATGCAAATAGGTATCTAATGCACATAACACCAAATCAAGCATGGGATTTTTTTGGTTTTTTACACAGAAAAGACAGAAGAAGCAGAAATAAAAATTAAACTGAAAGTGTATGGTTAATAATTTTTGTAATTCGATTTAAAAAAACCCAACAAAATAGCAACTGATTGTTGCCTTTGTTCCCGTCCTGCACAAGTGTGAGAATCCACACTTTATAACTTCTGCTGTAATTAAATATCATAGAAAATACTCCAGAAAACCTACCCCGATGAATTTGCAACTTTGTGGTAACTGCAGAGTGTTCTACTTCTAAAAAGAAGCAGCAGCAGCTGCTGGTGTGTCAGGGCTGCTGTGGTACTGCAGGCACTGCTGCTGCTGCTCAATGGCACTGGCTGGAGCTGGAGAAGCACTTCTACAGCACCAGAGGTAAAATGTAGGCTATAGAAGGACCCAGGAAAGAAGGAACATCCATGATATGAAGGATAAGAACATACGTAAAACAGACCCTAAAAAATAATTGAATTAGCATCTGCAGGGCAAATGCTAAGGAAGAAAAGGAAACAGAAGAATCTGCCCTGATTGGAAAAAGGACATACTCTGTAAGCATGCTGATTTGAGCTATATTTTCAAGTCATGTACTGTGCTTTGAAAAGGATTAAACCCACATATACTGTAACAGAAATCATTACTCCTCATTTTTGTACATGTTTATTTGTATTATGTCTTCATTACAAGAAAGGTAACTTTAAAAATGCAAATCTGCTGCATAAAGTACACCTTTGACAGTACAAGCAATCATGCAACCCACTTCCACTGTAAATTCATCCAGTAGTTCCAGTAAGAGGATGCAGTTACTTTACAGCAATGTCAAACAAGCTTTTATTTAGCTGTCAGTATTACCAAAGAAACTCCACAATATTTTAGTTAACCTAATGGAAATACGATAGCACTTCTACAGACTTTTTTGCAGATTACAGATAAATGGCTTACTAAAGGTGCAAGCAATATGAATCAAATAATCCCTGACATTTTCCTGTTTTTTTGGTTTCCCACCCCACCACACCTTCCCAAGTTTTGGCAATGCCAGTACAAGACAACAGACGATGATCTGAATTTTGCATTTGAAATGCTTCCGAAATGTAATTTAAAGATGACATGAGATGTTCTGGCTCATAACCAACTTTACATATGGACTTTAATAGCAATAGCACAAGTGCTGTTGATATGGATCATTACTGGATTGCACATTTAACTATACAATACAATAATCATTCTCAGCTCACAAAACTGGGAAGTCAGTTACAAATCATAACATTCCCAGCAGAAGACAAGACTGTCTCAAAAATGGTGTCTGCTTCCCAATAATGGGGTGACAGACTTCCACAACATTCAGCTGTATCTTCAATGAATTTTTCTCCTTGCAACAGTGTTCTGGGCATGTGTGAAAAGGTTATCTTAACTTGTAGCTTGAATAATTCCAGCTCTCTTAGAGCTGCATGTTACAGAGAACAGGTTTCAGGCACTAAAGCCCAAGAACAAGCTAAGTGACACCACAAAAATTAATACTGTTAATAAAAAAATAATCAATGAGAAACTTGTGTGCAATAACCCTAATGTCAGTCTGCTGGACAGTGACTGGGGTGGGTGGAGAGCTCCCTGCTGGCCAGGCACTGCCCCATTTCCCATGGAATGTGTGTGACCATGAAATACAAAACCAGAGCTGCTGCTCACCTTGCTGCGTTTAACCCATGAAAAGCAAACACCCAAGAAAACAAAATACATTTCTCAGAGTGGAGTTAGCATACAGACCACTTTCTGTTGGGTGTACTTTCAGAACTAAGATTTCATCTAGAGCAACACGCCACGTGCACAAATTCCAGATACCTCTCAAGGAAGCAGCTCTGCTTTGACCAGCAAATCATGGCTGTGGGGTGCACGTGGGCAAGGCTGTCTACACACCTTACACACCATTACTGCATTTCTGGTGAAAAAAATGCTGCCTCTTCCTTTTTCAGAAAAGAGTCAATTGTCTTGCAGATTTCCAGGAAAACATCCTCCTGTGCTCCTTCTGCATCAACCTGTGAAGCACGAAAAAACCAGTTTTGATTAAGTTACAAAGAATTATTTCATAATCTGAACCCTGCAACAAAAAGCTGGTCTAATATAAAATGAAAGTTGTTCTTTGTGGAAGAAGCATTCTAATGTAGAGGAGCAGCTTAATAAACCAGATTACTCATTTTGTTTCCACAGATTTCTGTAAGAAGGTTCTGCAGGCTGGATTGTAGCAAAGTAGATCAGTCAAGTGAGGGAGCTTTAAGTACTCATGTTTTAAAGTAAAGTTACACCTTTGATGCAGAACAGTTGCCAAGGGCTCTTTGCCCATCACTCCAACCTGCCGAGGTCCTTCTGAAGGGCTGCACAGCACTCTGGCTTTTGGCCACTCTGCAGTAACTTAGCAAATCAATGTATTCCAGTGCATTTGTATTTGGAAGCTTGGTGAACTGGTTCTGGTTTTATGACATCCTTTGCCCCTATCTTTTATAAGAGCACTGCTTTTGTGGTATAAGAACTCAAATCTCATTGAAGCAATTTTTTTCATGAACACCCCAAAGACTGACTTTTCTGACTAAGCTATTTTTCATTACTGTACTTCACAAAAACAAGATGAATTTACAGTCCTGTGCTGAAGATGAGAGAGCTGCATTTCAGCACAGAGGATGGCACTTGCAGCCGGTAATACTTGTCTGTGTTCCCTGGAAAATGTGAGGCAGAACTGAGCTGTTTTGAGCAAGGAGTTTCATGTCCATCCCATGCTGTGTCACCTGAGGAAGGAGAGCTGTCTTCAGCCCTCACAGCAGTGACAGAAGCAGCTTTCACACTGGCTGTGTACTCCATGCAGATGCTTCTGCTGACTACTGCTTTCCTCAAATGCCTTCTGAGATATTTGGTCTTTACTCAAAAGCAAGATTCTTCTCTGCTTCTCCGTGCTTAGTCTTTCATGCGTGCATGACATGAAGTTTGCACAAGATGAAACGGACCTATGACAACTTTGTGAAACAATCTTTTTCTGAACTGCTGCATTTTCATCTCCAAGTTGCTGACTAGAAAGCCAGACAATTGTAGTGTTTGAAGGGGACATCCCTGCCTATAATAATACTTTCTGCCATCTCTGGTCTGCAGGAGAATTAAAGGAGTTTCATATTCAAATAAATGTATTTTTAAATAGGCCAAGAAATTCTGCTCAGATATGATGTTGTCTTGCAGCCAGCTCCTGTACAGCTGACTGCAGTCCATGTACATCTAAGTCCCTTGGTGCTGAGTCTTGTGTGGGAGTCAGCAGCTGCTCCTTGCAGAGCTCCAGCAGGGACTGCAGGCGCTCTCCAGAGCTTGGGTTTCACTCTTGGTGGCATCCGCAGATGCTGCGAAGTTCGGTCCCTGTTGCATCCTGTGGGAAGTGCTGGCACATCTCACCAGCCTATTCCACAGCCAGAGCTCCAGCACTGGGTACCCAGCCAGGCCAGCCTTTAGGAGCTGTGCCTGGCTGGGCCCTGTCCCCTCGGGCCCACCGCAAGGGTGTGTGACAGTGTGAGCTCAGCTGCCCTCGGCACCCTGGCCAGCTCCCAGGCCTTGGCCCCCTCACTGCCCTTCATGCTGCTGCTGCTGCTGCTTTTTGTAGAGCTGAGGCAGAGGCAGGCACGTGCTGATGCCTTAGAAAGGGCAGCTCTCCCACAAGGGCTGCACATCTTTCAGAAGTGTTTAGAACTGGGGGTACTTACTAGCAGCAAAGAGAAAACGGGGGTGATGAACCACTCTGAACCAAATGTCTGTCTGCTCCAGTTAAAACAAAACCAGCAACTCCCATCTCAGCTGCTATAAAACACCTTGTTTGGCCTGTCTCGACTGCCAAGACACTATTTTCATATGGCTATCCCACAGGAAATATACTGCATGCAGGATGAAGGCCACCGCCATTTAAAAGCTCTCATCTTAATATGTATTATTATTATCTTTTTACTTGATAAATACTTTTGCACTGTCTAAGTGATCTAATCTTATCAGCACAGCTGATTGCCACTGGCTTTTTGGTGACCTCTTTAGAACTGGGACTGCCACTCGGGTCTAGATCTAGGGAGCTGTGATGAAGAATTAGTTCTGCAAGCATGGAAACTGCCACCCCTTATGATGGGCTGGAATGCTGACTTCCTAACAGCAGCAATAAAATATGGATGGGCCTGACTAATGACAGCCCCAGTGCTTCCCATGCTGGCCTCCTAAATAACAAAGGCCCGATTCATAAAACTAACTTAACATTGTGGCACAAAACTAACCTAATGTGCCAATAATTCACACCTAGTACTACAGTAATTCAACAACACTCTCAGTGGCTCCAGAGAAAAAACTGTGTATTTCTCTTCCTCAGATTCTAACAAACCTCATAAATTAGGCCTGTTTTCAAGGCTGGTTAAGGCTGACTTCTCATAAAACAAGATCAATATACAGTTTTCCACAGTTTTGAAATGCAGCTAAGGCTTTTGGTAACTTCAAATACAGAGAAATTTAATGAGCTCATATGAAAAATTACTGGAGTAACCATCCCTATAGTACAATATTGCTCCTTTTATCATTAAAATCAACCAATTAAGTTTTCTGTCAACAAATCTACCTTTGTTGTAGGTTTTGAGATTTAGAGCTCTAAACATATACTGCCACTGAGAAGAACCTGACTGCCTGTAGAGAGGATGGCTGAGGACAGACAGACTCTGGAATGAACTCAGTAGTTAGAAGCTTCTTACTGAAGGTCAGTCAAGCTCAGCTGTGTTGTCACTAACATTTATGTCTTCGTCACTAGAGTGTGTTAGAAAATCTCTCTGAGACTGTGCAGGACCAGGCTCTCACAGCAATGGATCAAGCTGTGTAAACCCACTGAAAGACACTGCCCCGAGACCTATTCATATCAGACATGCATTTTCTGCTGTGTTTTATCCATGATCCCCTGCTAATGCTTCTGATGTATCTTTCTAGATCGGTTTCTCATCTAATGGGCCACAAAGCTCCAAGGGAGGAATAGAGAATCACTCATTCCTTTGTTCCCCACATCCTTATCTATCAGGGTTAATGGGTCTCTGAGAACTTTTCAAAAGATGGAAATAAACCACATAACTGCTCTCACTATTACCATTGATTACCCCTTCTGGAAAGGGGGAGGTTGCTCCTCCCCACACGCACCTAGAATGGCATCAGCAAGGGAAGGCTCACAAACGGAAGACTGGGAGAGGGTGGATGGTCACATGTTCTTTCATAATGGTTATGGAAAATGTGACTGCAAGTGATTTTAGAAAGAAATAGTAGAACAGCACTGAGAAAAAAATAATGAAAGGAAATAAGCACAGAAAAAAACTAACTCCTGTTGGATTTTTTAGGCTAAGCTTTCATAGCATGTGATCTGAAAGAGTCAAAGTTTTTGGGCACCCTCTGCTCTGCCCTGCTCAGCCTATTTGTTATACTCATGCCCTTTTCCTCAGGCTTTGAATAGGAAACTTGTACGTAAGACACCTACCAGGTGTCTCATGTTAGCTAGGTAGGATCAGGGCTGTCTTGCTTGACTACCAAGGCATTGCTCTTCTCTTTTACTTACTACCCTCCTACATACTGTCACTTCAAAAAAGCTTTAAAGGATGAGTCAGATATTAAAAAAAGTCTTTTTTACCCCCTCTCTTTCTTCTCAGTTGAGAGAGAGCCATATATTCAAAGGGATTTACATTTAGCCATGTCAAAACACAAGTAGGTGTCTACTAAATTTTCTGATGCACTTTTCTGTCCAGCTGCCTTGGAACTCACTGAGAAATAGATTTAAAACCAACAGTGTCTACCTGCTTACTAGTACTACAATGAATTTTGTTTCATTTCATTTAATGTCATTTATCTGAAGCACCTGATTCCCACAGCTTGCAGGCAGTGTTTTTGAGAGCACTGCTTTCAGCCCTTGCATTTCCAGTACAGGCCTTTACTGAAAAGCAGCCACTTGCAGCTCCTTAAGTGGGTGTTCTGGAACTGACTACAAAAGAAATTATGGGATATTAAATCCCCAAAACATGAAATTAAAAAAAAAAAATTTCTAACTTGTTAGTCTCAACTACTTTACCTTCCAGAACACAATTTAGAAACTTAATGCCTCAGCAGGAAAGTGAGGACACTGTTGCCTTTGCCCTTCATTCTTCAGTCAGTTCATCTTCCCTTGCAAATACGTACACAGCTCTTCATCTCAGCAGGGTGCTGGAAGGATTGCTGTTGTTTATTCCTGTCAGGTTCACAGGTGATTAATCTGCACCCACAGCCTTCACCCTCTGTCCATGCATGCCTCAAGCCTCCACTACTGAGCAGAAACACAAAGGGAAATTTCCAACACAGTCCTGATCTTTTGTCAGCTTCACCAGGTCACTGCTCTTGTTCAGAGGTCAGCAGAATGGAAAAATGTTCCAGTTCCACATATCATATTATGTGCACCTATGCATTATCACTCCAGGTTGGGGAAAGACTTAAAATCCTCAAGGATTAAAGTGGAAATGCTGTTACAACCATACACCTTTGTCTCTACTGTGCAAGTAAAGCAGGGAGAGAATTCCCAATGAGCGCAGAGGAAGCCAGGTCAGAGCTGAGTTTTTCTGTCTGCACTGGTTGTTTATCAGGCTCCATCCAAGCATGCCTTAAAGCCTGTTCCAAATGGAGTAAAGCATTTCTTACTGTGTTCCAGTGTGCAGAGTAAGAAAGCTCATTTGACACTGTACTCTCACCACGCCTTGATGTGGTGTGACAGATCTGCTCCTCCTCTGCTGAGTGCGCAGCCAACATCTAATTCCCACACCAGACCTTTTGCTGGCCTTCTGCCCAGAACTGAACTTCACATTTGCATATTTAATCAGCCTGTTTCAGGACTGAAAACCTTTGGAGTGGATAGGACA
Source organism: Motacilla alba alba (assembly GCF_015832195.1). NCBI lineage: Eukaryota > Metazoa > Chordata > Aves > Passeriformes > Motacillidae > Motacilla > Motacilla alba. The sequence goes on along the minus strand of NC_052023.1, from coordinate 11,642,096 downwards.
AGTTAAATACATCCCACTGTTGTCATGTGCTGTTCCCAGTCTGTGGGAAATTCTGTCCAGTCCTAAATTTAGATTTTAAACAGGAGAAATTAAATTACACCAGTATGCTAACCCCATTTTCTTGTCAAAAAAATCTATTTCTGATTTTCTTTTCTGTGGCCAGGTGGAGAGCTGGGTGCTACAGTCAAGCCCTATAAAACATGATTACTTACACAATTAATACCTAGAATTTAGTGGTCCTTAGCCACACGCTGCAGTAAGCTGGCTAGAAAAGTTGAATGCCAAATCTTTGTGGAAGTTAGCAGGATTTAGACTCCAATGTTCCTCTAGAATCTCAACACCCACACCTCTGCATGCTTAGGAAAGTGCATTGCTGCAATCTCAAGGGACATAAAGCTCACGTGGGCCTTTCACTGAAAAGCTGCTTCTGTTGAAAAACCAAACCTAGCCAGGAATCAAGGATTCTTTAAGACTCTTGTTCTCTTCCTCTCTTAAACAGCTTCTCTTCAGATCCTTTGGTCATTGCTTATCCTGGGATCACAGATTGATTTGGGTCTCCAAACAGCACCTTCATGAAGGCATCGCTTCCCTGAAGCTATTGGATCCCACCACCTTTGCCTAAGAAAGAGTACACTAGCCTCTGATCTGTAGTTACAGGGAGGTCCATGGGTCATTTAAAATAAATCCAGGAATACAGATGAGAATTTATTTTAAGGGGCCTTCAAATCAACTGGTAAATTAACTGGTGGCTTTGTCTGAAATAGATAAGAAACACAGACACAGTTCTTTCAGGAAACAGAGTTATAGAGGCAGCAGCATCTCCATGGCAGCACTAACATCTTCAGCCAGCTTTGGTCAGTGTTGAAGAGTGATAAACCCACTTAAGAATGAACAAATCCCCAGCACTGAAAATATGTGATGTTTTCATTAAAATGGGAAAGAAAAATATTAAACATCTTAGACTGCCTCTAGGTGAAGTCTCAGTCTTCTGTGTGCATGATATTACAAATAAAAAAACAAAAACCAAAGACTGTTTTAGCCTAGTCTGCACCAAAAAAAAAAAAAAAAATGCAGTCAGAAGTTATATTGTCTATATTTGATCAGAAGTTATTATTGTCAGTTTTTCTGCTTTCCACCTGAATTTCCTTTCATCATCAGAGAACACCCAGTGGCTGCTAATGTCAATGCTTGGAAGCGTGTAAAATCTGTTGCTATAAATAAGGAACTAACCCCATGCCCTGGGAATTGCAAACTTCCCCTTGACCCTCTGCTTTCTTCAACACATGTAGCCTAAACATATTCAGTTTTAAAAGACATTTTCCACAATAATGTTTATGCAGCTGATTTTACAGAGCTTTCATACTCAATGGTTCCACCTGGAAGATGGATATATTGTAAACAAAACATTCACCAGAAGCAAGTTTAGACAATGTGCAGACACTGTAAGAAAAGCAGTGCAGGCACTGGTCAAGCAAAGCACGGGTATTTTCTAAGATGCAAACACGCAATGTCAGCTTCCCCAAAACTAACGGTACAAGTACAAATCACATATCCAGCTGTGACCCTAAATTTGGCAGGTTCCTTGAGGACCTAATGAGCTACCAGCTTTCAAGAAAGGACTGCATGTTTTGCCACTACATAGGGGATGGAGCAGGAACTTGCAGCAGAAGCAGTAAGGAAGGGCAAAGAAAGTCCATGTCATGTGAAATGAAGCAGACCATGACTGCAAAATCTGTGTGAAAATATTAAGTACAGTTTCACTCTCTTTGGGGCTGTCACTTCCCTGATGCTTCAAAAAGGGAAACGCTGTGGTAGGCACAGCTCCCTGGAATAGGATAGTGAGACGGAGAGCTCTGTTTTCCTTGGCATTGTGCTGTGTTGGTGTATTGTGTATTGTACTGAATTCTTAGTTAGGCACATCCTTGCAATTTTGGCAAGATAGCTTCTCAAAGAAAAAACAAATAAACCACATAATCCTTTGTAAGCCAAAAAGATGAAAAGTAAGCAGGAATTTTTTTCTGACACGTAGACTTTGTCTTATGTGCACTTACTGTTGGGGTCAGGAAAGGCCACAAATCAGAACTCTTCCTTTGACTATCATTTTTCTCAGCATTGTGTCATTTACCCTGTCCTCAGGTCAGGATATTGGTGCATAAATTAGCTGCACATTTCTCTTTTGGGAACTTTGCAAAGGAGAAAAGTTTGGGGCAGGTGATTTGCATGTTTGCTACAGCCTCTAGAAAAAAATAGATCCTATAATATTTCCAGAAACTGTTTTTGGATTCTTCCTCTTTTAGGACAAGACAGAGCAGTAGGACTAGATCTTTTTGTAGCTGAACTAAGGGACAGTTGGCCATGACAGAGCAGAGAAACAAAGAAAAAAGGTCCCAGAATCCCATGTAAATAAGTCTGCAGATGTGCCAGCTAAGTGCATTTTTTCTTGCTTCTCTTGAAGTATTGATTATAGAATAAAAAGAATGCTTAAAACATCACATCCTGAGCAGGTGTAAACTGAGGCAATTCATTGAAATTAATATAACTATGTTATTTACTCCAGCAAAAAGATCTCTCTTGTATGAAGGTCTGTTTTATTTCAGGATATACACTGTCAGTTTTGAAAATTTTACTAAAGGGCTTTGGATTAACATAATCTTTCATCCTAATTCTGAAAGTCCTTATATTGTAATAAATCCTAATATAGTAATTAATCATTTTTTTCCTTAAAGAAAAGCTTTCTAGAATTTATTTTAAATAAGAGATTCTATACAGATGAGTTATTGATTCAGGATATGTTCTCTGACTAAGGATAAATCTGTGGTTTTATTCTTTCAGACTCTACTGTGGAACTCAGAGGTTTGCAGAAGTTGCAAACAAAACAGGGAATTGTAAAATGAGAACAACTGGAAAGTGTGGGAACAGTTCATAAATGGTGACATGTCAGCGTTTTCCAAATACTGCTCATATAATTGAAGTAAAAAGCAATAATTTAATTCAAAAGGTCAAGTATTTACCTTGCATAACTGTGTCTTGCTTTCATAGTATGCAAACAGAGGGTTTGATGCTTGGTAGTAGCTTTCAATCCTGTCCTCAGTGGTTTCAGTGTTCTCAGAGTTCTGACTGCTCGTGGTTTCTGCAGAGCAGTCCAGGCAGAGCACAAGCTTTGGTTCCCCAATCTAGAGACAAAGGAAAACAACAAACATTCAAAGCACCGGCCCAGCAAAACAGATTTTGTTCGGATAACACCAAAACAGTCACCAAGGAATCTGAGTGAATAGTATTTGTCTGTGGGGAAATGATGCTTATTACCAACCACCCCTCATCGTAGCAGCACTAAGGAATGCCAGCACTGAGGAGCAAGGCTGTGCTTGCCTGGGCTCTACAGACAGATAAAGAGATAGGATCTGACAAATTCTGGCTACTTGGACTGAAGAGTGTCAGTTCATTATTTGCTTGATGCAAAGAGTACAGGACTTATGCAATTCTTGACTCAGTTATATTTGTAGCCTTTTCTTTGTTCAATGTGTGAAAAGGGAGTGGTAAACTTAGCTTAGTATTTCAAGATGCAGTAGCAGGAAATGTTCACAGAAAAGTGTACCCACTTGAGATGGAAATGAGTAACAACAGGCTCAGGGACACCATCAAATATTCACAAGAATACATCCTGTGAATTACTTTATGTCACACAGTATTTTATGTCCCTGTTTGCAGTATACCCACACCATTCCTCCCCATGCTGCAAAGGAAGGATGTGATACATTTCTCTGCATTTTCAAATTGGCAAGTAATTTCCAAATTCTGTGGGAAGGCTGGTCATTTAATGCTGATTGATTAGTGCCAAACTAATCATAAGGGACAGCCTGTCCTTTTCTCTAATAAAAATAAATACAGATTTATTTATTTTTAATTCTTAGACCTGGAAAAGGTAATGAATAATCATCTCTTTCTACATTTGATCATAGATATTGCAGTATATTATGGAAAAAAAAGAAATGGCAAGAAGGAGCAAAATGTTCTTTATGGTACTTCAGAAGAGAGAGCCAAAAGTTCTAAACACAAATCCTCATCATTCTTTCCCTGAAATACTGAAAAATATGTATGTCATTTAGCATAAATCTTGGAATGCACTGTCATGCACCCTGCTCAGGCACAGTACTCTCTGACACAAGATTTTGTATGAGTAAAACCTGCTGGGCTGAGTCCAAAGCCATAAATTACACTGTCTCAAGCAAAATAAAGGGGTTATAGGATTAGTGGGGAAAAAAAGTTAACTTTTCCATGCAGTTGTGTATTTAATCCTTCAATGACACCCTCAGTCTTTTCGTTGTTCACTTCCCTTTCCAGCAGGGATCTGGAAAACACTTTTTAGGAAAAAGTGAGAAATCTTGGAAAAAGATGACTGCTCTTCACACTAGTGACAAAATCATATTTTTACAAAATCATATTTTTACCATGGCTACTACAGTAAAGAAAGTCTAAATGACCAATATATGGAAATTGTAATTGTTATCTTTGTTGACCCCTCAAAGGAAGAAATATTCTAAAGGTAAATATTTCATGTCAGGCCTTCTGCATTTGACTGAGGGTGTCTGGATTGTGTTGACCTTTCTACTACCCTTAATGACTTTCTAAGAGAAGCTGAAGCCAAAGGATTATGTCAGACAGTTCAATGACAGGCTTTTATCTACCCGTTTTTTCCACACAGAAAACATTAATGCTATTAGTTGTAGCAGTGCTGAGTTTGGGGATTAAAAAAGCCTAAAAAAGCCAACAAGGCAGTTTTAATAGTGTAAGAGACATAGAGAATTTAAAAAAAGATGTGGGCTTAATCAATGATTTAAACAAATACGCTTTTTTTATAACTGGATTAGGATGGTAAGAAGTTATTTCCTCCCAGTTTTACACGAGGAATTCCATGGTCTGTTCTAAATTATAATAAAGTAAATGGGAAATAATGCCTTTTATCAGTTATGCTCATATCATCACCTTACACTGAGGATATGAAGGAGTCTACTGACTGACAGGATCAGATAATAGTATCTTGCTTGATACACTCAGTCTGATTTGCTTTTGAAAAATGTACACGATTTTCTTAGAAGTGTCAGTATTGCTATCTGGAATTCAAACCATTACAAAAATATCTTACTTCCAAACTAAAACCCACAAAAAGTGAAACTAATGCCCTTATCAGGTATTACAGCAATTTTTGGTACTTTAAGCTAAATTATGATTTTCCTGACACAATTTAGCTTAAATAATACATACCAAACAAGTCTACTGTTTTGGGTCTTTACTCTATCTCACTGGGTATTCCCACCTGGTGCTGTGGAATATATAATTTAAAAGTGTTTTTTCACCTTGTAGAAAGACTGAGGAGGGAACAGAGTTTTGTGCTTCTGTAGAATTATGGCTGGGTAAAAATACAATTGCATCACAGAAGGGAATTGAGTAAGACTGGTTGGAGAATCAGTTGTTTCTACATAGCTCATTCTGTTTCAAGCTCTGAAACATAAGCATTATTCTTGATGTCTTCTAAATAGAACAGATCTTTGTAAACAATTATAAAGCTTTTCACATATCATGTAGATATGTAGCATTATTCATCTGTTCTTTGCTGCCATTAATTAGTAAGGCCTGATGTGCACCTCTTTTCATTCAGTTATAATTTAAGAACTTCTCATCACCCTTTGGAAAAAACTGCAAAGCATTATCTCAAAAACGACTCATTGAAAAAAACTTCACAGTCTCACTGAGCAGTTGACAGCCAGCCTGTGGAAAGTGGATACAAGGCACAACAGGGGGGACTTAGGATGTTCAAAACTTAAAGTCACCTAAAGTCCTTGTCTTTTACTCCAAATGCCAAATGCAGTCCAGGACTACGGGATCTTTCGCTGCTTTGAGGGAACTTAAGGAGCTCTGCTTCAGCACGGGATGCATTAGGACTTATCTGCCTGCAATACCTCAGTGCAGGACACTCCAATCTCTAAATCTCACTTCATAATAGAGGAGTGTCCACAGGACACCAACATGTATGCCTGCCAGAGAAACAGCACTGCTGAAATAGTTCCTCCTTAGAGACAAAAGGAGAGACATGTCAAGCATCTTTTTAATAATCTACAGCATTTTATTAAAAGGACTAATAAGTCCACATTTCTGTGAATGGCTTCTATGGCAAATCCCATTGCTCATTATTTTGTCTGGCTTCTGATGCCTCAATCTTGCTAAGCATTTATGGTAATCAACTAAACAAATAAAGCAGCTAAAAGCTCAGCAAGAAAACAGGGGATTCATTAAAGTTTTATTACCTTATAAACCTGTTTGGGACATCTTCAGAGTGCACTATGATGTAGCATATACTAACTATTATCCCTAATTCACCACTTCTTTTCTCCCAAACCCTGGCAGATTCATTCACAGGCTTAGACAGAGTATTTCCTGCAGACTGAGAAATGCACGGCTGAGGCTTCTCACGAGGTCTTAGCACATACTGAGGAAATCGAGAGCTCTCGGAACTGCCACGCAGGCACTTGCAGAACGCTCTTTTTATGGCTGTGCCACCTGTTACTCACCACAAAAATTAAATCTGTGTTTGGCTGTTGCAAGTGACAGCAAGCTTTAGCAGAGCTGGCTTACTGGTAATAAATATTAACTGTGAAGATACATACTTTTATGATCCTACATCAGATAGTGCTTGATCAGATTTTCATGAGAAGTACAGCACTATCTACTAGAACCAGAAAACTGGTTCTAAAATGATGTTTTCCCCTAAATGTGAATTGTTTCTGGTCTACATTAGATTTAGAGAAAATCAGCCTTTACTTCTCCTTGTATTCTAGATTCCTTGTAGGTAAGGGCAACAGCTAGATTTGCTACACTGCTGGGGTGCCAAAATTTCAGTGATCAGCAGCACAGCTCTGCTGGATTGGCTTTTTACACGTCCCTGCTGCAATCAGCTGAAGAGAGGGACTGAAGCAGCACCAGAATTACAGGAGTTATAACAGCGTTACAGTTGTATGGTCACCTTGCTCTCAAACTCTTCTGCATCTTTCAGCTCTTGGGGATACCCATCAATCAGGAATCCTTTTGTGTCCCCTAGCTTGGAAACCATGGCTTCCTTCAGTAGCTCCAGAACAATACCCTGAATAGAAAAGAGAGGGAATTAGTTGGTTAATTAAAAAGAAAGATTGATACTTTTGTTTGTTGCACTAACTTTAGTCTTACACCCTTGAAAATGGCCCTGTTTGGCTGTAAATGGGTCCTGTGAATGCAGGTGTTTTTCTTGTCCTGCAGGTAGCAGGGCACCCTGCTTTTTATTCTCTCAGGACCAGCTGTGCCACACAAATCTGATGTTGCAATCCACCCAGGATTTCCCTAAGTGCCCTCCAGATAGCTCAGAATATTTCATAGTTTCAAAATGAATGTTAATACCTGTGAAACTCTAGAGTACTGTTGCAGCATTTTCCAGTCTGATTGCATTTTGCTATGTCACTGGTATAATTATATTACATGGAAAGTGACCCCATCTGACCAAACACACTGAAGAGCAAAGCAATCAAAATCAAGCCTGAGCACAGCTTTTAGTTTCCCCTGAGCAACATTTCCCAGTATCTTTCATTAACAAACACATCCTCTGACCTAGCTGCAGTTGCTGAAGACCCACCAAGAGTTGGGACTGTGGACCTGGCATGTAAAAGTCAGGTCCAGCTGAGAACAACACCTTCTGCCTTCACAATCTCCATTAAGCTGCAGTCCAGCTACTCTGGGATGTCAGCCAGCTCTGCAGGGAACTGCTGCAGGTACTGTAATTTAAAATAGCTGCCAGGAGGACCAGCTCTGAATCTGAAATGTTATGCTATAAAAAGGACATAAAGTTTCTGTTTCCTGTACTTACACTTACATTTTTCAATGCATCTGTCTCACTGTATTTCATGTCTGATTTATTGCCTATGTGAAACATAAAGAAATACTGGCACTGAAAAGGGAAACAAGTGCCACGGATTTGGCAAAGAGGAAATGTTTCCCTGAGGTTACAGATTAATTTTACTGAAATGGGAACCATCAGCTCCAGTATCTATTTCACTGTTTTAGACAATATACCTACCACTGCCTTTGTTTAAACCATTAGAACCCCAAATAAAACCATCACTCACGCCTGGCACAGGTTCACCACATTCCACAATATCTTTGATCAATTTACTTCTCTCTGATAATGACGATAATTCATTTTGGAGAAGGTCACTAGTGGACAGGTGAGTAAATCCGTATTTCTTGGCTAACTGTTCACATAGGGTACCTTTGCCAGAACCAGGCCCACCTATGTGAGGCAAAAAAATAACAAGAATTAGAAAAGAACAAAACCCTTCCAATTGTCAAACCATATCCACCAATAAAATGGGAGGAAATTGATGACGCTGACTGTTTTGCATTTTTAATTTTTTTTTTGGTAGAGAAATTATCTACAGTAGAACAAGTCATACACTTCCCTTCTGATACAACTACAGTGCTGACTAAAAAATGCATTGAAGTCGAAGGAGTCACAACAGTGTGAAATCTCTAACAGAGGAGAACCTGTTCCTAAAACACCATTAGCATGTTAAGGAAAAACCATGAAACCGCCTGTGGAAAAGGGTATTTCACTCAGTACTTGTTCAGTTTGACAGCTGCAACAAATCGTAGCAAAGTAATGTTCACTGCACCACCGTGAGGGGAATAACGAGGAGCTCCCACCTGCACTGGCCCCATCCTGCCCACAGGAGCTGAGGGAGAGAGCGGCAGGAGGGGAAGGGCACTAACCAGGGGAATGCTGGGGGTGTCCTCCTGGCAGGAATGGCTCCTCCAGCCTCCTGCTTTCTCTGGCCAGCGTGCAGCTCCAGTTTAGAGCCCCAGAGCTCTGCCTGCGCCGCTCTGCAGGTGCAGGCGCTGCCTGGCCCAGCTCCTGCATGCAGGCGGCTGTTTCTGCCCCCGCTCCAAGGCCGTGCCATGGAAAGCCATGGCGTGGAAGGCCTCTCTCTTCAGGCTCCTGCCGAGGCATTGCAGCCACCCCCGCCTGGCTGGAGAGAGGGACAGCCCACGGAACCCGCTGGAAGCCGCTTGCCAGGTGTCCCAGCGCGGTGACTTCAGCGTGGCTGGCGCAGCTGAGGCGAGGCCCTGAGGCGCCATGGCGGTGCCAGGGCATGGCGGGCGGGAAAGCCAACTCCTGCCGTGAGCTTGCGGAGAAAACCTCACTGCGTGCAGCAGCAATTTTGCAGCCTTTGATGGATCTGTTCAGAAGATCTACTGCAGCAGGAGGTAATTACAGCCTTGGAGGGAGACAATGCTCAAAGTCTTTTCAGTCGAGTTTTTTCAGCAGGTGACCTGTGTTATTTATCAGCTGCTGGGACTCGCAGGTAGGGGCTACACAGGCCTGCTCCGTGCATTTGAGATGCTAGAAAATATGTGGCTTTCCTGTTTCCTTATCCTCCCACAAACAAATAGAGGAATAACACGTTCACCATAGAGCAAATTTAGCACCGTTCCTTGTCTCACTTGAACTTCCTTCTACCTTTTGCTTTCAATGTAAGAAATAATTGCTCTGAGCATATTATTTTCAGAGAAATTACAGTACTGTAGCTGAGACTAAAAATTGGGTCATAAAGCAGTAGCATCAAAGGAAGGGGTTTGTCTTCTGTGATGTGCAGTCTTTTACTTCAGCTTCACAAGGAGGAGAATAAGCAGCTTGTGGTGCGAGAATCACACCTGTGCTACAATTTTTCTAGAACTATCTTTGTTGCAGGCTTATCTTCTGGCCAATGCGGGTTGCATGTTGTTTTTCTATTGCCATAATATGAACAACATTATTGTTTTCTAAAAACACTAGTTGAAAGAAAACAAGGAAAAAATAGGAGTGCCTATAAAGAAACAGATGTAACAAAATTACAGGCAAATTACTAGTAATGAATCCCTTAAATATCAGAGTGGCAATTAATAGTATTTCTAGCCCGTTTTGGGCTTTTTTAGATCAGTAAGTTTGTTTACACATTTTGTCTCCTGGCCTTGAATATGCTAACAGTACAGTAATTTAATCCTATTTCTTTGGTGTATATATACAGTATTAAAAAACCCCAGCAATAAAGATTCTTGTATTCTTTTTCTTACATAGCTGTTTCTCCTCTGAATGCAGAGCCCAATGAGAAATTTCATAATTTCTCCTCATATACAAAATTAACTAGATCTCTTTTAGAAATAACAATACAAGGACATTTTTTTTGGTTTTTAGCAGGTAAATATTCAGAAAATTTGATGCGCTTCTAATATCTTTGTGTGTTAGTATTTTAAAAGAGAACACTGTCAGAATGGCACAATGTGCAGGGCATAATACACCATAATGAGTGTTCCTCCAAAACATTAATTAAACAGACCATTTGTTTATAGAAGACTTCAAACAAAGCAGAGATTAACATGCTGAGCTCTTTAAAGAGTAAAAACATATTTGATTAAGTTATGTGCTAAAAATGGTAGTTTTTATGGCCACTGGTATTAATTTAGATTCATCTGATGAGTAGCAGAGCATCCCACTGCTTGACAAATGCATTCAACCCACTTTATCAAGTCTTGTGCTTTCTTATCCATGAATGAGACCACAGTTCTTGCTTGGCATGATCTGAGAAGAGACTGAATTCCCCAGGAAGTTCAGCATTGAGGGCTGAGCACAACTTGGCCTTTACACCAGTACTAATTTATGTGTCTGAAATGAAAGTATTACTTTGTCTCCCTCTGAAGTTCCTTAATGTGACTGAAATAGAGCTATTCAGGTGGGAAAAGATGTGAAAGTGCATTTTCTTATTAATTAAGTGTTGCCTTCTTGCTCAGACTGTATACTTAAAAGACTGCTACATAAGCAGCTTTGACAGCAAATTGATCCTGCACCCATGAAGCTCAGTGAATTTGTAGTGTTACAAATATTGTACCTGTTCCTTTATGGGTATCCTTTTTAAATCTATTTATTTTTCTAAAGAAAAAAAATAATGTGAAGAAAGTTTATCTGGAATAAGAGCTGCATCTGAAACATGACAAAGGCTAGCAAAAAGATTTTTTCAGCTAAGACTTCACTGCAACTTGTTACACTGTTTTTCATATGGAAAATACTTAGGACATTGAAAAAGGTAATTAAGTTTTCCCAATGGCTCAATTGTTAGTAGAAAAATATATCCCCACTTTTGTTGTGAAGATTCTTTGTGAACACTGTTATTTTTTTCTGTATGCTGTCATCTTGTGATCTGCCTGCGTATACTTGGAAAAAAAAGTGTAAGTTCATGATAATTTGTTATTCAGATTAATCATGTTGTCTTCTGATTTCTATATATGACATGAAGAGAAAAAGCTAAAGCCTAGAAAACAACCAGAGGAATTATGAGTATGATGTGACCTGTAGGACAATACAGAACTACCAGAAGTTCTTCAATACTAGCATGCTTTTGTATTTTCCTAGTATTGCTCAGTGCGGTGGACCTTGCTTTAAAGCTCATTTGGTAACTTAATAAAAATCCAAAAACTGCAGGTAAAGAAATTAAGAACATTGTATTAATCAGTGAGGTTATTCCTGGAAACAGAACTCTTTGAGTGTCCCTTTGTGCTTTTCGATACAAATGGTAAGCAAGAATGTGGAACCAGAGTACTAACACAGAAATTAAATGCAGTTCTCTATATTACTTTTCTGCAGACAAGGCCAGATTAAAAGGTCTATGCAATCCCTTAGAGCAGTATTCCCTTCCATTATGTTGATTCATCAGCCTGTGAGAGGGGATCTTCTGGTAAATAACTTTCTGGCAGCACTGCTGACTTAGGTGGTTATTTTTCCCCATTTAATTATTGACTGCAGAAATGCTTCACACAGAGTCCTTCAAGGAGAGAAAAAGAGCGTCTCAGTGAGTGTGGTAACGAGCAATTGCCCAAGCAGCACTTCTGGCTGTTCAGCTGCACTCAGCCCTGGATCAAAGGTCTCAGCTCTCCTCCCTCCTGCCCGAATGCCTCCCAGAGTGGCAAGGCCGAGGAGCCTGGGCATGTGACTGAAATGTACTGCTCTGACCTAGAGCACAACATCACCAACAGAGAGCTAATGATGACAGAGGAGCTGGGACTGCTGCTGCGAGTGAGTAGGGCCAGGAACAAGCAATATGAGCAGTGCATGGACCAGCTTTGCTGTCAGAAATACTGGTAGAGCAAAAGTGTCATGCAGACAGACTGAGATGCCTCTTACAAGTTTATCATTTATATAAAATGCCAGCAGTAGGATTTACAAGACAGTCCCACTATTTATTTTAAAATGTTTCAATTTCAAGACCTTGTTATCATACTGAGCATCATCCCTGTATCAGGGAGAAGTGCCTACAGGGGAAATCTAGCTGTGCAAGGGAGCCACAGAAGTCTGAATTGAAACCAAAATAACCCAGTCAGTCTATCCCTAAATTCAAGCAAATATTTTGGATGACTTGATCAGTTTGGCAGTTTTACCAATGCTACGATTTTATAGACAAGTAAAAATAGGCCTTAACTTCAGAATATGGTATTTGAAGGCTTCTCAATAGCACCTCATCTGCTGTTCACAAATTATTTCAGTCTAAGTGAAACCATACAGGAATTGTACCGTTATTTAACAACAACAACAACAAAAGCCCACAACTCTCTCTTTGTATTTCTTTTTTCTGAGGAATTATTTTCATTAGAAAACAACGTGTTGTGCATGTTTGCAGTGTGATGCAATATCCTGGGACATCACTGAGTTTTCATCCTTCTTAAAGAAAATGAGAAGTTTATTTCATGGGAAGTCAGAGAAATCAGCCTTGCACAGCATCCACAGTTTGCTAGGACTCACTGGGGGTATAATTATCAGTACTGCTCATTCTATGCTTTTCTGATTGCTGCAATACAGGTATTGTAGCATAATTTACATTGGAAGGGGCCTCATCTGGTTAAACCTTATACTCAAAGCAGGCCTGAATTCATGATATGAATTAGATTATGTCATTCAAGGTCTGACATACCTGGGGCAAATAAAGAGTTTGAGTTTTGTGACTACTTTTTTTCAATATTTACTAATTGAATTTTGGTGTGTGTGCAAGAAGTTCCTGTCTGCAGCTGATAATGTCTACTTCTAGGTGTAAGTGGTGAGAATATCTTCAGTGTCAGCTACAAAGCTGGTCTTTCTTACACTGAGTTTAAGCAATTATAGCTTTAGATCATCAGCAAGACTATAACAAAGATTCTGTAGAGGAAAGTGGTTACATTAGCTAAGCTTTAAACACATCATTTGCAAGTCAGCAGGGAGTTTGTTTCTGATCCAAAGCGCAGAACGATTCCTGAAAGCTCCGGTTTTACTTTCAGCCTCAACCGAAGCCAACTGTTTACTGAAGCTCCTGCAGAGGTCAGGGAGGGGTAATGCTCCCAGAAACTGTGTTATGTATGACACTTCTGTGGATGCAATATGGAATATTGCAGTAGTTATGAATTAGAAGATCGTTCATCATTCATTGTTAAAATTGATGACGTGGTTTTTTGTTTGGTTTTTTTGTTTGTCTTTTAATGACTGGCAATAATTACTTAAGTTTTGAATATTTATTAGAGTATCACCTAATTTTACCTTTGTGCCCCTTTATATTTTTTTGGTCGTGAATTTTACTTTGCTGGCCAAATTTATCTTTGTTTTTCCTCTTTTATTATCCTGCTGTTATCTCCTCTATTTTTTACTTGCTGGTACTCTTTCTCTGCTTTATAATATGGATAGAACATCGACATTGTTGCTTAATTAATCCAACCTGACTGTTATTCCAATTAATTCCTACATTAGCTCTAATGTAAACTTTTGCTAATTAGATGATTTCTTTTTCTTTCTCTTTTTGGAAAATTTTCAAGGGTAATTAGTGGGAGAGGGAACTGCCTGTTTCTTTCCCTTTGTCATAAACAGTATCTCTGTTTGTCAGGTATGGCAGATGGTGCATTCATTTTGATTTGTTTGTAAACTTCTTCAAATGTACATGTTTAAAATTCTAGCTTCAAAACACCATTATAAGCATCTTATTATTTCCTCATCAAATGATACACACCTATGTAATGAGTCAACATCCTTAATGTCACCTGACCACAAGACAGTTTTTCCCATTCTATCCTACAGCAGCCTGACCCAACTTCTCTGCTCCCTCTCCCGTCAAGGTATCATGGGCTGAACATCTCTAGCACTGCTCACTGCAGCAGAGCACTTTAACCACTGATGTTTGGGACTTTTTTTACTTCTCCCCATCCCCAACAATTTAATTCTGCTCCTGTGAGATTTCTTCATATTTTTCTTTCACTGTTGTACCATTCACAATGACCATATTTCTGCTCTTGACTGACATTTCCTGCCTGCACAAACATGTGCATGTGGGTAGTGTGTATAAAGCTAAAGCTGGAGCGGATATAAAGCTACAGCTTGTGGATCAACAGGTGATCCCTGCAGATTTACCTGCCTGAAAAGGACACGGGGGGGTTTTTTTGTTGTTTTTGGGGTTTTCTGGTTTGTTTGTTTTTTGTTTGTTTGTTTGTTCTCCCTAGGAAAAACAATGCACAAATTGATAGAGTTTTATGTAAAAATTTGCCATGTCTTTGTCCTTAGGTCCTTGGAAATGTATGCTCCTGCTCTGGATTGTAAAGCAGTTCTAAAAACTGCTCAATACAAAAGCAATTATTCTTTCCAAGTAATTAGTACCAAGCTTTAAGATCAATCTTCTGGTTATAATTTGTTTTAAAAGACTGCTCCAAGTTTATGCTAATTATATTACTCACATTCATGTGATAAAGGGCATTAACATGGTGCTTTTACTCTGTGGATTTCCAAAAGCAACATAAAAGTAAAACCTGAACCTGCAGAGCTTCAGTGCTAAGGATCATGCCTGGTGAGCAGCCTGTTGGCTTTTAACAAAATGCTGAACACACGCAGAATTGAAACCTGTATTTAACAGAAGTTGCCTCACAAATAAGGAAGGGAAGAGACCTGGTATTTTTCAGCCAAATCTTAAACTTTTGAGTTATAATCCAATGTAGTAAAAGTTTAATTAATGGTGGTGAGACAGCTTTGGTGTGGGAAGTCACACAACTCAGCTGTAACTGCAAAAGAACTAAGCTTATTTTGAACATGTTCACAATCAAACAAGCTGCTGCTCTGAGCTTTACACAACTGTTGATAGTATGGTTAGACCCAAGTTAATTACATATTATTAAATCCTAACTCCCTTTCAAAAGACTAAACCAACACCGTAGAATAAATATTCTCAGCCAATCTATTTTGCGAAATAAATAAATAAATCACATAATCAAAGCTAAATAACATGTGAATATTCAAGTGTAGCAGTAAAATTAGGAATCCTACTTACCGACAACAAAAATGATGTTTGATTTCCTTAGATCTTCTGAAAAGTCTAAAATGAAAATAAAAATTCTTTAGTAGCAAGAGCTACTAATTTTAATGCCAGCTACTTACCACACCAAATTGTGTAACACTCATGCAAGGGGACCTGAATTTACTAGATTTACTTTCTGCTATAAGAAATAGATATATTTTCTCCATTCCAAAATGAGCTACTATCCACAAGCCTATTAATCTCTCAGTTTCATACTTGTCATTGCAGATATGATAAAGACATTTTACCTGAAAATAGACCTTGAAATACACATCAGTTCTTTTAAAAAAGAAAGGAAAGAAGAGAGAAGCAGATTCATCTTGATGTAATAATGAGATGTAATGCCTCCTCAGCCACTGCAGTTTCTACTGAGCATATTATTACATTATAATTGCTGTAGGATTTTGTCCACCTTCCATTTACATTTTATACTCTCTGAAATGTAGTTCTAAATTCCTCTGAGTCTCAAATTCAGCCAAATAATAACCATCTTAGCTGAAATCCAGGCCATACACTCACCAAAACTACGGTGTGTATTACAGCTTTGTCTTTAAATGAAAGTGTATCTTTTGAAAAAGCAATTCCTTCTGGTCTGAGTCCCAGCTATTGCACTGATTATACCAGTAGAGAAGGTGATCTTGCACCATGTGAGCCTGCTGAAATTTTATTACATCTTTGAGTTAATCATTTACAAGACACATATTTGATTTTGTTAATCACATACAAGATGCCTCAACATTTTTGGAGTTTATTTTGCGGTGTGTAGGTCTCTTATTACAAAAAAATCATTAGCCATGAAAAATTTTGCTTTATCCTTTTATTCCTCTTATACTCTTAGCACCTCATGCTTTCCAAGAAGACTTTCATAACTGCCAATTTCTGAAAACAACTATGAGATTTGATGCTGATTAACAGTAGTATTTTCTAATAATTTTGGATCAATTGGCTGAAAGAGTATACAGACGTCTTTTACAAACTTTAAATTTCATTCAAAAGAATTCACATGATAAAAATCCCTTGAGGCATAAAGTTCACAATATAAATCACCTGAATTTACTTTCTAAGTAACCATTTAAATAACGGGAAATCAAAGGTTTCAAAATTAAATGGCAATTGACACTGAAAAAGAAACTCACCTCCTGTGCTCTCATAACCAGAAAAACTTGACTGCTCCTCCTCCTGTTAATTAAGCAATTGACAAATTGAAATGGATATCCTGCATAGTTTGCATTTCTTCTTACATCTGCTTATCTGTATATCTTAATATGTATCTAAGCTCTCAGTTTTAATCTATGTTGAGATATGGTTTACAGTGTGACAGAAATTCTGTTAGTGTTGTTGCAGTTGCTAGAACACAAGAACTGAGAACCCAAGATATCTTGAAATGATTCACTATCCCACATAATAAGTAGAGCTCCTCAGGGTTGGGAATGGGGACTGGTGTTGTTTAACATCTTTGTTGGTGGCATGGACAGTGGGACCAAGTGCACCCTCAGCAAGTTTGCCAATGACACCAAGCTGTGCTCAAGGGAAGGGATGGCATCCAGAGGGACCTGGACATGCTTGAGAGGTGGGGCCATGTGATCCTAATGGAGTTCAGGGCCAAGTACAAGGTGTGTACTTGTACTCCTGCATCAGGGCAATCCCAAGCACAGTTACAGGCTGGGTAGAGAATGGATCCAGTGCAGTCCTGGGAAAAAGGACTTTGAGTCATTGGTGGATGAGAAGCTCCACATGATCCATCCATGTGCATTTGCAGCCCAGAAAGCCAGCTGTGCCCGGGGCTGCATCAAAGGCAGCGCGGGCAGCAGGCTGAGGGAGCAGATTCCACCTCTCTGCCCTGCCCTCGTGAGATCCCCCGGCACCGCACCCGGCTCTGGGGCCCCAGCACAAGGACAGGGACCTGCTGGAGGGAGTCCAGAGGAGCCCACAAAGATGCTCAGAGGGCTGGAGCACCTCTCCTAGGAACACGGGCAGAGTGAGTTGGGCTTGTTCAGCCTGGAGAGGTCTCTGCAGAGACCTTACAGCAGCCTCCCAGGACCTGAAAGGGGCCTGCAAGAGAGCTGGAGAGGGACTATTTCCAAGGAGAGTGACAAGGGGGACTTGCTTTAAACTGAAAGACAGTAGGTTTAGATGAGATCTTGGGAAGAAATTCTTCACTGTGAGGATAGAGAGGCACTGGAACATGTTTCCCAGAGATGCTATAGATGACCTATCCCTGGGAGTGTTCAAGGCCGAGCAACCTGGTCTAGTGCAACATATCCCTGCCTGCTGGGGGTTTGGAACAAAATTATCCTTAAGGTCCCTTCCAACCCAGGCCATTCTCTGCTGTAATACTGGTTTTGTGAGGAACAGCTCTTCAGTGTCCAAATACACAATTCCCAGATGATAGATAAACAACCAATGTGCATTCTGAATTTCTTATGAAGTCACAATGGTATGATAAGCTGTTAATAGTGAGAAAGCAATATTGGAGAAACTTCTAAAAGTGAACTATAACATAAAGATGGCATTGGTCTTTGATCTGAACTTCAATGTGTTTACCTTCTGAATGTAACACAAGCTACAAGTTGTTACAAAGCCTGTTGAACTACAAGGAGGGACTACACCAGAGAAATGGGGGATGTAGCATGTTTTGTCTCCTGAGATTTAGCTACTTAAAATTATTTTGGTACTGTATATTACAATCAGTGAGAAATTACAAATACTGACCAGCAAGACTGTCAGAATGGGAATTCTTTATTGTTCTGATAAGTGAGAATTATATACATGCTGGACATAGTCTAGGTTATGAGGTGTAAATATACACACACCAACAATGCTTTAGCTTGATCTGTAAAACAGCAATAACAGCATTGACAGTAACACATCCTCATGTGACAGTATTACATCACCAGTGCCTAACATCAGCATGAAACACGTTATGTGAGTCATCTCAGTAGCATATGGCTATCAAGCCATAGCTTCTGGCAGCACAGCTCTCAGAAACAGCCACCTTTAAATGTGTAGAGCTGCAGAAGTAGATGAAGTGACATGAACTGCAAGGTGACTGGAATGGGTAAACTGCTGCCCACTGTAATTTGCAGGGCTCATGCACTACCCTTGCAGGTTTCTCCTTGTGTTCCCATCATCATTGAAAATTAAGTACTCTTCATTAGGCTGAAGTACCATTACACTGGTTACACAAATTATTTTCATTTTTTGATTCACAGTAATTCTCAGCCTATTACATTGCAGCAGAAGAACTGCCATCTTAAAAAAAGAAAGGTGTCATTTTCAAATGAGAGATTATTCTCTTTCCTACATTTCAAATGACAATATTAAACCTATGTCAGTTATTTTTGGATGTAATAATACAATAAAATAATTGACCCTGCAAAGCATATGTTGCATACAAAAGGCTTCATTTTAGATTCTGCTTCTTATAATGCCTTTGAAAGTTTACAGATCAAAATCCTTTTAGGCACTAAGTTTAGAGTAAAATTCCTTTAAAAATCTGGATCAGAATTCCAAGCTTACAATCAAATTAAAGAATTGAAAGCAGCATTACTTCTTTCAAGTTTTGCTGTTGTTCTTCCCTATGACTGCAGAAACTGAATCCAACCAGTTTTTGTGCTGATCTGGGTGAAGAGCTAGATGTGCTTTTTGGTTTGAGGTCCCTTGCAAAGAGTGACAGTCTGGTGCCCTGTTTAATGCAGTCCCCTTGTGTTTGCATTTGACAGTAGCCATTTCTGATTGAGTCTTTCTAGGAAGTAGGTCTCTAAACTGCGAATGGCTTGGCCTGTATCAGGCTGAACACACTGCTCTGCCTCCTCACCAGAGTGCTTTGGAAAATAACTGTGGGATTCAGCAAGTGATCACATAAGGCAAAGTCCCTCCAGTTAGACAGCAAATGGTATTTGACACCACACTGCCATCAGCAATACAGTGATTTAGCAGCAGTCTCTGTGTTCTCAGTGTAGCTGTTTCCATGCACTTGAAAGCAAAGTGAGGAAGATTACATCTTGTAATGAGCTCCAAAGAAAGATAGTTAATCTGTAATTTTAAATACCTTTCCAGTCAAGTTATATCTCCAGATATTATCTGGAAACATATCCATTAATGGAGCACAGCTGTCTGTGTAACTGCTTAAACAATATCAACAGTACTTTAAAATAATTGCTGATTAGAGAAGTTTGCTGTCTGTAAAGAATCACTATTTGACATTTGTCTTTAGAGTTGGAAAACACAGGCTTTTGACTGCCATTTTACTTGTCATTTGTGTTAGTAAATTTACTGTGTCATTTGTAATTAGTAAATATCTGGCTGGTAGTAGACACTTCATGGGTTAATGACTTTTCAGTTACTGTCACTGCTAGGTTGTGAGTTAAGTCCACAGAATCATAGAATGATTTGGGTTGGAAGATCATCTAGTTCCAACCCACCTAATTTCTATAGTAACAAACTATGACAGTAAGTCTTAGCGAATAATAATGGAACGATACAGAATTCTTCAGAAGTTTCAATTTTACTGCTAATGAATCAGTACTCTTAAGGCATATCAATAAAATACATTTAATTTTTTAATCTGCTGAAGGGACATTTTCTTCATTAGGACTTAGTGACAGCTGTTGTGAATGTCAGTTACCTGATGAAATGAGAAAGCTTTCCTGTTACCCATTAATACCCTCTGCTCCAGTCCTTGCATGTTTTAGTTGGGTTTTTTTTGCTTTACATGGACAAGAGTTCTCCCTTATCACCTTATTGTTGTTTGAATGCTTCTGGAAAAGAGTGGTGAGAAGTGCCTGATACATTTTATTCATATTTCTAACAGATATAACCAGAGTTTCTTCTCCAAATTTACCAAAGATGATAAATAATCAAAGACAGAGGAGAAAAGAGGCAGTAGAATGAGACTGAATTTAAAATACAGCGTGACTGCTGCTTAAAATTATGCTCAATTTTCAAGCTTGAATTTGAGAATGTAAATATTCCAAGGAATGTTTCAGACACAAATTATTTAAACAAATAAAAATTACATGTTTCCTTGCTGGTTTTATGCAAGGGCAGTGCTCCCTGGGTATGGGTTTTATGAGCCATACCATTAAATTTGATTTATACTTCAAATCAATTTTTGAGCCGGAGCTGCTTTCTGCAAGCTGAGTGTTAAAGTATGCCTCTGTAAAGCTCTGACCTCCCCTGCTCCAGAACTAATAAATAAGGTAAGACACAGTAGGACTACCCTCACACTTCAAGGCTTTTTTCTCCATTGCAAGTCAAATTTTCTTATATACTTCATACTGCTCAGCAGAGTGGAGTTACTTGTGTTAAAAAGGACTAAAGAAACTAAGATGAGGGTACAGAGCTAATGTTTTTCGAGGGGATTTTTGTTTGTTCAGAATACATACAACTGCAAAAACATCAGTGTTCATAACAGCATCTTCAAAATTCTGACAGATGAGATCACTGTGATTCCCATTTAATTCTGGGTTCCTAGTAAAGACAAAACTCTGTGCCACTATCTCTTGTGAGGACAGGCTGAGGGAGCTGGGCATGGTCAGCCTTGAGAAGACTGAGAAAGGACCTCATCAATATCAGTCAGTATCTGAAGGGAGGTGTCAGAGGATGGACCAGGCTCTGCTCAGTGGTGCTGAGCAGTGGGACAAGAGGCAACAGGCAGAAACTGATGCACAGAAGTTCCACCTAAACAAGAGGAAGAACTTCACTGTGCAAGTGACCAAGCACTGGCACAGATTCCCCAGTGAGGTTCTGGAGTCTCCCTCACTGGAGATATTCAAGGGCCATCCTGTGCCATGGGCTGTGGGATGACCCTCCTTGAGCAGGGAGGTTGGACCAGATGACCCACTGCAGTCCCTCCTCCCACTTTCCCCATTCTGTGATTCTGCAATTAGTCTTTTAAAACAAAACTTATTATCAGTTCCAAAAATAATAATAATAATAAATGATACTTATTAGTTAGAGATTAACCCATTTTTAACAGTCACAGATCAAATTATCTAGCTTTTAAATTTGGTTGTGTTTTTTTCAGATTTTGCATTCATGTTCTTCAAGAACATCAAGAAGAATATCTGCAGGTACTTTAGAGAGGAAAAAGCCACAATCTGTGTGCTATAGTTTTTTGGGGGGTGTTGGTTGTTGTTAGCTTCTGCACATATTTATAATGACAAAAATGCATATGATTACTAATCATGAAAGTGAAAGGAAAATCTATTTACTTCATATTGATTTCCAGACACTGGAAAAAATTTCAAAGAAATTACCTCTTAAGAGCAACAAGGTGGGCAACCAGAACACTCCTCCCAGGAGGGTAGCAGCAGTTTGCATCATCACAGCACTGTAAGAGTGTTCTGGTGTTCTGGTAAACCAAACACCTCATTTGCAATTTTAATACTAATTTGATTTAAAAGGCTGAACTAGAGGGGTCAGCATTACATGTAACTTGAAGAAGAACTGGAGCTTGATTTTTAAATATATTTGTGTTTTAAAGACATTAGAGACATTCAGATACTATATTATCTATACATAGTTTCTATCTATCACTGACTTTAAAATAGTTCTATGACATATAATATTCAGTTAGTTTTCAGTTAGGTCTGTATTTATAGAAAGCTCCCAGTGCCTACAAAATTCTTTCTGGAAGTTATCACTATTTCTCCTTTGGTATTCTTGTTTTCTGTAAATCACTATCACTCCTTAAATTATTCTTCTCTATGTGGAGCATTTATGCTGTTTGGTACAAATTCTCCCAGGGACAATTTTTTGGTTTTTTTACATCAAGCCACTGCAGCAGAGAAGTGAAGCAGGAGGCCTCCTTGTGTACTTGAACCACAAACTTGGTGCTGCTCAACTCCTATTTTAGACAGCTGACAACAGTCCTACCAAATGGGTCCCTCACATCAGACATCTCAGCACTAAATGTAGAACCTCTCTGCCCTGAGACCTGTCTTCTGAGAGGTGAAATCCAGTCATTGGGCTTTTTGTTGTTAATGGTTTGGTTTGGTTTGGGTTTTTTTTAATGTATGTGCATTTTGTGGTTTTTTGGGGTTTTTTAAACTTAAGATGAGAAAGGCTTTTCTGCAGGCCTGTCTCAACTTAGTTTTCAAAAAGAAAAAGAAAAAGACCTTGGCATGGAGAAGGACAAGAATGGAGTGTTGCAAATAAATCCCGAAACTCAGTGTGTGACCTCAGATCCTATGATTTGCTGCTATTCAGATAAAAATTGACAGTTGTGCTCAAATTTTGCCTCTCAAAGGCCTTCTCTACTTAACATTTCACAAGCATATTCAAGGTTTACTATGGCATCTATTTATCTATTATTAGGCAGTTCTGTAACTTTCAACTTCTGCAGTATTTCTAAAGGACTTCTGTGTTAGGAAGGAATTGAACTATCTGAAGAAACAGTCCACTGATTTGAGATGCACTGCTGTGAAGGAGTTCTAAAACTAGGCCACTTTTCACTCTTTATGACTGGTATTTAAGCCCAAAATGACTAACATTGACTGCACAATCCTGGGATACATAAGGAGTAAAAAACCAAATAGGAAACATATGGCTTTCTGAAAATACATAGGGGATTTTTTTTTTTTATTTTCCAGTGTACCCAGAGAAGCCACTTTTCTGCTTTGATACAATACAAATAAGTGATTTTAAGAGCAGTTTTGTATCCCATAGAGTAAAACAGCATCTTTGCAATCACTGCACACTGCAGTTTTATATGTGTATGCAAAAATATATAGGATGTACATTGGCAGGGATTAAGAAATATAAAAAAAAATAAAAAGGTACTTCCTTGTGCAGTATTTTAAAATATAGGAATTATTACCACAAACATTTTCAAGAAAGGATTTTGGTAGCTGTCTTTAGGGATGCTGGGCTACGTGAACAGAGCCCACAGCCCTGAGGAAGGCCTCTAAATCTAGGAGGCAGAGTGGGTTTAAAATACACCTTTACATTTCTTTATCAACTTTTGGTGGAAGAGGAAAAGTTCTGCTGTGGATCCTATTTGCATCAACTGTGTGGGATACCTGATATTACCCAAGAATTATGCAAGCTCTCTGGACTGTAAAGGTAGAACTCATAAATTTAGCTGTGAAGTTAGATTTTGTTCATGAAGGCATAAAGCCTCACTTTGCCAGGGAAAGGGTAAGCTGGTGTGAGGAAAGAAGGTGCAGTATCCTACTGCTACTGCCTACAGCAATGATGGTGAGATACTGTAAATTGTAATGCTTTTACTACAGACACTTCCACGAGCCACAAGAAGGACTTCATAATTTACTGCAGAATTATTCAGTGAGGCATAAATGCAGCACCTCTTGAAGAATAGTGTTGTCACTGCTGTTTAAATCTCCAGTAACTCACTTGAGCTCACCATCATTTTAACTATATCCTTATGCCCAGTACTGCCCACCAGAGCTGCAGGCAGCAACTGTGGGTTCAAAATTAGGAAAGAATTGGAATGCAAAGACTTCAACTAACCTTGGCAATTTAGCCTCCCCTAATATAAGTATCACCAGAAAGTAAGTTCAAATAACATCTGTGAAAGAAGAAGCAAACAACTGCTTCTGGCATTTCACAGAAGAAAGTTCAGGTTGACTCTTTGGTTATTTTTTGCCCATTTTGCCATGGTTTGCATGGGGGGAAATAAAGCAGGAGACTTTCCAACATGTGCCCTTATTACAGTGTACAATGGTGATTTTGAAAGCGAAAAAAATTCTTTGTGTTTACAAAATTATTTCAAAGCACCAAAATACACATGGTTTGAGCTTATTCAGGAAACATTTTGTAAGGCAAACTGTAGTACTTTGTTTCTAGAACTGTTTTTTTTTTAAGCATTTAATAGGATAGTTTCCATGGCAACGTGAACTGAACAGATTGTTCACTGACTTCAGTACATTTCTATTAAACATCTTTTCTCTGTAGTTAGGCCTGTCTTTCTAGCTCTTTCATGTCTTTGGATGCTTATTCATTTTGCCTTTTTGCAGATATCCTTAAACTAGATTGGACTCCACCTTTACCAAACACAAGTGTTGGGAGAACAGAGTTTTACAACCATTCTCTGAGTATCCTCTCTTTTTCTTTTCTCTCTCATATTCCTGTTTTAATCAGTTTCCCTGTATAACCATAATCTGTAATTCAAATTGATACCACTTTCTATAAGCAAAAGAGAAATGGACACTGCAGAAATGTTCAGCATTAAAAGCCCAAATGGCTTCTGGTTACTCTTGGTCATTTTACTAAGACCTGTAATGTTTAATGCTGCACAGCATAGATGAATAAAACTGCTGTTACACTACAAGTTCCTTATGTTGTCAAGTAAAAAGAAAGCACATGATTAATATATGACATTCTAATCTGACTCCTTTAAGAATTTAATTAATGTTTATCTGATTTTGAAAGGTACCTTTAGAAGTCTGAATGAAAATTTCTCCTGCTAATGAAGGTGTGCAGTTTGCTCTCCATAGTATTGCAATGCTAACCCCAAAGTGTTGTGTCCGAAGGGTTAAACAAATTACTTGGACTGAATCTTCAGAGTAGGGAAAAGGGAGTCAAAATGAAATGGCAACTGATAGGAAACGTAGTAAATGGAGGAAAATGGTCTTTGGTTTAATCCACAGAGCTTTAGTTAAATGAGGCTTTCACTTTGCTCTTGCCCATCAGTTTTATTAATATTTGTGTTCTGCCTCTGCATTGAAAAGACTCTCAGGAACTTTTCATTATGTCTTTCGAATATTTAAGTTTCAAGCTATGCTAATCAGTCAGGCTGGAAATATTATTATAGTCTTGGTAGCAGTGGAGTCTGTTTTGCATCAGTTCACTAAAAGCTTTCCTCCTGTTCTCCTAAAGCCTGGATTCCTCAGTGCTTTGGACAGGAAGCTACACCGAGCTGTAAAATGAATTGTAACTGCATGGCAAAAACTTCTAATCGAGAGCCTGTTTCCTCTTGTTAGGATGAGTAAGTGTCTTTCAGCGCTTTTTTCCTCCACTTGATTTTGGTTTTGCTTGTGAATTTTTCAAGTGAGCTATCACATTTCTAATTATAAAACATTCTGAACTTGCAGCAAAGATTGGGTTATTAAATATTGGGTTAAAACTCAGTTTATTTCATTACTGAACAGAAAACCTTTTTTTTCTTTTTTTTTTTACATCTATCTTTTTTTTCCCCTTTTTTTTACATCTACCTTTCCTAGGTCTTTGATACTTTGGGGGGGGGGGGGGGGGGAAGGCCATCTCTTCTTTGCACATACGATTGCATTTATCTAATTGCATTTATCTAATTGCATTTATCTAATTGCATCAGTAAATGCAGTATGACACTGCAAGGACATGGAAATCTCTCCGTTATGAACTGGTAACTTCCTGAAAGGCACAAAAATGTATTTCCATGTTTTGTAGATGCGAGGGTGGTGAGGCACTGGAACAGGTTGTCCACAGAAACTGTGGATGTCTCATCTCTGGAAGCATTCAAGACCAGGTTGAGTCAGTCTCTGAGCAACCTGGCCTAGTGGAAAGTGCTCCTGCCCGTGGCAGGGTAGCTGGAACTAAATGATCTTTAACATCCCCTCCAACCCAAACCATTCTATGAAATTTGTGACCTCCTGTTCCAAATATTACTAGAGGCTAAATATATTTTTGAGGATTTTACTTGAAGTTGACCTGATGTTCACATTTCCCCAATTCTGAAGTTCTGTAAGCACTTGCACATGAGTGCATTCTCCAGTTGCCTGACAGTGTGTTTTAACTTTTTCTTTAATTACTCTAAATATTCCTCAGGCCAGTTAAGGTTCTCCTGAAAGGCTCTTTTCACGAGAAAATAAGAGGCTGCTCTTTTCTTCTGGAACTGTTTGATAGGATTCACTGATTCACTGAACTAATTGTTCAGTACTCCCTTTTGGCCTGAATGCACTTGAAATAAGCCAAATGGTAGGTTTCTAATTAAAAATCCAATTGTTAGAAATAAAAACTTTCTAATCTCTAGAAGCAAGTGGGCATTATATTGATAGCCTCTCTGGCAAAGTTGAGAAATTGAATGGCAGGTACAAATGAAAACAGTGAGCATTAAAAACCTTTATCACTTGAGAGCATTCCAGAAGCAAAGAACAATCCTTATTAAACCAGACACTAGTCATGACAGCAAGTTCTGCAAATTGAGAATACTCTTTAGAGTTGCAGCACTCAAAAGTGCCTGGCCCAAAATATATTCCTGAAGTCTTAATATGGGTTACAATATCCGAAACTAACCACGTTACTTTGCTTTTATGTTATCCAATCAAGTCATGAGTAGTGTTATCATTATTCCAGAAAAGGCTGTAGAGATTGCTAAGACACGAAACCTTGACTGGTTCTTCCATAAGTCATTCTCAATGAGAGGTACTATCTGCTTCATTTATTTATTTATTTCTATCTTTCAGAAAAATGTATTTCTAAGTAATTCTAAAAAATTATATTATTCCTTTTATAATACAGGATCTCACAAATATGAAACAAAACCAGGAAAATAGGTATTAATGATATGGAGAAAAGACTGGGATCTAATTTTTTTAAAGGGTATTTCCCTCCTGCTTTCCAGTGCTGTAGGGACTTAGTGATTACAATGTTCTAGTTCTTGAAGTCTTCATGCATAGACAGTAGAAAACAATCAGCTTACTTTTAATTTAGCTACATAAATTTAATTGAACCATCATTTATGAAATGTACTATTCAAACCTCAAGCTTTCTCTGAGTTGTTTTTAATTCAATTTCCCCTGCATACTCTTCCAGAAAAGCCAGATCTTAATTTGGACTAGTGCTGCTTTGCACCGTTTCAAGGAGAGGTATCAGATGTTTCTGGGAGCACTTGGCCCTCCTACATGAGCCAAGGACTCCATCAGTGCCTGGAACCACACCACTCAATCTCCTTGCTTCTGCCTACCAGTAGGAGACATTATTCTGGAAGAACTAATGTACATCTGAACAACTCAGATGCTTTCTTTGGTTTAGTTTACACTGGAGATTTTCCTGGCTCATTCCAAGAATGAGAAAATGCAAAAGTATCTGTGTTAAGTCCACTTCAGCTGCACCAAGACACCCATTGCCAGCTGTGGCTTTGTTCTGTGTGACCCCCAACTCCTCTTGTTCAGTGCCTACCAAGATGTTCCCCTAAAATTCAGCCATTTTTAGCAGCTCAGCTGTGTAAGGTTGCTTGGAAACCAGCCTTCTTATCCCCCACATTCTCATGACAGATTTCCTATGCAATAACATCACTGCATGACACATTTGTATCCAGACACACATTCTTTTTCCACTTGAGATTCTCTGAGTAAAGGTTGTTGATGCTTCACACAATTCGTAAACAGCATGTGGTAAATCACTGGGGTATTAAATCACTGCCACAGCCAAAATGAGCTCAAGTTTTGAATGTGAGCAGTTCCTCACTCCTGAATTTAGTTATTGATCTTTCCATCCTGAGAGTAATTTCTCATTTTGTTTTTCAGACCAGGCAGCTAGGTGGTATTATGACTTCATGGTAATCTC
Organism: Motacilla alba alba; assembly: GCF_015832195.1. Lineage (NCBI taxonomy): Eukaryota > Metazoa > Chordata > Aves > Passeriformes > Motacillidae > Motacilla > Motacilla alba. The sequence continues at coordinate 11,614,179 of NC_052023.1, read as the reverse complement.
CACTCCCTTTTTTGCTTCTGTATATAATACTTGCTTCCATAATTTCAAATTGGTCGCAATTGCTTTCTCCTTTATATTTTCTTTATATTTTACAAGGTATTTCATATAAACTGTTTGTACATTTATTTATTAGTAATAGAAATATTTATCTTTTTAAATGTTGCCAAAAAGTATCAAGATACCGACTTGCAGTTAAAGTCAGCTGGTGTCAGCCACTTCATATTTATATAGCTGTCCCTGACTGATGGGCTTTTAGCACTGTTTTAGCTTCATTTCTCCTTCTTTGTTAACGGTACTGCACTCTTGCCAGAATGGAGATGTGTTAGCAAAATAATGAGAAAAGCTAACTTCCACACCTGGCAGAAGGAATATTTGCCATTGACAAAAATAATACAGTCCCATCATAGTCTTGTTCAATCTCATGTGAGAACCACATGCATCCAAAGCTGCGGTGCTTTTATGGATGGTGTATGTATCATCAGTGAACTATATAGAACAATATCAGTATAATTTTAATGTTTCTGTTCATTTTATTTTGTAACTATAAAACTTGTGGTTATTACATAAACATTATGAACCAAGAGTATAATTTAAGTGTATGTACTCTTCCAAAAGAACTTATTTTAAATGTGATTAAAATGCAAAATTTAACATCAAAATAGCCAAACATAATATAAATATAGATTCTGCTTTATAGGCCTAAACCCCTAAATAATAAAGTACAGTACAGACAAAGATAACAGGAAATTTAGAAGTTTCCTGGGCAGAGAATGTTTTAAGAAGGGTTTATGAAAGAATGGGATTTAAAAGGGGATGTGGGGACAGAGGCAAGCTGCCTCCTTGAAAAACAGCCAAGCTGAAGTAACTGAGCCAATAAGAACAGTAAAGGGATCTAAAAATTAAAATAAATGAATGGAGCTAGAACATATAACATTTTGCAGGTGAGGGTAAAGTGTTGCATTGAATACTGTCAAAGAAAACCAATGAATGATTCAGTCAAAATGAAAATTCAGTTTTGTTGGCCCTCATTTTGTCACCAGCTTTGAAATGTCACAAGAAAAGATATCTTCGGCAAGTAATGAGAAAAGAGGTGAGAACATTTGCAACTGCATTTTGTTGAATGACAACAGAAACACAAATTAGCATTCTGTGCCAAGCTGCTTACAAATCTAGAGAGATGTTTGTGGTATTCATGAAGAAAATACAAGCAGAGTCATGCAAAAGTGGAAGACAGGAAGCAAAACATACAAAACCACCACCCTTAAGTATGGTGGTGTGACAGACGGATGGCTTTAATTTTTTTTTTTTTTAATTCTAAGTCATTCTTTTTATGTTTATCCACAGCACAGTAACAAGCACACAACCCTTATCCTTAGTACAGCATCCAAGCCTCAGGAACCTCCCATGCTTCAGTTTGTGCCCATTGCCTCCTGTCCAGGCACTCGGCACCAGAAAATGCCTGGGACCATTTTCTCTGCATCCTCCCTATAGACTTCTGTACACTTTGATGAGGCACCCCTGAGCCTTCTCTTTTACAGAACACTCGGGTCTCTCAGCCTTTCCTTGTAAGAGAGATGGCCCAGTCCCTTAATTATCTTAGTGGTCCTTTCCTTTTTTTTTTAAAGTATCTCCATATGATGTATTATTAAATCCAGAACTGAACAGTATTCCAGATGTGATCTTACCAGTGTGGATGTGAAAATTATAGGGGAAAGATATACATAACTTTCCCCCCAGCATTCTTCCTATATACACAGAAAACTCTTATCAAAATTTAGTTTTCAGATGTGGATTAGACAGGATCAGTAGAAAGGCTGATTTCAACATACTGTAAGGCTTTGTTGTTTTTAATTCTTAAAAAAATTTCTTCATAGGGAGAATGTTTGATTTGGCTGTAGTTGTATTTCACACTTATAATTTCATACTGCTCTTTTGAAAAGTTTTACTTCTTCTTAAATATATAGGAGATTTACAGTGCATTTTAGCAATTCTATTTGTCACATTTACCAGCGTTTTTCAGTTTATGGAGGAAACTCAGCAATGCACAGTAATGGAAGATACAGGCTCTTAATACTACAATAATATTAATTCTTTTTTCCTAACCAGAAAGCAACATCTGTGTATCATGAATTTACTTATGTTTCACTTAATAATCCATTTGCCCTATCCCTAAAGTGCCATCACCTTGTTTAGACAAATTTTATAGCACAATATATACATAAACTAGAAAACTGTCTAAAGAGAAGCCATATATACAAAAAATTACCTGGTCTTCAAAGTCAAAATCTGTATAAACAGCATCTCCAGAATCCATAATCAGACTGCCATCAAGTTCATTTGACCCTAAAATAGGAAAGAAAATTAGAATTCAGAAATGGATAGAAAACTTTCACTTTATGTAGTGGAACACTATATTTGTTTGTATCTGTACAAAAACTGTGATCCAAGGAACCAACCATTCAGGTTTGCTGGAGTGCCCAGGTGAATGGTATTTCATTAGCAAAGCCTTCAAAACATCCATAAAAGCTACTGCAGTTCTTAATAAGGAAGGGCTGTGCTAAATGGTGAATTGTTTTAGCTTGATTGCGTATTTATTGGGCAGGGTGTTCTGCATGCCATGACTTGCAATTTTAAATTTCCACACTCAAGTGAGAATACAAACCAGTTTAAGAAAGAGAAAGGAAATACTAATCTCTGATTAGCAGATAAGGGTCCTTGAGTGGTGTTGGTAGGGGACCTAAGCAGCACGCTTCCAGCAGCAACTGTCTCCATTTCCATCATGTTCTACCTTTTCCCAAGGAGACTGTGAGGCTCTGCCCCTTCTCCTTGTCATCTTCCTGTGGCAGGACCAGGAAGAATGCAGTCTCTTGCACTTGGGATGACAAAATCCAATTGCTGAGAAGCCTTAACCTGACTGAGCTTTATAGTTTAGCTTCAGCTGAACTGCTGAAGGTGCAGGACAACAGAAACTAAGCTTGATATTACAAGAAGTCATGTAGGGGAGGAGTCATTGCTAAACCACAGTGGGAGGATAAACCACCAATAATGTTTCTATATAAACATAGGAAGGCTGTAACATGGTCATCATATTCTGGCACTGTCACCCCATTCAGATTATCTCAGTCCTGGGCAATAAAGAAGGAAATGGTCTCCTGAGTCCTCCAGATGGTGCAGCTCTAAACCAAATACTGCACATATTCTGAACACATTAAAATGTCAATAGGCATGAGACTGTAGAAGTCGCTTTCACAGCATTAGTAAAATGAGAATAACAAAAATATTGTAATGATACACAGAAACCTAAAAATACTAACCAGCTGGCCGCAGATGAGTCCAACCATTAACTTCATGTGGGGAGCAACAGGTAACACCAGGGGAAGTGTAAGCTGTGTTTTGTTTTGTCTTCTCATGTCCTCAGTGAAACAAGATCACCAGTGAAGAAAAAAAACCTCTCCTTCCTGGGTTACAGGTGTCTCTGCCTGGTATGATGTTCCTGCAAGCACTGGCACTGAGGGTACATAGTTTTAAGCCTATTTCTGACCTGGAGTTGTTTTCTCACCATTAGACTTGTTTGTATGGGTGGCTTGCTGTAACAAGCACTATCAATAACAGATTTTGCAGTTCAATTTGTGCCAGATGCATTTATATATGATCTGGGTTTGTTTGCTTTTGAAGTTTACATAGTAATGATCTATGTGGGTGGTGAAGTAAATATCCCTGACAGAGAGAATAGAGGAGAGGAGCTGGATGTCATGATGACCAAAAAACTGTAACTGCATGGTACAAATGATGATTCCAGGGTGTCTCAGTCTGCAATCCTTATCACAATAACTGCCAAATCAATCTTCAATTTAACCTTCTGGACTACATAAGAGATACCAGGGAATGACCTGCATCTACCATCTGATGGTGCTTTTGTTTAGGTTCCTCACTCCTCTGCCCCCATCCCCAATGCTCATGTATAGTTTTTCAGATTGCTACAGAGAAATTACACAAAAGAATTATACTCCTGGTGTGGCAGTGTCACATGTGCACACTCAGCATGTTCTGTGGCATGTTCACTTCATGGTCTTTTGAAAATACCTTTCTCTAAAAGATATATGCAAGGAAATAGATTCCAGCTTCTGAAAGAATCTTAATTTTTTGATTTATCTTATACAGCTGACATCTCACTTTTAACACCATGTCATTGTTGATAATATAATTTAACTAAGTCTCAGTTGTCACTGGCACTGGCCTACTCTGACACATCAATCACTTCTAAAGGCACTTGTTGGCACTTTATTAAAGGCACTTGATTAACTGTCACTTAAGTACCAAGAGCAGTACATATTCTTAGCTAGAAACATTAGTATGAAATATGGTGCTGCAAACTTAAATGTAAAGGTCAGGCTGAAAATGAATACTCATGCATAATGTATCTTAAGTGATAAAAGCCATAATGGTTATACAATTTTAATATGGTCAAGCATCTTAAAGCCTTTTTTCTTTTAACTAGAATACTGGTGTCCTTGGAAAAGCATCGCTCCTACCTAGGGTATATTCAAGAAAAATTGAAAATCAGTCTTTTCTTTCATGGTTTAATGAAAACTAACAAAAAACATAACCATCTATCACTGAACAATGCTCAGACTTCTTTACCCTTCTCAAATTGCCTAAAGACAAACCCATGAGAAATGAATTGAAGCAAATGGCTACTCCCAAGACAAGATAAAGTAATTAAGGGACATATCAGAGTTCTTGCGATATCCCTGGTGCAGCACGAGTAGTTTGCTATGCTCCAGCTCAGTTTGTTGTTGGAGGGAGCATATTTTGCTAAGGTTGGACTATATCTTCCAAAAACAGGTCTTGCAGGGGAGAACAATGAGCTCATTAACTATGGCTTGTAGGCAGGCAGCAGAGGCACACCAGGGAGCCCCTTGGCAAGGTACTGGCAGTCGGGAATCCTGCTCTAGGCAGATGTCTAAACAAGGCTAAAGCCAAAAGGAGAGCCTTGGAAAATGCATAATTCAAAACTCGGCTCAGGTTTTCTAAATGCGAGTTTAAATTGGGAACATTCTATGTAAAACCTGTGGCAATGTTTATCTATCACAGGTGACATGCACAATGTTGTCTTAAGGAAAAGAGGAGGACTGGTTAAAGTGTTTGGAAGCAAACATGCCCTGCTACTTTCAATGAGATTGCAGGCTGCACATCTCATGACAGACAACAAAACAGTTGATCATAAATAAGTTTTATTGCCTTTTCTGAGCAAGTTGCATTGTTTTTCTTTTGCTAAGTTGGTACCATGAGAACTAGGCTATAAAAACAATTCATACTTGTCCATTAGGAGGAAAGGCTTACAGTCTGATTTGTCTTAATTCCTTCAAAAGGGTGTCCCATTCCACAAAATAATCTCTTGGTTTAAATAAGCTGTTGGTTACCTTGGAGCCTTCCTGTGCTTATATGAACTTTTAGGAAGCAATTTAAGTAACTTTATCAATTGCAAAAGGGGAAACTCAAGTTAAAAATTTAAGAAAGCCCATGAAAGTTCGACTGGCATGGAGAAATAACTTGCCAGCACGTGATGTGAAAAGGTACCCTTAGGGCTTAAAATATGTTTCCTTGATTGCATGAATAAAGCTAAGGCAAGAGACACCTGGTCACTTTCATGTGGCCTGTGTTTTCCTTAGAGGAAAAAAAGAAAGGATTTTATTAAGTGCAGTACTGCACAATTAAAAAATGAAGCAGTTGAAAGTTTTTATTAAATCCCCATTAACTGAATCATCAGGTCTCTGGGGAGAAACAGGCTGAAATACAAAAAAGCAGAGAGCTAGAATGCAATCCCCTTTTTTTGCCATGTTTTGTGTCTTGACACTGAAGGCATCTTTCATAAAAACTTGTCTTGTGAGGAATCCAAGAGGATCCAGTGACACAGCACAGAGGGACAAGGTTAATTAAAGGTGGCTGCAGTTGTGCGAGGATGTGCTGACAGGTGCTACCCCTGCCAAGTCTGACAGTCAGGGACAGTGACACTCCTTCATCAAAGTGGCGCATGGCTGTGCTCAGTCACTTCCTTCACCATGAGGCTGTATTTTATGTTTTATGCTGTATTTTACATAATGTTTGTTGCTACTAAGCTGAATTCCACAATATTGATCATGGAAAGCTGAGAGAGTGTGGCTGTTACAGGCTGGTGTGTAATTCCTACCACAGAGATATGCCCCAAAGCCCAGGGGATCATGGCTGTAAAGTCTCTGGTCCTATAAAACATTTCAGTGTTTTAAGCCTGGGTTCATGGCACTTTCTCTGAAAATGTGTTCATCCTTAAGTTGTCACGAATGCAAATGTCAAGCATTGCTTTTTCATAGTTCACTAAATTCATTTATACAATGAAAATAGACTGTACTGATCTGTCTAAATTTATCTGCAGTTGACTTCACTTCCCATCACAAGGTAGCTATGACCCATCATGCAAATTAATTAAGTCTGCTCCTTGGACCATTTGTGTTTACCAAATCAGCTAATAAATTTCCAATCTTTGCTTAAATACATTACTTATTTTGAATCCTGCTAGCAATTCTATTCAATATGGTTCATTGGCTCAAATATGCCCATACTCATATTTTAACAATGATAGTATTCACACAGTTCAGCACTGACTGTCATAAAAGCAATCTAAGCCTATCCTGTGAAACATACTGCTTCTCTTAATAACATGTTTAAACTCAAGAAAATAAAAATGTCTTTTTATGTTATGGAACATGCTCTGAAGCACCATCTAATAACTCAATTAATACATGTTGCATATAAGCATTTGGGCAAGACAAATGCTTAGAAGATAAATTTCAAGTGCAATATTATAGAAATAATTTGTTGAAGCGCTGATTAGCATTAGAATGATTACATTTTAATTTTCCTCTCAATAAGATGCTTCTAATACAAATTTTATTGCAACCTTACGCTGTTGAGTTTCATGACAGGTTGTTGCTCTTGGCAACGGTCTTAATATGTTGTAGAAGGCAACAATGAGAAAATTGTATTTTCATCTATAAGCATTTTAATTGTTTTCTTTTGGTACATATTGTTACAAAGTTGATTACAACTGGATTTTACAGGTATAGCATGAATTAGATTGATGTGGAGGCATGAAAATATTAGAAATACTATGTTTATGTTTCCTACAAGCAACTACAGTATATTGCAATATAACTAATAAGATTAGAAGACAAGAAGTGAGGTCAAGACATTCTGGAATTGCAACCTCTAGAAATTAAACACCTGATCTCATAGAAACCCTCATAGAACCCTCAAATCTCCTTATTATTATCAGTGCTCAAAGTAGGCACTAATTAGGTGATTCTGGCATGGCATCTGCTCATGGCTCTCCAATTATTTTGGTGAGGGATTAAATAGATCAGACTTCCGAGGAACTGAAAGGAACTCATCCAGAATCACAAACAGCTTGTGCAAATTGCTTAGCTCTTGTCAAGCTGTTTGTCAGAGCTTGCACCTTTATGACACTTCTCTTCCTCCTGTCCAGAATTTAAATCAGTTAGGGAATCCAGAGGCAGTTATCAACACAGTGTTGTACAGTGGGAATGCCATTTTAGGTTTGGGATCAACCTCTTGCCTCTATGAATAAGGCTAAGCACAGAAGAAATAAGTGTCCTACCTAACAGAGAAAGAAAGTCATCTTTATTCTTGTGCCTCTTATCTCAAGGGTGACCGCTAGAATCCCATGGGCTTTTTAGCTGATGCACTTCCTATAATTCTTATCATCCTCCCCAATCCCAGCTCCTCTTGCATTCGTTGCCCTCGCCCTCCCCACCTTGGTACTTCATCTTTATCTCATTTAGAACATTATCCAAAATGTCTTTTTTGTATGCTGGTTCAGAAGACATTTATGACATCATCTACATATGTGACCCTAGTAGCTGATTAGAAAAACAGCCAGGGATGCCATTGTAGAAGGAAGAAGTTGTGAAGTTACCAAGGAACACTCCTCTGCTGCCCTCAAGCAAAACATTTCTGACAGATGTTACGGATTTTCCGTGCTTTGATTTTTAGCTTCAATTCTTTTGCAGTCCTTTGTATCTCAAAGGCTTTAGTTTGAAGATATTCAAGCCTCAGTAAGCATAAATAATAAATAAACAAATAAATAAAATCCCCAAACACTTGACTTATATTCACACGCCAATTATTAGGGAGGAAGTACGATCATTAATCTCACAGGACTGATTTTCTGGTGAACACCAAGGTATCACTGGAACTGAAAAAGCTGACAACCGAAATTGAAAACTGATATGATTTTTCTATTAATAGTATAGCTTGGTGGACTTGCCACAGTATTTCAAGGTTAACTTGTAGATAAACGAGTTGTTGGATAAGCTATATGAAGTTTCCAAATATAAAGAGATTTTTTTGTCCCCAGTTGTGCAAATGTTTGAGGTTGGTCGAGACTGCTAAAGTTTCTACATCCAAACTTGAAGAATGTGAAAGAGGCATCCCAATGTCAAATGCAGTACAATAAATGTGGTTCTTTAAATCTTACTTTAACTCACCTTCTGCAGTCTCTTTGTTTGCAAATAGTTTATTGTCAACTGCTGAACTTATGTCAGAGAACACCTCTTCTTCATCTCTGTCTGCATCAAACTGAAAAAAAGAAAAAAAGTTGGCAATCAGGCACTGCTTACTACTTGGCTGAACATCAACATGTACTGTGACTTCTCACCCCAAGCCTTCCTGATAGGAACCTTTCTATTTTAATGTGTGCAGTCCATTGCTTTAGGTATGAATCATTTAAATTTTGACTTTAATTTTGTAAAGTTTTTTCTAGGCTCTGTCTGACAGGTTTCTTTTTATGGCCAGGTGACTGTGGCAGGGGGGAAGCTCTGTTACAGTGACATGCTTGACAGCGGGTTTGTAATTTTCCTTATTGTATTTATCAATTTTTATTTATTTAGATCATCACTTATTCAGATAGATAAGCCTACTATAAATATCAATATATGGAGTTTTCTGACTGGTTCTAGAAATGGAGTTTGAGATTCTGACCTGAAGACCACTCAGAAGTTCATCCTGCAGCATTCACCATCTGTCTGGGCAGACATTTATCCAATCTTGAGAAATTCTTCTGCCATTTAGTGTTTGCCATAACTCAAAGCATTTTAAAAAAATCTAAAGCAGAAATTTGTTTGTGTTTACCTATTAGAAGGATTACACTTTAACTTGTGTCAAAACCAAGGTTTGTGGAAGAATAGGTTTTAAATAAAGCTGTTTAAATAACAGCTGTTAATAAAATAAAACTTTTGGGCAATTTATTATCAATACACAAGGAGCAGCTTTGGAATGTCCTTGTTGATAGGAAAAGAGTGCTCCTAACATGTGCTAGGGAAGACATATATCATCTTTGTGGGTATGTGTATGCATAAAACCCAGTAAATTGTAATTGGGTGGTGTCTGATTATTGTGTAGGTCACACCACACTTGAAGAGACGACAGACTTGCTTTCTCATTAATAGCATCCCTCTGAATAATCCAGTTCACCACGAAAAAACACATGATCAATCTTGAAATGTTCTAAAGGTTCCAAGAATTTGAAACACCAAGTTTCCTATTCAAAGAACACCAGCTGTGCTTCAGCATTCTGAAAATTCTGGGCTTTGTAATGAAAGCTTATATTGTCACCCTAAGAAAACCAATTATTTGAGGCTTGCACATAGATTCAGTATTCCCCTCACAAAATGAGAATTGTAATACTCTGAGCCACAGGAAGGCAAGGTAGCTTCCATGGCAAAATTATTTTTGAAAGAAACTAAGTAAACTTGTGGGTTCTGTACTTCACTGAAATGCTAAATATTTTAAAATTAAATCCTTTGGTAATTAGTCGAGGCTTGAATAAAAGATAAATAGTACTCAAACAACCCTTGTCACACAGAACAAACAGCAGTAAAACTTGTATTTTTAGCAGAACCTGTCTAAATACATAGATTGCTTTCCTTACTGAAAACAAATCCCTACTTGCTTCAATACATAGCTCTTTGCAACTAAGTCATCTAGGGTTATCTTAAGGGATGTCTCAGTTTAATTGTAGTCAAGGCTTATGTTTTATGGAAGTGTAACTTTATTAAACATTAACTGTAATGTTTTCTGCATTGTTATACTCTTTACCAGTGATGCATGAAGAAGCAAAGTGTTTCTTCCCTGTGTGGCCAAAGGGGTTTGAGGTCTGATCTTACTTTATGGCGTGTTCCTCCATGAGGCACTAATGGTGTTCTTGTTCTATGCTGTCTCTGGTTTCCCTAAAGAAGTGGGATGCTCTTGTCCACTGAGGTCCTCCCTAATCTTTTCCTGCCCCAACGAAACAATCTAAATCTCTGAAAGGTTTCACAAACCTTTCTAAAGTGTATTGGAGGGTTGTACTTGGTTTTATTTTTTTAAATATACAATGACTGGCTTAATGATGAATAATCTGGAAAATTTATCTCATTTTCACATGAGCATTGTTGAATTGCAGAGCCTGTCACTGGCATGGTGTTATATAAATATGATCAAAAATATTTTCTAGATCTTCTGTATTGCAAATAATCGCCTTAGGAAATGCAGGTGGTTGTTGTTGCTGGCAAAGAGAAAATTATTATTAAATAAGCACCCAACAAACCCCAGCCAACAGAAGGAGTGCCACAGAAAAATTGTCTGAGTTACTAAAAATTGCATATCTCACTGGCCCCTGATGATAAATGGAGGTTTGGTAATACCATGCATTGAGTTGAAGAAAAAAGTTCAGAATTTTTTCCTCAGAGCTGTCAGGGGACAAACATCAAGGAAGCTGCAGTTAACTAGAATTTTGGGTGAGGGTGTCATTCAGCCTGGCACTGCCCCTTTGGGGCTGCTTCACCTCCAATGAAACTGCTGGTTTTTGCAGGTAGTTTATCTAAAACATTTCTAGAACAGGGGAAGATGCCACTAGCCTTTCAAACTGGAGTACAGGAAAGCTAGTAAGCAATTTGATTGCAGCAGACTTGCAGGAAATTCTTGTTTGTGCAGCTTGAAATAAAGTTAGTATTGGAGAAAGCATGAAAAAACCACAAGCAAACTTGTAGTTAAATAACATCTACAACAGTAGATGAAAATTTCCTCTATTTTAGGACAGGACAGATGTCAATGAAAAGAAAATAAGCCATGTCCAAATTAAGCATAACATAACATTGTGGTGTTTGGCACAGGGGTGAAAGCTCCTGGATGCTCAATGCAGTGCCAGTATCCACAGCTGATAAACTGGAAGGGCTTCAGACAGGCTATAACAATGACCTTTTTCCTCTACTTTTCCATGGGAAAGAAAAATTTTAGAAGTTTTTATATCCAGAAGACAAAATTGTAAGATGCAAGAATGAAGAGCATGTGAGACAAATTCAGAATGGAAGCAAACTGCAAAATTTATTCTGTCATCACTGTCTTTACTGCTTAATTTATCCATTTGCAATGGATTCCCCATTATTTGAAAATTCTAGATTATTCCTAAAAAGGAAAAGATTAATAAAACTAAACTACGATCTAATTCAGGGAAGTCTGCAGTATTGTTCTCCGTAGCCAGAGCTGTCAATTTGGGCTTCATAATCCATTGACCAGATCCATGGAAGTGAAACACAATTGTTGTTTAGGAAGTGGAAAAATTATCCATATATTATCACCTGCAGTGAGGAACAATTTCTTCTTAAATAAAAAAAAAAAGGTTTATCCACAGAAAAGAGAACATGGCTTCTTGTACCATTGTTTCCCACGCTTTTAAGAGGTGTGTTGTGTAGAAGCCAGATTGCACCAATGTCCCTTAAGTGTTGTTATTTTTGGTTGAAAAGTTGACAACCCTAGTAAAGTAAGGAGAGTCATAAGATTGAGCAAGTTACAATGATTTTCAGCAGCTACAAATGTGACAAGAACACACGATTATTATTCATCCTGATTTGGGCAGGGATTCGCTCCTGAAGGATTGAAAACAAGTAAGAACTGGTTCTATTTTACCCTTGGTAATACTAAAAGGTGAAGTGAGACACACTGCTGAGGGATGGGTGCTACTTTACCATTTTTGGACACCCACACAGAAATCCCTTCATTATTGTTCCATCCCTAGTTTGCTTCTCTTAATAATTACAATTGACTTGTGCAGTTACTTCTAGAGAGAGTGGAAAAATCAAAAGAAAAACACCAGCAACATGGGAAAACTGCAAAGAAATATGTGAGGAAAAATATATAAGGTAGTATAATAACCATTGGGATGTGGAGGTGAGAAAAATTAGTTGAAGACTTGTATAGGAAAACCAATAAGCAGAGGCACTGAAATGAAGCTGGAATGTGCAGACTGGGAGTTCAGGGAACTATTGTAATACTATAAATAGTATATTATAATGTACTATATAATAAATACTATAATATAATACTATTATAAAGTAATTTTAGTGATCCACCTAAACAAAACAAAAAGCTTTCAAAACACCACAAAATGGTGGGATGAGGACATAGGGGAGAGATATTTCTCTCTAATCCATCCTTTATCTCTAATAGTTTCATTATTTTCCATAAAATACTCCAAAATTTCAGATTAATTTTTATAGTATATTTTACTACATACAAAAAAAAAAAACCCTATAACTGAAATTACACTAGAGCTCACCAATTATTTTTTTAAATATTATGTAATTAGTAGAGGTCACAAATTGGTATCAGAGAGAAATTTAGAACAAAACTGAACTGGAGATATTAACACCATTATTACAATCCTAAGAAATACTCTGGGTTATCTGAAATAAGCCTCTTAGCACCCTTTTTTTTTTTTTTTTTTACCCCAGGAGTTCCAAAGAGGATTCATAAATAATTGCAGAGTCCTCATATGTGTATCATTAGTTTCTCAAGGATCTACTGCTGTCAGCGCTACTTGTAAACAAGCATGAGGGTAAATGCTCCCCAGCCCTGAGTGGAGGTGACAGTTCTGCAGCAAGTGCTGGTACCTTTTCTGTATCCCAAACTCATGTACTCAAAACAGGTGCTATTCAAAGCCACTAATTTTGTATTTTTTTCCTATCTTTCTATTCACAGACTCCTTTCTATTAATTTGGCAGTCCATAAACAATGAAATTACTACAAAACACAGGCTTGGGGGGGGGGTTTGTTCTTAAAGTGATTTTCTCTTATGCTAAACTTATCCCTTATGCTAAACTTTTCTCTTATGCTAGATTTCATGCTAAACTCAACAACTTAGCACCACGGCACACAAGTGTGGAGGTGTTGTGGCAGTTTCCCTCCCCTCACTGTAAAACTGCAAAGCCAGCTTCCATACTTGGAATATTGAACAGAGCAACAGCAAGGAAATGGTAACTCTCACCTGAAGAAACAACAGTAGCAGAAGTAATAACCTGTCTTTGTACATTTATGTGGAGTAATAGCTTTTGATAGGCAGACAGAGGGAGAACTTCTGTCTTTATGCTGTGATCATTAGAGCAACACCTGACTTACAGCAGTTTTCAGCTGATAATAACGAGCGCCTCGGGCAGTGTGGTGGCAAGAGATGATGGGAAAGACACGGTGCAATTACAGGCCCTTGTAGAGCAGAAGGAGAGTTGGATGTGATTGGGGATGAGGGGAGAAATCAATATTTTGGTGGCAAGGTAACAGAAAATTAATAGACTTGAGAGGATGAAGCAATTGCTTGTTTAATAGGGAAGCCGATGGTGCCACAAGGGTGGGTTTGGAACATATACATTTTTCATAACACTGGGATGCAAAGCCTTGCTACCTGTGCACATATTCAAGAGCACTGGTTGGTTAATATTTTTTTTCCCAATAAGGATATTCATCAGGAAGGCTGGTGACTATTACGTGGAAAGCAAATATATTGCTTTTTTATTAACACAATCATTTTTGCATCATGTTCTCCATTCCTTAGAGGGACTCTGAGCTTCCAGTAGGCATTATCCTCCACCATATTTGTATCTCTAACTCTGTCAACCTGAAGTCAGTTTAACATAGTCAGTAATAAACAATTCAATATGATTCAGCCATTTCTCTATACTACCATGACCCCTACTGTAAGTATTCTGTTTATCTTGGAAATCATCAAGTATCAGAACCAAATTAGGCAGCATATGCATTATTTCACATAGCATTTAAAAGGACATGATTTGCATGTGTTTGCTCTCGGTTATCTGACTTTTCAGATAAGTTACTTCTAGTAGGAACTTTTCAAGCTATAAATACAGCTAGCATCTCTGCATATAAACTCTGTGTGCATATTCACTTTAGAAATCATGGAAAACTTGCACCCTGACATGTATTACATCTGTTCAGCAGCTTCTATAGTGAAGTCAACTATGTTCATTATTTTTGAAGATTAATTGAAATCAAAGAAATGCTTTAGTACAGGAACATACAGAGATCTTTTCTACCTTGAAAGTACAAACACTTTTCCTTATTTTAAAAAATATACATTCCTCTGTTGGAATTATTTTCACTATGCATTTACTTTTTAAAGGAAATTTCTTTTCAAGAGGCAAATGGTATTACAAAGAAACAGAACAGTGGTGTTGAGCATGCAGACAGATCACTTCTGAAGAGCTTGAATGGAAAACTTAATTAGGGTCGGAGTTAGGAGATGCTCCATGAATTAATTTTTACTCTGTTCCTGTAGAACCCAGGAAAACATTCAGCCCGAGGGAGAAATCATCTTACTCTCTACCTCCACTGGGTCTAGAATAAATTGTTTGATTTTTTACTTTAATGCACTTAACCCCAAAGGAAGGGGAGAGATATTACTGATTACAGAGAGTCAGGTATGACTCAAAGCTGTCCAAATCCTCACACAGCTTTAACAGCCCTCTGTGCCTTAGCTTGCCTTTCTTATTTACCAGAGCTCAGTGATGCTGCAACAATGAACCATTAATGTAAAATTCAGTATTTTGAAATGTAGACAAAGGGCAGAGAGGTACAAACAAGTGGCTTGAAGCTCAGTCAATAAAAGCTGTAATTGACACTTTGCTTTACAAAGCTCAGTGACATTACAGAAAGATCTAGAATTACCCAGCTCTTCCCCAGATGCCTTTGTTCTTTCTTTCCACAATAATAATGTTTATCTTCCAGTAGTTTTTCTTCCACCTTTATCTATAAAAGCTTCTATGAGGCTGGGATGTGCCCTTGTTCTTTGGGAATAAACCAGTTAAGGATCAGTTTCTACAGCACAATTTCCTTATTTCTTCCAGTGCCCCATGAGATGAATACTGGAATATTCACATTCCCAGAGCACCCAGTTCAGTGAAACAGCTCTGATCACCAGTATGTTCAAATAAATTATTTCCTCAGTACCCTTTTTTTTTTGCTAATTTTGACTGCAATGGCACTTCTCAGGCAGAATGAGCCCTACGACTAAATGACATTAACCAGTATGTTTGTGTGCAGAGAGGCTTTTCCTGATTAAAGTATTTAAAAAATATACATTTCCCCCTGCCTATAGAGCTCCTGTGTCACTCTTGTTTAAAACAAAACCAAATAATTTTCTAGCATCAGCTCCCACAGCATGTACAAATCACAGACAGGCACCCTGAATAAATATACAGTGACACTGGTTGCCCCAAAAGGTCCAATGAGCAACAATTGTAATTCAAATATGAAAACAAAAAAATTTAGAAAAAAAAATCAGAAATAACAGACATTTCTTCCTATAAATACTATTTTCTTCTATTAACAGTTTGCAATAAATTTCAAAGAAAAACACTGATGCCGCTGCCAAATATAGCCAAATATTTCCCTTTCAAGATCAATAATATTTCTCCTGTTGGCTTTTTTGGAAGAGATTTTGAAAGCAAAATACTAAAATATTGTTGTCTGGTCTTTTACTATTAGATGATTTGATAACAAGTATTACCAAAAATATCAGTTTTGCCTATGTATCATCACAATTTTCTAAGGAAGAATGCTACCATCTGAAACCTAACCAAAAAATGCCCTGAGTTAATTTCAGCTGCAAATTTAGCCAGTTATTCAAGCACGAGGACTAATGACTCAGCTGCAAGAACAAGTATAGGGTAAACCATAGGCTTAAACATTGGATGATGTGGGTGTTTCATATGCAAAATCTGCATTTAAGTTAAGAAATAATGTGACATTTTTAGTCATCTAGGACCTTAGTAACACAAATAATTTCATCTGCAATAGTTGTAGCTTTTAAAAATGGAATTTCACACTGTAAGAACTGGATTTGAAAATTTTTGACTTTTCTATTTTCCTTGGAAGACAAAAATAAATTTTAATTCCCAGTTACACAGTTCCTGTGTATTTAACTAAATTCTGACCCAAGATAAGCAGCATTTTCACTCTGTGGTCTCTATATTAATAAACTTCATAAATGGTATTGGAATCCTTGATAATAAGCCCTCTTTTGGTCAACTTGAGCTAAAAAGTACTAAATTTTCATGGAATACTCTAGAAGTGGGACTCCTATCAAAGAGGATAATGTTCAGCAGATGTCAGTCTGAGTTCCGGATGGCTCATAAAGCCAACTTCCAATTGTGCTGCTGCAGGAAGGATTTGTTTCCTGCAGCAAGATGTGAGCCACTGCTATTTTAATTTCTGTACCAGAAAGTTCTGTTTTGACATCTAAATTATTGGAGCATGTTGTTTCAGAGCAAAAAGGAGACTACTTGATTTATAAATGAAAGCTGGCAAGCTAAGGAGACACTGACAGAAACGATTGCTTTAGTCATCACGGAATATGACATTCTTGCATCTAGCATGTATTTTTTGGAAACAAATGTAGGACAAAATCCCACATGATTATGTAGGCTGAAAGCCTTTTTTAAATATCATGAAACACGTGGATGAAGAGGAACTGATTGACATAATTTGTTTAACTTTTTTAAAGCTTTTGACAATATTTCTTCCCAGAGGCTATTAATTGAAATACAATTTTAGGGAAGCCCTAACTAATAAAATTAACTTATTTGAAAAAGCACGATAAATGTCCAAGAAATGTCTTGGCACAAAGAATGGCCAATGTATTGATCAGAAAACTGGAAAGCACAAATTAGAAAAATCACCCTTGCTAGGAAAATTAAATCTGAGAAGGGATAGGGACGTTGAAAAGAAATGCATGCAATGTGACAATAATGTGTGTTGCAGGAGAAAGATGAAAACAAAGACCCAAGAAAGATCAAAATGAAGCCTCTGTAAGCTTTCTTTAATTAGAATTTCACAACTTTCCTTCTGGCTGTTTGTTTGAGCTAAGTGCTTTACAGAATGCCTGAAACTCCAACACCTGGGGTCTAATACCATAGTTAGTATTAATACATTGTTAAAGTATAAATACTGCAAAAGCAAGCTAAGCAACCTATATTGAGTATTCATATATAATTATCTATAAAACTGCTATAACTGACTTTTCCTTCAATATATGCAGAAAATTAGAGCTTTTGATAGTCTAAACCAGAATCTACCAGTTTACATTTACTGAACAGTAATTATCTTGTAATTGGGGTTTTCTCTGTATTAAAATGGTTTTTGGCTACTGCTCTCCATCACGGCAGCTCCTTCACCACTGCTCTGGTTTTCTGTTGGGTGAGACACATGGTGCTGTTCCACACACTGAGGTTGTTTGGTTGTTTTCAATGTGACCTGGTAAAAGGAGTATCTGTGAAGCTTCCACCCCTCCATTTGTTGCCTTGAGCAAGTATGGGTGGTTCTGGCTGTTTCAACCCTTGATTGCTTTGGCAGAATAAGCTCAATCTTGCAGCTGCATAGTGGCATTAATTTCCACTCGGATCCCAGCAAAACGTGGGCAATGAATTACAAAATTAAGTGCATTCAAAGTGTTTGTCTTTGTAATATAAACCAGCTGAAAGTACACAGAAGGTCTGCCTCTGTCAACCTTCCCCAGTGTTGTAGCAATGTCTGGGACTCAAACAGTGACTAGAAATAGTAGCTATTTAGAAAATTTAGCAACCATATGTTGTTTTTAATTTACCTTAAGATAACGAATGTGTGATTTATGTTTGCCTTTATGATTAAAATTTTACTACTGATAAGAATATTTCTAAAATCATTCATGTGATCCAGAGTGAATGGCATAGGCTCTGGACCCGGCACTTACAGACCTTGGAAAACAGGAACTTGGTCTTTTGTGTTAATATATTCAGCAAATGTAAGAAGTTCTAAAAGCAATTTGTAGGGATAGAACAAGTTGTTAAGATTTTTGATGCTTAGTTTTGATTACTTGGATATTCATTTATGAAGGCTTAAAGATATCTTCCACTGCACTTTTTTTCTGTTTACAATTCTAATGAAATAGAACACGTTAAAGAAATTGAAGGTTTGTTTACTTTTGCAGTGAAACTACTTAAAAGTGGAAAAAAAGACTGCGTGAATACATCCCAATTTTTTTGCATATGAAAGGGATTGGGGGGATTTTATGTCCCTATTCTCCCCTGTGGTTTAAACTGTAGTGAGATAGAAAACTAAATATTTTGAATGTTCCTTTCTCTTTCTATAAATTTTTTTGCTTTAATTTTGAATAAATTACTTGGATAATCTGACAGTAAAAATATGTTTTAACAAAAATATTTAAATCTCCTAATTAGTAATCATAAATGCAATTCCAATTCTCTTCTTTTGCATATCCTAAATCTTACTAGCTCTGTAAATCTCACAGAGTATTATATCAAAGGTAAATTATTTTTTTCACCCTAAGAGTCACCATCTTCTCCAACAGACATGATAAATGTTAAGCAGGAAGCGTCAATACTCATTCCATCTAAAAGTGGACTTGTGATAATCTATAGAAACAACAACAGGATTTACAGAGTTTTCAAGACAGTTCAGATATGCTAGTTCTTAAAATTAGTTTTCTAAAACTGTAATTCAAACAATGACTATGTTTTATACAGCCATTATTGCTACAAAGGAAACAGAATTTCCTACAGTTTGTACTATAGTGTTCTAGTTCCCAGAAACTGTGGGAAGTCAGTGTCCAAACTTCCAGAGAACTGTCATCTCTTATTTGATTCTATTAGTTTTGAGAGTAGTCTCTACTAAAAAAAAAAAAGAAAAATAATTTGCAGGCAGATGCTAATTATTTGTAAAGCTTACTCTCTATTGAAATTATGCCAAGGGAGATGGGGAACTGACTAAATACAAACACTTCATAAAACAAAAGATCTTGCAGACCCTTCTACAGTGAACAGAACAGCCCCCATTTCCTTAAAAGCCCTTCAGTGTATCTGAGGAGGTTGCTGGCCTCCTCCTCCCTCCAGAGTGGGAATCAGGAGTCTGCAGAGAGCCCATTAGCTGCTGGCTCTGCAAGCACTTGCTGTTGCATACCAGCTAATTTAGCTCAACACTCTTCTGCCTCGTGTAATGAGACCCTTGGTCCTTCCCTGTATTTCATTTCCAGTAGGCTCCCTGCACACCCTCTTCTCAGGGCAGAGAAACAGTCACTGGAGAAGGGTGAGACACTCTCTATGTGCTTGTTCTCATCCATACTCCAATGAAGAAGTTCTCACAAGCTTCTATTCCTGCTTAAAACTTTTTTATTTGTAATTTTTCATCCTCAAGCCAAATAATGTACTCAAAAAAGGTTAGATTTAGGCCTTGTTTCATATGGCAAATATCAGTTATCTTCTAGTAAATCTTTTTCCAAGGTGCTTTTTTTAAACCAATCAGCAAAGTTCCCCATGCTTGTGTAGTTCATGGGGGAAAAGGGAATCTTGCAGTTTTGTTTGAAATTTTCTCAATGTAAAAACATCAATTGTAACCTTTAACCCTAAAGAATAATTAATATTTACAAGGTATGTTATCAGATTGGGGTTATAACAAACTGTTGTGCAGCCTTAACAAGAAGCTATAAAATAAATTCTTTCAAAAGTTCCCACTAACATGAGTGGTTGTTAAGCTCAGGGTTTCAGCAGAGGCATCTTTCCAAGAAACACTGACATGGTTTCTGTTGCCAAGTGCTGACCTAACCTATGAGAGAATACCCAAATTTGTTTAACTTATTCTCTATTACACTCATCCTACTAAATTTACTGATTTTTCTGAGGAGTGTTCTCCTGGCTGTAGTTCAAGGATATAATGGATAGTCCTTAAAACCAAGCTCATTTCAGAATTCACATGGCTCCTGACCCTCTTTCTAAAGATCAAGAGATATGAGGAAACATGAAATGCATAAATGAAGAAAACCCTCTGTTCACATTACTGGAACTGAGCTCATTTGTGTCTTGCACCCCATGAATAGGGTCAGAGATGAAAGCTAAAGTACCCACAAAAACCTGTAACGGCCATTACAGCAGACTGAGGCAACATACAGACTGACAGAGAGCAGAGAGAATGTTCTTGCAAAAGAAACAGAAATTACCTGCCTTGGGGTAATGTGAATCTGTATTATGTAGAATCTATACAATGAAATTCTTGCAGTAAGGTGCAGACACAAAGAGGATTGCTGGATTTTTTTCCTGATGTTTTAGGGACTAATACATTTATTAAGCAACTTGACTAAGAGCTGTATTGCCCACATTCTAGGTTCCCTTTTAGTAAGGACTCTGCATTTACAGAGAAGTCTGTTCTTTTCAGCAAAGCAGACCAAAAAAAGGCAGGACATGGCAGGAAACTAGGAAAGTGTATTTTCAAATTAGGTAATTGGCATCTTGCAGTGGTAAGAGAGGGAGATGACCTTGGCATTAGAAAATCTATAGTGTTACCAAAATAGAATGGATGGTATAATAAAAAAAAAAGATGAGACCTGGCACGCTATACAGAGCAGAGAATTTTGAAGTACGGGTGTTGAAAACATGAATGTGGAGCTTCAATTTGACATTCTGATTAAAGACAGGAGAAGAAATTTAGTGGAGTACATAATGAAAAAATGTTAAGATTTGCCTAAAAACAACGTAGGTTTAGCAATTTTAGTTTTAACAAAACTGATCAAGGAGTAGCATATTTATGAACAATCCTAGATATAAATAACTTATCGTAGCAAGTTACAGTGAAAAGATGCTACATTTTGTGCACTAATTCTTCATTTCTTTTACTGTGACTGGTTTGACTGACTGTTGGCACAAAAAATGATGAGCAGTTGAGAATGGGGACAACAGTTCTTCCTTCACATAAAATGACAATAATTTTGACTTCAGTTCTATAGTTATGTCTTGTGAAGCTTCTTTTCCTGTTGTATTATTTAAGTAGATTACTGAATTACAGATTGTGATATGGTGACAATAAGTAAACACATAGTTGTATTCACTGGCCATTAAGGAAACAAACTGCAGTACTATGTAAGATGGAAAGATACATTCCAGTGTTCATCCTGGAAGTAGGACAGATGATAACTTGAGCTGAAGGATACAGAAGCATATATAGTTATAGCAAAGACAAACCCCACAGGATTCACAAGAGAGTCTCTGCCAAGGATTTTAGGTTATGTCTACATGGTAAAAAGTGAGGCTGTGCAAAGATGTTCATGCTAACACTAAATGATGTGTCACAGTTATAAGAAACACAAAATAGCCATATTAGTTGTTTTCTGATGTGTAAGTATCAGTGAATGTAAGGAGCAAGGATATATTACTTCAATGAAGTGCTGAGTTGACACAATACTGGTGTTTTCCTAATTAGGAAGCATTTCATACAGTTCTTCAAAGCACTGCTTGATTCTTTAGCTGCATTAGAAAAAAATTAAAAGTCCTCCAAACAGCTATCATAAATGCTCAAAAGAATACTCTGCAATGGGGAAAATGCCCTAGGGGAAGGCTGTAGTTCTCAATTTTCTCAATTCGGTGCTGTCTAGTGCAGTGTGTACCCTGAGTCACACAATGGATGAGTAACTTTGCAGCTTTCTCAGTTCTCCACTAACATGTAGCTGCATCTAACCCTGTTAAGCCTAAATAAGACTCCAGAATACAGGAGTAAGCCCATAATGTTAAGAGCATCAGACTTTCTGCTGACAGTTTTGACACTTAAATGGCTTCCATCATTACAATACCTCAGCATTCACAAATTTGAATACATGTATCTTTATGATGCATTAAAAAACAAGAGCATTTTAGGTCTCCCCTCTCTTTCAGGGTACATCTAGAGGAAAGAAGGAACAGGAGCAAATGCTCAAATAATACCAGAATGGTACTAGATTGGATTACTAGAGGCCAGTTCACTCAGTCTCATTTTGCCCTTTGAATCAAAGCTGAGAATAGTATGGCAGAAAAAACGTTGTTGCCACTTGCATAAGGAAATAGAAATAGCTAACAACAGCTAATGATAGCAACTTAGATGCCACAAGCAATGATAGATTCAGGAAACAAGGATGTTAAACACTAGGATCGTAGAGCACAAGCTACCAGATGTAGTAACATTTTTATAGGACTGTGAGTATGAGAGCTGAAAGACTGTCTTGATTCTACTGAAGTAGCAATGAGCTAATATGCAAATTTTCTCCCTCAAATAACAACAAAGTGGTTTTGCCATAAAATCATGAAGTCACCGACGATGAACTTTTCACCAGTGGGAAGATCTACTGGTGGCAATTAGAGCTGGAAATCATGAATGGAACTTTTTTTATTGTTTACAGCAATGCAGGACTGAAACTCTGCTTTGGTTTTTCAGCTGGATGTTCACAAAATCAGCTGTGGTTCCAGACAGGAAAATTTGCTTATGCATGATAAATATTCCTGATTCAATACAAAAGGTCTTCTAAGAGAAGAGATAATCTAGTTTCTTAATATATCTCATCTAAATAAGAAAAATTAATCTTCTTTAAGCATCACTTTAACTACAAGAATGAAATTAGAAGCTGCTATTCACCCAAAGGACGCAGCTTAATTACCTTAAGATGAACTGTTTAAAATAACTTGAAGAATATTTAGGACATGTTATTTTAAACATCTCCTACAGTTCATTCCTCTGCATAACTTGGCTTAATTACTTATCTCAGTTTTAGTTTCAGATCGGTAAAAAAACGCTCTGTTAATTTTAAACATGTATCAGCTTTCACAGTGCCAGAAATGGATAAAATCTGGGATAGTATGGCTGTCAAAACCAACATTCCCTCTCTCTTTCTGGAGTTCCTAAATCAGCTTGGCCCATGCACTCATCACTGCCTGATTCTATAACCAGACTGGTCAAAGTTTGTTTCTTTTTTTTGCAAAGTCATCTGTTTCGTTCAAGTCACTGGGTGTACAAAAGGCAGGTCAGGTTTCCAAAAGCTTGTTGCTGTTTAAATTACCATACTTCCAAAGTTAGAAGAGAACACAGTATTGCACTGATACTATTCACCTCAGCAAAGAATTTCTACCCTTAAGGTTTCTCTGCATGCTTCTATATACACAGATGGCAAGTTTCCATCCTTGGTCATTCTCTGGCAGACATTGGTATGTCTGATATACTTCTTGACATAAAGCATAAAATCGGAGACTGAAAATATTTTGAAACTTGGAAGTGTTTATGGTGCACATACTTCTATATATGCACAAATTCATCTATCATTCCCATATAAAATGTGCATATATTTACAAACAGTTTGTTTACCCTCATTTCTAAATAATATTCATTTATGGACCTTCTTTGTATGTTCTTCAAAATCTGACAAAACAGTAGCACATAAATAGTGTTGAGACGCAGTGTAAAACCTAGCAGTGATTACAACATGGGAAACTTGATTTCTAGTTCAGCAGTTTTGCAGGAAACAGTTCCAGGTTCTTGCTCTTAGCCCAATTTTTCTGGAGAAGGGCTATCAAATGTAGGAGAGACACAGAAAACCTTAATTTTCAGTGACTTTCTGTGACTGCAAAGCTCCGGTTACTTGTTTTAGGCTTCAACTTACCTTTCACTGCTTTGAATCACCAAAGAGTGAATATGTGATAGTCATTATTTCCCATCCCACCTCTAATTTTCCCTCTACAGAAATTTAAAAGTTATTATATAACCAAATACATTCATGGTGCTAGATAAAGATTTACCATACAGTAAAACAGAGGAAGTCTCCTGAATCTCAAACAAAACTTCTGGTTCCCCCAAACAGCTGCCTAATAATTTAATCTTCATATGCCATATTGTCACTTCCATACCCATCATGAAAAATTCCTTGTTTGATCGAAAAGGTCCTAAAACATTGAAGGTTTGCTCCAGATGCTCCAGACTATCTGGGTTCCTCTTTGCATGTCCACTCAGTCATGCCCAAGAAGCCACAATACTTTGAAGATCCTATGTAGTAGTCAGGTTAAAAACACATTGAAAATGTTCCTTAAAGACAGTGCTTATAGCTGCTGTATTTTTAAAACAACTGAGAGGCTTCTGAAAATATTTTGGTGGCATTGGGCCAATTAATTGGAAATCTCAGCTCAGTATCCTCTAGAAAACAAAGCGGGTTCAAATCCCCATCTCTGACCTGTGGGGAGAAGGGCCATGCTCAGATACCAATGAGGTCACATTTGAGGGAAACCATTCCTGCCAAGTCTGTATCACTTTGCAGCCGAGGACGCAAGATCCAGGCATCAGATGGCACGTAAATGAGATTCTGAGCCTGCAGCAGGGAGGTGAGAGCACGCGGGGGAGGTGGTGGCTAACAGTCCCTATTCCTAGCATCACTTCAGGAAGGAGGAGTGGGATTTTTAAAATTTTCTTTTTAACGATTGTTTAATGCAAAAACGTAACAGATGCGCTCAAATATTGGCAGTGAGAGAACAAAGGTATCTAACTCGTCCTGTGCTCTGCCAAACCAGATGCATGTTCCTCCACTGAGGAGAAGATTCTCAGAGCTGGATTCTGGCTTGGGAGACATGCCTGGCAGAGGCTGCCATTAGGACCTGGAAAGTGGGGTGAGAGTTCCTATGATGCCTTTCACAAGAGTTTGCTATCAGTGAGATTTGAATAGACCTTGGGAGCTGCTTAAAGGACTGCAGGACCCACATTTCTCTACGTATGGGTTTAAAATTAAATGAAGAATGAGTAAGTGCAAGGCTTTTGGAATCAGCATTCAGAAGCAAACAAATAAAAAGCACAAACCAACATCTCAAGTTGGGCAGCTGTATGATAACAGAGAGACTTTAGAAATAAACTGCATCTTCAGCAGCATTTTGATAAGTCACAGCCTTTAGATAAAGTTCATGTCAATGTACAAGTTCTATAGCAAAACTCCTTTTTTAACCAAAACAAGAGAAAAATTTATATAACACAGTTCCATGGGGAATTTTTCTGTGACAGTTGACAGCCATTAGGCTTGTTTGATGCTTATGAGGGCAGACAGCTACTTCCCTCACCCGCAACTGTTTAACTTCTAAATTTGTGCTCAAAATCCATTTCCAGCTTCAGCTACTTTTTCTGGGTTCTCTTTACTTCTCTGACTAATCTGAATGTCATTTTAATGTTTTCATAAGCATGGTAAATTCCCTAAAAGGACAAATGGAACAATGAAGATATCAGAGAAATCCACATTTCATGGATGCCATGGGATGCTGTCTTGTTCTGGCTGTTAAAATAAGGACCAGAGTCTTCTTTTAATGTTTAGTATTTTTGTCTCCCTACAGCCAGTCTTTTATTTTTTCCCCTTAAATGCACACAGACGTATTAATGTAACAAGGTTGACATTGCATCTTTAAGATTCTGCAGATTCACTGTCAATAAGGCAGACTGGACCAAATCCTGCCTCAGTCAGAGAAACTTCTACTGCTACGACAATGACCTCTGTAAACTTTTTTCTGTCTAGACCAAGGGATATGTTCTACAAAGAACAGCTAAGCTCTCTGAGGGCAGCTTTAATAACTGACCAAAAGATTTTTGTAACACAGTGATCTCCTCTCCAAGAACTACATCATTATCTATAGTGGATTACAGTCCACATAAACTGGAGATTTGGAAATCTCTGTCCAGAAATGAAGTTCTCTGCTAAACATTAGAGTACCTGAGGTCACCTACATGTTCTCCCTCTTACACCTTAATCAAACCACTATCTCCCCACCACCACCAGGTAATTTGTGTGTCGTTATTGTCTAGATAAACAATACATAATGGTTCAATATTTGTTAAAAGTTCCTGAAAAAGTAAATGGAAGCATATGCATCTATTTTCATACTCCCTGTCCAATATTGTGTTATTATAGTCTTGATACCTTCTGAATTTAAATTTGAGTTAAGTCGGGTTCTGATTTGTTAGATTACTGACAGATTGTTAAAATGAATTTTAAACACAGACTGTGTGTTCATGAAAATATCACATATTTACTCCTGTTAATTATAATGAACTTTACATATCATTATTCCAAAGAGGGAGTTTTTCAGAAAGGACAGAGTTGTATTTCCCTATTTCTTAAAAGTATTGTGGGGGCCTCACTTCCTTTCTTAAAAACAGAAACGCGGATCAGAGATCAGACTGTGAGAGCAGGTACACCAGGCACAGACTGAGAACATAAGGCATACAGAGCACCAAACGAGTACAACCTGGGTACTGTAGCAAATTATCACAGATCATGTGAAAAAAAAAAGATAAAGGGGAACACTTACACCTAAAGCACCTAAAGAACCTAACCAGTAAGAGCTGAAATGAAGAATGTGGCTTTTAATTCTATTAACATTCTATTAACCAAAGTAGGTTAAAAGGAGTATGAAATAACTGTTGGAGCATGAAAATGAATCTTCTTTGGGAATTTAGATTTTTATTTCTTGCTCATAAAGTGTCTAACAGTAGATTATAATTGTACATATATATATATATATATATATATATATATATATATATATATATATAATGCCTGCTTATTAATATTATTTAGTTATATTTCAGTGAATTTTTCTTTTCGGGTCTGTTATTGATGAGGAACAACATATTTATTAAGTAGATGTATAAAATATGAGTTATGATTCTAAAATTATAACACTCCGTAAGACAAATGGTCCTGCTTCTCTCCCCTGAGTAGAATTGTGATGCTGGCTAAAAGTGTCTGAGATTTACAGCTTTAAATAGCAGTGACAAAGTGCAGGTAGGGATTTAAGAAAAATGTAAATCTTTTTATTTCCTTCTAGTCAGTGTTGACCTTGTCTGACCTTGCCTCAAGGATTCACTCCTCTGGGAATCAGGCTACTGTAATTCTATTTTATGCTGTTCTAGTTCTTACATTGCTCTTATCTGTATAGTATTTCAGTGTCTTCCCAGGTTCAGCATTATTAGCAGCAGGATGAATGCTATTTTCTTTCTTTCTTCCTCTTTCTCTAGGGAAATAGCATGAATAAGTGCAATATTTTCTGTATATGCTGCTTCCTTTGTGCTGTAGTAATTTAATCTTCATATGCCATATTGTCACTTCCATACCCATCATAAACATCTGCTTTCTTCAAAAAGAGAAGAGGATATCTAAGGTGAACACTGAAATTTAAATTATCTTCAGGACTCTCAAGAAATAGAGTTAAAAGTAGATGAAACCTCCATAAGAACAAAATCTTCCGTTTTACAGGTCCCATCACAGAAATGCAATTCTATCCAGATGCCCCACATGCTTTATGCAAAAGGCACATATTTCCTGAAGAGCTAAAAACACATTCCATAGGACCACTTGTAGAGGCTATAGGAGCATCACAAAATACACACTTCCTCAACAATAAGGAAAAACTTGCAAGAATCTTAGTCCTCTCATCCTTGAAAACAGAGTTAATCAAAATGCTTAACCCAGAACACATACTCTCTGGAGAAGCTAATGTAATAATTTCCTGGTATTTTCATCTTGAAATTCAGAAAGATGCTGAAGTACAAAATTAAGGCTATTAATTTTAATGTATGACTTTGCAATTAAGGATGCTTTAACCTGTCATGAGTCTGACCAGCACACAGAATTAGTCACATTTGCTGTGAGGAGCACATAGCAATGTGAACTACTTCGGGTATCAAAGAAAAAGAAACAGGCCATCTGTGCTCTCATACCACATGTGATACCAAGTTCTGTGTGTTATTACAACCAGACACAGTCTGTAACTTAGAACATGCCGATAATTCAACTGTTGTCTACTGCTCAATGAGTTAGTTATCTTCATTAATCACTTAAGTAGGCATGCTATTAACTTAAAGCTGAATTAGACTCATCCAGCTGTCTTAAAGCAAAAGGTACAAGAAGCAAAGTACAGCCATAACAATTAAGGTTTCAGAAATAGACACTAAAGAACTTACTGTGATAATCAGCCCTTTTTCCTGGAAATATTTAACCAGCGGGATTGCATTCTGCTTGAAATTCATTAGTCTTCTTTGAGTGGCTTTCAGGTTATCATCAGGTCTCCCTTGCTGTTCCGCACGCTTCAGTAACCTTTCTTTCAGCCTTTGACTGGAACATGCCAGAAACACCACCAAATCTGGGGTACAGATCTGTGGAAAGAGTAATTCAAGAAGTCTGATTAAGTTGATTATCCAGCACTACGGGACTCAGCAATTCCATTATTATGTGAGGCTCAGTTATGGTACATTTGAGAAAGCTGGAACTTGATGTCACTAATTTTCTGGGATTTTTATTTTATGGGAAGTTTTTAGGCTTAAGGAGGGGCTTGTTGATCCTACATGGAGGTCAGTCAACTTATTTAACTTGATATGTAAGGCAAAAGTTTAATGAAAAAATTTTACTTCACAGCAAAAACCTTCTCTAGGCTCTGTTCATCATTAGCATTAGCAGAAGGCTCCCCTACCTGACTTTTTTTTGAAAGAGCAAAATATAGATGTACTCTGCAGGAAAATGGACGCAGGTTTCCATTTGGAAATTCTTTTAGTAAGGTGGTATTTAAAATCCAGCAGCCACTGTGAAGCTAACTGATGGTAAGGACCAGGTGAAAACAGACCTGTTCCAAGAGTCATGGTTTCTTATAACACTTTCTCTATTTCTCTAAATCTCTCTAAAGCTTCAGTGCACTTTTCAAGAGGTTGGGTGGGACAGCCAGAAGGGTTTTTATTTTCCCTATCCTTTTCAGTCTGTGTGGTGAGCACTGGTATGTGTCACACCCATCCCTGCACTGTGGCTCAGGAAGTAAAGCCTTGTAGCAATGAGATAAAAGAAAAATTTTTGAACTCTAGCTCTTTCCTAGTTAAATCTTTATAAGATGCTATGAAACATTTAAAGAAGAGATATCTCTGGTACTTGATGTGAGGAAAGCAGTGATAGACCCTCTTTCTTAGGAATATGGCTACATGTTCACAGGCAATCTTTGGAGGTCAATAGTACTTAGTATCTATTGTAAAAAATCAGAAAGCCTCCACTGATGCACAGAAATCTCCACACATCTGTAAAATACTTCCAAGGATGGTGACTCAATCAGTTCCCTGTTCCAATTCTTGACAATCCTTTCCATAGAACAATTTTTGCTAATATTCAATCTAAGCCTCCCTGGTGCAACCTGAGACTGTTTCCTCTCTCCTGAAAGTCACTCAGACACCTGAACTTGCAGGATTTTTACAATGTGGCTATAAATGTATATAAACTTTATTCATAACATCTGATTTTGTTCTTTCCTCCATCTGGTTGTTGCAAAGAAATCTTAAAGTTTTCTTTAAATTTCTTTCTTTCTTTTTTTCTTTCTTTTCTTCTTAAACCGCTCCTTAAAGTTTTCACTAGCTTAGTGCTGTTTTTCAAAACATATTAGAATTCTCTGGAAGAAGCATTTAAGATGAAAACAAACAGTTCAAGTTTTTATCTGATTACAGATTAGAAAGGATTTGTTTCTCATATACAAGCACAAAGTCATTTCTGCTGTTTTTACTTACCTGAACAAAAAAAGTTCATACTTTAATTTTAACTAAAAAAGCAGTGGCTTCCTATTCTAAAAATGACATAATCTAGTTACAATGCAAACTATGGTGGATGCTCAAGACTGTTAACAGACATTTTTCTCATCAGGTTTTCTATCTACAGAATAATTTTGTCTTTGTTCAGCTTGATGCAATGTAAATTTGAAAGTCAAACCTGAGCTGTACACCAGTATCACTAAAATATCTGTATTCTAACTACTACGGTGTAAATAATAACTGATTTATATCTTTATGTTAATTATATAGCTGTTATAATATATTGTTATTGAGGGCCAGAACAAGCCAATTAATATTCTAATTAATATTCTGAATGCTCTATCTGTCTAGGTCTCTCTACCCAAGGATGCTAAATTGCATCAAGACAATCATATTTCTAGCCTGAATAGTCAAAACTTCCTGTGTGGACAATCTGGAAAATTAGCAACTAAGTTTAAAAAAAAAAAAAAAATCCCATCTGAGCTGGGTTTCTGTCATTTGAGAGAACACAACATGAAGTATGGTCTGGCCTTTTTTACTGTCAGGTTGAGTACAAAAAGGTTCTTAGGAAGTCAAAAGAAAAATACAACTCCTCCAGCCTGAGGTGGTGGTTATTAGCCTTTACAAACAAGGTTGCTGACAGAGTAGCATATGGATATGAGGAAGCAGAAAGTGGTGAAAAGCAGAGCCATATTCAAACACTGAAGGACAGTCTGAAAAGCAGCACTAGCAAGAAAGATGGTGGCCTCTTTATCATTACAGAAAATTAAACAGGATTTAAAAGAAAATCAAATTATTTTTTACACACATTGTAGATGATTGGAGACATGAGCACACAAACTACAAAGATAATAGTTCTGGTAATTATTTATGAGTATCTATTAGATTTTGAAACAATTAACCTTATAACCTGTTTTTTTTTAAATAACTTCCAGTGGGAAAGAAGCTCTCTCCTACTTCTATCACATGTACCTCAATGTCAAAAAACCAGAGTACCTTTCCCTTCCCTTTTCAGACTGTTGTAAACAGACAGAGTTATTGTGTCTGTTCAGGGAATGAATTAATTATGAAAGTTAATTTTACTACCACAGAATAACTTTAAGGCACATAATTATTCGCATGAAACACTATGAAAGTAAGTTTTTCTGTTAGACTTTCATGCAATATGGACATTATTAAAAGTAGTTTGGTTAAATTAAAGGTTACTTAACTAGTAATAGGAAAATAATGAGGAATTTAGGAATTCAAAAAGCATACAGTACAAAAAAACCCAACTTATGACACAGGTTCTGAAAGAAAACGCTACAGATTTCAAAGCCTGTTAGTCATGGAACACTGTCTGATGAAAGGGAATGGCTGATGTACCTTGCACCAGACTGAGCACAGACACATCTCAAGTCCCTGTGTAGATATCCAGCTGATTGAAACTTCCTAACATACATTACACAGAGATTCAGAAATTACAACTGGCAATCAGGGATCTAGTCAAGCGAAGGACAAAAGGAGTTTATACAAGTGAGTAGTTTTATTTATTTATTTCCATTTCTGTGCATCCTAAGAATAGTGGCGGGAAGATGGTAAGAAATCTTCAGATGCTCCAAGCCATAGCTGGCCTCACTTTCAATGCTCAGCACTTCAGGACAGCACCTACTCAGGCTGTGAAGTCATACCAGACCTCCTCAGGCGCAGGGCTGGAGTTTTGTGCACCACAAGACTTAACATACAGCATCAAATCTTACAGAGAGTACCTAAGATAAAGAGACCACTCATGAAATTATCAGCCCTGAACGAAGAGGGTCTCCTTCTGTCTCACACAAAGATGAGAGTGCAGCTTACCACAATCAATCTCAGTTCTCTAAAGAAACTGTGGCTGGGTAAGTGCAGCCCCACAGGAAGGAAAGGATCTGAGTGCCACCATGGTTCCATCAGGTGTGCAAGTTCTCATCTGCTTTTAGTTCCCACAAACTGCACTGGCTGCAGAAGTCACTTACTGTTCAAGGAAACAGGAAAACACACCCTGGGCACCGCAGGCTTAATTTCTTTCCTTTTTTTTTTTTTTTCCTAATTGTACAATGAGGATTATAACAAGGTATGACTTGGACAATTCATTAATAAGGTTTAATTTTCTCCTTTTGCTTTTGAAAACTGAAAGTTGCCTACAGAATTTGAGTACTGTTGTTCTCAATTTTCTTACAACAGCAATAATACAAAAGACTATCACAGGTACTAAGATTACCTTTTTTCGTACACTGTGGGTTTTTTAATCTGAAATACACTTCACTCACAGAAATAAAATGTCAATGAAAACAATGCTTTAAAATTCACAGTTCAAGAAACCTAGTTTCAAATTAAGTATTATCAGAAAGGTTTTTTGAAGTGTAAAAAAAAGTAATTCAAGCATATTTGAGGTAGGAAGTCAAAACAGAATATGAGTACAAGATGTCTCTATGAATTCAACGTTTACTGGCAGAATATGCATCTTCATCATCAGGAAGTAGTTGAAAACCATAAGTAAGAAACACAAGGTGCACAAAAGGATAACATTTGTCTTGTATGCACAGGCATACAGACCTAATACCACTTAATATTATTATTTCTCCTACATGCATTTATGACCTTCAGGATACACCCTTGAAATGCTATGGATATTTCACTCCTTTTTTCATGAACCACTTTGCTTCCACTTACCTCAACTGTATCTGCCTGCAAGACATGCTTATAAATACTTCTAGCTGCAATGTAACAGAATAGAGTGAATATATGGACAGCTGGGATTACTTCTCTAGAAACATATCTATTCTCCTATGTAAATATGAGTATAAATTGCCTTTTTTTCTAACAAAAGAGAAGTGTTTTTATGACTCACTTGAAAATAAACCCATTTTTCAAACTCACAACTGGTTTCAAGTGTTGTGGCTAGGGAATAAGTTTTCTTCTGAGACTCAGCTTGTAGAAAAGTTGTACAGACCCAACACAGACAGAAGAGCTGGGTTCCTTCATGCTAATTTCCCCCAGTACACACATCCTGTGCTCAAGGCAGAGGGTTTCATTCATGTCCAGCAATGCATGTGAGGTAGCACTGTGGGGCTCAGGGAAGGGAATTTGACTACTTACTAACTGGAACTCAGCTGAAGGGAGAATCTTTGCCTATGGGAACAGACAGGTTTCTGGTTATTCATTTTAAATGAGATGAAGAGCATATGGCATCAACTCAGAACAAAACTGGTGGGTACATCCTCTCATTTTTTAGAATCATATTTACTAGTAAGTAAATCCTACTCTCTTTGGGTCTGAATCTCCTTCCTAAACTGGAACCAGGAGTAAATTGAGAGTAATTCCATGCAAGTTGATGGTGTTATTGACATTAAGCAGTATAAGTGGAAAGATGCTCTCTTTTCTGTGGGGATATTTTCTACATCTCCTCTTGTTAGTGAGAATAGTGTGGTTGTTTGCTAGGAATTAGAAGATTACACTCTCTCTCATCATTCCTCGTTAGGCAAAAGATGAAAATGCTCTGTTTCTTAATTCCTGGTATGTTCTACCAGATACTCCTGAGAAAACTGACAGCTCATGAACAATTGCCATTAATTTAACAGTGCATTTTATTCTTGTTGGTAAAGGTTACTAGCAGGCTGGTTTATGTCCCTTGTATGTGTGCTCTCCCTTGTAATGACTTATTTGCTTTTTATAGTTCCATCTTTACTGGGTTATTAGGCTGTGTGCATAGTTTTTTCTTGGTTTAGAAATGCAAAATCATGAATCATGTTGTCAAATAATGAATCCATGCTGAGAGAATCTGTTTCTGGTAGCTTCTTTTGAACCGTATTCATACTGCCCAGAAAATAAATTTCCAGCAAATTGCCTAGAGTATGTAATTAGGCAGACTGGTGTCTTTGGGAACAAGTGATTCAGCATTTCACCTGTGTCAGGAAGCTAACTAATAAAATTCCCTATCTGTTAACACAAATGCTAGTGATACAAAGAAAGGACTCTGAGGCAGATCTCTGCTTCAGAACTGCTCAGCAGGCACCTCCATCCACTCTGAATTCAGAGCATAGGTCCCGTCCTGTGGACCAGCAACAGATGAGCTCTCCTTTGTCCACACTGACTAGCAGAGAAGAGCCCTTGCCCAGAAAATCTGGAAACCTGAGGCCTAGGGTTGCTTACCCAGCAGAAA
Organism: Motacilla alba alba; assembly: GCF_015832195.1. Lineage (NCBI taxonomy): Eukaryota > Metazoa > Chordata > Aves > Passeriformes > Motacillidae > Motacilla > Motacilla alba. Next base: position 11,580,254 of record NC_052023.1, on the reverse strand, counting down.
ATTGAGCCACTGCTTGTCTTTCTCTGGAGAGTGCTCCAGCTTCCAGGGGAGAAGAGGAGAATGGTAAGACCATTCCACAGGCCTCCTGGTCAGGCTTGGCTTAAAGAGAGCAACGTCAGATTCACAGGGGAAAGACAGTGAACAAAGGAACTGCCGCAAAGCAGACTGCTCATGCAGCAGTCCTCCCACTCTTCACACAGATCTCTGGGTACATATTCAGTAGGGGACTGTACCTGGATCAGTGAAGTAGAGATCAGGGAGAAGGGAGATAGAAGTTTAGGGGGAAAGGAACAAAGAAGACACATTTGCCATGATACAGAAAAAATATCTTTACCAGAACAAAAACCTATTGCAAAAAACAGGTCCTTTCCCCTTAAGAAGCTTCTCAACAAGGTTGCATCCACCTCCCTGGTTGCTCTGGAGGCCATACTCTTGGCCAGGAACACCAAGTTTTCTGTGAGAAGCTCTTTGCAGAGCTGGAGCTTGTCAGTCAGACCCTCAGGCAGCTGCCACACACACCTGTGTCAAACCTGGAGGGCACCGCAGGCATCGCTTCTGCCTGGAGGTCTAAGTGTCAGCCTTAGAGGAACAGGACTACTCTCCTCAGCCTCTGAAAGTGCCCAGGCATTTCTCACCATCCTATATTGTGCCCCCTACACAGTTAGTTCTACTTTATCACAATTATTCTCGTAGTAATTTTCCTAAGGAATATACCTGAGAGTTAAAAATTAACTCAGATTACAGCCAAGATGAGTAGTTATTCATTGGAGGTATATGCATTTATGAATATTCCTAAGAGCATTTTAAACAAAGAATTGGATACAATTTATTGCTTCTGTTTATTATTTAAATTAAGATTTTACTCAAATATAGTTGTCACCCCAGCCATATAAGACAAATTTTTTTTTCGATTTCTACAAAAACAGTTTTCCTCTTTTATCAAGCAATTGAATTACATTCATTAATGAATATCCATTGATTCTAATACCTGTTCTACATGTATTTCACTATAACAAAAATTACAGTGAATATATTTTGAGCAAACTACATCTGTACTTACTCTACTGATACCCACAAAGAAGGAAGTTACACATGAATGACTGGAAGTAGTGGAAAAAAACAAACCAAAGCAATAATTGAAATTAACTGTAAAATACAGTTAATTGTTTCTCCCGGGAAGAATAAAAACCCTGTGAGAGATTACACAGAAAGTCAAACAGCAATTTCTTCACAAGCCATTGGAATTCAATACACCAGCCAGAGGCATTTTATTGCAGCATTGCAGGACTGGAAGATATTCAACATGCTTCAGCATGTTGGGACTGCAGGTGACTTGCTGAATTTCAAGATGACAGGTTAATGGTAAATAAACCATTTTCTCCTTGGCATTTTCAAGTGTGTCCTTGACATCTAAACACCTTTCTGCTATTTGCACTCAGCAGAGATCATGGATACCTATGAAATTTGTGGTTTAGGACAGCTTTATGCTTAGGCTCAAACTGAAAATCTAAATACATCAGTATTAAATCTGCACTGCTATGCAGAAGGAGTTCAAACTGAGAAAAATATAGAAATTATCATATATTTAAAAGGAATATATAAAATGGAAATCCTGCTTGGTTTTAAGACATTAAAATTCATGTTTTCATTTTTTCCCCTACAACTGTGACTGCTTGGAACTTCATAGCTTTATTAAAAGTACCCCTATCAAAAGTATTGGCAATATCAATTTTGCTCTCTGGCAATAAGAAATGAGAGGGTCAGGACTTGGCAACAATCCCAGACTTCCAATAAGAGGAATTCACTTATTAAACTTGGTTTTCAAAGAGAAAAATACAGGACTTACTTCAACTTGGTAAAAAAGTTCAAAGAAAACTGAGATAAACTCAAAGAATACTTCAGTGCTCATGGCTGAGTTCTTCCAGGCTGCAGGAAGGCTGCAGTGAGTAGCTGAGCATTAAGAAATGAAGCTGGGGTAAGTGACCGGAATGGCCAATGTGCTGCTGGTTGGTGAGCACTGCTGAAACTCTGAAAACATCACTGATGCCATCTTAAAAACTTCTTCGCTGCTCCGAAAACATGGATGACAGGAACAGCGTGAATAACAAAACTCAATTGAAAAGAAGGGGAGAAAAGCTTAAATTCACATATAAAATTCCTGTGATGGGTAAAGTGCTTTCTAATGCACTTATTCCAGATTGACATTATTGCATGGAAGCAGTGTTTGTTACTTTTCGTTTCTAGATCTGAACAGAAAGAGAAATACTGTGTGTGCTGCAAATGATACATTGCTTTATTTTAGGCACTTTAGTCACTGAGATACAACGTGTTTTAATACAATTCTGCCTAGCAACATGTTGAGAACTTACTGTCCACATGAGAGTCTGGCAACATAATAAGGAAGAAATCATCATCTTTTTGCTATACCTATGTATGGGAATGTTAGCATAAGTTGGTTTGCTTTGACTAGTTTACTAAAAATAACTTTTTTTTCCCAGAGAAAAGTTCAGCTTCTGGATTAGTTGAGGAGATAAAAATGTGCTGGTAGTACCAAGAGCAATTGCAAGCGAAGTTTAACAAGCAGTTGTTATCATGATGCAATTCTGCAGGACAGGTACTGTAACTACAGCTCAGACATACATGTATCCATTTGATTTTTCCACAAGATGAAGAGATTACAAAAGCCCAGTGTCAAGTTTTAGTAACAGCTCTGTGAGCCATAAGACTGAAGGAAATAACTTAGCATAAATTATTTATTACATTAAAGATGACTGCAAACACAGCACAGTTAGATGTTACATGTGCTTTCAAGAGAAGCCAGGCACCTCAGTTGTCCTTTTCCTTTTCTGCTACCCCCCACAATTCATTTTTGGTATTACTACCTATATACTTGGAGTTTGTGTAAACAATGGTAAAGATTTCATATGTATCACATAATTTTTTTCTGCCATTTTCAGGTACATAAGCATGCAATGGTCTCAAAGGGACCATCTGTAGGCAAAAGTATTTGCTCATCACAAAGCTAGTGATAACAATGGGAATTAATTCTTTTTCAAAACTTCTTATCAACAGATCTCAGTGGTCTGCAGGGAATGTCTTTGTAAGGAAGGATATGGCACGTGAACAATTTGTATTTTGTGGGATTTCACCATTTTCTTCAAAGAATGTTCCATTGCTTAGTAGACCTAATTAAAATTGTCTTACTAGTTAATCAAAACTTTCTTTGCTGAAATTTCAACTAATTATTTTTCACTTTGTCACTTTTGGCTAATGAGAACAATTCTCTTCTTCTACAGAGTGCTAGAAAGAATGCTGTAACATATCTCAGCCGTGGAAAACCCCCCACTATCTCTAATTGCAGACCTAGACAAATTATCACAACAGTTTATTACTGAATTCTCCACAACTCTATTGCACTTCCTACTGAGGAACCCCTGAGTGCCTGGAAAATGTTTGCATGCTTCATGTACATTACCTGACATGCCATGGGTGACTGTGAGCCTGTGAAGGATGATCAGTACCATGACTGCTGATAGTCCCTTTTCCTTAACACAAAACCTTCCAACCAAGGTGTGTAGCATCAGGGCTTACTAAACAGAGAATTTTAAAGAAACAAGTATCTTTTATTTCTTTAAAATATAAATCCAAGATAAAGCACTGAATATATCTCACTGGAGATGTTGATATAGGATTGAATGTTGAAATATGTACAGCTTTTGTACATTTGTTTCCATGGACTCAGATATGTTCATATTACCGGTCAACTGCAAAGAAAGATGAAAATGGGGGAGTCTGAACAGAAAGCCTGTGCTCCTATAAAAGGCCTGGAATTCTTTTTTTCCTGTATTTTTTTAAAACAGGTAAGATTGAAAGGTGTCCCTATATGAAGTGCTCCTGGAATTTTTGAAAGCCTTAGTGGTTTATCTTTCAGGTAGAATTAGGCTGAGGAGTCTGATTTACAAATCCCACTTGACTGAGAATGAAGGAACTCTCTGTGACTATAATCAAGTGTTATTTAACTGGTTTTCCTTTCCTTAATTTGAGCCTAGGATAACTTAATTTCTGTCACTTCCTCCAGTTTCATATCCCCCATTCTTTCATCAAAAACAACATCAGCATAAAATTATGCCACCAAGAAATGCTCTTAATACTATCACACTGGACAAAAAAATAACACAAGGAAATGATCATTAAGTCTACATTTCTGCTGTTTAACTTCTAAAATAGTCAATCTTCCCTTTTGTTAATTATAAGGAGATAGAGCTGGCAGTCACTGCTATTTCCTGTAATAACTATTTTGTCTGTTTCCTTTAATTTCCTCAATTCAGTTTTCTAAATTTTGCCCAGAATAATACCTTATAAAGCACATAAATGAAATGCCTCATTAGCTGCTTTGTTTTGTTACTTCTGCCTCGGTAATGCCACTAAGAATTCTAAGTACAGAAACAGCAGTAGACCAGCAATTGTGAAAGACTTTGAAATATTCAGCCTTTGAAATATTCTGCTTTGAAACCGCAACCTCTTCTTGTGACCATAACTGTTATGTTAGCAGCACTTGAGAAAATGACATCAGCTGTTTGTTTTTCCACTGAATTAAAGTATTTTTAGATTAGTTTAAAATACACACGTGAAAACAACATGTCAATAGTACTCAGGAATACAGTTTTAGCTGACTAAACCTTGGAATTGTAGTTTAGAATAACCACAATGACCTTATTTTCTTTTAAAAAAGCATGCTTTCTGGTTTACAAAAACTTGCAAAGCATGGGTAGTTTTAGCCTTTTTGTAATTCATCTTTTCAATGCCCTGTAATAAACTTGACACTAAAAGCACTGTGAAGACATGCATTGCTTCAAGTATGTTTCTCTAAATGGAGATTGTGTTGAACAAATAGATATGGAAATATAATATTTTTCCACTTTCTCAATCATTAAGATACAGAAAATATTCACTGTTAGATTTCATGTGTTTTTCTTCTTCATCTTGAGAGGACTTTCATTATGAGACAAAAAACTTGGATTCTTGGTTATATTATCACATTGTCTTTATACAAAATAGTTGGTCTTCAGACAACAGGACATAATATAAATCTTTTGTCAACCTGTAATTATGTACTTGCAAAGATTTCAAGAGCAACGCTCTTTCTTGGAATCTGACCAATTATTTCAACAAGCTTAATTGGTGTAGAGATGTGTAAGTTATTTTAAGAATAAAAACAATCTCTTACTTGGTCCTCAAAGGAGATTGCCTGGGCAACATCTCTGGGAAATCCATCAATCACTATCCCCTCTTCATCAGGGATCTGCATTAATCTCTGCTTTATCTCAGTTATGGTTGTTTCCTTTCACAGAGAAAACAAGTTAGTTATTTAATATCGTAAAGGAAGTTCTCTTGATGGTGCACATTACTACAAGATGTATAAACCCTTGAAAGTAAATATGAACATAGGAAACACTATACCTGAGGAGCCAGTTCTCCAGTAGTAATTATTTTGGCAATTAGGCTCCATTTTCTATTGCTGCTTGTGCTGTGGATTTTCTTCCTTAACAATTCACCAACTGATATGTAGTTAAATCCATAACGTTCTGCTATTTTCAGACTCTGGGTCCCTTTACCACTTCCTGGGCCACCTAGTGTGAATCATAAACAAAACATTAAATTAACCTTTCATCAGAAGTACCCAATCACAGGTGAAAATTTACCAATTTTCCAAACATTATTAGAGTAAATCTCACAGTGGCATGACCTGTGACCAACCATGTGTCCCATCTACTGGATCACAAACACACCAGTTTGTAAAATGAAATTTAAAAACAGTATACAAATCCACTTGCAAAATAAAAATAAGTCCTCTTTGAGGTTGACCTCATTCTAAAGCCATTCCTGGAATGGAATTTTTCTTGATCCACAGTAGAGGAGCAGACAAATGAACTATTCCCTTCTTACACTCTATGAATTTAGAGATAGAGCCGGATAGTCTGAAGTGTGTTCATGACAGAAAGAATCATACTTGGTTAAATAAGCCAATTAAATCAATGAACTAGTCATGAAATGGAACTAATAAAATCTGCTCCTAAATACGCTTGCAAGAGCTTCTGAGGTTTCCTTATTTTAAAATAAAAAAAAAACTTTAAAAAAAATTAAATAATCATCTGAGATGTTTCCATAGTGATTTGGTGTAAGGACTTTCATTGAACCATGAAATACCAGCTTTTGGTACTGATGCTTGAAGCATCTGACAGAGAAGAAATTAGGTACAGCTTGCTAGACAACTTGAAGAATAAAGAGACCCTTCAATATATACAGCCCAGGCTGAAAAGGTATCAAAATCACTGAAAACAGCTACATTACATAGCAGGGAAAGCTGCAGGGAAGGTGAGCTGGACAGCAGCAGCAAGAATGCATGTAAAACAATCAGAACATGTCTGAACTAAAAGGACATGTTATGATGTGATGAGCAGAGAATCTGGAATCCAATATTTAAAACTAAGAAATTGTTTTCATAAAAATAAATGTTTATGTGTAGAAAAATGTATCATACTGAAGAGTATAACAAAGCAAACCCAAACCAAATGCTTTGATAATAATTACCAATCCTAAGTAGCCATAGTTTGGGGGATTCTTTGTGAGAACACTGAATTTTATTTCAACAGAAAAAGAATCAAGATTTATTAAAAATATACATTTTTAATGAATTTAACAAATACAGCGATGCAATGATGCAACAAATACAGCGATGCAAAGTAAATCTGAATACACTGAGCTCATTGTTAATAATCATGTAACTGTTTTTATATTATCTGTATTGGTCCCATAAATAGCCTTTAAGCATTTTTATAACCAATACAGTTCTGGCTGCAGGATAAGCTTTACAGCATTTGTACATGTATGCTTAGGGCACTCCCTGTAACCAGGCTCCAAGCTTCACCCCAGTATCACTGTCACACAGTTTTCAGTGTCACCAGCAGTCACTTGGCACGCTCTATGCCCCGATGCTGTGATGCTGATGCTGCACCTGCCCTTTGGAACAAAGACCAGGAGCCATTTCAAGAGAGTGCACAGAGATTTGTGCCTATTATTATCATGTTCCCATACTCTGCCCACAGTTTAGTTATGCCCCTGGGGGAAAAAAGGAGTTTTATTGTTATCCAATTAGTTTAAATAATGTTTCTACAAGCATTTAGCTGTAACATCCAAATAGACAACACAGCTACAGATGTTCATAAAACAAACATGTAAAAAATGAAAGAAAATCTGTATATTATACAGTACGATCACAACTGAAAAATCTTTTCTGTCATTCAGTTCACTCGGTGTTTCTGTTGTAAAAAGACCTAAGTTTCTGTCTTCTTTCAGCAGACTACAGCTAGTTAGGTTCTACATCTATTCTTCCATTTCAATAATTCCAGGTGATCTAGATGGGCTTAGTTTTTCAGCTTGGACTCTCTCTTTCATAGACAGCTGAGCTATCAATCCTCTTTGTTAGAATAAACAATGTTCCCCTTCTGTAGGTACACAAGCATCTGATACAGTAGGAATCATCTTCTCCACTGAAGTGGCTATAAAGCACTTCTGCTCCAGTTCCCCCTGCTCCCTTTCATGCTCAGCCTTCCCCATGACAAATGCATTTCACTGAACCTTACAAGTTTGAAACAGACTATGTTGCACCCAGCAACAATAAAAATGCAAAACACAGGCAATGCGCAGAAAATTTAAAACCTGGAAACAAGGAAAATAGTGCTCGTGTTCCAACACAGATACAAAAGGTGGCAGAAAACCAGAACTGATATCTGATAAAACATCAGTCTGTAATAGTATCAAATAGCTGAAAAAAATGTGTTTGAAACAAGTAGATAGACTTCACACTTCTGTTAGGAGAGCTTTGCTTTGCCAGTAAAGAGAAACCGAAAAACAAAACAAAACAAAACAAAAAGTGTAGCTCAGCACTTCTGTTCTTTCAATCTGAATTGCAATCAGAAAATAGCTAACAAAGTGTTTGGTTAATATTCATAAACTTCCAACACATTTTGTTTTTATCAATCCAAACACACCCCAAACACATAATCCAAATCAATCCAAACACATAATATCGAGATGGTATTACCTGTTTACAATCTGAGGGGAAACATTCAGGTAACAAAATAGGGGAAAAGTGATAGGACAAAATTACTTTCCACAGCAGATCATAATTTATCATACTATGTATCCATTTCTGACTCTTTGACAAATCACGCTGAAAACTGTTCACAAGAAAGAAAAATCCCTTTTGTTTTTTGTTCTTTCTACTTATTCTGAGATAGGTTACTCAAGGAAAGTATGATTATTTTATATATTTCTAGATGTCTAGACTAGGGAATGCTTGTTGCATCTAAAATTATGTTTCCTAACAGAGTTGAAGTAAAGATTTGAGTGCCCAAAAAGTGTTTTTAGAGCAATTGTTTTAACCTAATTTTGTTCATTATTTCAATTTTGCATATATTGTTGTAAATTCAGAATTAATTCAACTAATAAAATTTCTGAAAATACTTCTTACTTTAAAATCTGACTGTGGGCTAGATTTAACAAATCAATAGGCAGCTGCCTGCTGACAGCACTTTATTTCATCTAGCCTTTTGATCTCAAAAGAAAGGTGTATTGTTTCAATATTAAGTAATATATTGAAAGTGCAGCTTAAAAACATACTCAACTGAGGTCCTAATGACACCAGATAATTAATATTTTAAGATCTCTAAATTCAAGCTATATTAACAGTACAAATTTGTTTCTTAAAAGTATATTAGGAAGAATATTTTTAAACACAATCTCATTTACTAGTGTTATAATGCCTTAGAAACTTCATTTTTCCATTGATTCAGATGAGTGCCCTCCTGGCTGGTTCCATCTGATTTTTCTAAAAATCCAGTCATAAGCTCACTATGTAGCTTTATAGCTTTATCTTTCACCAGAGGTTTCTTCTGCAAACCCTGAAAAAGAACAAAGTTTGCCCCCACCTTTATAAGTGAGTTCTCTTCAGCCCTGGAGCTACCTGGTTCATTATAAGGATGATAGATTTCATAAAGCAAAGAAGTTGTAAAAACCTTTATGGAAGCATTAAAAAGATCTTGGGCTAATGCATTAATAAAGAAAAGTTCACCAAATATGCGAAGCAGAAGACAGGTCTTTAACTTCATTTCTGTCCCTAACAGTGACTGGGACCAGCACCACCTGAGCAAGGCAGGATGATTAGTTATCTCTAATTAGACAGAAATACATTACATCACTGACTTTTTTTTTTTGGTGGGCATTATATGCAAAATGAAAATATGCAACACATTTTTTGTGTCAATATCTCCTGAAATGAACAGTACAGTTTTTTTTTTTTTTCTCTTTTATTCAATTACTCTTTCCAACATGTGTTTTTATGTGCTTTCTCAATAGAAAGTTGAATTTAGGAGAAATTGTCTTGATACTGTACAAAAATGGACAATAGCTGCTAAGCTACATTGAGTATTGTGTTTCTATCAGATCATGCTATAATAGATTCAGAGAAACTCAGTGGGAATATAAACCTGAAATAGCCTTTGTGGAATGTTTACAACATTGCCTATATAAATGGGAGCAAAGAAAAGCTCTGTAAAATCCATGGTCTGTTCACTGCATGCTGGTGTTCAAGGATTTCACTTCAAATACACCCGAACTCAGTTCCAGAGGTGAAAGCCAATCTCTCTTTATCTCACTTAAATCAAACCTTCATTCATCACTCTCCTGCAATTGAGCTACATAGATTTCAATGCATTAAGAGCCTTCTGTGGTCACTGAAAAGGAGCCAGTTATTCTCCTTTATGAAAAGGAAGGGTAGCTAATTAATTAAGATGAAAGAAAGGTATGTGTTATTTCTCCACCTAATTGCAATCTTTACATTTCAGCAATACATAGAGAGATTTTCATGTTGAAATCTGTAATCCTGAAACAAAAGATTAAGAAAATTCAAATGCCTTGAGCAATTGCTTTGGCATACCACAGATACTTAAAAAAATGCCCGGTCTTCTGTTTTCAATCTATTCCAATATCTTGTTTCTGAGAGCTGCTGGATGCAGAGCCTAGAGGACATGCTGTTCCTAGAGTTTCCACTCTGTAGTACAGAGAAGACATTTCTGTTCCCTTTTATTATACTACATATATTCTCTGTTATGGAAGCAGTATCTCTCTTTATTATGAATAAAACTTTATACACTAAAAATGTAATTCTCCATTGCTGGGCACCTGTGCTGTAACTCTTTAAGCCATCCAGAGAATCAGATAATTAGACCTGGTGGTAACATTTCTAAAGGCAACTACCTAGCTGATAAGGAAACTGATGCAAAGAACTTAAATTCATGAACAGAAAAAAATAATGATTTACTCTTAACCTGCAGCTATTTTTTAATAACCTATGCTTGTCTGAGGCTGGAAAGTATGAGCTGCTTAGAAAGAACACTAAGCTCACAAGAGAGAACTTTGGGAGAGAGCACAATTAACTAATGTGAACTGAGTGCTCACTCTCTGTGAAGTTGGAACAGGATTCATTTGCCAAATGGACCTAAGGATTAATTTACCAGTGCAATGAATTAGTGACCATGTATTCTCACTCCAACTGGACATACCAATCATTTGACAAGGGTCTAAGTATAGAGGACAACAGTTCTCTATCACCTTTTTGAGCTGGCTTACACAATATTTTAAAATACCCCGTTTTTGTGATCAGCTTTGAGTATATCTAAGTGTTTTAGTTCATTCTCGAGCATGCTTTGGAAGAGCACTTTGATTCACATGGTGCTGCTGCCTTGAAATGCATGAACCACGTTTAGACAAGATGAAATCAAACTGGCAGATGTGCTCATAAGCAAATCATGAGCTCTCCAGCTGCTAAGAGGCATCCAGTTTACAGAACACTAGTGCAGGTGCTTGCTGCGACCCCTAAAATTCTTACAGTTGGAATGCCATGTCCAGCAGTAACAATTTCACACTCTTAATTGGCCTACACCACTTGCTACAGCAGATGGAAAAAAATGTATTTAAATTCATTTAAATACTGTATTTGCAGTACAAATCAAAAGGCAAAGCAGTAGTGATAAAATCTTGTCAAAATGACTGCCTTCATACCTATGACAAGGATAATTTTTGGTCGAGGTCTTGCAGGGTCAAACACATCGTACTCCTCAATTAGCTCAGCAGTTTCAGAAAGGTCAGTGTCACTTTCTATGGAAAACTGTTGGATCGGAGGCAGGCGGTCGTAGCGTCGGTAGGGGAAGTTAGAGTTATCAGGCATCACTGTAAAATAGTAAGATAAACTGGGAATAGTGGAAATAGGCAGAAAACTCAAAATCTGTTCTGTACACAGATTTAAATAAGTATCATACATAAAGTATAAATATCTCATAATTTTACATTGTGATTGCTGTTGCTATATTAAATATTTTTGGCCTCTAATTAACCAATTTATTAAATCACAACCACCCAGAGATCAGTTTTCTCTGGTGTATGTTTTCAAGCACATCAGGTTTTCTATGAATATCTGCCCATAGTACCCAGAGTTCGGGGCCTCTGAGAAGAAAAGCTTTATATTGTGCAGATTACCTCTACTGTTAAGCAGGACTCTTTTAGTGATCCGTGTTGTACACAGAGATAGAGACAGTATTCTTGCTGATTATCTTCATGAAATGTTGGATGGCAAGGCAAAATAACTATGGCAACTGAAAGATGAGCTAATTACTCTTTGTTAACATTACAAATAAAATAATTACAGGTATTGGTATGACATCTGCTTAGATTTTATGAGATGCACTTTTTTCTAAGAGTTTATCATTTATATTTTATTTAGTAAACTAGCATACAGCTCCAACGTAAACTAGAAAAACATGTAATGTAATTGCACTGAAGTTGGTGTGTATGTCATCCATAAGGACCAACTGAAAACACAAACCAAGCTCACTGTGTCATATCCGCCCCATCTTTGCAAATGTTTTCGGTAGGACACAAGAAATCCCTCCACTGATGTGTTAAATATTTACTCAGCAAATATCCATCATTTGACTGGAAAGTGATCACAATTTCCTCTCCTGCCTAGCATCCATTACGGCAGAGAAAAACAAGTGCCAAAAAGCAAGGAAACAGAATCCTTGACTCCTTTGCCTACAGATAATCAGAATGAAGCATAGTCTGCTATAAAAGTATAAAATAATTCAGTAGTGGATGTAAAACCACACACAGTTGAAGAAATAGAATAATTTTTAAATTTAATACATTACCATTCCTGAAAAAAGACCTCCGGGATTGTCCTCCATTGAGTGGAGGCAGGGTCTTCTTTTCTGGGCTGACAAAAGTGTCCCATTTCACTTTTTCTGGCCCTCCAAGCTCTTTTACTTTCTGCAAACAGCTTTCCAAATATTCAATTGGGTCATCGGGTTTATAACACATTAATCCATTCAACAGACTCTGAAATGTAAGATCAGAAACACAGACCATAATGATAGATGCCAGGGAAAAACAAGCACCTTTACTTTGTCTTTTACTTTGCGCACAGAAACACCACATCCCTTGATATTCAGATGTCTATTGCAATTCAATGCATAAAAGTGAGGCCTGCAAAAAAATCAAATTATTTTGGTTTGCCAATGTCATGAAAATTACTAGGAAAGGAAGCTCATGGCTATGTCTTTACAGTATCTGTTTGCACTAAAATAAAACCCGAAAATACCAAAAAATCCCTCTACATTTTTCCTAGAACTGTCACTGGCAAGTATACACAGAGCAATGTGCAAGCTAGAGAGCCCCAAAATTTACATATCCTTTGTAGTCTTTGACATCACTAAAATGTATCTTTTCCTTAAAGACCACTGCACCCACAAGTATCTCATCTATATTCTTGTCAACACTTACACAAGCAATGAAAAGAGGATTTTAAAAAATCACGAGAAATACTCAAATATCACCTTGACCAGTATCGGGAAAAATACCCCACAACCCCAAAATTCATAGGTGCTTTCTGATCTAATTGATCACAGATTTCAAGCCATTAGAAATCCCCTTTCTGCAGTATTAATTCTTCACTCATTGTACTCATGAGCAATGTGGGGGGTGTGAAAGAAAGACTGCCAGGCCCTCTTCTAACACATTTCCTTGACAAAGTGATACATAAGTCATCATCTCACCTCTCCACCAGGCTGCTGCATCCAACCTTCCCTTAACAATGCATGTATTTCAAAGGATGATTTCTGTTCTTTTTGCTTTTCCTAATTTTTGTGTGAATAAACTTGAGGGTCATAGTTGGTATTAATAGTAAACATAAACTGCTCCAATTCAGAATTTGATCAGTTGTTATCTACAGTTTATACAGTAATTGGTATTTACACACATTTGAGCTTATAAAATAAGATACAATTTCTATGCATGTGTGCCCTTACTATAGTACTTAACTGATCCCAGCAACAGTGTATTTTTGCAGAAGATATGCACCAATTTTTTAAAATCACTAGCTCAAGCTTTGAGTCTCAACAGAAAACCAGTTTTGTCTGCATCTGTTGTTAAACCATTCACATTCTGTGTAATTAAAACATTAGCATTCGCCGTGTCCTGCAATTTTCAAATATATAGAAAAACGTCTAGCTTCAGCACAGACAAGGGAAAATACATATGTGTGTACGTTATATACAGATGACAGGATCCGGGAGGGAAAAACCACATTGCACAGAGAAGTAATTATCAGCCATTAGCAGCAGGTAACTTGTGGGAAGCTAAACAACACCTCACTAAACATTTGCGGCTCTTTTGTTCCCCCCGACCGATGAAAGACGCCCCTCGCCCGCATTCCTCGGCGCTCCTCTGCCCTGCGGACACCCAAGTTCGCTCCCCGCCGGCGGCGGAGGGCGGGCGGCGGCGGCGGGCGGAGGGGCGCGGCCGGGGGGGCTCCGCAGGGGGCGGCGGGCAGCGCTGCCCCGGCCCCGCGCCGCCAGCGCCCACCCGGCCCGGGCTGGCGGCCGGCGCTCCGCGGCGCCGCTCCCCGCGCAGGCTACGCGAGCCTCCGGCTGCTCCGTCCTTCCAGCCACCTTCAGCCCTGCCCGCCGCGGGGTCCCAGCGCGGAGCATCCCCCGACGGGGCGGAAAACGCCTCCCCCCCTGCGCCTCGCCTACCTCGAAAAGCTGCGGGATCTCCCTGCGGGCCAGATACTCCTTCGCCTCGCCGGCGCTCATTCCGCCACCGGGGCCGGGGGCGCCGGCGGGGCGGGTGGGCAGCCCGAGCCCCGCGCTCGGCTCGGCGCGGCGGTGCAATGCGGGAGCCTCGGCGAGGCTTCCTCGGCGGGCGGGCGGAGGGAGGCAGGAGGGAGGCAGCCGCCCGCCTCCCCGTGCCCGCTGCTCGGAGGGAGCGACAGAGAGCACGTTTTCCCCCGGCGGGGAGCGAGAGCGTGCGCAGGCTGCCGGGGAAAGTTTCGGGGGGTGCCTGCGGTGAGGCGCCGAGCGGAGGCGGTGAGGGGCTGTGCCTGGCGCCGAGCCGCGGGCAGGCTGCCCCGGCAGCGAGCGGACCCGCTCCGGCTGCGCGGAGAGCGGCGGCGGGAAGGGCTGGGCGCCGGGGTAGCGCAGGGGTGCTGGAAGCCTCCCGCTGTAACGCGGTCTCTGCCCTTGGCACGCTGTTCGGGCGCCTTAAGCAGCGAGACGTTTCATACACTTTGGGCTGGCAAAAAGCCACGAACTACGATCAGTCATGAGCATCTGTGATCGGCGAGTCACAGGAAGAGATCTGAAATGATCTCTGGTCCAGCCTTCTGCTCAAGGCAAGGGCAGCTCTTGAGGTCAGACCAGGTTGCCCAGGGCTTTATTCGGTCTCATCTTGCAAAACCTTCCAAGGGTAGCAACTGCACAGCCTTTCTGGGCAACCGATTCTTGTCTGGCCTCGACATGAAGGAGATTTTCTCCTATTCAGTTATCACCTCCCATGTCTCATTTTGTTCCTTGCGCACCATTGTGAAGAGCCCAGCTCCATTATCGTGATGGTCTCCTGTCCAGCCTTGGAGAGCTGCTATTATGTACCTCTAAGCCCGCTACAAGGCTGAACAAGCCCAGCTCCCTCTGCTCATCTTCAAGAACAAGTGCTCTCCCTCCCTTAACCATCTTTGTGGCTGTTCACTCAACTCAGAATCACAGAATATATTGGGTCCAACTTGTAAGTGAATGGCCCATACAGGGATCAAATGCACTCCAGTTTGTCAACATCTCTCTTCTACTGGGGAGCCCAAAACCGGGTGCATTATTCTAGATGTACTCTGGGAAATGTTAAGTAGGGGGGGAGCTTCTGTGGTAACTCTGTGGCACACTGGAAGTCAGAGTAGAGTATATCAGTTGCTGAAGTGTCCTATATCAAGTCTGATTTTCCAAATAGTTTTTAACTTTATTATCTTTTCTAACAGAATATCCTTATAGTTGTGCTGAGGCACACCCTAACACCATTAGGTTTCATAACTGCAAGCTTATAAACAACACTGAACAAGTGCTTTTGGTATGTATATCCCTATTTTTCAGACATAGGAAATTGGATAGGTCTTCTCAGGTGTCTTTTAAGAAGCTTCTCCCTGTTGTATCTGATTTGTGGATCAATATCAGTTTCACAAGCTTCTCCCTCTCAGCCGCAGCCATGTTCCTTGTTTTGCTGTTTCTGTAGTTGAACTGCCCTTGTTTTCCTCAGCCCAGCCTCCAGCTTTTTATGCAGCTTTTTTTTTCTTTTCCCCCAGAGAAGCTTCCAGTCCTTGTTCATTCCATGAACTGCTAAATTCTGCCCAGAAGGCAGAATCTTCTAATGACATGATCTTCTAATGACAAATTGGACTGTTTGGTTTTCCAAGTCATCCACATATTCCCAGCAACCACCACGTGAAGGGCAGCAACTAACATCCCTTCACAGCAACTGACTGATGGATGGCTCATAGAATCATAGAATGGTTTGGGTAGGAAGGGGCTTTAGAGATCATCTTGTTCTGACCCCCTGCCATGGGCAGGGATGCCACTCGAAAGATCAGGCTGCTCAGGGCCCCATCCAACCTGGCCTTGGACACTTGGGGGATTGGGCCACACACAGCTCTCTGGGCAAACCTGTTTCAGTGCAAAGCTACTGGAAAACCACAGGTGAAGTGCCTCTGCAGTTTGGCTTAAGAGCCTTTCCAGCTCCAGTTTCTATCAATCCACTGGTGTCTACTTAGAGAAGCTGGAGTCACTGCATTGACACTTCCCATATGTTCAAGTAAGAATTTGGTCTTCACTGAAGAGTTTAATCAGCGTTCTGCAGTTTTTCTCATCCTCCCATAAAATCTGGATGTGGTTTTAACCCTACTTTTTTCTGCTAAAATTTTTATCCATCCAAATGTAAATTCATTGAAAAGCACATTGCCTTCATTTTTATTGAGTAAAATGAGTAGGCTCCAATGTCCTAATAAAAAGATATGAGACATAATTGCTTTTAAATTACCTTAAATGAAGGTTGACAAAAGGAAGATGGAATTAAATTAAATAGATATTTTCTTAAAATAAGGTCTTTGCTAAGGAGGGCTAATAGAAGATGGCTTTTTATTTAGGAACACAGAGCTGTGGTTTTGGCATTTTGTGGGTGTAAATATTTTTTGTTTCTTGATACCAAAAAAATCATCTGTATATTATCATTGTCTTGGATAAATTCCATTTATAGGCTTTTAGAATATATATTTTTATATACTCAACATTTATGGGTAAATTAGTATCTCATCCAATGTCCTGGTTTGGCAAGAGAAAAATATTTCCTTTCATATGCTTTCCATAGCATCTTCCTCAGGAATGTGAAATATGTTTGTGTAAAATCTTGTCCTACTTTTTTTTTTTTTTTTTTTTTTTTTTTTTTTTTTTTTTTTTTTTTTTACTGTAGGCTTCCAGGCATTTTGCTCAGTTAGATAATGGTAACAGAAAATAAAAACAGAAATAACTCTCCTGCTATAAAATTATGCGTTATTATTGTGCACATCTTCATTATTGTTCAAAATGTTGTTTTGTTGCACAAAATCAAATTCTGTGTTGCAAATTACCACCTCAGAACAAATACAGCCATTTAGGAAATCTGTCAGACTGAAGGTGTGAAATGCATCTGGAAAGGATATTTTTGGATCTAATAATACAGTTCCTCCTTCTAGAAGCAATGTTTTATGCGTTTGCTGTCGGAAGAATCCCTTTATTGAAGCAGGGTTGCAGGTGGAAGCTTCTCAAAGGCTCTGAAGAGCATTGGCAGTGAAGGATTAAGCAGAGATGAGCCAAAGGGGCACAAAAAGCTGGGTTATTTGTTGTGCAGGTAACATAAAGGGAGCTCTTTGCTGGGTAAGTGTCTGATCAAGAGTGCAGGTGGCAGTGAAGTGGTCTTAGTGCCTTAGAAAATAACACAGGATGTAAAAATGCTCAAAGGAATGGGAATTCATTTGAGCTCCAGGGCACTGTCCATTCCTGAAGGTGCAGGCAGCTCTTTAGGGTACTGGGTGAGGCACAAGGATCACTTCAAAGGTTATTTCCTACCTTTTCTGGAGGGCAAGAAGGTACAATAGAAGGAACAACATTTTGCTATCAAAATGATAACATTTCTGAAAATTCATCTAGAAAACTTCTTACGGATCTTATACCATTGGGAAGATTCCATTCTCATTCTTCTTGTTTCCTCCAGAAGCTACACGAAGCTGCACTAAGATGAATCAGTATTTTCAGGGATCAGCTGGGATATGGTGTTCTGGGCCTTCTATTCTTCTTGGTTAAACCAATTACGCAACACCCATAGCCTTCAGTCAAACCATAATTAGGTTCTGTGTTTTCAAAAATCACTTCAGAATACCCCAGTATTTTATAAACATTTTTTTTTGTCTAGTGCCTGTTCAAGCACTAGTGGCTGGATCTGTCACACCAGTTGCTGCTCTGTTAGATGTCTTTATTAAATCAGAACCAACATCCTTGGATTAATGTGCTTACACGGGCTGATATGCAGACAGCTTGAATTTGTAGATTCTGTAAGTAAACCAATTATGTGCAGCCTTTTTAACAGAACATGCTGAATTATATGCTTCTGATCCAGAAATGGTATGCATTTTAATGTAAATTTGGAACTTGCAGCCCTATATTGCAGTTAGTGTGCTATAAATTAATCCAAGATTGCTCAAATGATATTTTAATTTTTATGAGAAATCCTTTTCCAAACCCTTTTGCTAAAGCATTAACTGGTTTGTTTTTTTTTAAACCTGATGTTCCCCCCACCTTTCTTTTCTACTCTGATATACCATTTTTTCTTTTCTGCTCTGATAGACCTTTTTCTCTTTTCTGCTGGTAGCTGAACATGTTACTTAAGTGAAGTATCTCATTAATTGAAAAGTAGTGAAAAACCAACAAAGAAATATATCTGATACAACTTATCCAAGTTATTTTTAGTGACTACTATTTATAAAACTTTCTTGACTGCAGTTCTAATGGAGAGTGTTTCCTTATCATGCTATGGCATAATTACATCATCTGATCATTTGTATACAGAACTGAAATATGTAGTGAAGTCTTTCAATTGCTTTTGATAAATCTATGGAAGCAAATTGCACAAATGTTGTAAGAATTGTTTTCTTTCTTTCTTCAGAAAAGGTGCTCTTTTAAATGCTGTTGCACCCCTCTGACTATTGGCTTTTATGTCATTTTGTTTCCCTTCTCATTTTTTAGCAGTTCTTAAATCTGTCACATATATTTCTTGCAGCTTCTAGTATTTGCAACAGAAGTTTTTCTTATTCTTACGTATCTTTATTTTCAAGGCAAATTGCTGCTTTTTTTTTCTGTCTTGTTAACATTTCTTAAATAATCCCCAATTATAATGCATATTTTCGTATTTAAGTTTTTATTCTTGATTTGGCTTATAATAATTAGATAGTATGAGGATATTGTACAGCATTATGTAACTTACTAAACTCAAGGTTATTACCTCAGAAAGTCCTTAAATCTCTGAGAGATGAGAGGAGGTCCTCTCGAGGTTTTCCTTGTCCCTAAGACAGTGGTTCACTACTGAGGAGAACACAGACTGAGCACTTACACAGACCTTCTGTCTGATCCATTACAGTCTCTTGGTGTTTTTGCTTTTATTTTATGTCAATTAAACTGGATCCCCCCCTCTCCCCACAGTGTTACAGAAATTGCTCTTCAGGAGGATTATTTTATAAATAAAATTATCATTTTTCCGTAACTGATTATTAAACGCTGCAAATCAGTGGATACTTATTTTTCAAAAACTTACAAATGTGGTGTGGTTTTTGTTCAATAAAGTCCTAAGGATCCAACCCAGATTTTAAGGTTCTAATCTATGCATTGTCCCCTGTTAATAATTTCTGTTCATCTAGTTTATTCTTTATGAGCTAAGGGAATTTGTGTAGCTGTAGGAAAAAAACACCAAAACAAAATACAAAAAACCACAGCAAAATTCAGTCAATAAAACAGGCGTGAACTGAATAATGACTTGTGGGTGGTGGTTGTGGGAAGAGAAAAGAATTCAAGCACAGCTATAGACCTCATCTTGGGAGCACTGTGGAGCTCAAGATTGTTAGAAAGTACAAGTTCCTGTTACTTGGCATTTGGGTTTTATTTCAGTAGTTAAATGGACCAGTGCTATACGACATTATTTCTATAACTTGTTATTCAGTCATAGAATGAAAATCTTCCCTACTTGAGAATCATCTTTCACAAAGCACAGCTCTTGAAAAGATAAGCCTCTTGACTATTTCTTTTTTAGCTAAATGAATTGCAAGTAATACCAACTTCCTGTATGAAGGGCTTAGAAAAGTCACATAATGATTTCAGGAATTGCTCACACTGAGAAAACTTCAACATTTTTTGATGTTTATATCTTTACAGTGGCTCAAAACATTGTGATGTCAAGTCAAAGGGAAAAAAAGTACAATTTTGTTTGATGTAATTTGTTCTTACCTAGGGTCAAGAAGGATTCCTGGATGGGCTATTTTCTTGGATGAAAGGCATTTATAAGTGCAGATTTTTTTTTCACTACTCAAAAATGAGGACCATTAATTTTGGTCAGGTACATGGTTGGTACATGTTTTTCAAAGAATAAAATTAATCTTAAGAAAAAAAAAAGTCTTGTTTTATGCCATTGCAATTTTTTATAATTAGGATTCACAATGGAATAATGTTGGCATGCTCTGTTTTCAGAAGTGGCCATGGTGATAATGGTAGTGTTCTGGTAAAAAAAAGTTTCCTATTTTCATATTCATATTCAGTGTGGATCCAGTATTCAGCACAGAGCAGTAGCTGTCAAAATGTTGGTAAGCCACTGTTGTTTACTTCTCCTTGTTAGTTTTTCTAGAGCTAAAGCTCTCTTTGTATTTTATATTCCATAATAAAGTGAGGAATGACTGTCCAAACTCTCTTTTCTAGACAGAAAGGCTGTAACTTTGGCAGGTATTGACTCACAACTCTGAATTCTACTGTAAGGAACACATTTTGGTGGGGGAGGGGATTTTAATTTTGCCTAAGTCATTTTTTAATGATCTAATGTTCTTGAACTCATCTCTTTAACTTCTTGTTCTTGCATTGCAATGAATAGAATGCAGTATCTAGAGATTAAAATATGCACATTATGTAATAATGAGATACAAATCAGAACATAGAATGTAGGCAAGATAAAGAAATTGCACCTGAAGATACAATGGGCTAAGTTGAGATACGTGAGAGAAACTGGCAAATGTTTTAACCATAGAAATGTTTTAATGTTAATTTGAAATCATCCTGCCTTTCTGCTGACATACAAGAACATTGCCTGAATTTAGTCACCAACTTCAGTGAATGCTTTCTTGACAGTATAACAAATCAGAATTGGATCAAGCACCTGTTTCCCATAGAAGCTGACACCCAGCCAGATGGCTTATTAGCAAAGATAACTGTTGATGGAACTATCACGTGAGGCTTGAACGTGAACTCAGGTTCAACATGGCATGGGGTGAAAACTTTTGGCTAAATGCAAGAAAAGATTATAACTCAGTATTTGATAGAACCTAACACCACGTAGTGTATAACACTGGAAACTACTAATAATCTTCAGCACTTGTTGAATCACCAAGACCTTTCTTTTTCTTGTCATGCTACCCAATGAAATGAAATAGTTGTTGAACTGCAGGGCTGCACAGGACCCTTGGCTCTGCCTTACAAATACCTTGTTAGAGATTAGGCAATTGTGCTCTGGAAAGCAAATCCACCTTGGCTGGATGCTGGAGTCATGAGTCAAGGCAGGGTTCAGGAGAAGTTAATTAAGGATCGCTGCTTTCAGGAGAACTGCTCCTATGTGAACTCCTTAGCAGCAGAGGCAGGTTACTATAAAATGACATCTAAAATGTACAAGTGAGAAACTCAGTGGCTGTGCTTTTCTAATTTATTAAAAATGTTTAGGAATTTAAAAAATAAACAAACCTATTTTAACTCTTGTGTTTGACAAAGTGGTCATTGGCTGACAGCTGAGTTGCTATTATTTGGACAAGACTTGAATATTTGAAGAACCCTTAAATTACTCCTTTCTTTACAATATAGAGCTAAATCACCCCTAAATCAGTCTTGGAAATCGTTTTTTGAATTACCCTGTAGTGTAGCTGACATTTTTCTATATACATTGATAGAAAATTATTGATTACAGGCTTTCTACTGGAACCTTACTCTATCAGCCTCTGGGCTAGGGAAACGTGAAACATGACCTGCAGAGGTAGAATGTACAGCTTCCCTAGCTGACTTCTTTTATTGAAAGATGAGCAATTTCTGGAAAAAATATCCTGTTTTTACCATTCAATATTACCAATACACAGTGAGACATACTTCCTTTCCAAAATAAATTTTTGATTTATGAACATGTGAGGATCTCCTACGAGAGAGAAAATGTATTTTGTCTCAAGAATTCACAGGCAATAAATAGCATAATGAATGAAGAATAATTTATTTCAAAAAAGGATTTGAAAACAAATATGGCAATTTTAGACCATCATAACTAGACACAGAATTACTGAAGGAAATGGAAAAGATAGTTCTCAGTCTTGTGGTTCCTAGATGAGGATATAAAGAAGGCAAAATACATTCAGGCTCCTATGTGACAAAATTTGATCCATGGAAAAGAATCTGGATTAAAAATGCTTCTTACAACATGGTAATATATAGCAATTAAAAAAATTAAACTGTTTTCCTAATCCTGTGGAAATATGCAGGCAAACAGAATCAGATGAAGGCAAAAATGAATACAAATTAGCAACACTCCAAATTTTTGAATAGTGTTTGAAGTATCCAGGTTTGAGATGACATGAAATTAACACTGACTACCTTGAGATCTTTCTGTAAGAGGTGCTGTACAGCTAAAAAGCAGTAATTATTTTTACATTGAACAATGTAAAATGATTACCATCTTTATTCTAAAGCTAAGTAGCAAGGAAAGTTATGTACCCTTGACCTCATATAATAATTTTGATGTAACTATTCTGAAAGGAATAGTCTTAATTTTTTCTGTTTGTGAAACGTAGATCTGGAATCCTTACATTTCTCTACCTGGTAAAGAGATGTATTATTGGTTTTGAGATATATATTTAATATGCACATGCAGCTAAAATGCAAGGGGGTTTTTAAGCATTTACATAATATTAGAATGAGAGAAATTTTGTTTAAGGAAATCCTTGATAACTAAGAGCGTTCAAGTGCAAGAAGGTGATTTTTGCTGAGATAATACTTTTGCTAATGCATTCATGAAGGCACTGATTAATTGAAACTGATTGACTGATGGGTGTCTTTTCTCCATGTAAAAATCAATCACCTTGAATGAACATGGAAATTCAAATGCCTGCCTTAAAATGTAAAAGGTCATTAACTGCAGTAAATGTAGCTTTTACATTTTCATGTAATACAGATATTTAGCAGCAAAAACAACTAGTTCAGGTCACAGGACACATACATAGAAATGACAGGCACATATTCATGTATTGGTAATTCCAATTATCACTAGGTCATTTTCTTGATATTCTCTTTCAGTTAGAAAAATCTCATCAGGATACACTCCACAGGTAAAAATGAGGGGCTTGAATTCTTCATTCATGAGTTGCAAAACAATACAGAAAAACTTTCGTAGATTTCACCACAAAGCATTCTTGTGTGGGCAGTTCTTCTCAGTTTGCACAATATCCTCATTAACTTAGGCCACACAATTTGGCTTTTAAGAAAGGAAGTATTTGGTGGGTCAACAAGTCACTGATTTACTTTCTTGCTGAATATGTTGGTTTTTTTCCAGACTTTCTGCTTAGTAATAGCTCATTTAATTTTTAAAGTAAAATTCCACCTTGCACCGAGCGCCAGCATTGTCATGGTGAAAAGGCCTTTTACTGACCTGTGCAGAAAGAAATTTCAAAAAAAACTTCATTTTTATAAATAATAAGCAAAATCTGGCTGCCAAGCACTATGATTTCAATTTATGAAGTCATTCTGGCATTTGTGCTTGGGAAGAGTTTCTGGTAAATGAGCTCAGAGAAACAGATACTTTTAATTTCCAAGAGCATGGAGTTAGAACTTGTAGTTTATTGAAGGATACTCCATGCTTAGTTCAGCATGAGCACTTTCCACCTGATCCACAGCAGCTTTTACACAGTCCTGGTAAATGAAGCTAAAGAGAGAAGAAAATGATCTCTCTGCTTTACACAGTTTGAGCAGACTGAGAAATTATTAAGGTTTGCTGATCCCCTCTTGAGCAACTGCTCCTAAAACTACAAGGTTTTGTCTAAAAAATTTTGGGCTGTTTCAATCTGCTCTTCCCCAAATCTCCTGGATAAACATTAAGAAGAAGAAGAAGAACAACAACAACAATGTATATTTACATTTTAAAATATTAAGTTATTCCTTTCATTGAGAATATTTAAATTCTTAAACAGCCTAATTTTGGATTTGTCTTAAATTTTGCTTCTCAAGCCACTCTTACACTAAACAGGTTTAATGACATTTCAGTACCCATCACACACTGATCTGCATAACCTTTCCTGGCAATATACTGGATTCAGTTTTAGTCACTGTACAAATGTTTAACGTTAATCAATGTTATTGTACTTGGAGTATGAGTAACCTTTTACAAAGTTGACTCAGGGCTCACTGTAGATCTTATTTCTAATAAGATTTTCATAATACTAACTTTTTCCAGGTAAAGCTGATGTGCATTCAGCCTTTTTTTCCAATTGTTTTGTTGGTTTTTTCATATAGCTGATGAGTAGTCCTCAATGGAATACAAAAACCCCTTGCTTGCAAATAAGACAATTACTTGAAAGACAAAAGGTTATATTTAGATTGCAGGCTGAAGACCAGTTTGAGTACACACAATAGCTTTAAGTATTGGCTTGGGAGCTAAAATGAGTCTATCAGCAACACTGCCCTTTATTTGAGTTAATTTAACCAGCAGAGCTGAGGCCACTTCAGCTCAACCCCTACAGGGAGGACTTTGCTGAGACACTCAGGTACTTGGGGGTTCAGCACACAGGAGAGATTTATCATACAGATGTCAGAACTGGCAGTGGGATAAAAGTGATGGCTTCTTAACGATTCTAAAACGTACAGTGTTCTATCCACTGCTTGAAGTCAAAGGTAAAACTGGTTCTAAATTTAGCTGTATTTAGGGCAATTTAATTAAGATTCTTATCTTGTTTCTAATTAAGAAGCCCATGAATTTTCTATTTGAGAATGAACCCTTTTGAAATACCAATGAAAAAATACAATTGGGGGGGTAATTTTAAATAACGTTTTAAATAAATAGTACTTTGGGGAGTTTTACTGCTGTCATTTTCCCCAGTTTTGCTCTTTTAGTAATGATTTTGAGAAAATATTTTCAGCTTTTTCTATTGAGAAAAATACTGGTGCACAAAGACTAAATGTGACCTAATTAACTATCTCGATAAGCTGCCACTGTTTTTCCATGTTTTCTCATATTTTACCTTTTTTTTTACTAACAGAATAAACTGTTGGAAAGGTTGGTAACTTCATGTGTTCTGAAGATGGAATACTGGTTTATTCCACAATTCAACAGTATGGAAATTTGATGCCTGGTAATATTTACATCATTAATGACAGAACAGAACTGATGACAAGGTAGGTGGTTAATTCATTAAGAACAAATGTCAACTGAATTTCATTGTAGGCTTCAAGATTTTTGCTTGTGTTCTATTCTGACCCCAGAAGGCCTGTAAAACATTATTTCTATAATCTCACTTTGTAAATAACAGTAACAAATACTGTCTCCTTTGATTCCAATGTAGAGTTAAATCACTTGATGCTATGGTTCAACAGAAATGTATGGTCCTACTGTGTTTAGCCTGAGTAAAAAGAGAATCTATTGACAAACACCCTTGAGTACAACTGTTTCAGCTCAGTAAAATAAGAAACAAGGCTTCTTTCAAATAATTTTCCTTTGGAAGTTCTGTATCTATTACTCCCACTATAATAATTTTGCCTATTTTTATCAGTATTAATTTGCTATTGTAAATCTTTTCAAAGTATGAACATTCTTTAGTGAAGCCAGCCTTCCATTAAAAGAAGGGGGAAAAACCCAAATGAGTGAGATCAATCAATAACTTAATTACTGTTGCCATTTTATCAGCTGAGATACCAAACTACAGTAGACTTGTTTTGGCATTTTTAAAATGTATTGTATTGATAGTCAAAAGGAAGAAAGCAATAAAACTGCATTTTTAAGTGGAATAGTAGAGTTCAGCTATTATTTACAATTCTTTAAGAATCATTCTTGTTGATTTATGTCATTGCAAGAGCTTCTTTTAATTTTTCTTTTGGAAGTACAACAAATAAAGCCAAATATAGATTTTTTTCTCTTACACAGGAGACAATTATCAGACAGTACATGCAAGCCTAAAACCAACAGGAAAGCAGACACAGAACAGTATAGAAGAAGGAAGAGATGCACTATGATACAAATAGGTAATACAATCAAGGTTAATGCCAACAAAATTATGGATATTTAATTGGTATTTTTGGTACAGAAAAAAAAAACAATTTCATGATTAGAAAGTGTCAGGTGAACTCTAGTACCATAAATCCCTGTTTTAGGAGCTTATGGGGTTACATTTGGGATTTCTGTTCCTCCTCAGTGAAAGACAAGGCTTTTTTGCTCCATGCTGGACAGGAACAAGCTGACAGATGGTTCATAAAGGGCAATTTCTAGAGGGTATAGATTAGAGGATTAGGGCCTGAGCAACCTGCTGGAGGAGGAAAGAATCTGGAAGGGCACCAAGATGTGCACCAATGTGAATACCAGTTGCAGTTACAGTAGCTTTCTAAACAATTGCTTTAATTACAAGTAAGTTTGGAATACACATTTGGTGTCCTTGCTAACTACTCACCATGAAGTACAAGACACATTGTCAACGGCAAAGGTCAAGCTAACGATACTCAGAGCATGAAAAGTACTGTTACTAGCACAGAAACAAAGCAGAATGAAGAAACAGAAGCAGACAGCATAGAGCTTTACTTCTAGAAAAAAAAAATCCTGTACAGGCATGGAAGTATGTACTGAGAACTGCCTAAGGGAATAAAGATGAAAAAAAAAGAGACAAAGCTATTGGTACTGTCTTACTGGGAGTAAAAAAAGAGAAGTGATACCACCTCCAGGAATAATGCCTGAAGCACTGGCACACTCATACATGTCTGATGAATACTAAAGCCCAGAAAGACTGAGCCTGTAAAGAAATAAGAGCCAGAAGTAGAAGGAGAATTAGATCCATTAGAAAAGAGACTCAAACAGGCTAAAGGAATTCAGAGGCAAAACAGTGACACACCTAAGAAGGTGATGCACTGTATTACACAGAATATTAATCAGAGGGAATAACGGCCATTCTTTTGGAATATTCCAAAGAGCTTGTGCAACTGAACTTGCCTTAACTCAGTGCTGCCTCTGCCCTGGGATGGAAAGGCAGCAGCAGAACCTGAACACCCACAATCAAAGCGCAGCCCCTGCAGTGTGGCTGTGGCTGATCCAAACACTGCTCACACACTGCAGATGACACCAGGGGACACAAGAACTGGCAGCCTGCAGCTACGCTTTTGCAGCAGGAGCCAGCTGAACCTTCCTGGTGATTGCAAACCCAACTACATGTAATCATGAGAAACACAAGTGATCTTTCATGTAAGGAAAATTTGCTATGGTTCTTAACCTGTGTTTATGTCATTCCGATGCCACATGAGGGTTTTTTCCACTTTTCCAATTTATTTTCTTAAGTAGCAAATCATACACAGTGACCTTTAAAGAATGCTATTAAAACTATAAAGTACAGCATTCCAGAGAATGAAAAAGTTACAGCCACCTCTGATACAAATTTTAGGAGGCTTAGGAGTTTGTAAGCAAACAGGATGATTTTAATTTTTATTCACAGAAAAGATGTTCATTACTTCTCATGTCAGGAATGTTTCTTGGTAAGGCAAAAGTTACCTTTTGCCATATTTGACATAACTTTTCACATGATAAAAACATAAGGACTTATGTCTGGTTCCAAGATGCTGGAACAGGATACAGGTGCTGACATTATGTCTGTGTGAAAAGGTGCATCTTACCAAAGGATGAATATTTGTAATAAATGCAAAGAGCAAGGAAGTAAGCTTAGCTGAAAGAAGTTGAGTCACAGGCTCGGATCTTCTGTCACATGTTTTCTGGCCAACTCCACATGGGAGCAGAAATGTAATGGGGTGCTATCTGTGTCGAGGCACATGAAATCAACTCATCAGTCTACCAAACTGCATGAATACATGCTTGGAGAGATCTTTTAGTATTATCCTTGCCGATCCTTTACAATTACTGACACATCATGACCACATCTGAGAATGATCAAGAGACCTAAGTGGAAGCATTTGAAGGGGCAAAAAAAAGGGCTTAAGTTTGGCCCTAAATTCATTTAGCTTTCTGGAAGAAGATAAACAGTGCAGCTTACAAGCAGGCACCAAGAGACATTGACAACTATAGCACTTCCCAATAGGTTGACAATAAGTTCACACAGGAGAAGGGCTCAGGCACAACAGGAGCTGGTGGCTATGGTATTCTGAAGGGAGTAAGTACCATCTACTAACAGGTGATTGTTTTTGTCAAGGAAACCAGTGATGCTTTAAAACAGCAAACATGATGCTATTGAAATTCCAATATCAATACATGGAAATGTGCTCCTGTCTGAGAGAGTCATTACTGGTGACAAGTACACGGAGCAGGAAATAGCTTCCATGGTTCAGGGCAGATTCTGCATCTTCACTAATGGAAGGCATCAGGCAATTGAACAAAGCAGTGACAGGATGAGATAGTGGAAATAAAAGAATCATACCAAGTGGTTCAATACATTGAAATAAAAATTTGATGATGCATCAGCTCAGAGGGATGAATGCACTACAGGCAAAGCTATAGCAAGACTTCATGGGAAAAAAAAAAATCAACCTTTAGATCCACTCCCTCCCTTGCCAAAGGTGGATTCCGCTCCCTGCTCTCCAAGGCAGCCCTGTGGCCACCAAAACCTGATGACACCCTCGGCTCACAGCTCGCCATGCCCTGCCCTCTTAGAGCCCAGGATGTCACGGAATTCTTGGAAGGCGGCTGAGAGGAACGGCTGCTGTTACACCCGCAGGAGCCGACCAAGCCAGAGGCGAGATGCGCTGCCGGTGTTTTCCAGCCCCAGCCCACCACAGAGCCAGGGTGAACCTGCGTGCCCAGGCAACGCCAGACAGGCTGCCATTACCGCCTCTGCCCTGCCAGCCCGGGCTGGAGCGGGCTCTCCAGAGCCGGGGAGGCCCAGACAGCTCAGTGCGTGACCGAGCCCCGCCGCGCTCACAGCAGCGGCACCGCTCCCGAGGCGCCGGGCCGGCGGCAGCGGGCAGGGCAGGGCACAGCCCCGGGCCGGCGGCGCTCCCGCCCCGCGGAACTTGCGCACAGGCCGCCGCCCCCCTTCCGGCAGCCGCGGCGGCCGGGCCCGCGCAGGAGGCGGGCTGAGATGGCGGCCGCCGTGCCCGGCGCCTTCCGGGCCCGCGCCGCCGCCGCGCTGCTGCTGCTGCTGCTGAGCTGCTGCGGCGCGGCGCTGCCCGGCGGCCTCCAGGTACGGGGCTGGGGGAGCCGCGGCGGGGCCTGAGAGCGAGGGGGCGGGCGGGCGGCGCCTGGGGCTCGGTGCTGCCGGCGTCCCCATCGCCGCCCCTCGGCGGGCAGGAGCGCGCCCGTGGGCTGCCCGCGGAGCTGTCCGGAGGCGCTGGCGGCACGCAGCAGGAGCCCTGTCGGTACGACGGGCACCGATACTGAGCCGCGGTCCCCGGCGCTGCCTCCCGGCGGGCGGAGCCTCCCGGCGCTGCCCCGTGGGCGGAACGGCGTCTCTCTGTGTGCCGAGAGCGTCGGTGCCTTGTTCAAACTGCCGAAAGTTACAAACTCTCAGGCATTTCATCCTCTTGCGAGTTTCTGAAATTCAGTTTCTCCCTGGCCACGCGCTGTAACTTGTATTGGGTGTGTGATGCCCCTTGCCGGAGCCGGCTGGCCGCGCTCGGGGTGCCCCGGGCCGGGTGCGGGCGCTCCCGGGGCGGAGGAGCGGCCCGGGCTCCCCGGCCCGGTGCCCGTCCCGCAGGTGCGAGGCGCTGGCACACGGCAGGTGCCGGTGGGTTTGTCAGGTGGGAGTAATTTCATGTTTCAGCAATTAGCTTAATGTACTGTGCCCACGCTACATCTGGAGTGTTGTTTGCTTTTGAATGCTGCGTTATTAAAAAGTTGTTATGCTTGAAATTAATTACAGCTAGGACCAAACAACCCCCGCACCCTGAACAATAGAAATATTCTTACAATCTCTGGATGACTAATTAAACTGCGAGTTGTTTGCTGCTTGAAGTACAACACTATTTGTGTTACTATGTGTTTTGTGTAAGACCACAAGCATCATCCCATAACTCCTCAGAATTAATAGAGTCTGATTTAAGAGTCAGCAGATTTGGGTTGTTGCCCCATGACAGACTTATTCCCTTACCTCTATGAAGTCTTAGCCCCTTGTTGTGTCCTGATTTATACTCTCTGTTGAGGAGAAAGAGCCCTCTTATCTGCAAAGGAAAGTGGGAACTATGGAGAACACAGATTATACAGAAGGTTGCTGTCATAGGTTCTGATTTTGGAAGATAAATGTAACCACCTTGGATTTAAAGTGGGTTCAAACTGCAGATTCTCTTTCCTGCTTTTGAAAATTGAATTGAATTGAATTCTAGCCTCTTTTCTCATTAAGGGTGAAACCGTAGGTCAATAAATCACATTATTTTGTTCTTGGAGTGTCCTTTGGAGTAGAGGTGTGTGGGCTTTTTTAACTGAGATGCAAGTGACTAATAGTTCCTCTTTGTTCTGTAGCAAGTTTCAGGGAAAGATTTGGAGCAGTTAACATGAAATGTGCAAATGTTAAGAAAAACACCTCTCTTCTATCTTTTTAAGGTCTGTTCAGTATTAATGTGGGGTAAACATGTGCATTGAACACTATTGTGGAAATAACAAAACTATGAGTGGTCATTTCTTTCTTATAGCATTTTTCATCTTTCAGGATCAAGCAGAGCAGTTTTTTAGAAGTGGACATACAAATAACTGGGCAGTTTTGGTAAGCATGGTCCAGGTTGTTTTCCTCCAAATATGTTGACAGTTTTTCATCAGGAGCTGAAATGGCAAGTCATTCAAGAGTCATGCTCATTTGAAAGAAATGGAAAGATAGACATTTGGAAATGAATAAATCTGAAATTGTGCCTGCAAATTTATTACACTGTAATGAAATTATCTTTTCAATATGACCGAATTTCAAGCACTCAATGTGTCTAGCTACATAGCAGGATTCATGAAACAAAAGTTCTGAAAGCATTAAAATAGTTAAATTAGCATACTGCATATTGAAAAAAAGGTGCAATTCTGATCCCAGGGAAGTCTGGTCTCTTTCACCAGAAAGGCAGAATTTGTATCTCATTTTTGTTCTTATTCAATCTGTTAACTTGTGATAACAGACTGGGAATAAAATCAGTTGAGGCAATACAGTGTTTAGATCAACTGTTCATACCCTAATTCTTTTTTTTTTTTTGCCATGTAACTTTTATTAGCTTTGAATCATGCTGCACAATTGGTTCTTAATCACAATTCAGGTCTTAATGACTAATTTGTTTCAGAACACTATTGTAATTACTCAGTAGCAGCTGTTTGCTTTCCAGATACTAAAACTGAGCAATATAAAAGGAAAGTTAACAGTAACTAATTGAAGGAATAATTTCTGTATTCTACAATGTGCAAACTTGAAACTATTAAAACATAACCTACTATTTTAATACTATTAACAAATAGATGCTTTTATTAGTACCTATAAAAACACATAAAGAAGGTGGAAAATTAGGTCCAAGGACCTATACTGTCTGTACTGAACACATTTTCTGCTGATTTTATTTTCTCAGTGGTTCATCGTTGAGTTTTGTAGCAGTTGCTACTAATTTTTTAAGCAGTAAACCAGTGCTGTCAGGCACTTCAAACCTGGGATCAAACTGCAATCCCACCTCATCAATAGCTTGAATTAATGTGCTGCAGTGTGGATAACTATATTTAAAGCTTAGACTTTCCACTGTGTTCTAAGGGAGGTACTGGAGGCAGGGGGCAGGTGAAACTTTGAAATGTTTCAGCTAAGTTGGACACAGTTTGTTTTCAGAGCATTAAATCTTGCTGAAAGGCAAATGTCCTCATGGACTGATTCCTGTGGGGTTTTTTTGGAATTCCTAACTGACAGAATGATAGATACACAAGGGGATCCTTTCAGGCTGAATTTTGTTATTACTTAAGCTACAACTCGGTTCTTATTATGAAAATAGTAGAGAAAGAGATGCTATGTAGTGTGACTTACAGCTCTACATTCAGAGCTGGAAAATTAAAAAACTATCTAAATGCTTTTTCCTGCATCTCTGTTTTTGTGGTTTTTAAGTCACCTCTTCTAGAAGCTTTTGGAATGTCTGAATCAGAACCTGATTTAGGGAGTAAGTAAAGGGAATGGCTGAGCCCTGACCCCTTGCCTGTTAGAATAGTAGAAATTAAACTCTGAGAATTTGTATCCAGATTCATTTGTATTTGTATTGGTTAGAGCTCACTTTGCTCTTACTTGGACTCCATAAATGCAAATGTCCTCAGTGCATTTTCCCCTGTGTGGGGTTTCTGCATGAATTAATTCACTTATGCCTTTGTGGAAGAGTGCTCCCAGAATGGGATTGCTATTGAGATGAGAACTCTTCCTTTGATCTCTCTTCCATTTGATAAGGAGAAAGCAAACGAAAAAAATTAACTTATCCAGTTGCTATTGCTGGATTGTTCCCTAAAGTGCCACTTTCTATATTTAGTAAGGGTTTATGACAATTTTATCTTGAGTCAGTATGCTAGGAACTTTTTTTAATAAACTTTTACTTTCAGAATTTTTTGCTTTGGGACAACTAAGATTTACAGAACTTATATAATGAGTCTCTTGGTGTTACTATATTCTTTCTGAGTTGTTACTATTATTTAAATATTCCTGTAACCACATTCTTCTGATGCAATGTGTCAGGCCACTTTGTATCGTTACACTATTTAATATGGGTTTTTGTTTGTTTGTTTGTTTCAAGGTGTGTACATCTCGATTCTGGTTTAATTATCGTCACGTGGCAAATACTCTTTCAGTGTACAGAAGTGTCAAGAGGCTGGGCATTCCTGATAGGTGAGGGAATCTTGGTGAATCCAGTTCTTGCAAATGTGCTACTAAAGTTCTCATGCTATCCGAGTATGGAAATACATTTTTCTTCCCAGTTTAACTGGATAAAAGTGAATAGGAAGAATGCAAGCACATCAGTGTGGTGAAAAGTGCAGCAATGTTGTTCCAAAGGAAAAGCAACAAGTTGCATAATAAAATTTCCATTTGGAACAGGCTAATTGGATCTAGCCACTAAAATGTGCCACTTAGCAAATTGGTGAAAGTGTAATATGAAAATTGCTAAATGCACTCAGCAATGACAGTACTACTGTGAGAGATGAGTCTTTCTGTACTTTAATTTCCTTTTAGTGTGGAGATGTTGGTAACTGTGACTGTACTAAGATGTAAGACTTCCACTTCTGAGTCTTTTAAGGCTTTGAACTATAGGAGCGACTCCTATATATTGACAGTTGCCTTGAAAAAAATCCATTTTGCTTGATTTTATTTGAGAAACCAGTTTTTTGTCTGTACAAGTTGTGTTTCTCTAGTGATAGCACAAGGGTTAGAACAGTCTCTCTTCTTTGACAATGGGAATAGGAAGATTCTGAAGGTATCATTGTGTTCCTACTCGGAGTTCTAGCAGTGTTGGCACAGTTCTTTCCAGCTGTTTCAGAGTGTAATTCACTTCTATCCGAACTGTGGAACTGAATTTAAGGCACCAGCATCCATTGTGTAATAACCTATATGTACCATAGGCTCCTATAGAATTCCTTGTGATCCTGGTTTTAATGGTAGTTTAGAGGACTGGTAGTTTCTCCAGCACATCTCCCTAAAGAGGTGTGGCCTGCTTCATCACTGCAAAATGCATGTTCTGATGGATTGAATTAGTATGGCAGGTTTTTGTCCAAGTCCAAAACTGCACACTTGCAGTCCCCAGTTAACTCCCACTCAACTATGAATGCACTGACAGTAACATCCTGTTCTCCGTGTTTATTATATTAAAAAAAGAAAAAAAAAGGAGTGGCTTTCTGGTTTTTGAAAGAGTGGATTTTGAAACTCAATTTCTGTTTATCTGATTTTCTTTCTTTGCTGCAAGACTTCTTTCAAAATACTGACAAGACAAAAAAAATAAACCATCCAAAAATTCCTTACACTACTCAAAATCACATTGAAAAAATAAACATTTATCATGATTCTTGGAGTTGGTTGTTTTTGGTGTCCTTTAAAATATTGTCTGAATATTTTTATGAAGAGCTCTGGTCCCTTAGGTTCAGGCAAGCCTGTGTACTAAAGTTGCTGATGTCAAATACTCTCATGCTCATCCTTGGCCTGACTAAGTCCTGTGGATAAATGACAGCCAGCTGCATTTCTGTGTGTGTGTGACATCTTCGTAATACTGAGGATGCTCATAAGGAAAAAGGGTATAACTATGAAAAATTTCACTTGCAATTCCAGGAATCTTTTTAATGATCCAAGCTATTGCTGTAATTGTTGAACAGTCTTATTCTAATTTCTGTTTGATTGTTATGTGAAAACAGAATGTCTGAAATATTTTTTTCTTATTTTTCACAGTCACATTGTCTTGATGCTGGCAGATGATATGGCATGTAATCCCAGAAATCCCAAACCTGCTACTGTGTTTAGTCATAAAAACATGGAGCTAAATGTCTATGGAGATGATGTGGAAGTGGATTACAGAAGCTATGAGGTAACTGTGCTTTAATTAAAACACTGACTCTTTATTTTTTTATAGTGTTAGTTTAAAGTGTTAGTTTAAAGATTTATGTAGCATCTGTGAAGTCTGAGGCAGTCTTTCTGTTCATATTACTGGTTTTGGGCTGGGCCTTTATTATCAGCTGATGAGAGTAAAATACATCCCCTCCTTGATACTTGAGTTTGTGTTTGAAGTTCGTTATACTAGAAACTTGTTTAGTGTATCTATCTTAAATAATGGAATAGATTCACATTATTGAAATTTCTCTGGAAATGACTGCTCAGTGTCTCATCTTGGCAACACTGTGAAAATTCTGGTGTGCAAGTGAATTGTTCATTAGGTAGATGTACTTCAATTCCTAATCTTAAGTATATGCTCCTAAAATAAAACAAAAGCCATAACTTAATTGCAAAGCAATTACTGTAAAGCAATTACTGTATAAAAATCTGCATTCTGTCACCTTTCTTTTCATGTAATATTCCAGGCAATGTCTTCACCTAGTTGAGACAAAATTACACATCAGTTTCTTGGTTTAATAGTGCTGCAGAATTGTTGCTAAAGCTTTATTGGGTAGTATTTAAGTATGTAGTAGATGTTTTATTTCTCTGAAGCTTTATACAAAGAAGTGAAGACACAGAACTGGAATAGAGATGCATTATTTTTTCACGTGTTTTCCTGGCTATGGATTTGTTGCTGGCATTTGAGCTGTGCACATGTACTTAGAGAGGAAGTGGTGTTTTATAGGATGTCTTGCAGTCACCATTTAGATGGATCTTTTCTGATCACTCAGACTTATGTAACTTAATTGATCTTGTTTTTTCTTTCCTGAGTTGCAGAGGGAATTTAAACTTTTGTTTTTCCATGGTAACACACACTAATGTTGGAGCATTTTGTGAGTACAGGAGCAGCTTTGGCGCAATGAAGCTATATGCTGACAGGTTTTTAGATCAATGTAAATGTATTTAAAAATTATAATGGTGGTAGATTTACTGGATATAATTGAGCAACAGGCTGATGTTAATGGAGTAAAGTAAAAGGTACCACATGATTCTTAACCTGAATTAAACCTTACACAGAAAATGTTTATGCAGTTTATACCACAGCACACTATGTCTGGTTAGATACACTGCATGTTTTAGTGTTCCATTATTTAATTTCTGTAACCCAGCCTATGGCTGATCAATATTTTTATCTTTAGAAAGTACCCTTATGCTTCTATTCATAGGTTACTGTGGAAAATTTCTTGCGTGTTTTAACGGGAAGAATCCCACCAAGCACGCCACGATCGAAACGTCTTCTTTCTGATGACAGAAGCAATATTTTAATATATATGACAGGTAATTGCAGGTTTCTGTGTACAATCTATTGATGCGTGCTCAGTTGGATGGGTTTGTTGAAAGCATCAGTAGTCCAAATGCACAAAAGGATTGACAAAAAGATTTTATTTCTGGTTTTAGCATGTCATTCTGATTAAGAAAAAATGTCTGTAAAGCTGTACTAAGCCAGTATAGTTTCCCTTTGAAATGGTGTATGGGTATTGTTTTTACTGTACCAATATTTTGTTTTGTTGGACTGTCTATGTAGAAAGAGAATTGTGTTTACCTTGTTTTAGAAAAATTATCAACAAGGCTATATATCTTCTTTAGCCTACATCCTTGCCTAACTTCTGATCTTTCTGTCAGGCCATGGTGGAAATGGTTTCCTAAAATTTCAAGATTCTGAAGAAATCACGAATGTAGAGCTTGCTGATGCCTTTGAACAAATGTGGCAGAAAAGGAGGTAAGAAATAAGCATTATGTAAACATTGAATATTGAATATCCTGAACATACTGTTAAGTGTGTCTTACTGGTATGCCTTGCTTACCTGCAGCAGTGATACTGTTGGTTGTCCATAAAATTGTATGAGAGCTGGCATTAAGAAGGCAGAGTTTTAGTTTTTCCTTTCAGCTTCCTGCAGTTAGAGCTGCTCAAAGGTATTGTTCATATCCTAAAACTGATCAGGGTGAGCTCCTGTTCCTTAGGTTCTGAGCAGCTGCCCTGGTATTTAAAAAGCAAAGTATGTATATGGTGTTTAAGTAGAAATGGGTAAGGAGGCTGTTTTCTTTCTTTCAGGTACAATGAATTGTTGTTTATTATTGATACTTGTCAAGGAGCATCCATGTATGAACGATTTTATTCACCCAATATAATGGCCTTGGCTAG
This sequence comes from Motacilla alba alba, assembly GCF_015832195.1. Classification (NCBI taxonomy): domain Eukaryota; kingdom Metazoa; phylum Chordata; class Aves; order Passeriformes; family Motacillidae; genus Motacilla; species Motacilla alba. Next base: position 11,543,616 of record NC_052023.1, on the reverse strand, counting down.
CAGCCAAGTAGGAGAAGATTCTTTATCAGTAAGTAGATTTATGTGATCATGAAGACAGTTTTCAGAATGCACAATTCCTGCTGACTTTTAATTAAAGATTTCCCTTATTCTAATTGCTGAATGTATAAGGTATTTTGTGGGGGTTTGACAAAACTTGTAAGTGTACTGTTCCTGCTCGTTTTTGTTGCTGTCCCAAAGAACAAGCCTAATGATGGATTTCTGTGCTTGCTGACCAGTTTATGCATTGCCTAGGAATAGCAAGGAATCTTATGGGAAGGCTGCTGAGAGATGGGTGTGAGGAATATTCAATCTAGGATTTACTATACTTGATATAAAACAAAACAAAATGCTAACCTTCAGCTGCTGTAATTATATCCCAACTGAATTACAGAAGGAGCCATAGGGGAGATTCCAGCCAGACCAAAAGCAGCTGGTCAGGATCACCTGAACCCATGCGCTGCTGTAAGATACACTGGTTCTCCCAGCCCTGTTTTCAAAGTCCACAGATCCATGCTGGACCATCAAGAAGGAGTTCCCTGCCTTTTGGGAAACATAGATTTTACCAGGATAAGCTGCTTGTTCAGCCTATCAGCAGTAGGTTTCTTCACAGCTAGCCATTTTCTTTGCATAATTTGCCAAAGAACAAAAAGAATTAAGCTTAACTTTTGCAATATGCTGTTACATTCTCTTCCTTCTCCTGAATGCTGAGTTCTCTCCTGCAAATGCCCAATAACTGCTGTATGTTGTTTTTAAAGCATCAGCCTGACCTGGGGATTGGCGTTCATCTCATGGACAGATACACCTTCTATGTGTTAGAGTTCTTGGAAGAAATCCATCCTGCCAGTCAGACAAATATGAATGACCTAGTAAGTAGAACACTCAACATTCATGAATATGCTAATGACTTTAATAGTTCCAAAACTAATCTATTTTGTCTGTAGGGTTCTTCAAATGCTTTTTATGCTCCTGCTGTTTCTCTCGGAAGCAGCTTTGGAGAGAGGGTGGGTTTTTTTTTTGCTATTGTTAAATGTAGTTGTGTAACACTTCAAGGATTGTCCTTATTTGAAAGTGCTTTGCTGCCTCCAGAAAAAAATAACCAAAGTTAGCCAGATTTTGTATTTTTGCTGAAAAAAATAATAAACTATTCATTAAATATTCATATCAATGGAATGAAGCATTTGCATGTGAAATATTTTAGCAGGAAACTTCTAAAACCAGGATAGCAGACACTTTGCAGATGTGGAAAAGCAGGCATTGATGTCGTTTTGCAAAGGTGATTAAACAGTTAAAATTCTAACAGTGCACTCACAAATGCCTGCAGAGACTAATTTATCTGTATATCTGCTTAGATTCCAGAGCAAGATAGGTACAAATCCATCAGTGTTTTGACTTAATTATAGCTGAGGCAAAAGTTACTGTAGATTTCAGGTATGAAGCAGAAGGAAAAAAAGAATCTAACCAGGTAAAATATGACAAAATCTATGAAAATGCCTCTCTGGCAGTGAGATGTGTACACTGGTGAGATGACATAAAAAGTAACCATATTTTATTTGCTCTATTAACCCTTTATACCTGTTCCAATGCTAGCTTCTTTGTAGTCATGGGTTATACTTTGGTACTTTGTAGCTGTAAATCCTGCTGTGCCACATCAGTGATCTAAGAGCCACCACTTACAGAACACATTGTCATAGATTCATTTCTGTAAAAGGAGCAGCTGCTCAAAAGTTTTATATAGACAGCCTCCCTCTGTCTACAGAGGATGGTGTTAGCCTGACTGCTACATGTGTGCTAGAATTCTCTCTAAACAACCCACACTTGGCAGATTTTATGTTGATACAGAATTGATTCAGTGGTTAAGACTCAAGGTTCTTATTTCTATGGGAATGAAATTCTGTCCTATACTATAATACCCTCTAATTATCGGATACAGGTAAGTTTAAAATAAATCTTGATAAAGAAAAATATGCAAGTTTTTATTGATTGTCTTTGACTAGCCTGTTCATTCAAATTTCACTGTGAACCAGAAAATTAATTTGTGTTAATAATAAAAGGTAATAAAAAGTAACAGTGCTTTCTATTATGTAAGGCGCTCTCTGGTAAGTGGTATAGGTGGGCTGGCCAGGAGGATGTTAATCTGATTATTGTGGAAAGTGTAGAAATTTGTTAGCTGGCCAAGTACTTTTTCAGCTCTTCATAGAAGATACCTAACTGTGTTTTTGCTTATATGCCAAATATTCAGGAAGAGCTGAGGGAAGTTATCCATACTGGTAAATTCCTTACATCATTTAAGTCGTCTTATCAATCTGCTGATTGATGCTTGGGGAGTGGAAGAAAAGGGACACAAAATATTGTGATTTGTGATAATCTGTTCAGGGCCAGATTGGATGGGACTTCAAGGCCTGGTCTAGTGGGAGGTGTCCCTGCTCTTGGCAGGAAAGTGGAACCAGGTGATCTTTAAGGTCTCTTGCAGCCCAGGCCATTGTGTGATCAGGTACTGAGTTGTAATCTGCATGCATTTCAGCGAATGTGACCACTTGACTTTGGGTTGGTGTTTTTCAAGGCTTCATCTAAGAGTTCCAAAATGACATATGGTTAGTCTCTAGTAAAAACACAACCCTGGTTTTTTTGCTAGCAGTTGCAGGAGGTACTCTGGCAGTGGAGGTACTCTATCCAACTCTCCAACTCTGATTTTTTTAAATTTAAGTTAATGCTTTCTAAGATCAGGGTAACTTACATTGCTCACTACCTAGCTTTAAAATTAAACGATCTTCAGTTGTTTGATCTTCTGATATGTCTAATGTCTTCTCTTTTTGAAGTACTGTGTATTTGTTACACTGCTTCTATCCTCTTACCTCTTCACTTTTCTCTAACTACTCTTGAAACAGCTTCTCTTCACATGCACCTAGGATTTGGATATTGCATTCCTGCAAAGAATGATACATCATTTTTCATAATCCACTCCACCTACTCCCCACCTGCTCCATCTGTGCTGCTAAGGGATAGCATAAAGCTGTGCAAATGACTGACTATAGGTTTGATCACAATTCCCTGAAAATAAAGACTAGTTTGAAATGTTGTACATTTGACTTTTAAAATAAGATTCAAATAAATTTCTAAATGAGGTGTCATTTATCATAAAATAGCTAAATTGTTGTTAGAAAAGTTAAGATAACAAAGTTGTGGGAGTTCTTTAGCTCTGTTTGGAAAAAAAACCTTTCAATTTGGAAAAATTAATATAGGAAAAAGTGTGATTAACTTAGCCAGTGTTTGCCTTTTCTTTTTTTTGTCAGAAGACCTTGGTTATTAGTGTTAGTCTCCTGTGGTATAATTGGTTTGCAGTTCTTTCTCAGAGTAGTAGTGGATGGGTAGGTTTTTAACACTGAAGTTTTCTTCTCACTGCCACTTCATATTGTTGTTCAAATTCATATCACTATGTTGTGGTAGTAAACTATTGCAGGACAGGTTAGAATTAGTTGGGTGCAGTATCAGTTTCCCACTTTCAGTGCTGATGCAGTTTTTTAGGACATTCATACTCAAAGTCTTGGCGAGAGACTTACTTGTATAACTGCAGCATAAATTTATGCTTCAAATTGTGGGATTAAAACAAATGCTTACTTTTAATGGTTTAGTTCAGAGACTTAGTTTTTATGTTTGTGTCCTTAATTGGAGCAAAGCTGGAGAAAATTGATAGCGTTTTGCTGAAAATGAAAACTGTAGTGAGTTTGTGTGTGCATTAACAAATGGCTTTTGTATGGGAAGCGTGACTCTGAGTCTAGTTCATTTTCACCACAGGGAGGATAACTGTGGGGGGGGGATGGTTTGCCCCATCTTTTTTTTAGCAGCTGTGTGATAGCAGCCAGTAAGAGAGTTGGGAATCATTAAAATAAGAGCTGAGTCTAAATGTGTGCTTGTATGCTTCAGGTAAAGGTAAAAGTGAGCTGAGGTGTCCCTGGACAAGCAGCCTAATGCCATATGCTTACAGGCTTGGGCTAAAAAGGGATAAAAGAGAAACTGGAATAGAGCAGCATATCCTCTATGAAGAAAAGCCATATAGATTGTTTCCTCTCTGGGAAACTTTTTGTAATGTAGGACTGTGTTGTCCAAAGAGAACGAGCAACAAAAGCCTGTGCATTTTGTGTCAGGCTGAGCACAGTATTTCTGCTGGGAAGTATGACCTGAAACTTGCAGGTTTTTGTCAGTCATAATCTGGGATAATTCCAAGATGTATTTGCACTGAGCTGATTAAGACATGTGGTTTTTGTCATAAGGAAGCAACCTTGTAGGAGCTGACCCATGGTGTAATTTAGGTATATGAGCTCTAGTTCCTGTGGTTGATGGACCTGTTTGTGAAAATCACTTTGAAAATGTCAGATTAAGAAAGATGAGCACCCATGTGGAGAGTGGCATTCTTAGTCCTGTATATTAAGTCTCTTGTGTAGAAAGTTCTGTGTGGCTGGAATGTGAAGGACTCACATGACCTGCACTGTTACCAGGTGATCTGTGCTGTGGCAGGTGTGGTAGGACTTGTAAAAAATGGCTTTATGTCCAGCATGCATTTGTATTGCCTTCCATGTCTGCTGGGTACATAACAGACCTGTTACTTGATAGACATTCTGTCTTGCCAGTTCTAAATGCTGCAACAAATCTGGCGCTGTTCCTTCTGCTTTTGTTAGTGCTGGTTTTGTCTTTCAGGTGTTGCAGTGTGTGTGGGATATAGGGGATCTGATATGTAGACAAAATACATGGATAAAATAAATAATGAGGTTTGTAGGTGTCACAGGATGTTTGTGAACTTAATGTAAATAAAGCACTTTTGGTATTTGAAGATACTATGCATTAATTTTTAGGCTATAAATTAGAAACAAGACCATTGGATTTTTTTTTCCCAAACAAAATGTAAATTTTTGCTTCTTTATGAAGCCTTCAACATAGCTACTTATCAAAGTTTGTTTAATTTTTCATGCCTCCTTTTGGTAAATATGAAGAATTTATGCCCACTTGTGACTTCTGGAAGGTTATAGCAGCATTGCTGCATCTATGTTCAGCAATATATTTGTGCATTTATCAGTCGGATGTAATTGATGGTTGGATTTCACAGGAGCATTTTTAAACTCCAGTGGCGTTATTGTAAGGAAAAAGGTTTTCAGAAATGCTTAATCAAGATGTTTATGCATTTTAATGTGTTTTTTTCAACCATTTTTTTCAGCTATGGAGCTTATACTGAAATCATTGCAAGTTGTATGTATTATTTATCTTTCTTGTTAAAAGTCGTTTCATTCTGGAAGGTGTATGTGGAGAGTGTTGGGATAGGATGTGATTGTCCATCTCGGTTTCCAGTTTCAGGTCTGTCCAAAAAGCTTGTGTGTTTCCACCCCTGGGCACCGAACAGACCTGTTCCAGCGAGACCCTCAGAACGTTCTGATCACAGACTTCTTTGGCAGCGTCAGGAAGGTGGAGATCACCGCAGAGACGCTTTCCTTGAACCGGGACGTGCCTGGCCTGGAAAGCAAGTAAGTGGGCATTATTTAGACCTGAGTTGTATAGCTTTGTGCCACAAAAACTAGGTAGTTGTGTTTAACTGCCAAGGAAAAAGAACTCTGACTTCCTGTCATTTCTTACAAGGAATCAGGGAGTTAATATGCACCTCCTACTGTCATGAAGTTGTCAGCTGAAAACTTTGTGCCCAGTCCTCTCCTAGCCCTTGTAAATAAGTGCTGCTTAAGACCAAGGTGTGGATGTCAACAACAGCAGAAGTAGTTTAGACTTTTCTTTCTTACTTAATGTTTCTTCTTTAGTGCTCAGATATTTTGTTACTGCAATTCCTGCTTGTGGTAGTTTGCCTCTCCCAGATAAGCTCCGAGTATAAGCCATCAGGTTAGGCGTTTGATAACAATTAGCTTTTTAATAAATGCTTTTTGTTTCAGTTCTCTAAATTTGCTGGCCTTTGACATTATTCTGTCCTGAGAATTTCTATTCCTGAGATGCAGTGCTTCATTTGATTAAAATTACTGGTGCAAGTTCATTCATTGAAGTCGTAACAGGGCTTCCATTACTTTGTGGATGAAGGAAAAAGTATAAACTTCTTTGTATTTTTGGGATTCTGTTGCCACCTATTGGGAAGATGTAAAGGAAGATGTGCTTGTTCTGTAGGGTTTATTTAGCATTGTACTTCCATTTCTGTTGTGTCTTTTGTGCTTGATGATACTGCCCTGTAGGAGGGAGAAACAAAGGACTGAAATATTGTGTTATATCACTAAACACTTTTCAACACATAAATTTATGTAAATTCTTATCTGCCTTGTTGTTTACCATTGCTCAAGCCAGTAGATAGCAGTTTTATTTATTTTCAAGGTAACAGTAACTCTGGTCCTTGTCATTATAAATATCTTAAAAGGTTTTGTGTATTTCATATTTTACTTTCATATTGTATTTATATCTGGATCTTATGCATTAGTATATACCATATAAATCTTAAGCTAGTTTTGTGATTCCTTAGTACAGAACAGTACTTAGTGACATTAAATTGTTTTTGTTCACTGAAGAATAAAAAAAGCTCTTGGCAAGTGAAAGATATTTGAGATTGCTAGTCAAAAACCATGATGAAAACTTACCTATGTGGGTTTCTAATTTGTGGACAATTGAAAGGAGAAATTAATTTTGAAGGACTTTACCATTCTGAAACAGGAAATGACTGGCTGGAATTTTCAGCTTTTTTTGTGTGTGTGTTAGTTTGGTGTCAGTAATTGAGAGATTTTTGGTGCCTGATGCTGCTGCACTGCACACATGGAAGCATGTTGGGAAATGGGCATTCATGCACAGAGAGGAATATTAGCCTTGTGAAATATTCTGATATTTAATGAAAGCTGTATTACATTATCATGGCAATCCACTTAAGTCTGTGAAATTGGAAGGGGTGAGGGCATGCTGATTTAATGTCTGGTTTAATAGTTCTCCTTTATACAATTTTCTAAAAAAGTATTTAAGTTCTCAGTGTCTTGTTACCATTTGGAAAGAGTTTATAGACAATATGTTTTTAATAGAGGAGGAAGTATGGAATTGGTTAAAAAAAGTACTGAAAAATTGTAGTACAGCTCTAACAGACAGTGATGTGGAGGGATTAATAAATTTCTTAAGCAGAATTCTGAGGTCAGTACCTCTTGGTATGACAGCTCTGTTTAGCTACAACAAATTTAAGAATTACAACAAATTATAGCTTGAAGTGAATTTATTAAATGAAAATGTTAATGTCTTTTAAAAATGCAGTTTTGGAGCATCTGATCTACAAGAACTAGTTATTCTGTTTTTTTAAAAGATGTTATGAACATTACACACACCTATTTCTGAGGGTGTTGAGAAGGCAGAACACAAATTACATGATTTTCGAATAGATGCTACCACTGACTGTCCCAAAATAATGTAAGAATGACTCCTGAATGAAAGAATATGAGTGCTTATTTTTAACCCTCTCAGTGTCAGTTAAACCATTCTGTGCAATGGAATGCAATGGCTGTTGACACTCTGAGGTAAAACAGCTGGGGAAGGATGGGGCTATCACAGCCTGGTTTATTCTTTTTTGTTTCATTGGAAGAGAACTCAGCCAAGCTTTTTAAAAGTGAAATAATCCTTCCAAAATAGTTATGACTAATCACTAATCTTGTTCATGTCCAACATTGTTTTAAAAGCCCCAGTGAAGCAGAAGAAAGTAATAGGGAATTGAACTTGGGCCCTTAAGAGTTTGTAAGATTTATTGACCAGGAGGTATCTGGTAGATCACAAGTATATACTACTAGTACATCAAAATTTATATTACATTGGTTACTGAGTGTGAAGATGTTATTGGTTTAATATTTGATGAAGTCTCGAGGCTTCATTCCTTTATGAATAATGTCCTGTGTTTTATTCTTCCCTCAATGTTAGGTTGATACCTTTTTTCTTCTCCTTTTACGTACTGGTGGCAGTAGAATGCTACAGAATGTTTGTGTTACAGAGCATAACCAGAAAATGAAATCCGGCCCTCAGCTCTGACACAGCCTTAAGAAGTCTGTGTTAGATCTGATTTGTTTGTTTTAAGGCTGCAGGTGTCACAGGTGCAGATAAGGACATTAAAAGCCAAATGAACAAAAGAGGTAAACCACTGATTACACAGATTATGGGCAAAGAAGATGCTGTCCTGTGAGGCATGAACACGTAGCAGGATTGTACTGCTGGCAGACTGTTCAAGTTCTCATCTTGCCCACTGCTGTGACTTTGCCAAATCTTTTCAATAGAAGTTTGTTCTTTTGTTACACAATTGCTTAGCAATTACTTGGTTGTAGAGATCCGCTCCCAGGCCCAGCATGAGCCATAGCTGTGCAGCCAGATCAGAACTGGCAGCTTCACGTGGAGCTCGTGCCGTGACATTTGATGAGTGAGGCCTTTGAAGTTTCCTCTGGCTTGGGCTGAGACTCATACAGAGAACAACTACTAATTAACCAAGAGAAGAGGCTTTCTTTCTATCCACGTAGTGGTAGGTGAATATTTGCGAGTAAAAGCTTTAAAAAATAAAGAGAAGGTTCCTCTGCTATTTCCTTTCTTCATAGCTGTTTCAGTATAAGCTGTGTTCACTTCAAAGGGCTTGTTCTGCAGCTGCCTCAGTCCTGACAGGATCTGTAGCTGCCAATTTTAGCAGAAAATTTGACAGTCTAGGGGTTCTGAGGCTTCCGATGGTTATGTTTTGTCTAAATCGCCATGCATGTGCAAAAAGTCAGCATTAAGGAGTAGAAGAAATCCTGCTTCTTTGGAGGAGGAGCCTTGCGGGAAATTAGGAGTGTGTCTTTTGAACTTGGATTGTAAGTCTACAGCCAGTTGGAACACTTTTTCCTTTCCAGTTCTTGTCATGAGGAAAAGACCTGTATCAGCAGAAAGTGTTGGTAAAAATTGGGATGAATATTTCCCTTGAGGGTAGTAAGGAGTGAATTAAAGACAGTATCATATAAAACCATCCTAATTTCATTGCTTTTGAGTATTAGGCTTTGTATTTAATGCTTCTGTTATGAAGAATTGTGGTTCTTCACTACTGGCAGTGATTGTTTTCCTAAAAATAAATAAATTGGTCACTTGTGTTAGGAGGGATGCTTGTAATAGGCTAATTATGAGTAATTGGTTCATTTGCAGGATATTACTAGCTAATGTTCTCTCAATCTATTTTGTGTGTGTGTGTTGGTGTCTCTTTCCTGTCCTTTCTTCTTTTCCACCAGCTATTTTCAATTTGATGTGCTTAATAATTAAAGCTGCATTCGCGTGGTCCTGTAATCTTGAGGAATCCACTTTATGAACCAATAGTTGATTTGTTTGTTTGGCAAGTAGATGCTGCTCAGCTCAGCGGGCTTTCCTTAAATAAGAATGTCCGGGTTTGTTCCGAAATCCCCGTTCAGTCTGTACCAGGTGCCACAGATGTGTGGTTCTTTAACATTTCATAAGCACTTTTAGGACTAATTCTGCCCGCTCACGTTCCCGGACAGGGTCCCGGTTCCTGGCGGGGGTCCCGCGCTCCGCGGGGCGGGCAGCGCCGGGCGGACCCGCGGCTGCTCCCGGCCGGCGCCGCAAGGTGGCGCCATCGCGCCGGAGCGGGAGCGCAGCGGGCGGGGCTGGGACAGGGACCGGGACCGGGGCTGGGACAGAGACAGGGACAGGGACAGGGACCGGGACAGGGACCGGGACAGGGACCGTAACCGGGACAGGGACCAGGACCGTAACCGGACAGGGACCGGCGCTGGGACAGGGACCGGGACAGGGACCGGGACCGTAACCGTAACCAGGACAGGGACTGGGACAGTGACTGTAACCGGGACAGGGACTGGGACAGGGACCGTAACCAGGACCGGGACAGTGGCTGTAACCGTGACCAGGGCTGGAACCGGGACCGGGACCGGGGGAACCCCACCGTACCCGTCCCACGCCCCGCTCTGCGGCATCCCTTCGGAATCAGGCGGGCGTGGAAACAGAGTTCTGCTTGGTCCTTGTTCGGTGGAATTTCAATGGGATAATGGGAGGTTTTTTATCTTATTTTCCATTTTTCCTACTGGGTGACAGCCTGATAGAGATGTAACGTGCTTCAGTTTCAGAGTAATATAAAAGAGAAAAAACCTCATAATTTAGCGGGTCTCTATGCATCGGAGTTGAATTCCCAGTGGGAATGAGAAGCTCTTACTTCTAAGGCCACAAACATCTTCAGATGGATGGGTTTCATAGTTTTTCCCATGAAGAACACTAATCAGTTACTCATGTACTGTATTTTCCTCTAATGTCTTACAAATTTATTCTGTTTTAGTGGTAAGTTTGGATTTTATAATCCATGTGCTTTTTAATAGTCTACAAGTAATCAAAGAAGATGGGTGAGCCAATACTTGCTGTTAAATGTTATTGCTGGATTTCCTAAAGTATTTTGTAAATATTTTTGGGGTTTCTTTGCTTGCATAAAGATAGGTCAATATATATATAGACATACACACACACACACACTCCTATACCTGCTAGTGTAAAGGAACTTTTCAAGGTAATACAACTGAAATTAGAATGAAGACTATAGAAGGAAAAATTACATAGGAGGGCACAATCTCACTAGTATAATGTTGGTATAAAATAAATAAGAATGACTGACAATATCGAAAGGAACTGCAAGTAAAATTGTGTTGGGAAGATTTTAAATCCACTGAAGTGCTATGCTTGGTAATTACAGTCCCTGTTTAGCAAGGTATTTTAAAAAGCAGCTTTGAACAATTTAATTTTTGTTCCTTTGAAAGGATTTTTGACCATGCATTTTGACAGATATTGGGGGGTTTTTGGTAATAGAAAAAAGGTTTTGTTTCAAAACTATAGCTCTTGACTCAGACTTTCTTTGGTGATTTTTCCCCCTCTTTTTCCAAATTTTTGTTCTTTGTGTCATCCTCCATTTTTTCTATGAAAAACCTTCAACTGTTGCGCTTCTATCATTTCACGTTTTCAGTACCACACTGCTTTGTTGAACCTATATATCGTTAGTTATTTCTAGGTATAATTTTAATATGCAAAGAAACCTCTTGGTCTGTAGAGGTACCATGAAGCACATGCAAGTCAATGGCAGTATTTTATTGGATTCAGCTTTTGAACCAAGTTCAGTACCTTTACATTCGTCACAAGTTTCTTTGATATGCCAGTTGACTTGGCACATATAGTGGTTAGGCCGTCTAAAATTGTTGCATGGCAGGTTTAGTGGGAGATCTTAAGTATATCTAGTAGATTTTAACATCATCTAGACAGCTTGAGAATATTTAGATATCAGAGAATATTTCGTGTAGGGTTTTTATTTTGTTTTCCTTTATCCACTCCTTTTTATACCTTTCCTATGTAAAATTCATGTTTTATTTCATTATTTCTTCTTCATCTCTTCTCCCTGTGTGATCTTTACCTGCTATTATTTTTGCAGTTGAGCAGGCTGCTTTATAATTGCAGTCTCCTGAAGTGCTTGTTATTCTTTCTAGTGCTATTTATATGGAGGTCCTGGCTTGATCTTCTTGCTTTGCTGCCCAGGTACTAAATAAAAATTAATGTCTGTTCCTAGTGGTATTTCTGTAGCTGTGTGCTCTATGTTGCTGCTGAAGAAGACCATGGAAACAGCTGTAGTATTTGGCATAAGTCTGACCAGGAAATATTTTCATGTAATTTTGGCATGTTTTCAGCACTGTGAGGTAACATGGGAATTTCAATAAAACTGTATTACTATTACTTGCTTCCTGTCAGAAGTACCAGAGCTGCCATTGATGTTTGTTAGGATACCCTTCTTGTGTGATTTCTGGCAGAGTGAAAAAACAGGGGTGAGGAGAAGCAGGCATCTGGAAGAAGTGACTGTGGAACTCTTAGGTCTTTGGAATTTAGAAGCCAAGCTCACATCAACATTTGTTATGCAGCCCTAGGGATGAATCTGTGCACATAACTGTTAAATTTCCAAGGCTCAAGCAGCATTACTGCTTTTTAAAAATATGGTGTTAAGCCATATGCAAATGATTTTAGTCTTTGCTGGTTTTCATATTGTCAAAAAGCTTACCCTTGATTTTTTTGGGCACCTGAGGGATGACCTTCTGGATGGTCAGAAATTTCTGCCTCTGAAAATTCATGTCTTGCCCAAAGCTGTGGAGGGAAAGAGGCTGTGGAGGGAAGTGCCTTCACAATGTATTTATATAACAATGGTTAAAAGACCATAAACTGATCTTGGTCTACACCTTTCAGCCCTCTCAATAGGAGGGTCCTTTCTCAAGTCTTTGGTTTGCTGGACCAAAGCTCTCATCACAGAGCTATTACCTTGATTACTGAAATGCGCGTCCCTGAAGCCCTGTTGTTGGTTTTGGTGAGCTGGAAGATTGAGATGTGTCTCTGCTTGTTTCTGAAGGCTCTGCTACACTCAGGGAGGTTATGCTGCTCAGTGGGCATACTGAGAGACCTGGTTCTGTAGCAAAGAAGTGAAATGTAAGTTGTGAAAGAAGAGCTGAACTCCAAAAAAAAAAGCATTTCATTATTGCCAGGCATGTCTTTTCTGTCCAGCTAGGTCTTTGAATAGACCAGTGCAAATTTCTGATATCAGGGGAGCAAGAAAGTCACAATTGCATCAAAGGATGGAAAGAAAACTAGAGGTGATTACAAAAGGCGATTCTGATCACATAAAGCACTGGATTTACAGATGGCTTGCTGAGCACTGTTTAGTATTACTTTATAAAATGAGATTGTTTTATGTGTTTGGTCAAGAGTATCAGAAATCTATAGAAACAGATGCTGAATACATCTACCAAAGTGCCCAAGCTACTGTTAAGATTATTTTATAAAATTTGTAGGATGGCAAAATATTAACTTTGATGTGAGATTGATCTTTCAGAAAAAGACAGTAATACTGTAAACAAAGAATTTAGTGCAAAATGAGATTTATTCAACATTTTTGCAGGCAGAAGATTGATTGCATGAAGAGTTTGTTGTTGGTAAATAGCAGGAAAAACAAACAAGAAGTAATGAAGCAAAATAAAGTCTTCTGTATCCCCTGAAGTGGAATAAGAAAAGAAAGGATGAAAGCAAGATCCCTAGGGGGCTGGAGGAATACCTGTTCAGGGGTTGGATATGTTGTATCTTTTGAATCCTAGTAAACTTAATTCCTTTTGCTTCCATTTACAATTTGGAGATTCCTGGAATGGCAACTGTGGATGCTCAGCTACAGAATGGTGGCAGCCAACCTCTGCTCTGCCAGTTACATTGGGCACAAGTTTATATGATATTGCAAAAGAACTGAAAAGGTTGAAACCCCCTTAGTCATCTGTCTAGAGATCAGAGGTAATTTGGAACATTAAGACAGGCAGGATTCCTCTTTCACAAAATGAACTGGGAGTTGCTACTCAGTGTGTGAGTGTGAAGATGTGTTCATATTCTGTAATGTAGCACCAGCATTTATTGCAAACTGAAATTACTATTTTTTTATGTAACCAATATATATGTATGTATATATGTTTCCTATGGATGCAGGAATGGTTCAAATCAGTGGACTCCCAAAATATGTAGATTGAAAACACGAGCTGGTTTAGGGAATTCCCCTTTCACTTTGTAAATACAACATGAAATTAGTGAGAGCACTGCATTACTCGAGCAGTATTTTGGTGACAGGCAGGAATGAGAATTTAAAAGCAAGTTTGGAGAGGGAGAATGTGTCTTCTTCCCACCCCAGCCAAGGGTTGAAACAAGAATAGTTCAGTCCACTAGTTCCGAAGAGAAGGCAAGACCACAATGGAGGCTAGAATCTCCTTTCCTGTAGGGAAGGGAAGAATAGTTGAGCATTGGTTATTTAAAGTTGCTGTAGCATAAATTCCTTGAATGATATGATAGCCATTTTAAATTTATCTTCCTACTGGTTAAAAAAGGTTGCTGAAGTGTAGCTGATACACCAGTTTACTCTACTACTAAGGGAATAGTTTATCAGAAACTGAAACAATTAAAAATGTTGCACCTTCCTCCTGCCTTCTGTTGCTGGATTTTCTATTTTACAGTGTTACTTTCTGTGTAATTCTCTGTGTAATTGCTATGGGAAAAACATACCAAAAAATCATTTCTGGAGGGACCAGATGCAGAGAAAGAGACTGAATAATACTGGTATATTGGTATAATTTTAGACACCGATTGAAGGATAAGGAAAAGCTCTGCTGACCTTTTAGATTAATCTTCAACAGATGATAATCTTTAAATTGATGTTATGTTTTCACTCTTTCTATGTTTCCTATCTCAGTATTTAAAAAATGTTCATTAGACTGTTGGGTTTTCAGCAGTCAGTGATAAATGACAGATGCTTGGATTCATACAGATTCAGAATGTGTGAAAGGTACTTGGTGGGAGTGGGTTCTTTCTTGTACTTATTCTGAAAAACGTTTGAATTCATATTTAACATCAGCAGTCTGAGTACTCTCATCAAGTTAACCATTTCTGAAAGTGGGTTTGCCGTCCTGGGACACTGAATGTTCTTAAGCCTGAGCTGGGTGTATTTATCCTGCTTGGGAAAGCCAAGGTGGCTGTCAGAGCAGGCCACTGAACTGCAGCTCCCAGGCGCCGTGGCTGCGCCGCAGCAGTTCCCGCGCGCTCCGCTCGCCTCTTGCACTTGGCTGTCGTGGCAGATCTGCTGCCTCGCTGGAGGGGAAGGGGATGCACTGCAAGGAGAGAGCAGATGCTCTGTGTGCTCCTCTCTGAGGGCTCTGTGGCACACAGGTAGAGCTGGGCTGTGGCTGGGCTGTCCTGCTGAACAGCACCGCTCGCTGTGCTGTTTGCTCACCTGGGCTCTGAGAGCCCACCTGGGCTCTCAGAGCATGGATGGGAGGCTGGGGCAGCTTGGTGCCAATGTGTTCTCCTGGTGGCTCCCTTCCTGGAGCTGCAGTCCAGGGCCACTGTTCTGCTGGCAGAAGCTTTCCAAAACTGGGGCCAAATCTGGCTTGCAGATTATCCATCTGAATTTCCTCCCAAGAAGCACAGTGCTCTGAAGGATAGGAATGGTTAGTTCTTCTGTGCCATCAGAAAATGTACCTAAGTGTAAACTGTGTGAAGGGAGTAGATAAGAGTAGATAAGAGTATGTTTTTCCTCTTGTTCCACAGTAGTCATTTTTGGGAGGTGGGTTAGTGCATATAATATTATAGTTGTATTAAATAATTTGAGTGAGCTAAAAATCAGAAAGAGTTACTTGTGTTCCTAGATGATTCTTGATCCTGTGTGATCTGCATATGAGACAAGTTACCATAGACATGCTCTAAAATTTCAATAGTATTTTTGTGTTTGAAATAGTAGGACATAAGTTACACTTCTGAATAGTTAACAATTTATAACTCTTTTTAGTTTGGGAGAATATAGTGAACCCTGTAGTTGCTCCTAGGTTTATCTCAATTTAACTGTAACATAATATTTAAGCTTCATAGTTCCCCACTGGCTAGTATTTTTTTTCTGTTGGTTACTTAAGAGTCTGAACCATGACTTTCTGCTAGAATAAAATAGGAATGAAGACTTCTTGCTGTAGGTCTAAATTTTAGCTGGGGAATTGGAGCAGAACAGCCACTAAGTGAAACTGCTCTAAATCTCAGCCATCGAGGACGTAACCTCTGTTTCTTCCTCAGCTGTCAAATAGAGTGCCCTAGTTCCTTTTTCCTTTGTGTGTGGTTTCTCTCTGATATAGTTTTTACTAACAGGTACTTTATTACAAAATATTCTGAGCTGACTTCTATCTTATTAGATGCTTATGGATGTCTCCATAAAAATATATGGCATATCTGTAAAATGGATAAATCTGCACTCTGCTGTAATGTTTTAAAACTGGAAACTGTGTGCACACAAAAAAATGTGGTTAGATAGAAAATAGTCCTTAAATCAGAATATTTCTATGTGGTTTGCAAATCTAATGGCACTACTGAAAAATATTAGGCTCTTTATTAATCTGTGGGTTCATAAAGTAATTTAGGAAGGACAAGAGAAAATATTAGCTAGCTGTGGCAGGGAGACTTCTCATGCCATATATTCAAAGATGGTTTACATCAGTGTCACTCTAAATATTTTATAGTAATAATGGTTGTATTGATGTGATGTGTCTGTTCAGTTACTAACGAGCAGCTGTGTCATGAAAACAGCTTCTCCAGTTGTCATTCTTGGGGATGCTTCCAGCAGCACTGGAAGCTGTGGAAAGGTCATGGATGAGGACACATTTCCAGTTGGTGGTGGGGTGTGGGAGAAAAAAAAAAGTAGTTTTTATATGTAGCTGTACATATTCTGCAAACAGAGGGATTCCATTCTGGTCACAAAATTCTTATTATATTGCACTATTGAGGTTTTGTGCAAACATAATTATTTCTTTAACACTATGGGAGAGTATGCATCAGCCAGTTCATAATTCTGTGCTGTATTATGACTGTTCTTAAATTCAGATAATAGTAAAAATAAAACATTTAAAATTACAATGCAGTTCTTAAAATATTATCATTAACACTGCCTTGAATTTTGTGTACATTTATGTGAGTTTTATTGATGAAAATAATAGATGCAAGAGATGTCTTAAAATAATAATGATTAGTAGTTTGATGTGGTATTTATTTATGGTAGTACATCACCAAGGAGGTACTTAGTTGGGTTTTTACATAGCCTAGGTAATTGTTTCTAACCGGTTTCTCACTGTTTCTTTCTGCATTCTCTGGATGTAAAATGAAATCCATTATGAGATACACTGAGACTGGAAAGAAAAAGTGGGAGGAGGGGAAGCTCATTTTACATCTTGGTAATTATATCATAAAATGCAGCTATGGAAGATACCTAATTGCAGTGTGACTATTGCCTGTATCTTGCTGTGAGCATAAGAGAAAGCTGTAAAAATTGTGGCTGGTACAAATATCATTGGAAAGGAGATCTCACCTACTGAGGAAATCCAACCATCTTTAATGTGCCAGATGAATATGCAACCTACACATGGTAACAAACTGAAGTCTCAGTAAAACTAGGATAATGCAAATTGAAACAGAGAATAATTAATGTATTAATGCCTTTTATGCCTACTGTGCTCATCTAGTAATCAGATTATTTTGTTAAATGTAATTAGAATTTTAAAAAGAATAATTATGTAATAAAGCTAACTTCACCAGAAATTTGAATAGAAACAAAATTGCTGAAATGAAGTGAAGCAAATTGTAGATTATTTATTTTCACCTGTCCTTGTAAAATAGAAGTCTTAATTTTTTACATACGGAATTGAAAAAAGTTACTAGGAGAGGAGGGAATCAGGAAATCAATACAATCAGAAATAAGAGCAATACACGTTAGTCATCTACTCCCATTAAAAAATAGCGTGCTTCTGATTATAAAACCTGAAATTAAGGCAAATTTCCATAACCATAATAAAAGACAAAAAGATGAATTATTACTGTCGAGGCAAATGGATATTGAACGCAACCCATCCCCAAAGAAAGTAATGCAAAATCATTTTTGGAGTTGAATTCTGTGGAGCAGTAACTTTCTTAGTTTGTAAAGCCTTTTTCTTTTTGCTCATGTTTTTGATACTGCTTGAGAAAATGACACCATTAGAGGTAATTAATTTTTTCTAGGGTTATTTCAATAGCCCACTCTGCTGAACTGGATCAAACTGTCTCCAGCACAGCCCTGCCTGTAAACATTACAAGTCAGGGGCCAGATTCAGGTAATTATCTTGGAGTAAAAGTTTAGTCCAGTAATGCTACTTTTGGACCTCGTTTAGTGAGTGAAGTAGTTAATCTCTTTGTTATCAAAATTTTGGTGTGGATTTATTTTTTTGAATGTTCAGTCCTGTATGTTCATTTAGTTTAGTGTCATTTAATCAGCTCAGTCTGATTGAATGGCTGTGTGTGTTACTTTTGGTGAGTAAGGTGGTAAGTTCTCCTGAAAGGTTATTCCTATCTGGAGCACAAAAAAGATAACCTTGTCCTGTAGAAGATATCAAGAGTGCATCTCCTTTGCATTAATACAAGGGAAAGCAAGCCTTTAAGATCAAATCCACATTGAAAAATGTAGCCCTAAACTTAAATATTCTTGGAAAATTAGATTTAAACTAGAATCTTATGGAAGAGTGTTTGGAAATGGCTCAAACCTTTGCATAAATGTCATCTGTTTGTTGGCATATGCAGTTTGTTTCCTCTAGGTTACAGATCAACGTGGTAAGAGACTGTGTGCTGATCTGAAGAAATACTGGATTAAAGTGACCAGAAGGATTTTTTTTTTTCTGTGACAGGAAGATTTGGACTGGTGTTAATCCATAGTGGAAATGCAGTAAATAACACAGTTCTCATTTAATTTAGTTGTGTCCTTCTTAGTCTGTGTGAAACAGCAGTGATTACTTTAAAAAAGTTTCCACACAAAGTCTTCTGTTCCTCAAGCATTGCTATTTTTAAAAATTGGCTTTATCTTTCACCTGCACATATGCAGATTAAAAGGAAGAAAGAAATGTACTCAGACATTTAAAAACAAACAAACCAACCCCCTAAAAACTCCCACTTTAATTGCTAGTTTTCAGAATTTAGCAAAATTTACCATTTTTTCATTTGCTCTTGTGAAATAGCAGGATTCTCATCTGGTACAGTATCCAGCACCTTAGTCAAAGAACTATTGTTATAGAGCAGATAAGATTAAAAAAAAAGTCATTGGGTTTGATGAAAACCTGCATGAACATTGAGGGGAAAAAAGCCAAAGTTACCATAGCAACCACCAGTGCTTTAGAAAATAGCTGAGTAAAAAGAGCAGAAATGTAACAGAAAATATGAGGGCCATTTCATAATGCATTAAAAATAAAAATGAAATTTAAGGCAAATATGATTACTGCTCAGCTTTTATCTCAGAAATCCCTGATAAGCAGCAGCTTCTCTTTATTTAAAAACAGGACCACTGTTGATAAAGTTTTAGTGTTTAGTCCCCATTAGACCCTATTAAGGAGATACTTTTGTGAATTTGGTTGAAAATGATTGAAAGTTTTATGAGTTGTTGTTTGTTGGGGGTTTTTTTTCTTACCTTTTTGTTTTCTCTGCAAATGGTTTTCTGAGCAACTGCAGTCTTAATCTGTGCAGAAGAGTGGGCTCTGAAAATGTCCTTTATGGTACAAACATGACCAAAAGTCCTACTAATAAATGTGGTCCCACAGTGACACTACTGTGAGTTCTTCATGATCACATAGCACTGCCCCTCAGGAAAGGAGTAGCGGAGGCAGCTTTAAAATTCATCGACAAAAATTTCAGGAAACAGCTACATTGGGGTTTAGGGGTATGAGCCGCCCATTCATAGCACCTTTACTTTAAATAACAGGTACTGTCTGTCACCTGTGCCTTTGTATCTGAACCTGTATTCTGATACCAGTGATTAACTTAAAGGCTGAGCTTTCATACTTATTTTGTCTTTTTTGTCTTTCTGAATGGAGTCAGCATTCTGCAGTGCATTGGTATTGGGTAAGAAGCCTGGTGTTTTGCCTTTATATTGCTTCATAGTTGTGCAGGATTAGATTTTATGTGGGTGAGCATCAAATGTTCATGGGATAAAATGGCAAGCATCTTTTGTTTCCCATTTACTAGGTAGCTGTTGTCTTAAATTTGATCTTAGTCCTCATAGAGCAAAATGGCCCATGTTGGAACCGTAACCAAATAAGAAAACTATGAAAAAAATCACTTTAATATTCTGTCCTGAAAAACTGCTTCATACGAGGATTGAAACAATTTAAAAGTTTGAGTACAAAAAGGAAAACAACAAACACTTTCTCCTTTCTTTATAATACAGCCTGATTCAATTCTTGCCTTCTCTTCAAAGGACTGTGTTGTTGTGTGCTTGGCTGCAGCACAGTTATCCTCTCCCATTGTTAGAAGATGATTCTGTGTAGTAGGAGATGGTACTTAACTGTCCTAGACAGAGCTGTAGCCTGGGGCTTTGCGTGCATGTGACAGCAGTTCTTACTGGCATCTGTTTCTCTTGCAAAAAAAGGCATTGTTTCTGAGCAAACAGATTTTGGTTGTTTTGTAAACCACTATGAAATAAAAGAAAAGTATTTTCCTCTCCTCTGGTCTCATGTGGAAGTTTATAGAAGGGTAAAAAGTCTTGCATCATTCCCCAAAGTCTTCCTGTGCATCCAAATGAAACATTTGTGATGAGTTCCAAATTGTAAAGTGGTACAGCGTTTTTTTCTCCTCTGCTGTTGTCAGAGTTACAAATACACGTCTGTATGGAAGAGAGAACTGAAACCGATTAGGTTGAAATCATGAAATTATGAATTTTGTAAGAAAGAAAGGTGATGTGAATTTCTGTAAATGCTTAAGGTTCCTTCTCTGCAAAATTCACATGGAGGATCCGGAGGCACTTTGGCACTGATCTCTTGTTTAGTTTCCTCATCTACAAACCTTCTGTAGTGCCTCCATAGCATGACTTCTGCTCCAGATCAAATGCAACAGACTTCTTAATCCAGTGAGTTCTTCCCTAGGAATAAGCAGGAAAAGGATGCATTCTGGACAAAATCAGTTTAGTGTTTCAATACAAGCCTTACTTGGCATATTTAATTAGTTCTTGTCTATTATCAGGTTGGGCTTTGACCTGATAAACTTTGCCAATGTGGCTGGACTTCATGTAGTAGTTTTGTGCTGGGGCAGAGTCTTGTAAAGCAGCCAGGTAATGAGGACAAATGGTGGTGGAACATCCTGGAGCCAGGACAGAGGCAGTGGAGGTGCTTGCTGTGCTGCAGCTGGGCTATGTCACAAGTGGTTGCTGCTGTCTGATGAGCCCTCATTCCTGCAGGCAGAACCCTTTGCACGGTGTGCCTGCCTCTTCCCAGGGTTTGATTCAAAAGTCCTGCAGAAGTCTTCCAAATCTCAGTGTGTGGCCTTGTTACCACCTAACAATCTGTTCAGACTCTGGAGTTAATGTGTGGTATGCTCTGACAAGGTACTGTTGACATGTACTTTGAATTTGAAACTCATAAACACCACTTTATGAAACAGCTTTCTATGACATCTGTGTTAAATTCCTGCAGAACTTAATACAAGCAAAAAAGGTATTGTTGTCTTGCATTTGTTGTGCTGTGTTTTTATAGATGTGTGGAAACTTAGCAGTGTAATGCTATTAGTGGGTTGGGGAGGCTTGAAACATTATCTTGTGAGAAAATGTAGTCTGTCACTAATGTCATGAGGTAGGAACACAACTGACTGACCTCGGACTATTTTGGTAGATGAAAATAAACCCCACTAGGTGGTGCAAGTAAATAAACCACCTTGCAAAATACTTCTCTCCAGATGAATAAACTTGGGGAAAGGGTGTCTTTCACCAAATTAAAATATATTATTTGATTGTTTACTTGGATTTTTTCATTTGTGGTTTGGTACAATAGTTATTAAAATTTAATATTTAATGCTGTCTTATCCTGGTCTTTTCCACATAACAGCCTTCTTCCGAGCTGACTGAGGCATTTCCAAGCTTGGCATCTACTTAGAGTATTCCTTCTCAGGATCTCTCTTGTTGTAGTTTATCCTAAGCAGTTTATCCTATATTTCCCTTTGGGTTTCCTTGCCTTTATAGCTCTACTGTGTACATACAGTCAAAACTATTTGTTTATTCAAAGAAAATATTTCAAAGAGTAAGTTACAGTAAGGTGCTGTCAATTCACAGTGGAGTGAATAAGGTTCCAGTAGAAAATACTTATGACCTATCATGTAAGGGTTAATGTGTATGTCAAAGAGATCAGTAGTTCTGTTATGCTTTATTTAGAAATAAACAGAAAACCACAAAACAAAACTCCAGACCTTCATTGTACTTTTTCATTGTACTCCTGAGGTGACTATAATATAACCTTACTAGTTCATGTTGTGCTTGGCTATGCCATAGTCTTAAAGTCAGTCTGCAAAACCTTTCAATATCCTCCGCTCTCCCCTGAAAACAGCTCTTGTGCGATGGAGGTTTTACTGAAGATGCAGTGGCCCATGCATGGCCAACATATTTTTATAGCCATAAGATCCGTAGCAAAAGTTTTTGAATAACAAGAGACTGCACATTCTTGAGATAAGTGGAGGACCCCAGGAATTTCTACCTGTGGAGAGCCATCAGCACTCTCATGTTCTTGTCAGTAATCGTGTTTCAGCAGAGTTTGTATGGCTTCCCTGTAGCCCGCAGGCTGCAGCTCTTGTGGGAAGGCAGCGGCGCTGCGGTGCTGAGCAGAGGCTGCGGGTGCCGAGGGGCAGCGGCTGCAGTCAGTGAGTGCTGCAGGTGCTGCAGTCAGTGAGTGCTGTTCCTGCTCAGCCACCAGCCTGGCAGAGCCGCGCCTTTCTGCCGCCTGCCCTGGTGTCCGTGTGCCAGCCAGCACCTGCCCCGGGAGCGCAGCGCAGCGCTCAGTACTGCATCATCGCCTTGCAGCGCGGGACTCTGGGGTGAGACAGAGCTGCAGTCACTGAGCAGCTCTCTAGTGAAAGTTCAGTGTATTACTGTGCAGTGTATTTACTGAAATGGAAATTTTTCGTTTCAGAGTGACTTAGGTATTCATCAGCTGGGATGGGTGTATTTGCCGCATTCATCCCAGTGTTGACAAATGCAGAGTGTTGGGTTGGTGTTTTGATTGGGGGTTTTTGAGGAGTTATTTTTTGCTGGATTTCTTTTTCTAGGAAATAAGACATTGAAGTACAAAAAGCTTATGCCCATGAAATCTCAATTGACCAGCAGCCATAAAGAATATATACACTAACCACAAACAGTCAACACATTCTCTAAATTTTGCAGTAAGAGTCTGTTGTACTTTATAGGCTCTACAGAGTGCCCATAGAAAAATTGCAACAAAGATACCAGTTTTAAAATGCAGAAAGAAAATATTTTTTTCCTTAGTTTCCTTGGGCAGAGGACCAGCGTACTCAATTTCCATCATGCACTTTTGGCTATTACTAACTCCAAACCCAGAGTTGAACTATATGGTGATGCAAGTAGAAGGGCCTCGTGGTATGTCTCTTAAAATACTTCGATATTCCTGCTGTACAAAATTCCAGTGCCAGTGGTTTGAGTTACTTATATTGTAGTAGTGTATGGGAGTGCCACTTATGAGTGAGGATCCACTGTAGCTGAGCAATGAACATCTGCATATGCACACTTTACACCATTGTGTTCTCAGTCAAAGTACTCTAGCAGTTTTGGTGACATTGAACATTCATGAAAATATGAGAGAAAATGAGTGATTTAAAATTAGGGTGCTTGTTTTCCATGAAACATGCAAAACATGAAGTTGAAAGGTGCAAGACAGAATGTAAACTCTTTACTAGATTTCATATATTTGATAATGTAGCATGTAAAATTGTTTAGAATTAAATCATTTGGCTCTTGCCTGCTTTGTGGTTCTCTTAATTTGGAGATTTTTTCCTTAAGCATATTACTGTGTAATTGGAGTTATTCCATTGTTTCTCTAACTGCTACTTATTCCATCTGAAGGTGTCAGAAGACAAATCTGGATTCATTATCTCTGCTAAATGAACTTTTAATTTTTGTCTTAGTTTCAAAGCTGCCTTTTATGCATACACACGCAGCAACACACACACACACACACACACACACACACACATATATATGTGTGTCTGGGATTGTGAAAGACCTTGTAAAAGCACTGGAGAGTTTGTTGTTCTGCATAAGATGCACTGATAGGCTGAAATTCTGAAAACCAAGTGACAGATTGGCATTGTGATCTTTTCTGCTTTACACAGGCTCTGTGCTGGTATCTACTGATAATATGCACATAACATGTTTTCAGATTTACCGATGCATTGTTCTGTAGATTATAAACATTTGCAGAAAATTACTTATAAATAATGGAAGAACCCACCGTAAGAATGAGATAAAGACTGAGATTACATTAAAAATACTAGGCCTCCAGTCTTAGTTGAAGTTTGAAGAAATAACATGGAACAATCCTCTGACAAAAGAGTGAACTTTTATTTTTGTTTTTGTTTGTTTGTTTGTTTTATTTTTGAAAGTAAAGCCAGGTGAACCCATTTGTTGTATGTACTCCACTGTTGCAAGGCAGTCTTAGAAAGTCATGGTCAGCTTAAGTTTGGGCATGAATGAATACTGAAGGTTTAGTTTTTGAAGTTTAAGTCCCATTTTCAAAAATAACTATTTAATACTAGTCTTCGTTAGACATTTTTGTTAGTGTAATAGTTCTACTAACATATTTTTACTGTCAGCTGGGTCCAACCCTTATAGGTATTGTTGAAAAATGTGCTAATTAATTTTTTAGGAGCTTACATTTCATAGAAGTAGCTTTTGCTTTATTGCATTATAAAGAAGGTCTTTGATGGTTGCTTAAACATTGCTTGGCATTTACCATGCTGCAGAATTGATATGTAAATAAAAGCAGACTTTGTAAATAAATATTCCCTACTAAAATGGTTTTATCTCTTTACTCTTGTAGTAAGACAAATAAATCTGTACAGAGAATTTAAGGTAACTGAGAAGAAAGAAATGGGAGGGACATGCCTGTAGCCCTCAGAGCTGTTTGTGTTCCTGCTCTAGCCTTGTCCCTGGGAGACTGCAGAGAGAAAGGGTGCTGATAGCCTGTGGCACGCTCTGAGCTACTGCATCTGTCCCTTCCCAGCAAGAGGGGTGAGGTAATCAGGAATCTGGACTTGGCAGGTGTCTGAGATGCCAGATTTTGTGTCAAGTATTTGGATTAGAAACCACCTGTGAGTATTGGAAGTTTGGCTTCTCCAGCCTATTCCTTGGCTTTGCAGCTAGGAATAACTTGCAAATCCAGATATATGTCTTGTGTAGGTATAGCTGACAGATACTGGAATTAGTACAGCACTGAATTGAAGACAAGGACATAAAATCCCTCTTTCTGCCTCTCAGGCCTCAGACCTAGTGGCTTGCCTGGATAGGCAGGGGAGTTCCCAAGTTTGTGCGCCTGTTGGAAGGCTGGCAAGTGGCATGCCATGTGCTTGACCCGGGATAAGCAAGATTTGCTGCTTCTGCTTTTGTTCCTGGGACTACTTAAATTGTATGGGCTTAAAGGCTATAAAGTTTGTAAAGTCACTGAACTTCATATAGAACACTCTGGCTAGTATACAGTAGTCTGTGGTGGACAGGAGACAAGTCCTTTTTGGTTCTAATACTGGGAAATAAGTGAGGACAGAAAGGCAGACCATAAAATACTAATATGAAGAAAAAGGATGACTGCTTTAAGGGATCAAACATTAATAGATTCTTTGTTCAACATCAGCAGATTCAGTAACCTGCAGTACCTTGGCCTCAGAGAATATAATGTCCAAGTGTTTGTATTTGATCTGGAGGTTTCATCTGCCATTAACAAGAACAAACAAACCTGAATGCAGACAAAAGTAGGGCACAAGTCATCTATAAATAAAAGAAAATCATGGTCCCAGAGATGATAAAAAGACTGATAAAAAGCTTAAGATCTACATACATTCTGTGCAGCTTTCTATGAAGCAAAGCCCTTCTAAAGTGGTTAGCAATATACTGTTACATAGGTACATGCATTGACAGGAGGATAAAGCCAGGATTTATTGCTGGCTGACTGTAGTGCTACTCAGTTCTGTCTGCTGTGGCCACTCCTAGAACCCTTAGAGTTGGCTACAGTGAAGAACAGCACTGGTGAAAAAGGGGAAAACAGTTGATTAAATTTTGTAGTATAGTGTTCTGCAATTCTTGGTGTATCTTGGTTGTCTGCATTATGGAAATGTGTTACTGATCATGTTGTAGCAAAAAAGATCAAAAGCGACATCTAGTATTCAGGAGAGACATGATTGCACAGTAAACCATTTCTCAAAAGCCCATAACTGTAATTTTTATGATTAATTTTCTGAGCACCTAGGGTATAGCATGTTTCAAGAAAATCTAGCTCTATTACTGGTACCAGTGTATGCTCCTTTATACATCTGTAGATAGAAGTGCAGTTGGTGCCTTCCCTGGTAACATCCCATCCACAGGGGCTGGGATCTGGCAGGAGGATCAGCAGCCCTGCTGTAAAGGACCTGGAGGTGGTGATGGGCACCAGTGCCATCACCCTCCATAAAGAAGACAAGCTGCCTTCTGAGCTCCATGAGGAAGAGTCGGATCAGCAGATTGAGCAATACTGTTACAATTTCTCTTTGATACTGCTGAAGCCCTACCTGAAACTGTGTCTGGCATTTGGCCTTCCCCTTCAATAAACTTTTTGAGAGAGGTTGCCAAGATGGTCAGGGCTGAGGGCACACATCCTGTGAGAGAGCTGGCTGAGAGATTTGGGCTTGCTTGCCCTTAGAAGGCAGAAATGTATAGCAGGCTGCAGCTGTCTGGAATGCAGTCAGGAGGTGGTTAAGGTAAACTCTTCTTGTGGTAGCAAGAGGCATTGGCCGTAGGTTGTGACTTGGGAGGTTCAGGTTGTGCACGTGGAGGAATGTTTGCAAAGATGGGTGAGTTAGCACAGAGAGGTTGTGGAGGTTTTGAAAATTTAGCTGGGCAAAGCCATGGCTGCCCTGACCTCGTCAGGAGGCTGAACCGGATGGTCTCTGAAAGTACCTTAGAAACAAGACTTCTGTAATTCTGTGTGGTTACCTCCCTTGATGGACTGGAGTAAAGGGTCAAAAAAGCAAAATAGGAAGCTTGCAATGAAGAGGGTAAGGTAAAAGGTCTGAGGATGGTTTTGGGCAGAGAACAGGCAGAGAACACTGCTACTTTGACAGATTTGTGTACTGAACTAAGCAGTCTCATGAGAAATTATAGCTGGATAGTACAATATGTGACTCAATAACTGAAAAAATAGAAATATATAGTGTAGGTGTAGAAATATTGGGATTTAAAATATGTGTTTAATGGGGTTTTTAGAAGGTGCTTGTTGAAAAGTGTAACAACACAAACCAATATAGATACATTGTTCAGTTTGAATATGTGCAGGAAGGAACAGTAGTATTAAACACAAGATCAACTTTGCTATAAAGACTAATTGTGGCCACTAAATAATGGAACTGCTATCCTGGCACGTTCCCAGGTTAATTCTTTGATTTAAAAACATCTCCTGATTTTCCTGACTTGCAGTGCGCTGGCAGGTGGTGTTGAATTGGTCTACATAAAGATCGGGCACTGTGGATAAACTTGCAGTTGTGAAAAATGAACAAGTGGGCTTTATCCAGCTGAAACTATAATTCCAACATGTGCTGGTAGCAGTATTTAAACTGGATGTGTGATGTGGTGGCATGGGAGGATTTGGACTTTGTTCTTTGAGGTTACTGTGGAATTCAGTCATAGGTTTCCAGACACAGAGCGATAATTAATAACCTGTGTGGTTTTTAACCACTCTTGGAAACATTTCCCATGCAATTAGGAGGGAATGGATTCAAGGGGAAAATTTGCAGCCCTGGTTCTTAAGGACAACACATACACACTTCCAACTGAATCAAACATTTGCTCAGTGAGGTGGGCAGTGTTCTCTTTTGACTGGTTTGAAGCATCAGTAGAAGCTTCTCTGATATTGCTGGACTTACCTTTATAAACATGGCCCAAGTTTGGGAAATTTAACACTTGTATTGCTTTCCCCCCTCTGCCACCCACCCAAAACCTGCCTGTTGTGAGAATGAATTAGCATTAAGCCATGAGCACCTACTTTTAGCTATGGACTCAAATGGTGATTTTCGGTGATAGAGGAGAGACTTAGTGAGTCTTTTTATCTCCAACTTTTGATTAGCATTTTGTGCTTCAGCAGCATCATCGTGTGGAAGTTTTAAATTAATTCAAAAGAGATTTTCTAATTTACCTAAAATGTGGAATAGTTGAGATAACAAAATGAAGCCCTATAGGTCATGTGGTTTCCAGTAGCAGGAAAGTCAGTTCTGCTTACTTAAGCTAATATTCTTTTTAATTCCTTCCCTCTGTCTTGCCTCAGAATAAAAATAGGAGCAGGCAGAACAGAGAATCCCTTCAGCAACATTTTTTTGACAAAAGTCATTGGCTAGAAAAGAGGAGAGAGACAATACCGGTCAGCCTGTATTAAAACACACTATGGATTTCTATTACCTGGTTTTAGGATCTTAGGATGGCTAAGATATGTGGCTAGACAAAGGTTAATCACCTGAAATTCTTCACATAAGAAATTGTGTGGATCACAGAAGGACAGAGGAAACATTTGTTGCAGTCAATTTTTATTCAGTTTATGAACTCAGTGTGTCTGGCAGACTCTGGGAACACCAGCAGATCTTTTTGTGATCAGGTCCAAGAGAAAGTGCTGTGCATTCACAGACTTAAGGTATTTTTTAAACTCCAGGAATAAGTCTGTGTGACTAGTTTGGGTCAAAACCTTTCACAAGTATTTGAAAAGAAATGAGGAGATTACAGAAAGTATTTTGCATTTCTGAGCTGCAAGATGTTTTGCTGCTTTATTCCACAGGAATATCTCTCTGTAAAGGCCAGTAAGCTGAAGTGGTTAATTTTACTTCACAATGCAAGTTAGTAGCATCCTTCTTCAAAAAATTTAAAAACTGATTTTGTCTAACACTGATTTAGTTTTTCATCACATCAAATATATTTTTGCTGTCAATTAATTTTTTCCCTTTATCTCCATATTCTATTGTTGATTTTTGTGCAGTCTTCCTTTGAAGCTGTCTTTGACAGTCCACCATCCTGCAAGCATTACTGAGTGGAAGTCACAGAATTTGTGGAGGAGAATCTTGGCTGTGCCTGTGAAATGCCTGTACATTTCCACCACGGCTCCCTCCTCTCCTCATCTTTGGATGTGCAGCAGCGGTTTTCCCATCCAAAGGTGTTCAGACTGCACAGCAGTGAAGGGCAAAGATGAGGGTTAGTGTTGTGAGACAGCCCTGCAAGGTCCCCCAAGGTCAGCCTCCAGCTGCCCAGCGTTCCAAAGCCCAGGACTAGGGTGGTGAAGGAAGTTGTTTGCATTTTAGGTCTTTAGAGGGAGACATCCACACTCGCCTGAGCAAAGGCTGCAGCAACAAAATGTACACTGAGTTTTGACCCTTTAACTAAAGAAACTGTGCCAGGAAGGAGACGCTGTGAGTAAGTTCCCTGGAATGATGATGCTCTCAAGTATTTGCTTCTCTTCTTTGTGACTATCCATGTGGTAAACATTCATGTAGACAAATCTGGCATTCTCTTATAAAGATGAAAAAAACATCGATCAGCACACTCTTGAAAGAGCAGAGTTAAGCATAATCTCATCTTTTCAACTACTGATGTTTTCCATGTATCTTAGTGCTTCTGTTGTTTAAACATACCCAATTCTTAAATATGTATGAAGTTAGGATTTAACAGATAGATCCAGCACCTGGCATCAATCCAAGGTCTAATTCTTAATCTTCTGTACTATGGCTATGGTAGATAAATTTCTCAATGGCCAATTTTAAAAACTATTCACTCAAACCCGACATAGCCCATTTCAGCCTCTCTTTAATAGGAAAGCTAATAACTTTTTCTGATGTGGTGCATAAAGCTCTGGTATTTTGTTTTCTTTTTATTGCCAGATGCAAGTGTGTTCCTGTATTTACAGTCAATAAAGCTATCAGTGCTATACACAGGTTTTGATTAATATTTTCAGCCTTTCAGTCTTGGGTATCAGGTCTAGGTACTGCTGTGTTACTTGCATCCCTCGGGCTCGTGCTGACTGTCCGAGCAGTTTCAATGTTTCTGCTTAGAGCTGCTTCTACAAGGGGCACAGCTCATTCCAGCTTTTTAGTTCACATTATTCAGAGGTCGTGTCTCAAACAAGCCAGGCACCACTCGAGTAGTTTGAATTGTTTGTGTCTCCAAAAAAGAAAGATGGTGATCCCCAAACCCCTTCTTCTCATGCATCTGATAGCCCTTTGTACCCTGTTCACACTCTGACTTCCAGTTTGAATAGCTTCCAAGAAAGTTGATTCCTTATTAGGACTTACCATCAAAGGACAGGAATTTCAAGAGATGCAGTATTACCTGTACATGGGTCATAGGTGTGAAATTCTGTGACCTTTCTGAGCCATCAAGTCTAGAGAACATATAAGAAGGAAGAAATACTAGCCTTAGTCCTGCTACCTGTTATATTAGTGAATGTTTATATTAACCCAGAGAGCCAGGTTTTATGTTACCTACACTTTTCTGTCCCTTAAATGTCTTAATAGCCCGTTTCTGCCATGAGCAAACCAGTTAGTGATCACATGTTGTACTTTTTTCCCCCCTGTATTTTTGCAATACTTGCAGAAGATAAAATACATCTCTGCCCTAAAGCCACTGCAGCTATTCTGTGTAGAAGACCATGGGCTGGGTTTGCACTTGTGGGAGAATGTGCCACCTCCTCATGCTCGGAATTTATTCTTCTTTAACACACGTTGACTGTCTCCCTTAAGAGCGAGCATATAAATATAAATAACAAATAAGGTATTTCACCAAATATCTTGACACGTTTTACTGGATTTAGATTCACTTTCCACAGTTTCTGTTTCATGCTCACTTTCCTTCATCTAAGAGCAGTCGCAGTGGCAGTAAAAAAATAGCTTTTAAATTGAATTTTTCAAGATCCTCCTCTTCTGCTATCTCTTACTGCTTCCCACTTCTCTTCTGATTTTACAATTCTTTCTACTCTTCTCCCTGAAAATCAAGATCTCCTTATGCTTTGCATTACCAGCTGTCAGGCATGATGCTGTATATGCTGATATGCCACTGTGTTAGCTTGCTTTGCCACTGTTGGCAGCACTCTGCTGTCATGCTCAATTGAGACAGAAAGGACTGTTTCTTACTGGAAAATTAATTCATGAAAAACTACCTTTGTTTCTGTAATATAATTGTTTTGAAAGAAATTAAACATACAAAGAAAACTGTATTACAACAAATTAGTCCTTAATTTTATAAAGGTTTAAGTGTCAAATATGAATGAACTAAACACAGTGAGGCCAACTAATTTAGTGAAATTACAGCCTCAAATTGCCACATGTGATTTGAGCACAAATTCCATCAGCTGAGATGGTTTTTGTATTTGGATTTTTTTCCTGACATAACTAGTTCTGAGCAAAAGGGAATGCATCCCTAGGCATCTGGAAATTATCTCTGGAAGGAGTAACCAATTTGCTTGTGTCCCTCTGTGAAAGGGAGAGACAAGGTCAGAAGAATTGTATTGGAGATAATCTTTATCCTGACGTATTTTCCTCCTCCACCCTTTAAGAGAGGAGGAAGTAGAACACCCTCTTCTGTGTTGACCTGTTTCTTACCCTTGGCCTTTCTATCCCTTATGCTTTTATGAAGAGGACTGCCTTTTGCAGGTCATTCTGCCAGTCTAGGAGTGCTGGTGGGCTTCAATTCCTAGGGCTAAAATGAAGGAGCAGTTTTGCAGCAGGTTTCTTTCTCCTGGGTGCACACTGCCCTGATGGGCTTTCTTTGGTCCATGGCAAAGCTGACCAAGGTAACCAAGCTGACTTCCTCAAAGGCAGGGTGAGGCTGCAGCTGTGCTTGTGAGCCAGGCTAGCATCTGGTCCTGCAGCCATGTCAGTGTCACTGTCGGTGTGGCCCCTGTCACCAGTGTGGCTCACCCCAGCTGGAGAATGTCTGTGAGTCGTTCAAGGCTCAGCACCTGCCTGGAGCAGCCAGTTGGGGATGCAGCCCCTGCTTTGGGGGAGAGAATTGAGCCATTTGTGAGCTGTGTCATGGGGTTTGATCTTACTGCCCTGAGCTGTCCCTGTTCTTACAGAAGTGACTGGTTAAAACACACCCTTTGTTCCCACTTGCAGGGGATTTTAGGCTTATCTGCAGGAGGGAAGAATCAAAAGTCTTTTGCAGACTTGACTGTTAGTACCTCACTAAACACATATACAAAAAGTTCATGGCATTACAGCAAAAAATTTGAGAAAAACAGTTCTGAACTTCTCTTTCAAACCATCTGAGTGTGTAAACATTTTGGAGTGTGGGTATATAAATGTAGATGTTTATTTAAATACATTAGGATGCTCACCTACCTAATCTATATCTTATAATTTATTTGCATATAAAATGTAGTGTAGTTCAAGTGACTTGGGTTTTTTTCAGAAAGTAAATTATAAAAAAAATAAAATGTCTTTCTTGATGTTGAAAAGCTCCTATCAGCGTAATTTCAATTTAAATCTAATTACTTCAAAATGCATGTTTATACTACTCTCCCCTTCCTCTTTTTTTTTTTTTTTAGTTAAGCTTCCTAAGGCTTAAAATTATCTTGATAATTTTTCTTTATCTTTTTCAATCCTTTGTGATTTGAAGAAAAGTTCTTTTTTTCTTGCAGTTTGACAATGCAAGGGAAAGCTGATTTGGTCGAGACAGAAGAACTGCCAAATGTACAAGATCCTTGACACATCAGACAGACAAGCTCTTTTTTTTTTGCATTTCTGCAAAAATTCATTCATAGTAATTTTAGCTGTTACTTTAAGCTTCAAGTATTTAATTTTGGTACTTGAGATACTCTTTTTTTTTTTTTTTTTTTAGTTCCCCCAGGTTTGCAGTGTCCCTGTAAAAAATGTAGAGATAAGCATTCAAGATATTGATGACTATTGTGTTGTGTGTACAGTTGTTTCATATCTAGAAGTGTGACTAAAAAATGGGCTTAGGTAGCTGGTATCCATAAATCAAGGTGTTGTGTCAGCTAACAGGTTCCCAGCAGAACAGAAGTAATCTCCAATTCACACTGACTGTTGTGTTTGCCAATCAGGACCAATGACACAAAGCAGGGAGGAATTGAGTGGAAAGATTCCTTCTGCACACTGTGGTGGAGTTGCTGAGCCCCCTCTAAGTTCTGATAGTTGCACTGGACTACCACAGCAGTGTATTTCATGTTAAAAGTATGAATTCATCATTGTCATAGTAATCCAAAAACTCTAAAAACCGTATCAGTAAATGAGCTCTATCTGTAGACCAGCTTCAGCAGTTCAGAGCCTGCTTATTTAATTTGTCTTAAGCACATTAAACGGTTCTGGACAGGCTGTCACTATGATCTTTGAAATATTGCTGTGTTTCTTTTGTTCTCTGCTTTTAAATTTCTTATACAGTAAGACTTTCATACTCTGTTAATTACAACTTTCTGGGTATTCAGACTCGTATTTGGGCATAAAGCCTTTCAAACCACAGCAGAATTTCAGTAGTGGGAAAGGGAGGAGATGTGCACTTTGTCCTCTCTGTTTTCCACAGCCTGTTGACTCTCAGTGCAGACACTCAGCCTGGAGTTTCTGACTCTTACCTGGCAGCCGGTCTGCATGTCAATTAACCCAGCAGGTATGGGTCCTTTTTGACTAGAATAAGTATAAGGTTTGAGCCTGAGAAAGAACGTCTTGGCCACAGTTTTTGTCTGAAAATAATACTACATCAGCTTAGAGAAGGGCCTTGTTTTTGTCAGGATCTCTTTTCCCCTTCACTACTTGTCATAGTGCTCAAATTCTTATATTCAGAACTCTTCAGAAGAATAGAGGAATGGCTGATGAAAAACTTGAGTGATACTTTTATAATGTAGCACATGCTGTGCAGTTCCAGTAGATGAAAGCAGCATGGTTGAAGGGTTTAAAACATGCTTTCATATTAATCTACTATCATGTAAATATTCTTTAAAGACACTGCTCATGGATTCCAGTTTTTCAGCTGCAACCATAGTTTATTCAGAGTTTGAAGGGTTATGATGTATATTCTTTGTGAAGTATTCACTTTATTTTTTTTTTTCCACACTTTTTGGCTTTTTGGTAAGCAGGACTACACACTACTGTACTGGCAAATGCATGAATATTTGTGGTGTTGAACTTCTACCACATGTAAACGCTGCTGTGCACTTGCAGCAAAAATGGGAAATGGTGTATAATCCCGCCTGCCTTTTGAGATGGTCACATTTGAATTATGTTGGCAGGATTGAGTGAAGAAGCTTGTATTGTTAACAGTGCTGAATCTGCTCTGTAAATGCATAAGACTTTTTTTCTGTGGCGATTTCAATCCAGCTTTCACCAGTCCTTGTTCACCTAAAATGAAATTTAAAGGTTTTCTTAGGTTTCTGCTGCTAAATTTCTGCTTTATGTCAGGGGAAGAAATGCACAATGTTACGAACATTTCTATTTACTATAAATTTGTTCTTTCACTCAACTTTATAAGAAATATTTTCCATTATTGTCATAAAATACACTTTTTCTTCATCCTTAAGCAAAACAGTCTCCTGAAACACTTAATTTAATTAATTTAATTTGGTAAACATTGTACTAACTTTGACAAACATGAACTTACTTTCTTCCTAGGTTTCCAGAGGAGGAGTTGGCAACAGAGCCACTAAAATATGCTGAACAACTTCCTGTAGCTCAGATAATACACCAGGTAAGTCTTTCTACTTTAAAAATTCCTTTGAAAATAAATAACATCTGTAATACTTAAACTGCTTTTCTAGGTCACACAGAATTAATGTCCTCATGCTGGAAGTACATATAAACAAGATACTCTTGTTCAGATGACAGTTATTTAATTATAAAAGTGTCATTCTGAACATGGCAACGAAAAGATGCTTGTTGTATGACATGGTTAACGCTTCAGAGCTACTTGTTAAAATTGTTGTGTGTCTGCTGATAGAAAAGAAAAACAATCCATTAATTTTTCTGAATTTGCATCTTGACCTAAATCATATTTCCCTTCCTGAAGAAGCATCCAAAGTATGGAGTCATTATTGTGGCATAATGTCATGATGAGTTGAGCAGGGAAAACAATCTTTCCTCCTAATACAATTCTGAATTAGCACCATTTTATTTCTAACTCTAGCAGTGTCATCATACTTTCTGCTTTAAACAGGGTTTTTTGTTTTGCACAATTAAAAAAAAAAGGTTTCTATTTTTCTTAGATTGTGCCTTCTAACTTTGTCTTTATTTAAATGCAATACTGTGCTATTGATTTAAGTAAACAAATGAGGGATGATGTGGACATACGAGCTGGAATTAAAGTTTTTATTGTAACATGTCTCCCCCAATTCATGGCAAGGAGGAAGAAGAGATCATTTCTGTGCAGAAGATTCTATATTCCCTTCTTGCTCTTTCCTCAGAGTTCAAGGCCTGGTTTTCAATCCATCCTGCAGGGTAGATCAGGTGCCCAGTCTGCATTCAGGTGTCTCCTCATTCTTTGCTGTCAGCCACAGAGGGCTCTGCCTGCTGTGTGGAAAAGCTTATGGCTAAATAGCATACATAAAACTTGTGTCAAACATGACTGGGCAGACTTAGCATTCCCTTTCTTGGGGATGCCTTAAAGGAAGCTAAATGACCTATTCTGTTGCAGTCATTTGGAATTTTCTCAAAATAAAAGAAATAATTGTTAAACTTTGTAGATGTGAGTCCTGCTTCAGGGATAAGTAATTATAGTTTTTTTAAGTCGGGACTAAACAGGTCACATTATTGTTTTTCCAAATGTATCTTGGCTGTTTGGAATCTTCCAGGTAATCAAGTATGCTCTGAAAAATTGACCTGAAATTTGGGGGAGATGATGACAGTTCATGTTGGGAGACAAAATGGTGCAGTCCATTCACTGCCTTGAGATAAGGAAAATTTCCAGACTGAAAACTGGGACTTGGTACTGGTCAGAGTAGCACTAAGCCAGAGAGGTAATGTTAGATAAAGCTGTGTTTTCAGACTCAGCTGTTTTTAAACACTTGAAGATCATCAGGAGCAAATAAAAGTCCACTAAGTCCCTTAACAGAATTTTGTAAACAACTTTTTGTGTATTAATTATTATCATAGATCTTCCCAAATGCCTTTGTCAATAAGTGTTTTAAAGCATTGCATCTCATGCTGCAGGCAGTGCTGGTTTTACCTTAAAGGAAACATAAGTTTATTTTAAAACCTTAAAGTGTACAAGCTTTTCCTGCAAGTTGTAAAACACAAAGGATTTTAAAACTTTTGGCTGAAATCTGCACCTTCGGGAAGAATTTGTGATGTGTTCAGAACATGGAAGATTGGAAATCAGGACCGGTTTGTATGTCAGGAACTCCCTGGTGTTGTCAGAGCTTCAAATGACCCAACAGCCTGCAAATGTCACATTTAAAATTCTGTCTTCATGCCTGACTCTCAGCATAAATGAATTAAACAGCAGAGCAGGCAGCCAGTCAATATGTTCTTAACAGTGAGAGTGAGCAATGAAACAGTTTGGGGGTTGTTTGGAATCAGTAAATAGAAAGTGCATGGAATGGCTCACCTAGAGGAAAAGCTCAAATAGGAAACAGAATTAACCTTTAAAATGGTCGAGCAGAC
This sequence comes from Motacilla alba alba, assembly GCF_015832195.1. Classification (NCBI taxonomy): domain Eukaryota; kingdom Metazoa; phylum Chordata; class Aves; order Passeriformes; family Motacillidae; genus Motacilla; species Motacilla alba. The sequence continues at coordinate 11,507,394 of NC_052023.1, read as the reverse complement.
CAAATGTCATAGCAATATTTTTACAGCATGAGGTGGGTAATAACCACAGAGTGTTCATTTGGCCACTGTGTGTTACACTGCAATAGAATATTGTGCTGTGCAAAGGCAAAAAGCTGGGTTTATGTGCTCTTATCTGTTTGCTGAACTAGCCAGTAGTACAGAGCTGGGGTCTGCACAAGGCAGCAGAACAGACCCAACAGAACTGCAAATGTCTTGGAAGCAGCGAAGCCCGATCAAAGGGCCATTGTTTAGCTGTGGGGACAGGGAGTTTGGCACCGTGCCCTGGTGTGTATGAGGCTGATGTCCTGGCTGGGCCTGCCACCAGCTGAGCATCACTGCACCGGCATCGTGCTGAATTAGCTCTGCAGAGAACTCCTTGTACCCTTCTGAGGGACCTGGCACAACTGGGACTAGTTGTGCATTGGCCTTGTCTATATGAAAAAGGATTTTTTTTGCTCTAAGAAAAAAGGAGGAAATTATAAGAAACTGAAAAGTGACAAGAGTAAAAATGGTGAATAGTATTTGTGGTGTTATGATGCTGTATCCAAATGGATACATACATACTCTAGACATACGTAACAGCATCAGTGCTGTCTACTTATAGCATAAATATTCATTAAAATTTCACAGTGGTGGACAGGTATCCTAAATTACTATAATGTATAAAGTACATTTTAATTATACTTTTTAGCTGACATAGCCACTACTACTATCCAACTTTAAAATTGGATAAATCTATTCCCCTGAACACTACTAAAATACTCCTTGTGCTTTTAATTGAAATAAAAAGCCTCTAGTGCTTGGTAAAGGAATGCAGTCATTAATATAAACTTGTAAAAGTAGAACTTTCAGAGTAATGCCCAGATGAGACAGCCTTTTTAATGAGATTCTCTCTGTACAGCCATGCATACAATGCTGCTACTTACAGTAAGTTTATGCTACTTAGAATATGCCCAAAAAAACCTCCAAACCAAAACCCAAACCAAAAAGAGGAGAAAAAGCAGCGATTATTTTAATTCTTCACTTGTCTTTAGTCAAAACAGGTCTGGTGGAAGAACAGGGCAAACTGCATTTGAGAAGATTGTTTCCATTTATCATAAATGATATTCATTGCTGGCCTTGCAGTTCAGCAAATCATTTTAATAAAAGTACCTAACTTCAGTGCCAGTGCTTGTGCTTGGAATGTCACTGTGTGTTAACATATTTGGCCTAACCAGGATTTAGGATATTGAAGAGACTTAAATTGTTATAGGTGTCTTACTGGTGGAAGAATGTTTTATTGATGAAAGGCACATTTCAGCAGATAAACACCACATCTCCTGATGGTGTTATAATTGAAAACAAAATGAAACAGCAAATTCAGACCACGATCAACTTGCATACTTACTTTAGTCCATTTCAAACCATTAAGCAGATAAATGAACATGCTGTTTAACCAGGATGATATTTCAGGAAAGTGACTTGCAGCCTGTAGTGGAAATTGCTCAATTTACTTGAAATCTGACATGGTTTACAGTTGCAGATTTACTTAAAAATAAGGAGTTCCTTAGGTATTTTTTCATGGGGGGAATGTTACATGCAATATCCAATTAAATTAGGTAGAGTTTCCTTTTGGAGATGTAAGTCGGTTTGGTTTGTAGAAGTTTTAACCTGTGCTTTTCTGTTGCCTCTCCATGAGAAGGCTCAGTGGAAAATGCCTTCAGTAATTGCAGGAGCTGGCTGGGAAGCTGTGCTGACCCTTGGAGGAGCTGTGTCTGTTCCAGGGTCCGGAGGAGCAGGTGGTGGAGCGCCGGGAGCTTGGCTCACTCCAGCCTTGGGGGCGTGGGGGAGCTGCTCTGAGGGTGTTGGCTGCAGCCACCACAGGGAAATTAAACAGGACATTTATGAAAGATGATGGGAGGGGGATCTCCAGAGTTAAAAATGGGCAGCCTGATGGTCATCAAAGGATCCTGCAGGGTTGCAGTTCTGCAGTAATTCTTGCAGGAAGGCCTTTGTTTCCATCATTTCTGTGCTTCTGTAACAAGTTTGCAGCCGTGACCCACCCCACCCTTCCCCCACATAAAATCCTTTTGCTTTGAAGATCAGTTTTTTGTTCATTCTCATGGCCTCATTCTCATGTTGTAGAGGGTGGTTAGTTTATTGCATTTGTTGATGTTATTCTGGTTTCATGCTGATTTAATTGACAGAGGTTTTCTTCAGCAGCATTTGCCAGAAATTGTTGAAACAGTATTAAGAAAATAGAACACACTATGTTGTATAGATTTTTTTTGAAGTATCTTTTTATTATCTATAACACAACAATTTTAGCTCTCAGACTTAAAATATTTTCACAAACATAAAAGTAGTTTTATGTGGCTTATGTCTGTGTGAAACGTTCAGTATGAAAAGTAACCCATCTCATGGTGAGACAGTCTTGAAAATACAACTTTAAAATTCAGGGATCACACCAGCTCCTTGCACATTGCCTTGTAGCTGCTCTTTGGCAGATAATACAGTTCAGGAGTTCCCCTCACACCCAGTCTGCTTCTGTCCTGATGGTGGAGTCTTTGTACCTATAAATGTTTTATAAAGCCATTAGTGTTCAGAACTTTGGCTATGTATGCAAGGTGTTTAATAGCACAACAGTAACCCAGATTTTTATTTTTATTTTTGATGCAGACAATAGGTTTTGTTTATGAATATTAATTTTTAATAATAATTAATATTTATTAAAATTTTAAAGTACTTTGATAAGTGAGACTTGCATTTTACTGTGTCTTTACAGGCTAAGAGGTTCAAAAACAACTTGTAATACTTAGATGTTTCAGGTTTGATGTGCAAAGTTTTAGACACAGCTATTTATACATTCTTTGAAAATCCATTCATGTAGCTGTGTTTGAAAATAACTTTGAAGCATAGCTTGCTTTTTAGAACTCTGGTCATGGTGTTCGGCTGGATGATGTCAGAGATAAAATACAACCTTTCACCGAAAGGTGCAGGTTCTGCTGCACCTGCTAGCACAGATACAGGTCTGCTCAGGCAGGGATGCTTTTCTTTGTCATAAATGGATTTTTTCAGGATAATTGAAAATTGAATTTTTCATACCAAATATTAAAAAGTACACTGACTTCAGAGTCCAGTTTTATTTTAACAAAACATATCACTTGGCTTCCCACCAAAAAGCCTTGTGACCTGTCAGCCAGCCCCCTAGGATACCTGCCTGGTCAGGCTTTGCCACTGCAGGGCTGAGCAACGTGATGAAGACAAGTGTTGTTCCCTTACCATGGCCACTTCTTGTGGCCACTTTGGAGTGTCTGGAGAACAGCAGCCTGTCCTGCCAGTGCTCTCACCTGTCTGGTCCAGACTGCAGGTGGGAAAAGCTGTTTCTGATGCACGTCATGGAAATGTGTTTTCTGCTCTTCCTCACCAGCTCACCTGAAGTGGTTTTTGGGGCTCTGTGCAGAACTAAACGCAGGTGTGCTGTACCCCTTCTGCTGAACCTTTCTTCATCTAGGGCAATTGGGATGTATTGGAGTTAGAAATTAACGTATTTACTATGTTTGGGATTTTTCCATTTCTTTTCTGTATTAAACATATGTTTGTGAATTGTTTAACCTAGAGGTGATTTGGCTACATTTTAGAACTATAATGGAAGTGGTCTCAAGTGGAGTCATGACTGGATGTCATCCAGCATGTAAGAACTTGCTTTTTCCCTAAATTGTAAACAGTATATAGACTTAATTTCTCTTACTGCTGCGTAAGTTAGAGATTATTTAAATCTTTTGAGCTTTCTTTAAATTGAATGCTATCTTGTAGAAAACTTGGTGCTCAAAAGGATCAGAAGAAAAAGAGCTATTACTGCACACTTTTGCCAACCAAACCAAAAATGTCATAGAGCAGCAGAGTATTCCTGCCAATGCCTTGTGCTACTTGGTGCATATAGGTGCTTTGAAGTTCACTCCGTAAGATTTCTTCTAATACTAAGTTTGATTTTAAAAGTTAAGGTGCAGAATCGTGCTATGTGTATGAGTCATGTAATGTATTAAGAATGACATAGTCCCTTGTTTCTCTGACTCACTGCAAGAAATCACCACACACAATCTTGACTTGGTTATAGATGGTACAGATCTTTTACTGGCAAACCATTAAACCAGAGATTTTTCAGGCTTTTTTTCATCTGGTGAACTACTGCAGAGACAGGAATGGTACTCAAATGTAATCCAGTAGTTGACACAAACAGTAAGGTTGTCTCTCTTCTTCTTCAGAAATTACATAGTTCCTTAGCCACATGAAACTTCATAACATTCCTGAAATACAGCCTATCTGAGTACAGCATAAAGCATTTTTGTAAAAGAGAGACAATGTAATTTTTTAAATTTGCTGTTGTTTTTCTCATCACTTTTTTTCTAACACAGAATACCATGATGTGGAGTTATCATAAATTACTGATCATTTGTTTTTACTGACAAGACAGGGCTGCTTCTGTTTTGTTATGTTTTTCATCTGACCATGATCTTCCCTCTTGGAAGCAGAGATGTAGTAAAACAGTCTCTTCTCTTCCATCTTCCCATTAAAGGACTCTTGTGGGTCATCACTCTCTGCCTATCCAGGACCATTATTTTACTGTTTCTCAGCCACAGGGGAAGTTCTGCTGGTTTATCTCATTGCTGTTGAAATATTACATGGAATCTCTTCTTAGTCTTCAAGACAGAATAAAGATAAGTATCTGAGAATTACTTTTTTTTCAAATGCTGCCCCCCAAATCTTAAAAATTTAGCAGCAATTATGGGGACCTTCATTTCTGTAGGGCTGGAGTGCCAAAGTATTTATGCATGGGGAGCACTTCCTTTGTCTGTACACAACACTGCTCAGCAGGGCCAGAAAGAACCATGAGTGCTTTTTGTTGCTGACCAAGCATTACAGGGGAACTGAATGTAGTATTAGATTTTTTCCAATTATAGCTGAATACAATGGATTGAATAACTAAGTGCATTGGAAGGTATCTTGCATGAGGAACCTGAACAGTCAGTTGTGTGGTTCTTGTTTTTAACTGTTTCATACTAGAAATACCATGTTGAACATTTTCTGTAAGCCAAGAAGGGGAAATTTTACCTGTTCCAGCATCCCAGAGAGGTTTGAGATAGTGTTTGGTAGCTTCTTCTTGCCAGAACTGTTGCCTGCATGCTCCACCTATTCTTCCCCGTTTATGCATTAAAACATGCAACTTTACGTCCTTCCTTGCATTTTTAAAACATGAAACCAAAGTGTACTTTAAAGAATGACCTGGTTTTCCTCTTACACACTGTTAAGAACAGTTCATTGAGCACTTCTCAATATGTTCTGTTTGATGTGCATGTACATTATGAGCTCTGGGGATCAGTAGAATCCAGTCTCTGCTGTCGTGGAATGTGACTTTATCCCCTCTTCACAGAAATGGCTCCCAGCAAGATGACAGTAACCCCCAGTCCGTGCTCTCCCTCAAAAACAGTCTCCTCTTCAGGGAGATGCAGTAGCAGGTGTGGATGCAACTGATGCAGTGTTTTCAAAATGACTGTTTTAGGCTGTCCAGATCCTGCAGTTTGGACAAAGAAGTTTTAACTCTGATCTGTCAGTTTTCAGAGGTCATGTTTCTTTCTCTTTCCGAGCCTGTGAAACCCTGACATGTACAGATTGGCATTTTATCTCCATTCTTCTTTGGCACAGGATGGGAGATCAGTTTGACAGACAGCTTGGAGCAATTTAAGGGGCTGCCCCTCAAGTGGCCACACTTCACTCTCACCAGTCCTGGTAGAGTCCTGTGCTCATTAAGCACAGCAATGGTGCAAAGTACTGCTTGAAAAAAAAAGCGCATTTTTCATCCTGGCTGGATATGTGACTACAGAATTTCTAAAGCCAACTAGCATACGTAGTATCAGCTAAAACTGATAAAGTGTACTTGTATTCCTGAAAGTTTTTGTTCATATTTCTCATGAGCAGATGAGAGTAAAAATAGCTGTTACTGTGGAAAGTTAAAATGGAAATAAATTTGAGGCTTTTGTGCATATCATGGGAGTGCTCAGTTTGCCCTTGAGAATACTGCTAATATGAGGCTTTATATGTGACTGTAGCCTCATCCATTTTGTGGATTATGAGACATCAGTTTCATACCCACCAGCATATAGAATTGTCAGATGTACTATTAAAAAATATATGAAAAGATACCCTGGCTCTATAGTAGCTATAATTGTTAGAGGTGCTGCACTGGATTTGCAGCTTCTTTAAGAGGTAATTCCTGTAACTATTTTTTTTAATAAGCACTATTTAAGATGTAAAATGAAGGAAGATGTTCAGGAAATGACTGTAACATGACAGGCTTTATAGAGTGCAGTAGATCTCTGGGGTTTACTCATCTGAACTTCAAATAACTGCATTTCAAGGGTCGGTATTAACGGTATAGCCATGGACTCAAAAAATTATTATATTCCTTATATTCAAAAAATTGATTTGCTTCTTGTCAGCTGAAGCAGCCATGTGTTTGAAGATCCTGTGTGCACAAGCCTTTCAGTATGCACTATTGATGTTTCTGTGTCTTTGTTTTGGCATGGGACTGATTGTGCCATGATCTCCTTTTGTTGTTCTTCAAGACCTGCTCACAACTGTGATTTCAAGGCGATGGTTACTGTTTCTATTGTGCTTTATCTGTGCTCAGAGCTTTACAGAAACAGACAGGTTCAAAAATGCTTAGAGCTTGAAGTAAACTTCACATAGCAGGTTGGCAAAAAGCAAACCAAGGTTAACAGCGAGAGGTTCTGATTTGCAGACTAAGGCTGTGAAGGACCATTATGTTAATCTCTTCTGACTTCCTGCACAAAGCACACAGATTCTTTATTTATATTCTCCCTTCTTTGTGGCTGTATTGACATCAGGAAGGATAAGTAGAAAAACGGTTTGAGCAGAGGCTGGGAGATGTTTATTCAAAACATCGTAATTATGGGGGGAATAAAACTGAGCAGGACAATTAGGGAATGTAAGAGCATATTTGTGATTACAGCAAATATTCACAGTACTGCAGCTGGTATTGAAGAACCAACATGTGCAGGTCCCATGGGTCTCAGTTACTGACATCATGTGAACTGTTGCACCCTGCTATAGGTAAAATATCAATAGCTGTCTCACTTTGTTTGGGGCAGATGATATTAGAACTGCTGCTGTCACTGCAAATGTAAGGAGGCTATTTTTAAATGAGTTCTGTGCTTTGAGACTCTTTGCTCTCCTTTGTGGTCATAATAAGCTTGACTAATGTCAGCTTTTTTCCTAAAATAATCTCTTCAGCCATTTTCACTCTCAACATTTTAGTCCTCTTAAGCATATAATTCACTTTTTTCATCATTCCTTGCTTCCATGATATTTTTATGTGATACATTGGTCTGCATTCATTCACATTTGTTATTTATAAGTCAAAATTCTTAGACTGGGTCCCATTTACTTGCTGTTCCTTCAAATATTGGAAAAGTGAATGCTATTTAGGGCAGTGAGTTGAGTTGTCTCCAGTGGGGTTAACTGAATAGGTTTATCAGTACATAATGATATGCAAATAATATACCTCTGCCTCTCATGGGAACAGACTAAAGAACTGCACAAGCTGTCTGTGACCTTAATAGGTTTGTAGGCATCAGAATAGACCCCTGACTTTTGCTGAAGCAAAGTATGTGATGTACAGATACTTCAGGTGTGTTTCAGGGCTAAGCAGTGCTGGGGAATAACTGTGCATTCAGGATGTGGTCCACACAGCCTAGTGTGTATGGCAGTGTATCCCAGCAATACAGTGCAGCTGGTGCACAAGCAGTAGCATAAGCAGTAGGTTTTAATAATAGTGACCATTAATAAAACAGATGATGCTTGAAACATGCTAGTTCATTGTGTTGCAAGTGTGTCTTCATGTACAATACAAGGTGAGGCTGCAAAACACAGTAAAACGAGAGGTAAGCTGCTCCATTTGTTTTTATGTTTATGATGTTTTATATGTAAAAGTACCTTCTAAAAATTTTTCTCCTTTTTAGTTTATTTTATTACAGGTTCTAGAGCAATTCAGAAAACAGATGCTGCATTTAAAAAAGCTTTGATTTAGTGAGGCTTTCTATGTAAGAGAATGCATCCTTCCTAAAACTTCATTTTACTTAAATTAACTTGTATTTCCACTGAGGACGGCTTATATTAAGCACAAAGGGAGGCTTAGCAGTTTAGACTTCCATCAAATAAACTGCATAACTAAAAAGAGAAGATGCCAAGCCTCACATACTTGTACTTGAAAGAATTGTGTTCTCTCTCGTGGGAGCTTGAGATTAGAGAAATTATAAAGGCTTTGCATAAAAACAGGGAGTTAGAATTAATTTTTGCTTAAGCGGGGAAGTGTCAAAAGCCTATTATGGTAATTTTTCAATTTTGTCTTCACTGTTCACACATTTTAAAATAGTTGTACAACTGAGTGGAAGCATAATTGATGTGTTGTGGTTTCTTTTTCCTTTCCTTGGGCCATCATAAAACACAGCTTAGGTGCACTTAGGCATGGAAGAAGTAGGTGTGCTAATTAAGTAGATGAAAATTTTCATATCATAGTGAGAAAATTTACCTAATGGATTGGAATAGTACTCTAAGAATGGTTCCCCTATTCTTAATTACATCCAAGTACCAGATATCAATATTACATGAAGACAATTAAGCCACAAAAACCTTAGTGAGAAGGCATAATTCCTAGCAGTAGAATTATGGGGTTGTAGAGATTATAATGTTTATTACTATTATTATTATTATTGTGAACAGTAGCACTATAAGTCTACATTTGAAAGAAATTACTTTAGTCATTGTCTTTTAATGTATCATAAAAGCTGAAGATATCATGGAAGGAAGAGCTACTGCTACATTTATTTTTTAAATCTTTCTTAAATTAAAAAGAATATAAATCTTGTCTATATCAGGACAACCAATAAACTGCTCTGGTGTAGTAATTCAAAACTTATGATTGACCTAGAATAAATTTTAGGACTTCCCTAGGTAACAGAAGACTGATTTATAAAATCCTTTTAATGGTAAATCAAATCTCTTTTTATTTTCTTAGATACAGTATTAACAGCAGGAATAGTCTTCCAGAGTTATTTTATTTTGGTGATCAGCTTTTGCTGTTCCATAGGAGGAGTCTTTGGACCAGGCTTTGCATTTGGAATGAGATTTACTGGCAAATGTAAAGAAAGCAATGTTCCATAGTGATCATTGGTCAGTGAGACACTGGTTTTTATATGCAGAGAAAGGGCCCCTTTCCTAGCTTGCAGCTGATTTTTCTGCAGAAGCCTGTTTGGGCTATGAAAATGCTGCCTTTGACATCCCCAAATTACAGCCAGCTAGTTTGGCCCGATTTTTTCTGGCTTTGCGTGCAGTAGAAACTGGTGAAAGGACAGAGATTTGCTGTATTGCAGGAGTGAGGCACATTCTGCTTCAGCACTTTTCTGGTGCTGCTGAATGGCTTCTGTCAAAACCCACTTGTAGTGTCTCTTCACATGAACCTTAGAGGGGTCTGATTGTGTTTTAGCCCTTCTCTCCCCAAAGCTCTGTTTGGGAATTACCTGGCTAAAAGTGTTGGTCCTGCAGTTGTGGTGAGATGAGCCTGGAGAGGAGGCTCAGCAGCCACTGTGGCTGTTAACGGAGATCTCTGGTTTCTGAGGGTTGTATTTGTGTCCCTGGAATAAAATGGCAGGAATAACACAGTCAAGTGTGAGCATGGGTGTGTGTTAGGTAGAGGAAAGGAGAGGATGCTGTAAGGCAGAGGGAAATGTATTTAGTAGTCTTTATTCTTATTGTATTGCTTGATGTTGCACAGTATTGGCGTGTGTATAAGCACGTGTGTAATTTGAGTGTAAGACTAAATTTTTGACACAGTTCGTGTTACCTGTCACTAAATATATGCTGGATTGGGACCTTCCTGTATCAAACACATTACTGAAGTATTTTATAGTACATTGTCCAAGATGCAAGATTTAATTCCATTTTCTGGTGTCTGTTCAGTGTTGTGTAACATTTTCATTTCTCCCATAACCTTGTACAGTGCTTATTAATCATTACTTTTTTATTGTTTACACATGAAAGCTTCCCTGATAGACATTGTTTATTAAATGGTATTCCAGTGAGTAGTAAAATTAGCAGTAGGAGTTTTGTTAGATTTTTTCTTCTATCCACTGTATTTCTTCTGAGCTTATGCAGCATAAAAAGTAGGTGTTACCAATAAGCTCACATTGATAAGGGAAAATAGAAATGTTATCAATCTTGATATGTTTTGTGGTACTGTGACAGCAAATACCTTTCTGAACACTTTTCCTCAGGGGAAGATACTGTTAGCTCCAAATACATTCACACATTTATTCCACTTAACCATGTAATCCTAGGTGTTATTGGTGATTTTTTTGTGTTAAGTTAATTATGTTTTGTTTACTCTTCAGTAGCATGCTGTGAGGAGCACAGAAATGTAACTCACGAACTCTTGACAGGACTGATGAATGGCCACAGACAGAGATATTGGCAGGCTGCTCTCTAGTGCTCTGTCTAGAATTGTTTTCCTAAATAATTCAGAGGGTTGAAATTTGATGTAATCATTTCCATTTGAAGAATGAATGGAAGGGGTAAATGAATGAAGACTCTGGTAATGGAGCAGTTGTGTTTATACTGTTGGACAGTCAAGACAGCATCGTGGTTCCTGTGCAAATTCTTTGCATGGGGCTGTGATTGAGCCTTGTGCAAGTGATTCTTTCTGTAACGGTGGGCGTTCCTGTGAATTAGCCAATGATTTCATTCTTTTCAGGAGTGCTTCAGGAAGCCCGTCTACAAATACATGGCTGACAAATGGGTGATGAGTGGTGCTTAGAGGGGACTGAATGACAGCTGGACAATAGAGCAGTAACCTGTGGTTAGTGTAGATGGAGGCAGGAAAGCTGCAACTGGTTTGCCCCTAGATAAAACCATATGTGGTTTCATCCTTTTTAAAGACCCTTTTGGAAGCTGTTGATTCTGTACCTGTCACATGTGGTGGTCTGGGAGGGTGGTGGGAGGGTGTGTCCTCAGCTGCACTCATTCATTCTTCCGGAAAGATGCTCTTTGTGAGCCCCGCATAGTATTTGACCGATGAGCTGTGTCATGCAAATGTCACGTGGGAACAGTGATTATTTATGATACCATAAATCTGCTATTCTTTCTTAATGCCTACAAAACCTCTCTGCAGGAATGGATCTGCTCTCTGGGACTCCTTGTCCTTTGATGTACCGAGTATAACAGAAATGGCTTTTTTGTGGAGGTGTAATTATGTGCAGCCACTAAATAAGTGCCTGTATGACTGCTGTGCCCATGTTCTATGATTTGTTTTCTAGAGCAGATAGGGTACCCCAAAGTATTGGGTCGATATTTCAGAGCAAGTCTTTCTCCTTTTCCCATAGGATAGTACATACAACATAAACTTGGGTAAGAACACTTGTTTGGCTTATGAGTACAAAACTACTGAATACAGAATCACCTGTAAAAGCTGGCTGGTGGTGGGGAACGTGGGGAACACACCAGTCTATCACCAGCTGTTACTCACTGGTTTGTCACTGAAAATGAAAATGAAATGCAGTAAAAGTACAGCCGTACTTGATCTTGCTCTTATAAGTGTGAAGGCATCTTTTGCCTCAGCCCTGCTTCTTCCTCCATTCATTTTGTCATGCCTGCCTTTTGTAATGCTGTTTCAAGTTGTGCAAGCTGGAGCCAGAAAATGTGGAGCTTTACTGCACATGCATATAATGCAGCACAGAGCTTAGGGTAATGGAGAACATTTTAAATTATAGCTGTAGAGATTTGAGAAATGGACATTAAAAACGATGTGTATAAGGATTTCAAATGTAGCTGTTGAAGTATTTGATTAGATCTTGTACTCAATGTGGCATACTCGGGATGAGAACTAATGCAGTCTAACATCTGTTGTTAATCCAGCCTGTCACCTGGCAGTAAATGAATAGATACTTACGGGACGTGCAGAAACAGAAGTGTGATTGGAACCATCACTATTACTTTGAAAGAAACAGCATAATAATTTATTAACATCTTGGTTTCGCTATATAAACAGAAAAAACCTTTGATTGAATGTGAATACTCAGAATGACACTTCATCATGGGAGTTCTAAGCATACAATTAATTGTATAAGATTAGGAGTAAAACCTTCCTTAGAAAAATTGATTTAAAAGCATTTGAGGGGACTCACCTAGTGGTTCAGAGAGATGCTAAGGGAAATCCAAGTCAGAGTTCCTAGGAGCAAGTAGGAGGGCTGTGCTCCTCAGAAAGGCTGGGCTGGATGAGGCTGCTGCTTGGAATAATGATCCCAGATGAAGCAGGTGGGAGCCCATGAGTGCATGTGCCCCCGAGTGGGGGCCTTGGCTCTGCAGAGCTGAGAGGTCGGCTCTGCTCTGATCCCACTGGCAGTGCAATGTTGCATCTGTGTGAACAAGATCTGCACAGTAGAAGACTGAGATAATCTTTTCCCAGGGGAAGGTGAGCAGTGCTTGCTCTTGGAGAAACAGTGCTCTGACGTGGCTGCAGACCTTGTGTTAGGGACAGGACACTTCACTTTTTTCTTGGTGTAGACCACCAGACTCCTTCCTGTCCCTTACACAGCTGCCTGACCCTTCCTCCTCACAGCATGGCCAGCAGGCTCCAACCTCTGGCAGCCTCTTCCCTCCTAGCAGCCAACCCACTCTTTGTTACACCCATCCCTGTTGGACATAGCTGTGAGCTGTTAAGGGCAAGGCTGTTAAAGTGCAGCTCATCAGGGGCCAGGTTGCAATCCATTCTCCTCCACTCTGAGAATAGCTTGGCCCTATTTACACCACGGTGTTTCTGTGAATGCAAAATATTCTTGTCCCTCTAGCAGCCTTCACCTCCTTTGTTCTCTGCTGCTTAACCCAGAGTTTCAGTAGCAGGGACTTGCTTTTATATCTGATGATTTCTGGAGGTTTCTCTCTGCTGAAGTCTGTCTCACCAGCATGTGTTTTTGTCATTTTCTGACTCCCTCCATTGTAAGGACCTCAAGGAGTTTATCTTTCCATATGTGGCGTGACATTGAGCACTGAATTCTTGCCTTTAGTCTTGTTTTTGCTAATAATCCTCCTCTTGTTTAAATTAATTAAATATAAACGTATTAAAAAAGGAACATGCTTTTCTAAGTAGCAGTAACTGAGTTTTGAATACCAAGTCTACTTAATTAAGCTGCTCATCTGGTATTTTTGCATGCTTCAGTTGGCATGAACCTTTGTGTTTGCAAATGTAACTCATATATTTGCTGTTGACTTAGGTGGCCTTTTGTGGAAAATCATGATCATGACTTCATATATGGGTATGAATTTGATTAAAATACAAAGAACAATTTGCTTAGCATACCTTAAATAGAGGCAGTTGCACCCTTTTTTTTTTTTTTCCCCTAAATACAACCTAATCTGACTTCTCTCTAAAGCATTTGTGAATTCCAGTATGTAGCTCAGTGCCAGCAGAGCAGGTGAGAGCTCAGTCCCGTGCAGGCTGTTGAGGACAGGTAGAAATGTGTTCTTTCTGAGTGTAGCAAATCACACACCTGCATTTGCAGTTCCCCTGGTGCAATCCCTGTTGTGTCTGCTGGGTGGGCATCACTCAGCTGAGCACTGACTTGTCTGGGAATTCAACTGTCCTGGCTCCCAGGTGCTGGCAAGGCTCCCTTTGATTAGAAGTTGTATATTATGTATTGTGACACAGGTTGGAAGATTAGTGAATAATTGTTAAACCACTAAAAGCACTTCACAGTGCTGTGAAATGCTAAGAGATAAATCTCAATGTAGGCAGTAATAAGTAGAAGCTCATTTAAAAAAAGCCCTTCTAGATTATGAATTTTAGAAGGAAATGAAAAAGTAAAGCTATCGTAACAGTATTGTTCCTATTACAATGATTATACAAAGTAAATGTTAAAATGCAGTTGTTGGTATTGATGTTAATTTAGTTTAGCTGCTGTTTTTTCCCGTACCCTTTGTGAGTTTTTGTTGTTGATGAATGAACTTCCTTCATTATTTTATTAATATTGGAGATATCAGTAATCATGGCAGTGTGATTAATAAATACAAACTGGGAGATTAGACAAAAGTACTTTAAATTGTTTTGCAGATTAACAAGCACCGTTGATGCTGGAGTTCTCTTAAGACTTTAATCTTGCTGTGGGCACAGAAAGGATTAAACTGTTACTTGGTGGCTGGAGTTATTTGATTTGCCCCACTCCCCTGTGAGGACCCCAAAATCCAAACGGTACCCGACAAATTAGAAGTGCAGACTTCCACTGAAAGCTTTAAGGACATACTTTATGCTGTGATTTGCTTGTGAGAAAGTCATTCTGAAAATAAACTTTGTTGTGTGCTTTATCGTAAGAATTGAAAGGATTATCCAGCTTGAAATTCCAAACTGCAAGTAAACCTGAGTTGTTGGAGTGCCTCTAGGAAATACATACTGTGCTCTTGGCACAGTGAACTGTATAGCAGAATTTAGCTTTTCCAAGGAATTTCCTTCAGTTTGAGATCAGTTTTCTGAGATGAGAAGCCAGTGGATTGTTCCAGTTTTGGATTTGAGGTTCACCTTAAATTTAAAAGACCTGTTTTGAGACATGGATTTTTTTTCAGGTTTCTATACTGGTCTTTACAACAGAGCCTCACATAAAATTTGGTACCTTGAGGAACAAGAAAGAAAACTGCATTTGGTATGCAGTGGAAGAAAAAGAAACATTCATTTCAGTGGAGAAAGACCAAAAAGAAAATTTGGAAATTCACTCCCCAAAATACATGAAATGCACCCCAGTGAGTGCAAGCACTGCACAGACAAAAGTGTTTCACTTCCCTGTGAGTGCTTGCTGGCCCCAGGAGCTGGGGAGGTGGAGAAGCCCTCAGAGGATGTGCACCACCTCTCTCCTGGCTGCAGCTCCTGCTGTCTGCCGGGCAGCCCCAGAGCCCTCAAATGTTTTATGCCACGTGTGCTGCAATAAATAGGACAAAACTGGGTCTAGGACACTCAGTGCTGAAAGTGCAGTGAGAATTAAGCAGGGATTAATTTGAAATCCAATAGCTGCCACTTTAATGGACTCACTGGCACCCGGTGCTTCTGATGTGTTATTTTTGTGCAGTTGCACAGGGTATTTTGCACTCCTGCTACAAACATACACCATCTGCCTCAGGTTGGGGAGAATATTCCCTGCAACAAGGATGATGTGACATTCACTTCTAAGTGTTTGCATCCTTTCTTAAAGCCCTCTTTGGAAAAAGGTACTGGAGGAGATTGAAGAATTTGTGTATCCCCGTTTCATTTGGTAAATACTTAATTCCTGTCTGCTCGGGGTTCTGTGCTGCAACTATTCAGATGTAGATTGCAAGTTTAGCCCAAAGTTTACTGTACCAATATTTTTGGGCTTTTTGAGAACATTAAGACAGAGTTTGGTTGGAAGACTGCAGGATGTTATAATCTGACAGACTTCCAGTGTAGAAAACACTTGAATTTATCCTTGTAGATAAGTTTTAGTCAGTGTTGTCCACGTGAAATGTTAATATGTGATGTTTTAAATCTTATTTCTGTTGCGATGTAATATTTTTAATTAAACGGTTCTTCCTCTAATTACCACTTCAGCTTTTCAAAATAATTTTTTTCATAAAGCTCATTTTAACTGGAGTAACATGTATTGCATGTTTTATGAAACACCTTCATTGAAAGTCTTGGATCCTTTCCATTCAGGTCCCTATAGACCCATCCAGTTTGAAAATACACTGTTTTATCCTCTCCTTAATTACAGTACTTGGAGCAACTCTCTGTTAACTGTTTTTAGGTTCCACAGGATAATGAGCCTACCAGAACTAGAGAGTGTACAGCAAAAAACTGTTCACAGGAGGAAGCTTGCTGTTGCTTAGCTACCTGTCTTTTTAATTTGGAATCTCCAGCAATTCCATAATGACTAGTCCTTAAGCTGCTAAATGTATTTGTTCATGACAGACTGTACCATTCTGAACGTGCATTTCACCTATGCATTACTGCTGTTATTGTGGGAATAACGAGGGTGTTTGGAATGCATTGGGTTGTGTGAGTCACAAGACCTAAATATGCTGGTTACAGAGGCAGTTCCTACTGGTGGGTATTACAATGAAATTCAGAATAACTTGAGCGAAAAGTTGCCTCTGCTCCTCCAGAGCAGTCCCAAATGTGAACAAGTTTTGTGTAATCTGTGGATTTTGCAACCAGTCTGTAGTGCACATTTTCACATCAATTTGAAACATAATAGTGATAGATAATAAATTGCAGATCAAAATACTGTGGCACTTAACATGGTTTTGGTCCACTTAGCATTTTCTTGCAAGTGAGAAAATGCCTGATGTCTAAAAATTGCCTGAATCTCACAGAAATCTTCTGAAATAAGACTCTGAACTAGGCAATAGTCATAGGAGAACTACTGAATCTTTTTATTCCAGAATGTGTGAAAAAATTTACTTACATTAATGCTATCTGATCAATCCTAAAATTGATATAAAGAGATAGTTTATCTAGGCTTGTGGCCACAGGTATAAGCATAGAAAGAAATTCTGGCTTTTCTAAACCTTTTTCCAGTATGTGGATCTAAAATGGATTTTCATTTACTGTTAAAGTGAATTCTTCCTTACTTCTAATAGTCCTTCCCATTAGGAGAAAGCTCTGTGACTCTTCCCCTTTTGCCTACACAAAAACAGCCACAGCAGGTTCTGCAGCAGTATGGGTGAGGCACTCATGTGTTTCTGGGAAGGGCATCCATCCCATCCTGTATCCCATACCCCATATCCCATATCCCATCCCTGGACAGCTCAGGTCAGTGCCTACTCAGGCGGTGCCCTCTGGCTCCGGGTGCCCCAGCACTGCCAGGGAAGGAGTTGTTGGCTTTGCGTTGGCAGGGGCACAGCTGTAAGGGTCCTGCCAGCCCGTGTGACAATCACAGCTGGGTGGCACAGCTGATGGGAGCAGTGGCTCCTTGTCCTGTGCAGATGGGGCCATGCACAGGTGCCAAAAGCAGCTTTTTGTAAAGGAACTCCAGCACTCTTTGCTGCTGAGCTGACGTGCCCACCTAGGCAGAGTTTTGGTATTGATGCTTTCTGTGTTGTATTTGTTAGGATTTTAGAAAGATGAACTTGTTAGTTTGACAACTAATTATATTTTTAATTTAGTGGTGAACTCTCTTGGGAATCTACGAGCAAGTTAATTTAAACGAAATTAGGTATTTCAGCTCTTGCAGGTATACTTTGTGGATTTAAATGTGAATCTGTGTAATCCCATTTTAGATATTCATAAGGTTTTGATGTCCTCATGGAAAATACTGGCCTATTTCAGTGTGATTTTGTGCTCAATTAACCATTTAGAGATATTGACTTACAGACATTCAACACAGTTGAATATTTTTGCCCTTTTATTGTGGTATAATATTTATGTGTATATTTCAGTTTCTGGGTCTGTAAATCTTTCTTATTAGGATAATTTATTTTTGAGATTACTGAGTATGTAGCTCTTGTACAGCCTCATATAATTTTTGTCATGCCTTCGTGGTTTTAATCCTTTACATTTTAACATTGCATCCCCTGACTTTAAACCGACTATATATAATGTCCTTGATTTCCCAGTGCAGAGCCACTGCTGCACTGGCCTCTCTTCCCTTGCACAATTCCTCGGAGACTTCAGTACAAGACATGACAAAATGTAAAACCATACCCATAGATCACCTTATAAATATTTATTCGTATAAATTCTTTAAAGAAATTAAATTACGTGTTCTATACAAAATAGGAAAGAGAGGCTTTTAGTGTCACTGGCTGCAAATTGAAGTCATTTGTCTTGAAGGGTCAGGTGCCACTTTGTGGTAAGATACTTGTCTGAGATCCAAGAAGGGAAAGATTGATAGTACAAAGAGATTGATGGAACAGGCACTGCAATATGCATACGAAGTTACAGGTTAATTAGGAAGATTTAAACAAGAAAGTCCCTTTGTGTGGAGAGGTGTCATGTGCTGTTACTCTCAGAAGCGAGGTGTGCTGGCAGCCTTTTGAACAGGCAGAGCTGATTTTCAGAGATGTTTATGTGGAGATGTGCAGTTGAGAATATCAGCGAGGTGGCAGATCACCAACAGCACACGCTGCAGCTGACGAGTGCTGCTCAGGGAGTTCAGTGCTTTGCATACAGAGACACCTGCTCTGCTCACATCTCTGGTTTTGTTGTGGTTGATGTAAATTATAATGCTGGTTTTGTGATTCCTGTATCAGAGTAAAATCATTAATATTTCAGACTGCCAGGTTCTTTGAGTGTCTCAGGTGATACGACTATTTGTTCTACTTTTTAATTGCAGGCACAGCAGAAATTGCAGCACTTACAGAAAAATCCTAAAGCTAAGAATGTGTGGTTTATAAAGTGAGAGCTGAGCAGTAACAAACATTGGTTTTGTGTTGATAGGAAAGCTGTTTTGAAAGAACAGACATTGCAAACTGTCCTTTCTTTCATTAAAGTTCACCAGCCTCCCTGGTACATTTAGCAGAGAACAACAAGCTTCTCTGTGTGGATTGATGCTGAAATTAAAACAGCAACATCTTTTGTAACAGTTATTCACTTGGCAGAAAGAGAATTTTAAATTTGACTTAAGTGCAACGAAACCAAAATGGTCTGTGCCCCTTGTGTCTCATTCTGCACAAGGACAAAATGGTGCAAATCTTTCAGCAAGGCAGGAATAAAAATCTCAGCAAGCGCTTCAGTATTTATTATCGTAATAGTAAATCATCCCTGTCTGCCTGGGAGATCTGTAAAACATACCTGCTGAGGGCAAGAGCAGGCACAGGCCTGAGGGACTGTCATACTTCTAAATACTATAATTCTGGTATTTTTGTCATGATAGTCTTAATTAAAATTTTGCATTCATATAGTCTCCTTATTTTTAGCCCCAGAGATAGATCTTGGGGTACATGGCAGCTCTTACCTTCTACTATCCATTTCTCTATTCTCTGACTGTGGAGTATCTGAATTTTTGGTTTAGTAAGGGAAGGAAGAAGACAGGCAAGTTTTACCTTGTCTAGCTGCTATGTGTGAGACAGAAAAAGCCTTCAATTGAAGTGTATGGCTTTTTACTGAAGATGAAAAATTTGTTGAAAGGGGACAAAAGTTTGAATTGCAGAATATATTTCTACATTAGGGAAAGGCAGTTAGACTCAATGAGGCCCCTGGGAAATGTGATTGACATTGAAAACAATCCTATTTTGTTTTATGATATTGCTGTAATGATGAGTCTTCACTTGTTATGTGGTCAGATATCTGTTTGTTCACATAATTCTGAGTACAAAAGCAGCTGTAGAAAACAGGTAGTGGAAAAACAACACTCTCTTTTCTCTTTCACATTTTTACTTGTAGGAGCTGTTTGTCATACTTAAAGAATTCTTCTCTTGTATTAACATGAGACCAAATATAAGAAAATCTGTCAAAACAAATGAGTTGGAACATGTCCCACGATACCAATGCAGACAGGCAAAGTGGTGTCTCAGGCACAGTTCCAGTGGCCTTTTTGTGGTACTTACCCTCCCTGCTTGAGTGGCAGCTTGCCTCCCATTAGCCTCCCCATCCATCACAAAGATGCTTCTACTTCAGGAAGAAATACAGCTTATTGGTATTTTGTTCTACTGCAAGGATTATATTTTTGCACGTGATAAACACAGTGCACTTCTTATTGTGAGAACTAAGTACAATTTTCTTCTTTTTGTTTTTTTCTTTTTTTTCCAGAAACCAAAACAAAAGGATTGGCATCCACCTGGAGGATTTATTTTAGGACTCTGGGCATTGATCATCATGGTTTTCTTCAAAACATATGGAATCAAGCACATGAAACATGTCTTCTGAACTGGAGCAAACAAGATACTTGCATTGGCTGCTACTTTGGGTCCCTGGGTATCTCCTGTGTTCCCTGCATGTGGACTATGGTTGTGTTGAAACACTGTTGACATCTCGCTTCTAAAGGTTCTTTTGAAGCCATCTCTTCTGCCCCTTTTTCTGGAGAGATTCTAAAAAAATGGTTTTAATGTTACTGTTATTTCACTTTGTCTTGATTTAAACATATTCTAATGCTTTTCTGAGCATATTTTCTTTTTGGTTAAACTTAAAAAAGGTCAGGACCTAAACCCAGTAACAGGATTTCTGTGGTTGCTTCTGGATTGTAAATGGGCAAATTCTTTCCACCATACTTTGAAGTAAATCTTAAAAGTCATCACCTCTTCCTAAAGAACTGGACATTGTGGAGAATGTTATTTAAGATGTCATTCTGTCAATAAAAACCCACTTTGCAGACTTTGGCATGGCATATTGAAAGCTTTCTTCACAAAAATAAAAATACTCCGGTATATATTGATTTCTTTTTTATTATTATTTTTTTCCCTGTTAAAAAAAACCCTTAGATCAATCCTTTCACCTTAGACAGTTTTGAGTCTAGAATTCTATGAGCTGGTGAAAGTGAAACAAAAAATATGACCTTGCTGAATCTACTTAAAAAGAAGGCCGAAAAAAGGTGAAAGGACTTCACCATGTCCATTAGAAACCTTTCATAAGTGTTGTATTTTCACTGCATATAATATGGACTTGGATGCTTCCAAAATTTTCAGTGCACTGGATTTTGCACCGAAGAAAATCAGCTCTGGCATCAGGATGAAAAACATTATAAATTGTACCATTGTATTCTGTAGTTTCTGAGCCCTTAGAAAATGTGCTTTGTTGCCCGTGTTTTGTAAATTCTGGTTTGGCACATTGATTTGTTCTTCCTGGACACTTACTGATGAATGTATGCTAAAAGGGTTTTGTCTGTATAATTGTGATATTTGTATTTTTTGTCTGTATAAATAGTGATATTTGTAAAGACAAGAGCAAATCTGTGCATGTGTAGAAACACATCAGTCAGTGAGGAGAAGCTTTTGCCCCGTGCTTTTGGAACTTGTTCTCTGCCTTAACCCAAATAAAGCTTACCTGATGCAGTCATGGTGTAAGTACTAGAAACATATCTCTAAATCTATAATCACACATATTATCACAGTTGGTATATTTTTCTTAGAATATGGTTCTGAGCATTTCCTATTGCACAGCACATGCAAATCTGAGTGCATAAACATTTTTGTCCTTCTTTCTTCTCTTTCAGTGTGACTGTGGCATCCCAGCCTCAGGTGAGAGGAGCTGAACTGTCAGAGCTGTGTGAGCCTGGGAGGGCTGTGGAGAAGCCACTGAGGCTTCCAGAGAACAGAGAAAACAGCAGTGTGGTGCAGCTTGAGAACTAAAGCCTTGATTTTTTTTATCTCCAAAGGTTTTCTAGGCTTGGCGATGTTGAAGGTACAAAATGATCCATTATGGGAAGGTAAACATTTGCCTACTCCGCCTCTTTGCGGCACTTCTTGGTGAAGAGCTGGGATTGTTTTCAGTAGCAGGGGCTTAAGGCCCAGGAGTAGGGATTAAACCTAAAGCATTCCTAAAGTGGGGGAGATAATACTGGACATGTCTTCTCAGTGTGCTGATCAGAAGCTTTCATGTAACTGGTGCACAGATCCTCCCTCCAACAATGCAACTTAACAGGAAAGAGAAACACTCTGTGGGATGGGTCTGAGTAGCATTCCTGGCGCTGGATGTCTGGGTCTATTCACAGTATGTTGGGTTTGGGGGTTGTTTTTTTGGATGATGTCCTTCAAAAGCAATGATGTCATATCCAAAATCTAATATAATGGTGACTTTTCATAAAATCAGAAAACCTTTTTTTTTTTTCCCCTGGGCAATTCCTAATACAACAATCAAGTAAAATCTGCTGTGCACCATGTAGAAATGTGTAGACCCAGTATAGAAATGAATCCTGCAGAATTCCTTAGAGGATTTGCTTAGCTTTCCTTTCCTAATGCAGCTCTTTTTCAATTGTAGTAAATATTTTAATCAAATATTTATTTTATAGGCAAGTTTTGCCACACTTTAAAAAGTGTACAAAGTCAAGTTGATAGAGCTTTGTGCCTTGCTTCATTTGCAGTAACACTTATTTGAACTCCTCAGGCCTTATTCAATTTTTCTCTTTCTCTCTTTCAGCCACCTTTTGCAGGAAGTGATAGAAACATCTACAGAACTCAGCTGAATTTTGCCAGTAGCAGTTGATACCAAAGATTCTGTATTTTTAAAAGCTTATCTGCTTAGGGAAAAGGAGGCAATTAGGTGGGTTATTAAAAGGCAATTTATGAATAGAGGCACTCAGTAAGTATGCATGTGAAGGTGATTAAATTGAAGTGAGAACAACAGTTTGACTGGAATGCAGCAAACTCTGCTTCAGGCATTTTTAACATTTTGGTATGCACAGAAGTGAGGAGATGAAATGGATCATTCTGAGACACCGTAAAGTTGCCTATGCTACACCTATGAGACAGTATTTTCTATGCTGTGATAGCTTTTATTCCTTGAACACTTACAGTCTGAAAGCAAGTACTGGAATGTCACAGAATTGTCTGCAAATGTGTGTTGTGTATTTATTTTTTATTTAAAGCTAGTAATCTTTTCATTTTCCCCGGGAGGCCTTCAAGCTCAGTTTGGAACGTGGCCTCTGGGAGCCAGCCATGTCACCCTCAGTCACAAACCATTTGTGTTCTGCAGGCCACGTGTGCTTTGCAGTATAGATGCATCCTCCAAGGTGTGCAGATCTTTCTGATGGAATCCAGGAGACAAGCCAGATGGCAGTTTCCTGATGCCTCTTTGCATGGGTACCTTTTCAGCAGAATTGAATTTCAGCATTTTGTGACTCTGCTTGGATAGGTGTGTGCACTAAGCGTGCCCATGCCTGCAAAACTCAGTGTATTCATGTCTGCACCCTGTGCTGTGGAACTGCTTTGGCAGCCCCTGCAATGGGGTTTTAAGATACTGTTTAGAACACTCATGGATGATACAAATAGATGTTGGTCATTTCAGTCCTTCAGCTCTCTTTCAGGATCACATCTTAAAATGCATTTTTATTACTGAATGAAGAAAAAGTAGGTCCCTGGTAGGGTTGTACTCACATCCAGGTGCTCTCCTGTCCCCTGGAGTGCCTGTGACCAGGCCCAGAGGCTGACACAGTGTGTGACTAAGCTGTGCTTCTGTTACAGACTGAAAGGTGAGGTTCCTACAAAAAATTAGTGGAGAAAGAAACCTGAGCAGGGGGGAGACTGTCAGTGTTTCTTGGTCTATGCCAGCTGAGTATTTTCATGTTTAATGACTCTTCTGATGAAATGCTGTTCTCTTGGCATAAGCAAATACCAGAGCCTGTTCACAGGTATCCTTACAAACATCATTAGTGATGCTGTGTCTCTTCTAGAGAGTGGAGGGTTTTTTTCTTTTGGTTGGTTTTTCCTCCTGAAAGCTGGTATCTGTTATTGATTACAGAAAAGCAGATGTAGTCTGGGTCTAATTCTCTTGCTGAGTGCCTGCACACTGAGCCCATTTCAGTCTCTTGTGTCAGAGTCAGGGGTTTTTATTCTCAGCTACCACATCCACGGAAATAAATGGAACTTGTGGTCCAGTCTGCCTTCAGAGTGGCATCACTGCATGCTGGAGCCGGGCTGGGTTGCACTAAATCAGGGATTTGCAAAGGGACTAAGGCCAGGCTGAGCTGTGAATTTATCCTGGGTGGAGAGGATTTGTGCAGTGATAAGGACAGGGAGGTATTGCACTGTACTCCTGTGAGAGGGGCTGGAAGGACCAGCAGAGACAGGGCAGAAGTCTGCAGCCCTGGCAATCCTGATACTGCATGTCACAAAAGGGTTTTTCATGTTAGAGAACTGCTGCTTTCTCTTCTCTGATGGATGCTTGGAGGGAAGGAATAAAAAGGAAGTTTCTGATCTGAAGGCTTCCCTAATTATCATTTCAGTATAGCTGAGGAAGTGAGATGCTGCTAGTTTCTGGTAAATAAGGAAGATTTCATCCATCTTAGCATTGTGAAGTCAAAAGCTTTTATGTGGTCAGGATTATTTGGACTTGATAAAAATAGATGAAGTGGAAGGCAATCCACAAAGTGAGAATGGTGCATTTCAGAGAGTCTGTGGTATTTGGAGAGAAGACAACCTTTGTATATGGTGCAGCGTGGGACAAGGGTTGGGACAAGAAAGATCAGTGTCCTCATGTACAGATCTTCAGCTCTGTCTGTGTTACAGAGCTCTGTGTGACCTGGTAGAATTTTATCATGCTTCCAGACTAATTAACCTTTGGATTGAGACAAGCATAAAATATTTCACCCAAGAGACTAATTTATCCATAAAGTTATGAACTGCAGAAAAAAAAGCAGTGTATATAATGAAAGTGCCTTTTCAACCATGTGAAGATCAAACTCAGGCTGCAGCTGACAAAGAGGAAAGGTGGGGCTCAGTACCAACAGTTGTCCTGCAGAAGTTTCTGTCCAGTATTCCACAAATGAATCACACATGCCAGAACCATCACTTCAGCACTTCTGTACCATGATGAGCATAAGAGTTTTTTGCATTTCTTAAGTGGTGAAAGGCAAATTAAAAAAACAGAAAAAGTTTCTCATAGAAGATTATATGACTTGAATTTATTTCTGCTTTTCCTCTTTCTGTGAACTTTTAAAAATAAAAAGCTTTCAGGAAACATATCTTGAAAGTGTCTCTGTTTTGCAATGAAAACTTGATAACATAGTCTGAAATCAGCATTTCTTAGAACTCATTTCACTTGCAAGTTCTTTAAGACTGAGGTACTTTTTCTCCCCTAATGAGGATTTCTGCCTGATTTAGTGATTAAATTAATAATATTTAAGGTTTCCATTCAATGATGTATATCTATTAATGTTTGATTGTACCATGTCTTCTTCTTCATGCAGATTATATATTTAACATTTTGCCTTTCTTTCTTTTTAGGTCTGTGTGAGAATAACACCGAAGCCTTGGCCAGTACTGAGCCAGTTTGGCTGCTTTGGCCAATAGGCTTAATAGATGTGCAAATTGTACTTGCCTAAATTATTTTGGTGATGTTGTTTACAACAATCCCTTGAACAAAAGAAGCCCCATAAGATGCAAACTGTTTGGACAGTGTAACAGGATTTTTCACACTGCTGTTGACACGGCTTTGGTGACAGCTCAGCAGAGACCAGGCCACCAGCCTGTGGCTTATTTGGGAGATTCATGGCATGTCATACCAGTCCCTGGGACAAAACGGTCTAATCTGAAATAGCAGATAGATTTCCTTTCTTGGCCTGTCTTACTGGAGTAATGCTCTTACATTAAATGTCTGACTAGGCCCACTGGCTCTGCATGTAGAGAGTATTTTAAACTGAGGCTCTGTCATTGATATCCAGCTCCAATACAATGGTACTTAATTCCTTCGTCAAATGTTTTGACATTTACTAAAAGAGAGCATCACTAAACATTAGATTATGTTTGATTTTCATTAAGTTACTTTTTCTGTACTAGTTTTTCTGTTCAGGTTAAGTTTGTAGCTGAAAATATTGTGGCTCAAATTGTGATGATTTTAGGGACCCCTTACCTCCCTTGGTCTTTATAATGCACATGGAGTGGCAAATAGGATCACTGGGGTCATCAGAGTATCATTGCAATGTATATTTGTATTTCGTGCAGTTCTTTTACATGCCCTTCTCTGGAATGGTCCCTGTATTTATATATTTTTTATATATATATAGAAGGCTTTCTGCACTTGCTGAGTTCTTTAATGTGCTCCTTCTCTGCAGCATCATTTGCAGTGGAGGGATGAGGAAGAGCTTTTCAGTGTTTCATGTGATACACATGCACAGCCACAGTTAAAAAAATAATGGTGTTGTGGGAATGTTGCAATTTTCTCCAACACAAGTGGGCAGTCCCACTGAATATCAGTAACCACTTTCAGTTTTGGCCTTGTGTGCAGCAAGGATGCAATGGGGAAGCATATCCTCATAGGCCATAAATCTGTTCACTTCTTTTGCCTTTGTGTTAAAACATAAAGCTAACCTCAGATCTTGCCTTAAATGAAGCCACACCAAATGGTTCCCTTCAGAATTTCCTTTGTTTTACAATTAACAGACTCTCACCATGCTCTACGTTTGGATCATAATAGACTCCAGCTGACCTGACAGCCAAAATTAACGCAGCAAAGTCCTAAAACTTTATACCTTGCCACACATGAATCACTCCATTTATCTTCCTTGTATATCAGGAAGCAGCTAGTGTCCTAAAAGTTACTCATGTTATCTTAACACCTGCCTGGGTTGTGTAAAGAAACTGGCAGATTTAAATAGCACTTCCTAAAGAAGACAAACCTGTTCTCAGAAACAAAATTACCAAGATGACTTTCTGTGTCTGCTAAAAGGTGCAGTCTTGCTCTCCATCTGTGCTGGATGCTTTGGCATTGCTGTCAGTAAAATGAGAATGCAGTTCCTGTGTTAGATCTCATGGTGGGCCTGGCCCATGGAGAGTGTGGCAAGGCTGGAAGTGGGCTTTAGTGTACAAGGTGATGTTCACTGGATCCATTTTTTCATTTTCTTTATCCATCTATTTTTTTTAATGCAGTCTAGCTCTGTGTCCTGCATCTAGAAATGACCTATGGGAGATACCAAGGGAATAGCACAGAAAAATAGAGGAAAATATATTGTGACATTTTTCCTGTGGAATTCTGCTTGTACCCTTAAGATGATGCTGTATCCTCTTAGCCTTATTTTCCTATGTTCAGGCAGGTTCCATAGGGTGAGATCTTTTTTTTTTTTCTGTGTTAACTGTAACTTCTTTGGAAGTCTTTCACAAACCTAGTTGTGGAATTCCAGGCAGATCCATCACTTGGATTTTTTGTCCCCTTGCTTCAGAGAACCTTGAAGAACACTCAACACATTTGCAAGGCAGGGGTTTGCTTACAAAAGCTGCATTACATCTTAGCCAATCTGTCTTCTTTATAACTCCTGATTTTGTTCTCACAGGTCTCCATCTGTTTGTCTGGATTGCTGGAGTTGTCTGTAGTTTTCCTGTCTGTTCTGTTCTCCTGACAACTCCTGGTCAAAGCACTCCCAGCAGACAGGGACACTGTGTGTTGGTCATCTCTGTGCAGCTTCTCTGGTGTGGCCTAGCCTTCAGTGCCAGGCAGGAAAAGGGATGTGTCCGTTCCTCCTGGCAGTGCAGGGCAGCCGTGTGCTCTCCTGGAGGGGACTCAGCACCCAGGGGATGCTGGTTCAGGGCCTGGTTCCATTCTGCCTTTGCTGTGGAATCTGTTCCACAGCTGGCCCAGGTGAAAGCTTTGCTTCTGCTGTGATGCTGAATCTCCATCCCCATGGTGGTCAAAGTGCATCATTTGACATTTCATGTTTTGGTGTGATTTTCAGTGTGAAAAACATTTAACAGTCTAGTGGTTTTAAAGGTATTTAGCATAAGCAGTGCCATTTGACAGTCATTTTATAAAAGAGTCTTTGAATTTTATATTTTTCTGCTTCAGCAGAGAGAAATTTCACACCACCTTAGACATTGGTCCTTTCATATTTCCTAGGGTTTTTTAAAAGAATATAAAAACCAGTTTTTTTTAAAGAAGATTGTCCTTAATTTTTTTTTCTTTCTTCTTACAAAATCCTATGTTTGTTACATGCAAGGTGTGCCTTTGCAGCAGGCAGCTGGAAATTCAAAGTGGTCAGTATGAACTGGTAGTCCAGGGAAGACAGAAGTATTGGTACCTGTAAGGTTTCTGTACTTCCTTTTGTTTTGCTGTACCTTTTGCTGCCTTACAAGTGCTCTTCGACTGTTCAACTGCTTATTATTTTTTTTAATCCCTAATCTATGTTTTAAATTGAATTAGAAATTGCGTTTCCTTGCATCAGATTACATAACTAACTTTCATTACAGAACTTATCAGCCTTTTGTGAAGAGTTTTTGTGGTACTTATGATCAACTTACAGAATACTGCAAAGAAATCTACGCAGGACAGCCATTGCTATTGAGCCAGGACATTCCTCTCTGTCAGCTCCAGCCTGAGTTTGATCTCCATATTCCAGGGGAATAAAGCTAGATGGCACAAGGCACGTTTCATTCCTTACTGTTTAGACTCCCCTCACCCCCTTCCCCAATGCTTTTCCAGCTATTTTTATCTTACTGTTTCCTTGCAACCTTAGAGGTATTTTGGGTAAAAATCACTAAGTTTCCTTTGAAGTCTGCCTAGAAAATACAGCAGGACAAGTCCCAGGGAAGCAGCTCCAGAAGGATTTTATTAGCTTAGTGCCCTGTGTGAATGGACATGGCAGTACCACTGTGTGTTCTGCTGGATCGAGCCAGGGCTGCCAGTAAGCAGCTCCCAGTCTCTCCCAAATCCTGTTCCAAGGCTGTAACTTGGTCTTCATTTCTTAACCTCCCCTTTCCTCAGTTTCCTTATGAAGAATAAAGTGCTGACTTTCTGAGGTCTGTAGCACTTTGAGTGGAAGGTTTCTCCACGTGCATCACAGCTTTGCTCTGTACCATGGTGTTGTCACCATTGAGCCAACAGAACACAAAGCAGCTGTGGAACTTTTTTTGTTCTTAGTTGCAGAAATGTTTTCTTTATCATTCTCAATTCCAGTTGCACATATCATGGTCTAAGAGCCACAATTCTTCAAGATGAAAAATATCTCCTGACAAAGGCAAGTGTAAAAGCCTAAAGGTATGTAAGGAGTTCAGAACTAAACTAACATAGATCTTGAAATTGCTGGTATCTGTAAACACTGTTTTGCAACAGCTTTTAATATGTGAAACGATGCGCTGCAGATCATGAATCAATCAAATTATAGTGAAGAGTGTGAGATGACAGCATAAAGCAGAGAATGGCAGCAATACCTAGTTTGTACTACTTATCCCTAGGCTGACAGCATTTTCTGTCATAAATCTGTTTGGTTTATAACTAGGCCATAAAACCTTCCATCAGGCTGAAATGCAGGATTCTGTAGTTCAAAAATTGTGCTTTTGTAGAGAAATACATCAGTGATTTGTTAATTAAAATTGCAGTGCTTTAACGTTATTTACATTTCTTCTGCACTCTTATAATTTGTGCTTTTTGGACTCAATTTATGTTCCGTGTAAATCTGTGTGATCTATTTAAAACTTGCTGTCTCCTTGGCTTCATCAAATTCCTTTTTATATATACAGGTGTGACTTAGAGAATACTCCTTCATAATTTTTGTAATTAGATGGGGGACCTTGCTGAAACTTCACAGGAGGTTGATGAGACTGAAGTGAGTTTGGGTTTGTTTTGTTTAAATTATGTGTATGAGGGTAGCAAGAACACAGAGCTATTAACAGAAACTGAACAAGGAATGAGTTACAATGCTTAGCTTGGCTCTCTTAGGAGATTTAGTGTCCTTACAGTTTATTCCATATTTCTTCATATTATTAATGCTTCCCCATACCTACTTGACGTTGAGCAGTCTTGCAGACAGTCTGGCAAGTCTCTGTGTTTCTACAGAATACCAGAGGTAGACCAGTGTACTCTGTCTTTAAATGATGTGATTTTAACAATAACATATGTAAACATATAGCATACACATCCTGCAGCCCTTGACTGATGGAAAAACTAGGAGCTCTAGTTTAAAATGACAAGATCTTTTTATTATTGTATCAGTAATAAAACGGGAACAGAAGCATCAGAGGACCTACTGTGATCTGTACCATGTCTTGCAGTCACATTAGAAACAATCTGTAAATCAGTCTGACAGATTTCATCAACTGGGGCAATGTATGCTGGATACGCACCCAGTACACATGTTGAAAGGGATGTTCAAACTGCCATTAGTTCAAAACCCATTCTGTTTTTTTATAGAATGCAGTGAAATCAAGTGGAAGGAATAAAACACCATCAGTGAAAGAAGGAGAGGTAAACACCAGCTGTCAAGAGAAAGGTAACATGCACTTGGCACTCAGTTTGTAAGCTGAGTGGTGTGTACCAGGAAGAACACCAAAATAAAGCTTTTAAGGCAAAATACATTATAGATTCTTTCTTTTTGATAGTGGGCAGGGCTGCAGCAGGACAGTGGCTCTTGGAGACTTGCACTTCAGGTTGAGGCAGTGTTACAGAGGTGACACCACTTTGCCCCTGCCAGGACAGTTCACTTTGTCCCCAGAGAATCAGGGTATCTGTGGGGCAGCTGCAGCTACTGCTGTCCAGTTTTGGAAAGAGGAAGACCGTGGGGTATAAGGGGGTTTAAATGAGAGTGTTTGGTCCCAGTTCTGTGTCTTGCCTCTGAGGTTCAGCTTCTTGGATTTAGGTGTTTAAAGGTAGTATCTTTGTTCTAGCTTTTGCACTTGTCTAATGAGCGACACCTTTCATCACCTGAGATATGTTTCATGCAATAGTTACTGATTATTTAAAAATTTGAGATTTGATATTTGTGAAGCAAAAGGAAAAGTAATACTGTAACTGAAATCTTCTTTATTCACAAGCCACATGTAACCCAGTAATTCCCACTGTGAGGTTCCATACACAGCAAGAGCATTGTCCTTCCCCTTTGTCTTGCAGGGACTCACCACGCACATACAGGTACTTCATGGGGAAAAAAAAAAGAGTTTAACTTTTCTCCTTTCAGGAGGACAATTTTATACTCATGGAACACTTTTCACATCCCAGCTTCAGTGTGATCCAGAATCTGTGAGATCAGTGATGATCTTGGGACAGTGGAAGGCAGAGATTTTTGTAGGTGCGGTGTTGTGATCTTTCTGGCTACTATGACTGGTATTGTAGTACTGGTAGTTTACCTTCTTCATTCCAGAAATTTGGTCACATTGTGCTGAGCAGCTGTGGCCTGGTTCGTAGTGTGCTGCCTCAGGAGGGTTGCTGGCAGCCTCTTGCGAGAATACAAGAGGCAAAACAGAACACAAACCCCTCCAGCCTTAGCTTGTCTTCACTGAGAAGCTGCTGCCATGGCCAGTGGAGGGTTTGGCTTTTTCTGGATAAATTTTGTTTGCCCTCCTTCCTCCCACCCCTATTTAAAAAACAGCAGCTCGATAGCACAGCAGCAAATGCACATTAATATCAAACAGAATTTTCACTACCATTTTCGTATTAACATAAGATGTTAGAATGTAAAGTGAGCTGGATCTGCACATGGGACCACTCTTGCTGTTAAAGGCTTTAGGCTGGAACAGAGCCCAAAATTCTTAGAAGAAATCCAACATTTCTTGATCAAATATTAATTACATGCCATATAGAATTATATATTTCAAACAACTTTTATAAATAAAAAGCTAGGCCTTTCAAACCATCAGCAGTATTAATTTTGGATTTAAAAGATTATGAAAGATAAACAACCACATAACCGTGAATTAGAAAAATACTGGCCTAGGTTGCATAAAAACCTCCATTAAATAAATACGGAAAGTTTTCACTATGAAAACTCAGTGGCATCGTACTTAAAAAAGCCATAATGAATTAACGGTCCCTTAATGACACTCGGGTTGTGTTTCACGAATCACAAACACACACAGGACGTCAGATGGCCCCAAAAGGTGACGGACTGGGTTCATACAGTTTAACAGCAAGTACTGGGGGTGTGTGCTGCTGCTCCATGCCAGCTTCCTGCCTGCTGCTGCTGCGGGTGCCAGCTGCACACCCGGGGACCCTGCTCCTCCAGGCTGCCGTGCTGGCCCCAGGCTCCAAAGGCTGCTGCGGGAGGTGACCGTGGCTGGGCCTGCGTGTCCGTGCCTCAGGCCAGCGGCCTCGTCCCGGCGTGGGCTCCAGGGAGCGGCTCCGGTTCCCAGTCTGGCTGGAAGAAGCGGATGTCGAATGTCCGTGCCCAGTTCTCGAAGACGCGCTTCTCGGTGATGAAGCGGTGGTGGCTGCCCTTGCGGCCCCGCTCGTGGGAAATGTACATTGTGCACTCGTCTGGGCCCAGAGGCTCATAGTAGTGATAAGGTACTGAAAGATGATTAGGATCCCTGTGGAAAAAAGAAAATAGATGGAAGCCCAAGATGTTCTTAGTAGTTGATTGAAAAGATGCTATCTTTAATGAACTGATAGGCTCAAATCCACTTTTTCTCCCAGTTAAACTATGTAGCTCTTTTTTTTCTTGCATATCTAATACATCAGGATGGGGCAAAGGTGTTTTCTTTGCTTTTTCTTTTGCTCTCCTTTAATCCTCTTCCTCCCAGTTAAATGAAGGACAGCAGCAGCTCAGAAACAAGGGAGTATGCTGCAGGGCTGTGTTACTATTATGAAATTTGAAGTAAACTGCTGACAAGAGATTTAAATCTAGATTGTGATTTGTTAAAGGTCTCGCAGAGGTATTTCCTGAACTGGGGAAGAAAGAGAAGATGACAGACCGAGGTGGTTATGTGTCACGTCAGCTCAGCTGAACGTTCCCGGCATGCTGCGCGAGGTTCCGAGAGCACAACTTCAGTGAGTGTCTGCACGCCAGGTCAGTGGCACAGGCTGCAGTTGCTGGCATTTTAATCAAACATCTGAGGCACAAATGAGTTCTTTATTTTACAACAGCAGCTTTCATGTATCTAAGCTAAAAATTAAAACAGTTCACCCATAGTATCCATCTGACCTTGTGAACCCGTTCACGTTTCCCAGCGGGAGATGAGTGACTCGTGGTGACACACTGGATATGCCAAACACCAATTAGATACTTAGGATATTCATTTTAGCAGTTCTGACCTCAGTGTTTCCATGTAACATTCAGTAAATGGCACATCTGTAGTATAATAAGCCAGAGCAATTAATTCACCTTTTGTTTTAATCTCTACCTGTACCCATGATGGTTTTTTACTTTGGGCACGGGTGTTTTGGGCTGACAGGAACTCACACACTCTCTGTGTCATAAATATGAAGAGAGCAAGCTGTTCCAGACAGATTTACCCCATAGTATCCCTCTCTACCTGATTGCTACCAGCTATTTTGCTGTGGCAGAAAATTTTCCAATATCAGCATTTAGTGAAGCCTTGGAGTTGCTGTGTGTTACAGCCTGAGCTGAACAGGACCCCAGCACAGAGCAAGAAATCTGATACAGATTCAGGGCTGTCAGCTCTAATATACAGTTGATTATTTTCATTTTGAAGAGCTAATATTTAAGGTCACTTTCAATTGAATGCATCCACAATCTGTCAGTAGTCTGTGCTGGTCATTATTTTTACTGTGTAATTCTATCACCGACACAATTTTCTAATTTTTCTTATTTTGCTATTATCCATATTGTATATGCAGAGGTAATGTATGATATTGCTGCTGCTTTCCATTTGTACCTTAGATTAACGTTTTAATTCGATCAGTCTGCCTTCCTTGTAACACAACATGGTGATCAATCTTACAAGACCAGAACAACAATAAAATTACATTTCTAGAATAAGATGGATTCTAAACTTATTAAATATATTCTCACTGGAATATATAAGAGTGAAACAAAATCCTTCATCTCCTCACCTACAGAAAATGTATTTGCAATCTAAAGCTGCCCTTCATGTAGAAATTTATTATTTCTAAACTACAACTACTAGAACTCAATCTTCGATAATTTTTCACTCTTTTTTATACAGTGGACCTCTTATTGTTGCTTAAATGAATAATTTGTATGGTTATTATAAATCTAATAAGATACATTTTCATGTGATGTGTTTTTGTTAAGAACTACTAAACAAACAGGCCTCTGCCTCTCATTCGGACTGCTCTTCCTACTTGCACTAAAGCTGGATTTTATTCTTGGGTCCTCAACCTGTATTGCTTGGTATAAATTTACTGCTTTAAAGTAAAGGATTAGTAAAGTTGAAATCATATCTCAAACAGACTTGGGAAAAATGCAGTTACTGGGGCAAAGTGACCCCCTCAGGGTGCAGGTCCCTCCAGGCAAGGTGTTTTTGAAGCCAGGGATTCCACATTCCACACCAGTGTGTCCTAAGTGGATGTCCTTAGCTCCTGCAGGCTGCACCAGCTCACTGCATCCTGTGCACCATCCCACCAGAAACAGCCCAGAGGCCCCTGGTGCACAGGGCCTGGCAGGTGAGAGGGGCAGGAGCTCAGGGCAGGCAGCCTGTGGGGCTCAGGCCTTGCATGCAGCTCTGCTGGCTGAACTGGGGGTGAGACCAGGGCAGGAATGGGGGCTGGTGGCTACAGACCTCTCTAGGACTACTCTCCAGCTGACTGATGTTTTACAGCTAAATTCCAAAAGCTGTCTTTTAGATTTGGAATTCTGAAGGGTATTTACATATGGAGGACCTTTATGGGAGTTCTGGATTCCCCCAGATTGCATGCTAGTAAGCTTTGGATTTGAATTCTGGCTTGAGTACACCATAACCCAAATTAACTGTGCTGTGTTATCTTCTAACTCTGCAATTAGCTTGTGTCACCAGCAAATGAAATGCATGAGTAATTTCTATACGGAAATTGCTTGCCACCTCATTTATTAACATTAAAACAGATGCTGTTTCATCACTGACTGATACTGGACATTAATCAGTATTTTGTCAGACTCTGCATACATATTAATAGCACAGCTGGGAAGAATCTGGGAAGTTCCTCTGTAAAATATCCTGTGCTTCCTGCCTGGTCACCTGCCAGCACAGCACCGTGGAAGTGCTTGTACCCCTGTCAGTCAGCTACTGTTTGCCACTTGAGTGCACATTTTCCCACAGATGGTATCCACCTACAGCAAAAGCTGGAGGTATAACACAAAAGAAAAAAGGCAGGGAAATCAGGCCAACCATACCACATTCTGGTCAGCCTCTTTCCTTAGAAATGAAGAGCCATACTAAATCAGTCCTCTAAAACTATAGGTACTGACACACTTTTTAAAATAATTCATATTTTGATGTGTGAGTAAAGTGTCATTTATATGTTGAGTGATGGGCAAGGTGCTGTGTCAGGACCATGAAGATTTCTAGATAATCTTTTGCCTTCTATTCCCAGGATCTCCTTTCCCTGACCTCCATAGTTAGTCCCGTTTTTTAAATCATGTATGCATTTTGTTATTAAGCTAATGAGGTGAGGCATATGGACCAAAGAGCAGGACTAGCTCACATACAGCTTCCAGTTTCTCATAAGCTCTAGGAAATGTAACCAGGAACAACTGCTGCTTTGCATTTGATTTAAAGGAACTGAAAGTGGAGACAGAGAGGTAAGAAAACACTGAAGTATTTCAAATACCAATTTTCAGGTGAATTATCATGGAAAATGACCTGGCAGTCGAATGAGGATTCTTACAGGAAAATTATCTGGTTCAATAACTGGAACAAAAATTATTCATATTAGTTAAAATAAGGCTCAGAATTAAGTTCTGAGTTTCTGGGAGTTCCAGAAGGCCCATGAAGAGGAGAAGAGTTAAAGAGGGTTCATCTCACTAACCCCTTGAGTTTTCCTTGTGTACAGGAGTACCCTGAGACGTGCAGGGAACCAGCCTTTCTGTCCCTGCTGCCCATAATGCCGCAGACAGGGGCTGGAATTCCTACAAACTCACTAAGGCTTGGCTTGTCCTTCCCAGCCCAGCTGCTGAGCACCCACAAAGGGAAGCAGCAGCCCTGCAGTGCCTTCAGGAATTGTCGTGGTATCTGGGCACCACTGCCAGGCTGCTGCTGAAGGGAGGCAAGAGGGGAATCCAAGAATCCAGCATGTCCCAGTTCAGGAGTGAGTGCTGTGCATGCAGGGCTGCCAAAGGGAGTTCTGAGAGGGAAGTGCTTCCCATCTGGAAAGGCTTGGATTGGATCCCTGGGCACTGGAAAAAATACAGGAAGATGGCTTGTCTGTCTTGGGACAAAAGAGTGAGAGGTGTGCACACTTTACAAAAATGTTTGCAATGCGCATGGAAGCACAAGCTTTCATCTTATTACAGAATGCACAAGACAGCACGAGAGCAAGATCAAGCCATTAACCCTTACTACAGCATAAATCTGTAGCAAGCCAAGGGGTTTGAAATTACTTACAGCTTTGCTGTAAAGTACTAGAAATTGATAATAATTAGGACACCCAGTCCAGTTCAGCTATGAAACTCAGTATCCAGTGAAAGTAAATAGAAATGAATCTAAAACACTTTGTTGCAAGTAATGGTGACAAATCTTTTAGGCTGTGCTCGAGACTCCTTCACCTATTTTTCCTGCACGGGTGCAAAGCTGTTTGGTTAATGATCTTGAGCTAATAATTTGTAGCAGAATCAACAGCATGAGATACCTGGTACCTTTGAGGTGTCCTTCACGTTACAAATGTGACACTAATTTAGTTCCATGACAGTGATCACCACACTCATTACTTATTCCACAAATTAATACTTAAAAATGAATGGGTATCTCTCTGCTGAAGTTATAAATTTGGTGATACTAATTATGAACACAAGTAAGATTTTTTGGTGGTTTTTTTTCTATCTTAATGATTCTTTAGTTGCACAGCAAGTAGGATACCCACACCATCTAGAACACACACATTTTCATTGTTTTGTTGGGACTTTTTGTTTTGATTCTTTTATTTTAATAGTAGATTCTTATTCTGTCTGACTGAAAACCAGGAAATATGGTTTAAAATTACAGAATAGTTCTTCCTGCTATTCTGTTCAGTTGTCTTATTTCTTGGAAAGAAAGCACTGTTTTAACTTTTTTAACTTCTTAATGAGTGGCTGAAGAGCCAGCTAAGAAGGTTAACTCTATTTATGGGAAGAAACTCCTTTCACAGATTGTCAGCTTCTTCTAAGCATGGCAACTACAGTTTTCTCCTTCATCCCCTGGGGAATCAAGCTGAAGTAAAGACATTTCATATTACTTTGATTAAGAAATGACCTTTTCCCTTTTTACAACCAGGTGTACCTTAATGTTAATATTTTTTTATGCAGGCTGTAAGAACAATTACATCTTTCACTGGTATGAGTGATCTACAGCCTTTCTTGTGTTAAATTTAAATCCATTTGATTTCAGTGTATTGATTCTATGAAAGCCTTTTATATGCTCTCAGTGACATTTTTAGTCTCTCACAAATCAGTTTGTTTGGGTTTAGCTGGCTTTTTTTAATATGTATCCAAACTATTCTGACTTTGTCTGAAAAGTCACAAATACACATTATTTTGCAGTAAAATGCTGTCTTCTGTATTTTTAGATCATCAGTTTAAGAATTACTTTCATTTGCCATGGAATACAGCTACTTCTGGAGTAAGACAGACCAGCCACTTACAGAAACTGAAGTAGTATGTGTTGGCCAGCTGAGATGACAGAGGAACAAGATGCTGTGCTGTGGAAGGTATTTGTGTTGTCTGGCACATCTGATCTAGTTTGCAATTTTCCTTGGAGAATTCATGATGAAGTCTGGCAGTATATCACAGCATTTATCATCAGTATTTTGTTATAATTTGTAGAAATTCTCACAAAGTGGAGTTTAGTGTTGACATGTTAGGCTGTGATTTCTTTGGGGATTTCTACAACGTGCCCAAGACAAATGCAGATTCCTGAACAATCCTTGTAAGAGCTCAGAGGAAAGTCAAAGCAGTCCCATTCTTTGAGACTAACCCAGCACTGCAGCCTTGGCCTCCCTGCCCCTGAAAGGCATCTGCAATTACCCAATGAACCAGACTTGAGACAGATCATGACACTTGCAATAGAAAATTTAAGCAAGTATTTCTTGCTTAAAGGGGGTGAGAGGGGTTTGTGAGCAGGTGATGAAACGTTGCACTGAGGCCTTGTTCCAGACTGGCTCCAGCTCTTCCTGGGTCACCCAGCAGGACAAATGGGATCAGCACCAGCTGTGGGCAGGAACCACTCAGTGCTGGGCTAGTACTGGGTGGGCAGGTGAGGCTTATGTCAGCATCAAGACTGCTAATGTAATACAAATTCGTCTGTGTTCATACTGGTATCTTGTGCCTAATGTAATTTTGGTCTAGCAGTAGAAGTTCTGAAGCCTCTCCCTGTGTCACTGATCCATAGTGGGAAAAGCTTAACCAGGACCTGGGGTCAGGGTCCTGAGCATGCTGGAGGCAGAACGGGGCTGGAAAAGGGCACAGGCTGTTCTTTGTACAGCAGCCTCCACTGGCACAACAATTGTGCCTCTGCCTCCTGTGGCCCGCCCCTACCACGCCCAAAACGGGATCACAGCACTGATTCTCCGGGGCCAAATTCACGGGGATGGCTTTCCTGGGCACCATTTAGGAACCTGCAAGATTGGCATTCAAGTGACAAAGGTACAATAATGTTAATTTGAGTTGCACAGAAAGTTCAATTTAGAAACTAGTCACTGTGAGAACACTGTTCCTCTATTAATTTGGGGGGAACTCAAAAAAACAAATTAAAAGTAATGTTTTCCAGTACTTCTTTCTTCAGATTAATTTCATGCCAATTATTGCATTACTTTTAGCTGATAAATATTCAGAGACTAAAAGAAAGCAACAAGATGGATTAATTCTCCCACTGTACAAACAAAATTTTAAAATATTTTATATAACATAATTAAATGCTGTTTGTTGTTTTCAGAACGAGATCATGGGACATCTAATTAATTGCTTTAAGAGGACTGATTACTTGTTGCAGAGGAAAAAGATTAAAAGATTCAGATATTTATCTGTAACATTAACTTTGTTGGCTAATAATGGTTCCAAAATAAATCCTACCTGCAGAAATCCGGTGGCACCATGCCATAAACATTTATCCTGTCACAGAGCTCTAATGCGATAGTCATTGTGAACCAGCCCGTGCTAAGCCAAGTGTTGGATATCTTCCTGAAAGCAAAAACATAATTAAGTTTCTAAGCTGACAAATAATTCTTGAGATTTATTTATTTATTTATTCATTCTGAAGCAATTTCTTGGCATTTTCTTCATTGCTGTAAAAGGCTTTGAAAACTGGGCAACCAAGACTACTTTGCTCGTCCATCTTTTAATGATTTTTCTGGTGCCTTCTGTCAGTGGAGTAATCTGGGCAGGAACTTTCCTTGCTGTAATTAATTTTAGGCACGGCAACAACATTATTATTTAGCTGACCTTTTGACTTGGTTTCTAGAAGCTCCCAGCCCCACACTGTGACTGCTGGTAGGAAACTCTTTAGTCAGCTGCAGCTGTGAGTGTCCCATAGCCAACCTGGGAAATCTTCATCCTAGGAACCACTGCCAGGTGCCATCCCTGCCCGAGGGGATCCTGACAATGGCACTGACAGCGCTGGCAGGGAGCCCTTAAGGCAGCACCTCTCCTGCCTGCACTGCAGGCTGGGACATGGCTTTGAAAGAAGCTCAACTGATCCCAGTATTAATTAGGCAAAGCAGGAGATACCACCCTGTAACTGCTCACAGATGTAAGGGATTTAAAAGTTGTGTTTAAATTTTGCTGTATCACAGGTTCTTATCTGCAAAGGTCCACTCAAAGGTCTCATTTCAAATGCTATTAAAGAGTAAGACTAATGGCTCCCTAATGGCTCCTCACCCAGCTAGGAAAGTCCCACAGGAAGAAGTTCAAGCCTGTGTTATCTGCAGCCCAAAGAGTGCCCAGGTCCCTGCTGACAGCTGTCACACAGACAGGCGCTCCCTTCATCTCCTACTAAAGCTGAGGCAGCGGGGGAGCCAGGGCAGGCTCTGGGAAGGCCTGGGGACTCTACCTGAATGCATTAACGTAGGACCTACAGCAATCCCATTCCCCCACACCTGTGTCTGCCAGATACCTGTGAAACTTTGTCACAGCCCCCCAAAAAAGCACAGCACAAAACATGAGGCTCTCTTCAGAGAAGTCACCAGGGAATCCAGGCCCAAGTTCCAAGGCCATCTTTTACAGTCTACCCAGTGATAGCAGGATGTGGAA
This sequence comes from Motacilla alba alba, assembly GCF_015832195.1. Classification (NCBI taxonomy): domain Eukaryota; kingdom Metazoa; phylum Chordata; class Aves; order Passeriformes; family Motacillidae; genus Motacilla; species Motacilla alba. The sequence continues at coordinate 11,467,663 of NC_052023.1, read as the reverse complement.
CAGTCTTGGAAGCAGGGACCTGAGGCCACAAAAGCTACTGCAAGCAAGTGCCAGCAATCACTAACATCTAATTCAGCTGACAGGAGCCACCACGCAGCTTCCCCAGCTAATGCTAACAAGCTGGTTCCAAGTAGGTCACCTACAGGGCAGTAGGAGGAGATGTTTTGAGCACTGTCAGATTGAGGAATGCCTTGCACCAAGGTTTCCCATTTCCTCAGGGAATCAGACTACCACAAGGAAAAAAAAAAAAGTGGTGGTGTCTGTGCCAGCTGCTTAAAAGACATTCCTAAACATAAGGGAATTTTTTGACTAAATATGCCTGGAGGATGCTGAGGAGCCTAGGTAATTTGTCCTGTCCTTAGTGGATCACTTGGTAACGTATAAACTCCCAAAACACATTTTTACTGCTCCTGACACGCAGACTTTCAAGCTAAGCTAGCATTTGGAGAATGACATGTTATAAGCATCTCATGATTTCCAATTATGGGGCCTTACTTATTTTCTGACTGTGCACTGAAGCCTGGGGTGGGGGGTGGTGCAGTTTGTCACACTGTAATAGCTGGGTCATAAGCTCAGTGGAGACCTTCAGGCACAGCAACAGTACAAAACAGGGAGAATTTTTGGCTCAAAATGATTAGGAAAGAGAATGGTAGGAAAAATCCTAAAAAAATTTGCTTCTCTGCCACCTGAGAGTTTCTGAGCTCTGAATCACAAGATAATTCAGGAACATGTTCAGGCTAAGAGTGCTTTGGAGCTTTCACAAGTCCACTGTTCCAGGTGCCCAACACTTACATTCCAAAACGAAGGAATTGGAGCAATTGCAGCCAGACACGACCAAAGCTTTGCACAGGTCAGGACACCCAGCTAGGCTCTCTGCTGGGTTAGCTTGCTTTCTGCTTACACACAGGCTGTCATTTATTGTTTTCCAAAACCAGGAAAACAACTGAATATAACTAAACTGGCTTAGAAGATGAATAATCAAATAAAGATTCAAAAATTCATTCAAGTACCACTCTGCCCTCTTTAAATACCATGTCTGTAGGACAGCAACACAGAAACAGGATTACAGTGTCTTGCATTTCCTAAAAGATCTGAACAAGAGTCCAACAAAAGAATACTGTTTTTATACCTAATCAGCAGTAATGAAAGAATATGAAGAACTGTCATGTGCTTATTAGGGGAAATTATCAGATATTCTTTTATATGATGAACTAACACACTGTGCTGATAATTCTGCAGTGCACACTAAATTACAATTAAAGGCCTTTCTGCTCCACCAGAATCTCATTTATAATCTCTTTGGAAATACTCTTCCTGCAGTTATTTCATTTATGCTGCTTTTATCTAATTACTATAATATTGGTTCTGAATCGTATTTTCTTAATGTACCCTTATTCAATTATAAAGTTATTTTCAAGTACAGTTACTTTATAATGCCAAATATATTGCTCTGCAGCCTTTGTCTTTCACCATGCTATTTAACTGGCACTGTTTTCTGAAGGTTTTTCTTAATTTCAAAAAAACACAATACATCCTATTACCTTTCTTCTCATCATTTTCAAGACAGAAATGAATAGTCTGGTCCTTGCAACCTTGCAATCATGCTTCTCTCTCCTTCCTTTGTTTTTTTGTAGGCACTAATGTCAAGAGCTCAGGAGAAACCCCCTGGGGAACAGCAGCATTCTGGGCTACACAATGTTCTGCTCCTGCCCCCACAGGTACCTGAAGTTTTTCCCTTACAAATTATTTCCTATCCATGTTTCTTTTCATTTTCCCTTTCTTCTGGGCAGCTTATTCATTTATTTTCATCTCCTGTTTTAATCTTCTTAGCCCTTCAAGTATGCTGTCTGTGCCCTCTAAAGGAGTGGTTCATTCAGAGCAGAGCCTGCAGTTTATTAGAATCAACAGGGTCTGTTCCTCAGGCTGACTTTTGCTGGCATCTGAGTGCCCTTGATTGACACTGGGAGTTCAGGGTGCCCATGACTGAGTTCACTATAAACTTGTTACAATGTCATTAATGGCTCAAATGCCTTGAGAATATTTCAGGACGTGAGCCTGGTGCCCGGGCAGAAAAAGAAATGCTTTCATCATACTCACTACAGGCCTCTGGCTCTGCATGGGTGATGCAGAACCAGAAAGAGCAGCTTGCCTGAAATTGCACAGCATGTGTCAAAAAAAGAACAGGATCCTGGCAGTGTCAGGGAAGGAAGGGGGCCCTGGCTCCCCATGGCAGAGCTGAAGTTCTGAGAGTGAAGCAGGAAGGGAAGTTGTTCCTCAGAACTGGGAACAGCACATGATCCTACCCTGGATCACCAGAAGCACAGTCCAGGAAAGGAGGTGGCAGTGTGCATTCCTTGTGTCCAGGGCCTCCCCCTGGGGCTCATGGTGGCCAGGTTACAGTGCAATTTGTTGACTTGCATGCCTTTGTAAATACTAAGCAGACAGATAACCCTCTGCACATTTCTTGAAGGGCTCAAATGCTTAATTTGCCTTCTCACTTTGCTTCACTTTGGAAAAGACAAACATATCACAACTGGCAGGGTATCTCCCCTTGTTATCCTTCCTTCTTGTTCTGGCAGAGACCCAAATACACCGATTGTAGAAGAGAAGACCTTTAATGTAACAAACCCGACCAAGTTTCTCTGTGCTCTGGTTTGTGCCTGAGTCAGCCACGAATTCAGATCCACTATAACTGAACAGAGCTCAGCAAGCAAACCATGTGGGGTGGGACAAAGGCAGCAAATGCCAAGCAAATGTTGCCTTCAGCTAAGAGGATACAGCAGTTTCCTCTGACATTGGGTCTGCCTCTCTCTGAGTCCACAACTGGATCGATCCCCGTTCAAGCTTTGGTGTGTATGTTTTGTATTTGTAAGGTAGAACATCTGACTGTGAGTTACTGCACAATAAACCTACTTCTTCATTTGTATCTAAGTGGGCACCCTGTGCCATTTTCACAGCAGCATATTTAATAAGTAAAAAACCAGAACTTCATTAAAAATAAATGTCTTTCATTTTGGGAAGTCTTTAGTTTGAATGCCCATTTTCAAACATTATATGTGGAAATACTCAAGTACTGCAGTGGGTCACTTACTACAAATTTGATTTGAAGATCAGCCTACAAGTCTCATAAACAGTCTCATAAAGATGTAACTATCATAATAACTTCCCATTTTCCAGTTGCAAATGTAAGATGAACTGTTCCGAAGCACCTAATGTATGACTAATGTTTATTTGTTTTACAAGAAGCTTTACAGCTGCAATGTTCCAAAAATGCTTAAATTCAATAAACAGCTATTATAATTCACTGAATGGTGGCATTTCCTCTATAAGAAAACATAACCTATCCATTCTAATTTTTCAGAGTCAGTGAAAAAAACTTTAATGTATATTACCCCAAAGTGAGATTTAAACAGTTCCTGCCTCCTCGACTCCATAAACATTACATCCAGACTCTGGTATTCTAGGCTGATGAGGCGATACTCCATACAAATCATTTTGATGCGTATTTTTTACTTATGTTACCAGTGATGTTATTTGGCATGTCATGCCACATTACAACTCATGAGGCAGAGGATTTAATGGGCAGGATTGTCCCTCTGAGCAGATCTGAAATTGGTATATATAAACTGCATTACTTTACTACTCTGTGACATCCCCTAGGTGTATCCATGTAAGTTCTCACCTGTCTTTTCCAGTCTCCCGTTTAAAAAGGTCATCAAATTGAAGCATCTTGTGGCGAGAAATCATATACACTTTTAACTGAGGCAGTATCTGGTTCATCAGCTGCAGGTTATTGTACACCAAGCCTTTGCCATCTCTCCTCATGTAGCTGCTCGGGCCCCAGAAGATGAACACAGCACCATGGCTCATATTTAAGAGTTCGTTGCGGTTCCGTAGAATCCTCTGGATGCTGGAGTGTGCGATGACTCGCAGGCTGGTTTTGTTCCCAACGTCTTGTCCGTAGCCCCGCGTGGGCGCGTCGTTCATGCGTATGACGCACTCGCTCTCGTCGATCCTGTCCCCCTGCCTGCTCCCCAGGAGGTGCCCGGAGCTGGTGACCAGCGCACAGCTCTTGCAGTGCATCTTCAGCGGCTGCAAAGACACACGCACTGCACAATCAGCTGCAGACACCTTCCCTTTCTCCACACTGCTGTGCTTTACACCTTCATGGCATATTTCACAGCAGAAACCTCAGAGCAACGTGCAGAAATCTCTGCCAGCAGTCTGCCCAACTAGCTGGGGACCATTACCTGTACGTGTTTGGGGGGAATACGGTGTGGATGTACAGCTCCTAGAGTTCCTCTGTGGAGCTAAGCCCATTGGGTAAATCCTCCTTTTCACTGCTGCTTCATAAACAGAAATCACAACAGATTTTCTACTCTTCCCAGCTGCTTAGGATTGTACTTCTTCTACTTCATATAACAGCTATAATTACAGTATTTTTTATTCTCCACTTCCTTTTTTTTTTTTTTTTCCCCAGGAAATAATAAATCCTAAGTCTTCATAAGTTCATGTGTGAATAGCTGTTCAACCCTTGGGTCAGGACATTTTGCTACATGAAGAGATTGATACCCTGGCCCAATCCTTCCATGCTATTTGCAAGTTGTGCCACAACCACTGCAGTGCTCTCGTACCTCCCTTATGGTTCAACAGTCAGAGCTGGTCAGTAATGTCTGTGTGTATTCTACATGACAGTGAGTTAGTGCACTGAACTTTTGCTACCTTGTCAGGTCATGTTTGAAAGTTACTCAGTAAAATGGAATGGGAGGTGCCTGTTCAGTGAGTGCTGACCTAATGTGGAAGCAGAAGAGTAAAACAGGCTTTCATGAAAATGAAAATGCATGATAAATCATGTTACAGAAGTATGCCACCACCACAGGTATCAATTACAGACGAGTATGTCACTATCTACTGCTCAGCTTGAGAACTAAAAGGAGCAAGGGTTAACAGTATTCCCAAAGTGCTAATTTCTAACAAAATACAATAAACTGTGAGGTAAATAAAGACTGTTTGAGGGGGTGCCTTGGTAGCCCTGCAGGAAAAACTATCTTGCACTTGGTGTATATCTCAGTGTCTGTGAAAAACAACAAGCAATGACAACAAAGCAAACAAACAAACAACAATGCCCACCCACCCCCTTAAAAAAAACCCAAACTAGCCCAACAAAAAAACCCATCAGATAAACCCCTGGCACAGAGACTGAACTGCAGTTGCTTGATCATTGTGATCTACATGTATACAGGAATCCAGTGACTACATCAGTCTGCAGTGAGGCACAGCTTTAAACTCTAAAGCTGAAAAGGACTCATGATGTAGGTTTGACACAATCTCAGGCCCCTCCCTGTCTGAAAATGCTTTGGCCCTGAGTACTTGATGGGAGTGTTTTACTGTAGTAACTCGGTTTTCATTTTGAAGGTATTAAGTGGTTACAGTTACAGTCTGAGATTCTTTTTTTTCTGTAAGACTAGCTCATGATGCTTAATGCTTTTTAATTAAAGAAAAAGCAAGAAAAAGTATACAATCTGCACAGTGATTCAACCAGTAAGCCTTGTCTCTCCATCTCCCCCAATAACAAAGTCCCTTTTACATCTGTGGACTATAATCCAGAGCTAATGGTATGGGTGAAAATGTTCGTGCCTTTGTGAGCCAAGGTTCCTAATGTAGTATTTACATGCATTTTCCTTTAAGCTTTCATCTGCCACTTTGATGAATTACCTAGTGAAAGGCTCTAAGGTGAACTAGCTGCTCCACCACCATGCTTGGGAAAGCAAGACAAGGTGCTAATGAGGTTAAAGGAAATGTAGTCAGCACCAATGTTGACTCACACAGGTTTGAATATCCACATAGCAAGGCATTTTCACCTAAACAATCTCTGCTGGTTTCTGGCCTACTGAGCTACAACTTCCTCGTTTCTTTAAAAAAAAGCCTGCAACAGACTCCATCAATTGTTAGGAAACAAGGGAGCAGAGCTGTGGAAACTTGGGGAGGGGTCTGAGGCTACCTAATGAACATTAACACCCCCCAGAACTGTCCCAGACCTTGTTTGAAACGTGTTCCTTCTGGGAAAAAGTCTTTAGACTGAAACAGTGAGGTATTGCCCAGCCACTTCCTGAATGATGCATGGGGGCTGAGCCCTTGTAGCTGCTCTAGGCAAGTAATTTTCAGTTGCCTCACTCAGATTCCTTCAGCTGAAGTCTACAAAACTCGCACCTAAAAATTATCAGAGGAATTCACAGGGAACAGCCACAACATTCTCACACCAGCTGTTTATAATGCTTTGACAACAGTGAAAGCAAGGAGGGGAAAATGCCATTGGCTGTAATATCAGCTCACTGGGAGGCAGCGGTGGCACCAGAAATGTCATCTACTTAAGCAATAATAATGGAAGCACAAGGCAGTTCTTTGGGATTGATGACCAGCTGGAAAAAGTTGATGGCCTGAGAATAACCAGGGGCCATTAAGCCAGAAGAACATTAACTCCACAGAAAATGCTGTTACAGTAATTATTACAGTGATATTTTGGGGAAAAAAGCAAAGTGAAAAGAAAGCAAACCCCATGAAATATGAGTTATATTTCAGGAGCCTTGCTTCAAAAGGGAGAAGGTGAGAGGTAGGTGAGTTTTATAGCATCTTGTTAATTACTTTGAAGTGTAACATATCATGCATGTAAAAGCTGCTGACATTGAATCGTACCCATTGTTAATAAGCAGCCGCAGTTCATGTGCACCTGAACTCCATGGAGAGCACCTTTGTGACAGGGCAGAGCACATGGCTACTGCTACAGCACGGGTCAGGCACTTACACAGCACATAAGCCAAGTACTGTCCAAAAAAATTGCCCAAATCACCTCTCAGTTCCAGTCACTTCAAGACACACTTGGGAGAGAGGGAGAACAGAGGTTACAGTACAACAATTTCACAGTGTAGAGCCCCGGAAGATGGCAAACCAGCTAGTGCTTTTCAAGGATAGATGGACTATCCCAAGGGAATGAAGGCAGCAGGGGAACTCTGTCATGGGATAAACCCCATAAAGCACCTTTGTGCCCATGAGTAGATCCACACAGCTACAAGTATCCCCAAAGGCAAAACCAACTCCTGGCAACTCCCACTTCCAGAGATTAGCCCAGAAGTGCTGCTGCTCTATCACAAATGCCTGATTTAGTTAATGAAACAAAAACCAATGCCACAGTTGTTTCTGTATTTTCCAATTTGAGGTAATTTTCTCTTTTATTGACTTTAAAATCTATGCTGTCCAATGATCGAAAAATGTTATTTTCAGACACTTTAATGCTCAAGTACTCGAGAAGAATAAATTGAAAAATGTTGTTCCTGATACAAAATAAGTTATTCTCAGATATAATTCTTTTCTTTGTGATGAAATCAAGTAAGTTTTTTTTTGCTTATAGAAGTCTCTTGATTTTAAAGCCAAGATTTAGATAAGAAGACAGCTCTCTCCAGTAAAATCATGAACACTGTAAAACAACACTTTTTCTTATACTGAGTACTTAATGACCTACTTTCAAGACCCCTGGGTTCAGATCACTCCATTATCAGTAGTGTAAAAATTTCTGTTCTATAAATAAAAGCCAGAGTATTTTATCTTGGCAATGATGACCTGGCCACAACAACAACAAAACTAAATCAAACCAAACAAGCAAACCCATCTGTCCAAAAAAACCCAAACCAAAACAACAAAAAACTACCTGCAGTGAGAACAGCTCACTACTGAGTCCAGCAGAAGAACCTGTCAGTTCATGAGCACCAGCATTCCTCATGGATACATCTGGAAATATCACAGATGACTTCAAAGTGTATTGGGAGACAAGAGATACCATGAAGGTTAAAGAATATCCAAATTTGTTTTGGATGGATGACTTTTAACTAAGTACTTGAGACAAAGGGCAAAATATTTCTCTTGCACTGGAGCACCTCTATTGTTGGCCAGTGTTTGTCTCCTTTCAGAGCTGGAACAAGAGGCTACAGAGCTGCTCCTCTCTGTAGTAACCAGACACTGAACTGTTTTACTGAAACAACAGCCTCTCTGCAACAGCTCCCAAACTGACTGCACAAGTAAAAGCAGTGGTACAAATAAGAAGACTGATGTACAGGAAAGCAAATCTGTTCCCATGTTCAACTGAATTAATTCAGTTGAATTCAGTATGTTAACGGTTGAAAAAGCACACATAAACCCTGTAAGAGCCAGTTATACTGCTTCAGGAGAAAGTGACCTTATTCCAGAGCAGCCTTGCTTTCTCTTTTTGTTACAAAGCAGGTGATCTCCTTGGGAGGAGTTTCATGTCTCCCCCACCTGCTGCCCATTGAGCCTGGCCTAAGCACAACCGCTTGTGACACTCACTGTATGTTTGCTTCTTATGCTCAGTGTTTGCTTCTTATGTTCCTTGCCTTGTGCGCAGAACTTAATCAACATTTCCTACGTGACACTAATGAACCCTGAGTTCACACCATGCTCAATGCCATTTGTTACTTATGGCTTGCTCTTGATTGCTGCATCATCAGCCACCAGCAAAACCACTAAAAAATTAAGCAGTGATACAATATTTTGTCCTGGCAGCTTCAATTTTTTAAACTTTCTTGTAGCTTTGAGCAGCTCTTAGGTTTCTCACAAGCTGCTGGCTTGGAACCACTGCTCTACCAGGCTGGCTGCTCCTTCCCAGTGCTCTTCTCCCAGAGGCTTGGAGGACAATGCCCTGTCTCAACTATATCCCAAGCTCTGCAGGAGCTCCAGCCATGCCCAGCCCACTGCTGGCGCACCACAAACAGCTGAATGCTCCAGCTCTGGTGAGCCCCTGTCATTCTGCAGTGCCCCAGCTGTAAAGCTGCTCATGCCATTATGACATGTGTTGTTTCTATCAGTGTGCCTCCTTCTTTAGTATTGTCCCTAAAAGACTGAAAACTGTAAGGCCAAATCTGCTTTTCTTTGAGAGATTTCCAACAACCACCTTAAAGTAGAATAGAAGCCCTGAGGCTTCACATTTGCCAAGTAACTTGTGTTCTGTAAGCCAATGCAGCAAGCTGTGGGACTCAAGCTGTCTCATTACTAAAGCACAGCTGTGCACTTCAGAAGTATTTCCACAATGCAAGGACTCTGGGAGACATGATCCCATGAAAATAATGCAGGTTCCCTGATTATTTTTGGTTTGTAATATATTGATGGAACAGTACTTTCATAATACTATAAAAGGAATAAAAAATTAAAAAACAGACGAACAAACAACAAACAAAAAACCAAACCAAACCAAAACCAAATTAAATCAAACCAAATAAACAAGCAAACCAAAAACCCAACAAAATAAACCCAACCACATACAAGTTGAAAGAGTTTGCTATTTTTCAAGTCCCATCTATGAAATGATGCTATCAAGCCAGTCTTCTCTGAACAGTAGAAGTCATTCAGGTGCATATTGGAATATTGTAGGTAACACTTCTGTGTATAAAAAGCTGGAGCAAAAAACCCCAAACTGAAACACCAAAAGCATGAGAAGAGTTTTTAAGTTCAATTTGCTGAGGTAAATGCCCTTTTAAAGTCTCTGGGAGTTTTGATTTTGTGGTGCAAAGTTTGAATATAAAAGATGATTTCGCTTTGACCATGACATTTTCACGTGTGTATTCATACAGGGAGTGCAGCTTAACCTCTACACTCTGCATGCCAGCTCAGACTTCCCCCTCAAGTTTCATAAATTTTGATTCTTTAGCCATTATACTAGAGAAGAGTACCTTATGCAGGTACAGAATGGTGTAAAAGAGAGGGAAAATCCTCTGAGCAAATACATTTATAATTATTGCTGAAGTACACTTTTACAACATTAGAGAATTTACCATGAAAACAAACTGCATTATCCACTGAACTAAAAGCACTGACTGCCTTCAAAACTATATCCCAGTGACTGATAGCACACAAGTAAACAGAAAGGGTTAGGAGATACCACTTGCCCAACATTGTTAATCCTTATGCAAATCCAAATAACAAGCATTTGCAGTGAAACTTTGCAATTCAAAAAAGGTCTGGCAAGTCTGCTCACAGAGATAAATGCATGTCTGTTTAAAAAGATAAAAGATAAAACAACTGAATTTCTTATTACTTCTCTTTGTTTCTTGGCCTGTGGAGCTTGAATATGCAAATATTGTGGAAACATTAGCATTGTCATTTCCCATTGATTCCTCTGAGATAGTTGTATAACTGGACTCTGCCTTCAGATACTGGATAAGACAGTGAAATAGCCAAACTCCAGCACTTGCATTCCTCACACTAGGGATCACAGAACCTCATGTTGTATTCTGCCAAGGAATTGATTTTTTTTTTTTTTTTTTTTGCCATGATGCTCTACTGAGGGGCATCTGCAAAACCTGTAGGAAAACCATAATAATCCTATTTTGAAACAGTCCTTAGATCTAATTAAATTTCAGAACATGCAGCTGTATTATGAAGAGGGAAAAAACCCAACAAATGCACTCCACAAAGCTTTCAGTGGAGTAATTTCCTTAGAAAAAGTCCCGTTAAGCACATTAGTCAATGAAGAGTCTTCTGCTTGTGTGAAGTGTTTTCCGGCACATTAACTCGTTTTCAGGGGACTGCCTGCTAGTCAAAGCTTCCATTAGATTAATTAAAATATGGCTTCTCTCACTGGAAAGAAAAGGCATGAGTTTGGTTACAGCACATTGACCACCTCTAGGAACTGAGCCCTTTCTAGTTATAGAAAATCCATGAGCAGGAGCAGCAGCACAGGAGATGAACAACAGGGTAACTTTTGGTATATGGGGCACATTTCTCTTCTTATTTTAGAAGCATGATTACCAGGTGCTGATGTTTTCCCCTAAGCCACCTGAAGTGAATATAAGGTGCAACCTTGCAAATTGTCAGCACATATAAAGCTAAGATTTAGAGAGTAGTTTCCATCCTGAAACCTATAAATGTGTCCCACGAGGAAGATTAGTATCAATCATAGGCTTATTGGAGAGGGAGATAGGATACAATGATAACCTGAAGCTATCAACTAGAGTAATGGTCTCAGAAGAAAAAGCAATCAGAGAAAGAAAAGAATATCCTCAGTGAAAAGCAGAACTGGAAAATCAGGCAAGAATGTATCACGTTGATGAACGTGAACTGTTATACAAGAGAGAGTATCATATGAACAATACACAGGCTCTAAAGAAATGGTTATTGCCTAATGTTTATCTTAAAAGGAGTGCAAATAGACATCCATATTACATCAAACTATTTTACTTTTATTCTGCAGCTAAAGTACTTGCATTATAATGAAATAGAGCCACAGGCATGGTGTCATACCTATGCAAATTGTTATCACTGAAGTTTCAGAAAAACAGAAATTATAACGATCTTTGGGAAATGTATTGGACAGTTTGGATTTTTGCTTCAGAATGTTTTCACATTTTCTGCTTTGCTTTGGTATGTTTTGGCAGTTCTTCCCAGTTTAAAGACTTCATGTCAGTATGCCCTCATATGCTCTCTCTGCACCTGTCATGGCTATGCAGGAGATTTTTTGAGGTTCAAGCTTCACAAGGTCCATTTTTTTATCTAACCTAGCTTTAAAGCCAGGCATCACTGATCTTTAAAGTTTGCGCCTAAGTTTTCAAATTCAAACACTTTTTTCTTTCTGTGGCACTATCTGGCTCATCCAAATGCATCTCAACTCTCACTACAACTATTATCTCTACAAGGCAATAATGTGATGGGCATTGCAAGGACAAAGCAAGCCTTTCCAATGGTATCCAGTTGTAACAGAACTAAGCACAGCATGCAGAGCCCCTAGAACAGGCCAGGTGAAATATAAGACCAAATCTCTAATTAGAAAGTTACTGACACCACAGAGAATTTTTTCTAAAATATATTTTGTCTTGTATTTCTCTACCTGGTTGAAGTAGAGTGAAATAAAAAATAATGCTCTTTATTCATTTAAAAAGCCTTTTTCAAAAATTTTATTCACATGTCTTTCCTACAAAATCTGTCAAAAACATTCAGCCTCATGGTCTTTTGATTCTCATGTGGTAGCTCCATGTAATCTTCATCAGCTTGTTTTATGTAAACCAGGCTGTTCTATATCCTCTTACTTCTGTCCCTCTGACTTAACAGCACACCAGAAACTAGAGAACAGAATTAAAGAAAGCAGATTTAAATCCTTCCCCCCCCCCCCCCCCCCCAGAAGTTACTGAATCTGAATTTAAAATGTTTCTCTGAGGACACATCAGATTCAATAATACACAAGGTGGCTGTAGCATCTCCACAGCAGGATCCCAAGGCAGCCTCCACAATCACTGGCATATTGACACCAAAGACAGATGCTGGAAACAGGTACTGGCAGCTGAAGTGGCCAAAACATCCATTTAACTTAGGACTGACAGGCTGCAGAAACACACTGCAAAGTTCTCCCATGAACATATGTAGAAAAGAAAAAGAGAGAGTGTTTTGTGCTAAAGTATTTGTATCTTTAGTTTTGGACGAAAACCAGATGCAAAAAAAATATATTGAAGACAGACATATAAACATTTGTGTATCTGCAACTATGTATCACTACAATTTTAATGGACTTTGGACAACTATATTATTGAAAAATAAACGTTTTAAATCAGGGGTCAGCTCTTTCAGTGTTGGGAGTTTTGTTAAAAGGTCTCAAGCATTCAAAATATGTCTCTCCAACTGTTCACTATTACCACAGTCCTGATCAGGAGACAAAAATAAACACATTTATCCAATCAGGATGTTTGTATTGAATCTATTTGTCTGCATGCAGGTTAATATGAAATTAAACACTTTCTAGATGGAAATATTTAGCACTGAAATGAACCTGTCAGTGAGGGTTAATTAGACAATCAAGGACAAGAGCTGGCACTCCATCTGCCAACATGGCACTGCTGCTCCAAAGAGGTGCTCTTCAGTTTGCAGCAGAATGTCCAAGCTATGTTCTGTGTGGGTGAAAAGGATGAGGTAAACTGGAATCTCTGGAGGAGCCACTGAAAAAGCCTGGCTGGAGAGAAAGGAAGGTCTCCTTCAGAGGAAGGTACCCTGGGCTGCAGGGAAAATGGGAAGAGGGAGCCCTTAAAAAACTCAGCCAGGGAAGAGCTGATAGCAAGTCAGCTAATTACAGGGCAAGAGCAGGGGCTGACCTTGCTAGAAGTAAAGTCTATTTCAGATCTGTGTATTTCACAGATGTTTTGGACACTGGCTTATAGCTGTGGCATACAAATGCCTTTTTTTATGCTTTACCATCAATTAGTTTGAGTGAAGCATGATTTCCAGGCACTTAGTTAACACTCTTCAGTAATATTCCTTGCTGCAAGATGTAACTGATCTGAAACTGGCAAAATGATGGAACTTAAAATCACAGCTACATAATGCATTTGGTCAAGGAAGAATTTGAAGCATAGGAAGGTGTGCCAGAGAGAATGGCAGGAGGCTGGTTTAAAAGACACACTACAGAAATCAAGAAAAAAGGAATCACCTCTTAGTGAGCAGCAGCAGAAACAAAACCTTCCTACAAAGAGGTGCAATATGGAGTCCCAGAGTCACAGGGGATTTCTGAGTGCTTTATACACTTTATCTTCTTTTTATTTTACATTATTAGTCCTAAATGATACTCCTCGGATGTGATGTGTGTGTCATTTAAGTGCATTTTACCTGACAGTGGCATTGAACAATTCCTGCTCAGTTCTTCCTGGGTTGGGGGATGGAGTGTATTTCACTGGATCACTCCCTGGATCCATTTCATAATCACAACAGGAGGCAAAGAGAAGTCAAAAGAAGGCAGGAACAAAAAGAAAAGTTAGGTGGATGCACAGCACTGCTGTCTTTAGTAACACTGAATGCACAAATATTAAGGCTAAATTGCTATGATAAGAGGGGTAACAGAGGTAGTGGTGATGGAAGAATGACAAGGAGAACACAGCAGCACAACCATGAAGAAGTTCTACATTGCAGATACTTTTATGAAGTAACTCTCAGTCTTTCATTGTTTAAAAGTCACCATTACTGATGCCTTGACATCTAACTGATAACCTGTCAGCAGGAAGTTTTAAATTCCATAACCAATGTTTGCTTTGCAGGGCTCTGTGCCACACCTGGCTGCAGCCCAGGATTCTCCTGTCACGTGAATGATCTTCTGTCAGTTTCTTCCCAGCAAAAGGCATATTACTAAATCAGTTTTTCTGCACTGGACATGTATGTTCATCTTTCCAGCTTTACTGCCCCAAACAATGCTCACCCATCTGAACAGCCCATTTTTACCAACTCAGACCTTCTCTAGAGCCACAGTTTCAACTGTCAGGACAGAAGGCAGGATATTGTCTTCTTGTCAGGGAGAAACACTGGAGTGTCAAGAGTTTTTTGTGTGGGAATCTGCTGCCCGCACGCCCACAGTCCTGGTGCTTCTCACTCCTGGCACACCCTTGGAGCCCAGAGTTGTCCCCACCCTGCTGTGCACACCGTGTGCAGGTGCAGGTGCCAGCCCCAGCCTGGAGCACCCTCAGCAGGGCTCTGGGCAGTGTCCCCGTGCCTGCGCCGGCACCGCCGAGCCCTCAGAACCCACTGCAGGCCACCTGCAGCCCCCGGCCCTGACACCGATCTCACCTAGCCGGCACGCAGGGACAAACAGGGCTGGCACACTGTGACCAACACATCTGCACAGGACGGGGCACAGCGGGGACAATCTGCCAGGAGATGGCACGAGAGCATAATCCTGGCTCAGTCACAGGCACCGGGAGCCCCCAAAGCGCTGACGAGGGACAGCCACTGAGGGCAGCTGGCAACCTGACATCCTGAAAACCAGGGCGGACAAAGTGGGAATTTCACCTTGGGCAGGCAGTGTGTCAGCCCTGCCTATCGCCCAGATTTGCACAACCAAAGAGAAAAACAGCATCCTCCCAGGAGAAAGGCCAGCTCCTGTCAGCACAGCACAGCACAGCCGGGAGGAGCCTCTGTCCTGGAAACCCACATTTGAAGAAATGCAGCCAAACTCCACTGATGTGTCAGCACTTAATTACAGCTGGAGTGAGGTTCAAATCCTTCCCTTTCTGTCATGTGTTCTCCTTCCAGAAACACGCATTCAGGAAAAAAAAGCAGCAGTGCAGGATTTCTACCCCTCAAAAATAATAATCACGCTACAGCCCTACTATTATAATTAAACAGAAATTAATTACATTTTAGAGAAGGGGACAGTTTCCAAAGGCTTAGCTGGTTTCCTTTTTAATTACGGTGTAATATTGTGAACACAGCAAAAATCTTCTTTTTAACATGCTAAATGTGCTGGGGGTTATGTTTGCTTTAACAGACTGCAAAGGATGCTACATTTGCATTTAATTAAAAAATAAGTTATTAAAACAGTTTATTTTCATTCATTGTATATTTATTTAACATGTGGATGGTTTCAAATCAGAAATAAGATTTTTTTTCAACTAGGTGTCAACAGACACCTGGGAGAGCAAATCAAACCAATGTATTTTCAAAAGAAAGCTTGTTAATGCAAAAACATTTGGCCTGTCACAACTAGACTATTTTCGAACATTCACCTTTTCCAAAGGAATCAATCTCTATCCCAAAAGCTAAACAGTACTTTACCTTTGTGACAGGAACAAAATAACACAACCCCAGAAACTGGAACACGTGCAGAATGCTCACACCAAATGTGAGCTACCCTCCAGCCCAGAGTGATCTGAAGAAACAAATCCTGTGGGTAGATGGCATCATCCCTTCCAGCTGTGGAACGGCTGTGGGAATGCAGGCTGGCTCTGCCAAACCTGGCAGAGCATTTGGGAGAAAGAAATTCTCATTTTCAGCTCTTGAGCAGCCTTACATGGGAATCGGGCAAAGATTTTGGCAGATGCAAAAAAACAAATGTAGGCATCCAGTTCACTTGAAATTCAAATGAGGAAACAGCAAAGCTCATTTATGTGCTTTCAAGGTTAGTCAACAGCTAAGCAAATATTTTTTTTTACTGAAACTTTACATTTATGTTTAGGAGTAGAGCTTTAACTGGGTTAAGTCCTGCTTTACACACACCAAAGCTCTTCATGGGATTTATCTCTGGGTTTCTGTATTAAGTAGAAGTCTTAGGGAACCATTTTTTCGTAGCCACATATCTGATTCATCACTCCTTGGAAGGCTACGATACATCTGTCATGGAACCCTACTAATTACTAGTACATCACCAAAGCTGGAAGTGTCAGAAGCATATCCAAAAAGAGTTAAAGTGGAAAGCCGAAGATTCAAAGAGCTCTGGGGTGAAATTGTGTCACTTTACAGATGAACCTGTAATCTATGTGAAAATAAATGATGTATAATGATTACAAAATTTGAAATCAAATCTTCACATGGGGACAATTCAATAAGGTTAGGTGATTATAGGACTATGCAGCAGCATCAGTTATAGAGCCAGAAATAGTTTCATGTCCCTCAGAGGCTACAAAAACTCTGCGTTGCTTTATTCACCAACATCAGAGGACATTCACTTTCATCTAATAGTCTGGGGAGGTCTCGTCTGGAGGGAAAAAAAATAAATAATGGAAGGCATAAGCCCAAGAAATGACTGGCAATGATCCTAACTTATCATCCAAGCCACCATTTGCTCTGCCAATTGATGGGAAATGAAGTGTGATCAATTCCAGTGCACTGTACATTGTTCCCACTGACTGACCTGCCAACTCTTTGATTGAATAATTAGCTAAGATATCAATATCTGCCATTTTGCACAACGCTCACAAGACAAAACCCCTAAGTTTTCAGAAAATGGACAATCACCACATTATCTGCAACTTTACATTTTCTTTCACATTTATGACTAAGCCTTGATACTGCCAAAATATGGAATAAAAACGTAACAGTACATAAGAAGTATTAGAATCCAGGAGCATGAAATCTAGAGGTCAGTGTAACCCCTGAAGTAATACAACATACATTTTTAATCTTACAGATGAATAATAAGCCGTATCAAAAAGGATTAGATCTGTGCTCCTCATTTACAATAGTTCACTGTAAGTAGTCACCTATTTTCCACTCTCACTACCAGGGCAAGAAGTGTTAACTCAGGTGCTGGGTGGTGACTGACAGCAACGCTGACATTTTAATAGCAGCTACTGTTTAAGAGCACTATCACCATCTTGTGCTTCTTAAATAAAGATTTAATCTACTTTTGATGCAGCAGAGCTCTGCAGACCTGGCAATCTGCTGTTAGGGCACATGGAAAGGTTTCTTTACTCCCATCACCCAGTCCCACACCGGGTGTGTAACAAGCTGTTCCAAAGCCATAAATTAGGCTCAGCAAGGCACTGCCTGACATTATACTTTACATTCCAGTCCCAAGCCTGAAGTGCTAGCAAACAGAGACACTGCACTTACTGTTCTATTTCAGACATAAATGGTGTTAACTTCAAACACAAATCAGTTATTCAGTGCAAAAATGATACATGACTTTTAAATTGGACCCTTTATAAGTATTTTGGTATTTCTAACTTTAGTTCACACACATGGATGTAATTCCCAAGTATCCAGATGTCATAGCCATATCTAAAGACACCACTTCTCCCAAAATCATTCTGTTGAGGCTTTGAGTGTGTTCACCACTTTTCCCTCTAATTCTCATACCTATCCCCCTCCTATATGCCAATGAAGAGCAAAACCAGAAAGGGAAATGTACAAACTGAAATTGCAACTGCATCACCTGAAATGAAGGAAAGGGCTAGTGGCTTACAAGGCAGGAATGAAGAAACCATGTGAAAGGGAGAATCATAGAATCACGAAATCAGTTAGGCTGGAAAAGACCTATCTTACTCCACCTCATGGATGACTAACTTCTTTCCATGCTATGCTGTAACAAATCCTAGCCCTTGCTATTCGAGAATAGCAAAGTCCCAATAAAGGTATGTGCTGCTCAGTGCTCACTTTAATGTGCATAAACGGAAGACATTTTGGTTTGACAGGTAGTGGCATCTCAACTCAAAGAAAGCAGATTCATCTTTCCTTCTGGGCTGACAGCAGATTAAGAGCATAATGCCGTAACTTGATATCAATAAAAGGCTTCCTCTGCACTCTGTCCGAGGTCTTTGTTTTTCAATTGGCAGAAAATCTCATACCAGTGCCACCCTAGTGCTGGCAGTTTGTCTGACTGATCATCAACCTGAATTGCTTCAACAGTGACCACCTATGAAGTACAGGCTATGCAAGTGCTGTGCAGGCAACTCTTACTGTGGAAATGTACAGATGTATTTACTATTTGCTAATTAATATGGTTTGAGGCAACCTGGTTCTGTGCATTTCACATGTCGAAATACCTCCCTTGTATGTTCTGAATGATGCTTTTTAAGACCCATTATCTCACAATATTTAACAATGTGTTCATCCCTCATGAATAAAAGACTGGAATGACCAACTCCAAGCCCACAGGCAGACAAAATGTTAACAGACAGTCTTCATCAGATATAACTGCATCCTTCCTGTATTACTCATGGCAGTTGGCCAGCCTCTTTTCTTTTCATGAAAAAAAAGCAACATTCAACAACAAAACAAAATCCACCACAAAAAAACTCACCAAAAAACCCCAACCCGAAATGAAAAATAAAATCCAAAAATTTATCTGTGTTTTTTTAACAGGGCTTAGCTCTGGTGAGTATTAATTAAGCACCATGAGTATCACAGAAAAAAAAAAGTCTCCTTCCTCCCTACTAGCAAGACTAGCAGCAGGTGGGATACAAAAATATTCTACTCTTTCCAAATTAGCCCAAAGCACAAACTACTACCAGTATTCTCTTTGTTCTTCTCACCCAGAGCAAATCCTACATGAAGTTTGAGAAAGACAGATGCAACTTGAGCAAATTAGCTCCAGGAATCAAACAGCTTATCCAAGAAGAGGTAGGATATCTAGACTTTCACATTTGTGGAATTGGTTAGTAGGCATCAGTGATAATGACAACATGATGGACTGACAAGACTTTATTTTCCTCCCAGACTGGAAAAGTCTGATTCCGCTAGGCAATAAATGTGAATTATTTACAGAGTAAAGATTTGGTAGCTACCATGCAGTCTGCTGCACATGGGTGTATGTAATCCTTTATACCATAATTGTGCACTATACATGCATGGATAAAATGAACACAACTGCAAGTGGAATACTTCTATATCGAAAAATATTTCCCATATTAACCATTCATCTTAATACCATGCCTCTTCTTATCTGATTGTTTTACTGAATATTGGCAGGGTTTTTTATTCAGCTAAAGCTCACTGAAGAAAGGAAGGAAAATATGCAGTTGTTTAGCAGATCGGGTCAAAATGGATAAAGAAGCCTCAGGACTGCCTAACATGCCAACACGCCCTACAAAATAACATTTACTGAACAGATTTTCACAAGCAGCAATTTCTATTTAGTGAAGTGGTAAATGCCGTCTTGCAGTATGAGAGAATTAAACATTCTCTGAGAAAATTAGCCATCTAGCATCACAGGAGGTTCCCCTTTATCCAGCATCAGTTAAATTTTGCTGTCTTCTAGGAAGGAGATTAAATTTCTCCTTTAAAACACTGTTTCCAACTGTCTAATGCACTTTGGCAAGCTTTCAAAGGCAGGCTGGCACCAATGAATTTTCTTTCCAATCCAGGCCACTTTCTTTGCACCCAGCTTCTCTACTATTTTTTCTGTGTTTTTTCCTTTCTTTCACAGTTGCTCACTCCCCAAAACATAGTTTTTTTTTCTGGGCTAAAATCTCTACACAATGCATATGCCATTGCAGTGATACAACTGTAAATGAAGTAAATTTGTTGCAAATCAAGATGTTAAATTAAGAGTACCTTTGAAACATCCTGAAATTATTTTGAAATATGAAGGAAGCAGATCAAAAACTCACAACATGAATGTGAATTTTAAGATGTAATAGAAATCATCTGTGTTTTCTGTCTGTAAGGCTTAAATATTTTTTTCTGGATTTTTTTAATTTTATTTTTTTTTTATTTGCTATATGACTTAAACCTAGAAATTACAGCACTTCTGGACCTTAGCAGACAACCTTCCTTCTAGAACTACATAAGGCTTTTCTTGACTCAGGCATCACCAACTGAAAAAAACTGCTGCATATCGTAGTCTTTGATGATTTTTGTAGTATCTTTGATGACTGATGATCTGTTTACTCTTCTGACCATACTGCAAATTATACAATTTTAAATATATTTCATAGTCTTTTGTGTTTTTCTTAAATCTCTAGCACATGGGGTGACAGAATTAGATAAGAACAAGTTTCTCAGAAGGACAGATATGATATCGAGGGAATGCATAAAGAATGGTCACATATGCAACTTCAGGCTTCTCTAGTTATCACAACTGAGATATTTCTGTTTAAACTGCATCTACTCTTTATCCAGGAATTTTTAAGTACTCCTAACTGTGAAGTGTGCCATATTCTCCTTGTTAACCCTCTTAGTGTGAGGATTCTTGCCAGGGTTTTGGAGAACAGTGCTCTGCCATGAATTAAGCCCAGCATTCTCTCTGCCTCATTTTAATTCATCCTTCTCCCCAGAATCAGATCTGCAGCAAAACCTGAGACTATCTTACATACACAAAGCTTCTGCAGGGTGACATGACTTCAGCATCACACCAACTCCTTTCTGCTTGCCCACCCTGCTGCTGGCTCCATCCCTGAACTCCAGGACATGCCACTTATGTTTTGGAAAATATATTCCTACTTCACCCCTCTCAAAAAGATGCACTGGAGGCTCTATTTGCTTTATTCTTCCCTCTTTGGCAAAAGACTGTTGTGCTGCCTACCCTTCTGGAGAACTGGCCACTCATGAGTCACCTGGCACATGTCCTGGTAATGACAGTATGGCCACTTGAACCCTTTTTGTCCTCTCGGCTCTTGGCTTCCTCCTCAGGAAAACCCAGCAACACTTCAACTCATTCTCGCAGGCAAGATTTCTTCACACCCTGGGAGAGAAAATGTATCTGTTTCGGTCTCCTAGTCCAGTTCTTGGCACTCGTGCGGAACTCAGAGCGACAATGTGAACGGAAATGTTTCTAAAATAAATTTTGAGTGAGATTGTAACTATCTGATTGAAACACATGGCAAAATCCTTTATGCCAAATGAGAGACATTAGAAGCTGCCTTAAAAACTGATGAGGAATGAATGAGATACCTTCTTAGACCTGGCAGGACTGATATGCATTGCAAAGCCACCGCTGCCTGCTGGCATCTTGAAGGTATTGTCAGGGAAAAAGCCAAGGACTGAACAGGCAGGGCTGCAGATGAGTCACTTACAGGCTTCAGCTGTAGAGGTAGTCCAATCTATTGCTCCCCTCCACTTTCTTACCCCCACAAAAAAGCCTGTGATCTGTCCCACGGGACACCTTCAGCTTGTGTTAACACAGTGAGGAGAGTTCAGTCTTGAGCCCTGGCCTCAGGCTGGCAAGCTCCCTGCTTCCATGCAGCACAGAGGCACATCCAGGCCGCTGTTCCCCAAGCACTGCTGGACAGTCCCTCTAGGATGAGATCCTGGTATTCTCCAGCTCCAATCCTAAACTATGATGAACCATGATCAAGAGCTGCTGGAGCAAAGATATGCCATGAGCAGACACCATGGATTTCATCCACGTAACTTCACTTTGGCATAAAAACCAGAGCATCTTCTAAAAAGCTCTTCCCTGGTGAGCAGAATATATAATATTTTACGTTATTACCAACAGGCCCTTTATTACACTGAAACTGACTCAATTTAAAGAGCTTTCAACCCCTAAAGGGTTTCAAGCAATTCCCAGTAAATTTCCATGTCTAGATATGTCAATAAATTCAGCCTCTTAAGCAGCAAGAATAATCCACCATGGGAATTACACTGCATTTACCGTATGTATGCAAATAAATTTGACTAACAAAAATATCAGTTTAAATACAAAAAGTCAAATACTATTTGTATTTATCAGTTTTGAGTATAATTTCACCCATTTTCTTTGTTTTGTACCAGAAAAACTGCAAAAGGGTGATTCCTTCACAGCCAGTAATCCTGCTGAGCTTCACCTTTTACCCTGGTTTCTTCATGAAATTCGTTCCAGCTGCCGAGTGTGACAGGTATGCAGCAATATATGCTTGGTGATGAGCACTTGTGACAGCATTTAGGCTGACCCAGTTTTCAAGGCAGTTCATATATCTTAGTGGAAAAAAAAATCCATATCAATGAAAAGGACAGGAATGCTATTAACACATTATTGTCTCTACTGACCCCTCCCAAAGAGAGAGAATCTTCCTCAGTAGTCAGCCTTTGCCATTCTTAGGCAATTTTTATTCTAGAGACATGTTATTATTACAGCAAAACAAGTATATTATGTTGGGAAAAAAGTAATCTTAGCAGAGATTCAGCTATACGGTGAGGGAAGTGCTTTTTACAAGGCAAGCTGCATCACCCCCTCAATCATGCCAAATTCTGCCAGATTTACATTACAAATCATTCTGCATTACTGTCTCCTCTAAAACAACCGTGCCTGGCTGCAATCACATATTTTCTCCTCTCTCAGCATCTACCTGGCTCCTTACCATAGGTGTGGGGTCTGATGTCCTCCCATCACCATCAACAGTAGCACACAAGAAGTTATTCCCATTACTGCATTCCTACACAAGGCAACAGCCTCCACTGCCATTTGGACAAGGCATTGCCCTCAATAGCTCTAGAATTTCCAACTGCTTTAGTCTTTCTTTGTAGTAAACAAGCAACTACAAGCAGTCCTTCCACTGACCAACTATAAAATCAGGCTGACCAATAATGCTTTGAAAGCTTCCTTTGAAAGCTTCCTGTATCCACTTCTCTGCTTAGCTGTCACATTGAGAACAGCCTCGCTTGCTTACTACTAAATAGGAACTTCATTGTACTATTTGAAGTTCTGCTTAAGCAGTTTTTACAAGAATAATAGTAGTTTATTGCTTTTGAGCCAAGTAATTCTCTGGTCAAAACCAGAAAAGGAAAAAAAAATTCCTCTTCCCCCTCTCTTCCACATCAGATTCATTTAATAACATGGCTATATCTCTTACAGCCTAGTTTTTTCCCATATCTCTTAGAGCCTAGCTCAATATTTGGATGCCAGGTGCCTTCTCTCTTACATTGTAGAGCATAATTAGGATTTGAAACTCTCTGCCAGTTGGCCACTTGGTTGATGAGGAGTAAGGGAGAAAATGCATTTTAAGTTCAATACTCCTTTCCATTACTTAATGCAGAAATAAGCCAAAGAATGAATAAGAAGAGACGGTGAACAGAGATTGCACAACATGCTTGCCTGGTGGCTCAAGAAGCTCATCAACACGCGAGGGCTTTCAGGAGCTCTCTGTGAAATGGTCACTGGATAAGATGCAGACAGAGCAGCGGCTGAACCCAGCTCCTCCCAGCATTCAGCTCACACTCCCCTTGCTCGGATCTCTGTGCCTACAGGCACAGCTTCAACCAGAAGTGCAGAGCAGTCTGACCCCTACATGAGTTTGAAGTTTAAAGATTGGGGTTGCTTCCTTGAGAAAGAATGGTAAATCACTTCTGACCACGGAAGAAGGAAGGGTTTGCCTCCTGCACTGCAGATAAGCACACTAACCACCAGGCTACTCTCCATGGCAGAGCAGAGGACCTTCTTGTTTAACTGAGGGCTCAGAGGAATTTTGCAAAGTTTATCTTGAACACCAATTTTTGAAAAAAGGGCAGAGGAACTTATTTCAGGACCAGCATTAGGACAGTGTGAAGGAAGGTGTTTCCTCAGAGCTATGAATAAGCATAACAACAGATATTTAATACAACTCCTCCCTCATTGTTTTCTATTATCTCTTGGTGTGTATTTAAGTTTTCTGGTTTTTTTTCCCCCAAATAACTATATTGTCTTTTATACCTATGCTAATGTACATATATCTACTGAATACTATATAAACTAAGCAGATTTGGCATTTTATGTCCATACACAGTTACACCTCTAAGGCTTAGACAGTATCAGTTAAAATACTTCAAATATATTACTGTTTTACCCACTTTCACAGACCTTTCTGAGTGTTACAAGAGGAGACGTTATTTCGGGCCATACAAGTCCAACGCAGAGCATGACTCTACCTATGTAATATGCTTTTGTCTTCCTTTCATGCATCTCTATCTCCATCATTAATTTTGCACCATCACGTAAATCCAATGTTTATCTGCTGTAAGAATATGAAACACTGTATTGCCTTCACACTAACAGGGAAGCATAAACACTATACCTTTCTTCCTGAAGATAGATTTCAATGTATTCTTTACAGAGAAGTTCCCTCCTTATTGATCCCAACAACATCTGAGAGGCATAAAAACTGCAGTAATAGTCAGGCTGCTAATGTGAATCACAAACTCTTTTTCAGCACATGTGAACTGGGATCTAACTGCCCTTAACATTGATACACAAATACAGTTATTTGACATAATGCAATTTCAGAGCAAAATCACATCAGTGCATTAACCTAATACCAGGTTCCGTATGGCAGTCTCATATTCTTGGCTGATTACTTAGAAAATGCAGCCTAAACCACCTTGTGCAAGTAAAAAACATCTAACCTATAGAAAATAAGATTAATAACCTTATTGGACAGATGCACTCTGAGATTCTAATTCTGCTTCAATTCCTGTTTAGCAGAAGTTCATTAAACTCCTACATCATGAGTCTGACCTAGAAAAGTAAATAAGTACTCTGTTATTCCCTTTAGAGCCCTGAGTTACTAATAAGGAATTATAAATCTCCAGCCACTTTGTCAAGCAGCCAAATACATCCCAAGTGAAACACAACTGCAAAGTTCATAAAAATAAGACCAACTGAAATGCAAGACTAAAAATGTGATTTTGTTTTATAGACCATGAACTAATACCACATTGTTTCTGCTTTTGTGAACTACAAATATGAACAAGTAGGAATGCAGTAAATGCAACTAACTTCACCAGTGTCAAGTCTTCACTGGGCCTTGTTTGTCTCCTCCTTGAGCATCAAGTTACTGCACTTACATAGGACTGTTCATCAAAGATGTTTAAGCTTATATGAAGACTGATTGGTAGTTTAGAAGTGAAGAGACTAAGGAGCAAATAATCATTAAAAATTCCCACATTCCTCAGCTAAAGTCACCACACAAACCAGAAATGGGCTTGTAATGGGATCATAGTTCCCTGGATCAACTCCCAGCTCTAAACCCCACAGAATAT
The DNA here is from genome assembly GCF_015832195.1 of Motacilla alba alba. NCBI lineage: Eukaryota > Metazoa > Chordata > Aves > Passeriformes > Motacillidae > Motacilla > Motacilla alba. The sequence continues at coordinate 11,442,481 of NC_052023.1, read as the reverse complement.
CACGGGCATTGCTCCAGCAAAATTATAAGCAGATACATTACCAGAAATTTATGAATAATCACAGTGAAGCAAAGCCACAGCCTTTCTGTGCTAAGGGTGAAACCTGGACTCTGCTGGAAGACCTGGCTTGCTGATAAAAGCTTTCTTGGCTTCAGTGGGTCTAGGACTTCCCCTTTTCTTCTAAATGCTTCCTGAAAATCTGCCTTGGATTTGCTGGATTCATCTGTTGGATGACCTCAGTTATACTATCCAGGCTATGTTAAATATAGTAGCTTGAATTGTCATTACCTACAGCAATTAAGCCTATAATTAGATCCCCTTCAATGTCTTCTTGACTTGCAAATGCACCTCTCTGACCTTCCTGATGTTGTTTTACATTTGACCCTAGAATTTCTTTGGTTGCTTTCCTAATACAATAGCTCCAAAGATGACTTTGAACTATCTGGCCAAAAAGCTGAGCCCTGGTTTTAAGAGTAGAGTGAGAATTATTTCTAATCACGTTTCCTCTCTCTAACTACAAAAGACTTAAGGTTCATTTACAAATCATCCTACTGCTGTTTATCCCACTGCTTTTGCAGCTGTCCATCAGCCCACAGCTTCACAGAACATTCTGCATGCTGCGGAAACTCCAAAATTTGCACCTGTTTGCAACTGTTTGCAACGGTTGCAACATAAACATTGGTTTTGGTAAGAATTTGGCTATACTGGTAAGACTGGTAAGCTCGACCTTTCACCTTGCAAGGCTCATTCCATTTGTCATGAGGAAACCCTCCCAACAAGACCACAAAAGCCCTAAAAGCCTGTCTGCTCCCAGAGATGAAGATGGTATGTCTGGTTCACAACAGTCACGTTCTGGCCATGACTGAGCCTTCCCAAGTCAAATACTGCACATTTGGCTGCTGCCTTCTGAGGGCAGAATGGTCTGTACAATGTACATTCTATGTGTACACCACAGAACAGTTTGGGACTCTGTGGTATGAAAATAACTTAAGTTATAACATGGTTTCACAATTTGAATTATACCTGATGTATTTGTCATGCTGATTTTTAATTCTCTATCCACCTCTAAGGCTGACATGGCACCATTAATTACATACCTGGAACACTGTACCTGTACAAAAATGTGAATGAAATTGCTAAATTAAGATTGCCTCCAAGAAACTGTTGCTTAGACTCATTAGCAATATAATAGTGCAGTAATTGAAATGCATGCAAGAAGCTGTTTATTCAACTGGCCAAGAAATCTGACAGTTACTAAAGGCAATCTTAATCTATACAAAGAGAGGGTTAATTAAAAATATGCAAATAGTTCATGTTCTTGTGTTTCAAACTAGGAAGTACCTAGTGTCCCATTCAAACAGGTAATGAGAAGACAATGGATCCTCTGGAAGATCACAATGAGATGTGAAACACATTGTACAAAAGGTGTTAAAAAATCATGTGTTGAAATACAACATACCAGGAAAACGAAAATTAAAATCTTGCGTACTTGGTTCAATCCACGTGCCTTTTAGCATCCCACAGGGAAAATAAACATGTTTTGTAACGACTGACACCTTCACATCAAATTCAGAGACGAAGTCACTGAGGGAGTTTTCCAGCCTCACACAGTGTTTCAAAGACAGCATGTCACAGGCTGTCCAGCTCTGACAGAAAAAGACAGACGTGGCTTTGGGCTGTGAATGAGACAATATTGGACTGTTATGTGGTTAAAACCAGCTAAAATTCCACCAATTTTTCAGTAAACTGAAGAGTAATGCTAGAAACTGGACAGTCTGTGATTCTACTTCAGGCAATTTAACATCTCCTATCTTTTATTTTCCTTTTCTCTCTATTCCATAAAATGCCAATAAATCCTCTTTTTCTTTAATCTAAGATTAATTGGGGTTTTGGCTGTTATCTGGGGAAATTACTTTTTCACATTCCTGAGGGAAACAGAACAGTGTCCTCAGGAGAGCTAACACAACGTCAGCCTAGTGGTCAAGGTCAGGGGAAAAAACTGTTATCTTCTTTTAAGGAATTGCCTCAAAGGGGTCAGTCATGTCATTATGAACAGAGAAAGGGCTAAATGACTTGAGGATACAATGCACCATCAGGGACCTAGATATACGTAACAGACTACTGGTACTGAGAGGTAGGATTACACACAAACCTGTTAGGAATAAGATGGATATCTTAAAAAAAACCACTTCAAAAGCAATGTGTTCAATGAAATACAGTGCACGTGCAGAAATCATATCATTTAATTATAAAAGTGTAATTAAAGTGGTACAATTGTCCTAAGGTGGATGGAGACTTAGAGGTACAAAGGTGTTTGTTCCATGATAAGCAAGTCTTAGAAAGCAAGAATAAAGGACATCTCTGGGATAAGGTATCTTGACACTATACATCTATGCCCATGGCAGAAGACAGCTATTTCCATTAGGGATGTGAACATAATGGAATGAAAAGTGCACGTAGACCAGTCCCAACAAAAGACAGCACACTTTGACAGAAAAGGACAAAATGGGGTTCTTGATTAAAAAAGCATTTGAAAAAAGCAGTTGTCTTTTGTTTGTATATCAAAGGCATGCCACCATGAACACAAAGGGAACTCTGCATCTCAGTGACATCCTCCTCAGGGTTTGCATAAACAGGCTTTCCATTAATAGTTCTCCACATTGTGTAATTATAGCAAACAGAAATACACCCACCTCCACAAGGTGCTTTCAATGGAGTTATCACTTTGCAACACTGAGCCTAGCATTTTCATTATTTTTGCTGCATTGTATCACTGTGCTGCTTTGAATAAATATTCAAAGCATTTGTGTTCCAAATATTTCCATTTTCAGAATACAATTTAATGTATAGACAGAGCAGCAGATTGTCTGCTTCCTGACAGGGCTGATAAGAACCAAAATGTTTACAAGGCAGAGCTGTCTGAGAAGCAGAGCAAGAGACCTCTGCAGGACAGCTGCTCAGACAGGACTATCTGTTGGAAATACTGAAATGACTCACACTGACAGAACCATCCTACCTGCTAACCACAGATGTTCCTCTGAAATACCAACACAACTCATGAGTACAACCAAAGCTATTTTTATTGTGAAAATACTATACTTTCCCCTACTGGGGGTAGATGTAGCTACAGTACAGGTAAATTCCAGGCACCAACCTACTTGAAATGTTTTGCTGTGGCACCAACTCTATTCCATGAGGTTTTTCTCCTCTTAGCTGTGGTGTGCTGGGATGAACATACTTAACGTCTTTGCCTGGATCTTCACCAACTCTGTATGGCATGGAAACTCACATCAGAGGTTGTATTGTTTGTCCCTGGCATTGAGCACTCACCTCCAGCTGCATTCTTTGGCAATGCCTCCTGCAATCCTAACTTGCGCCCACAGTCTACTAAATCCCTATCCAGGATCAAGTTGCTTCCATGGGACAACTGTGGAAGAGATTAAAAAAAATACCTCAATATTCATAATTCTACTGTGGCTGCTTTGTGAGAGGGCTTGGAAGGGAATAAACAGCCCTGAAACAAACTGCTTTATGAATTATTCTGATGCAAATTCATACTCTTAAGCACTTCTCTTGTTCTAGAAGAAGTGAATATAAACAACTGATAATATATTTTTATATTTGGATTTACAGGGGTCACGATAAAAAAGTGATTAACTCCAACAAACCCCTGCACAAATACTGATTCAGAGAGTTAGGTGAGAATCACAGTAGTGATTGACAGCCAACCAATACATTCACCTAACACAGAGTCAGAGTTAAAAAATGTTAAATTCCATTATTCCTATTTCATGATATGGGTTTTAAAATATTTTCACCTAGATCTTTAAAACAGATAGACACTGAAGTCTGTTAGAAATAAATGCAAATTTTCATCAAACTACTTCTGAAGAACTGACCCTCTGGATTTCTCAGGGTATTATCATCACAGTTAATATATTCACACAAGAAAGGAATTGGCTTAGTCACACAATTTATCAGCTGAGATTTGCCGCACCCTCCTCAGTGAAGAAAATAATCTCATATTAGAATTTTGTACGTTTTCAAACTGTTTCAAGGATTAATATTGTTCTGTGCAGCTGGATCCCTTCCCATAGTGATGGCTAATATGCTGAGATCACTGTAAAATCAGGGTCCTAAACCCATGAAATAGTGAATTATATTAAAACTAGCAGGTGCTGATCCTCCCATGCTATCCTGGCACCCATGTGCCAGTGAGGTCCAGAAGCTCCCTGGGATGCAGAAGCAGTGGGGGCTCTCCATGGAGCTGGCAGGGCCCAGCCTCAGCTTTCCAGCCAGGGAATAGCACAGCGGGGCAGCCCCAGCCCTGGGGACAGGGATGTGCTGAGGCCAGGCCAGGATGTCATCCTGAGGGTTGGGCCTGGCTGAGCAGGGCTGGGACACAGCTGAAGGCTGTCACTACTGCAGGGTTGGTGTCAGTGTCAGTGGGCCTCAGGCTGGGCTGAAATGGGGCTCCTGGGCCACAGGAGTGCTGGGAAGAGCTGTTCACACCCTTCTCCAAAGCAAAAGCAGAACTGCTATGTGATCCCTGCAAAAAGTGTCTGTAGGTTTTGAGAAGAACACGCATGAAGAAGAAAATGTGTGGGGAAAGGTCCTGTCATGAGGGAAAGGCTGAGCAGGAAAGCCTTGAAACTGTTTGTGCTGCAGCATGACACCCACAGCAACATCAGTTTCATATCCAATGATCTGAAATACGCCATCAGATAAAGGACACATAGGTCAAACAGTGTTTGCAGCATTCAGAGGTACCAGCCAAATATTTAGATGGCATTGCCTGTCAGACCTTAGTACAATGATTCCGTGATGGCAGGGCTAGACCAAACCACACTAACCAAGTGGCATCATTTACTATTTTACTAGTCTAAAGTATGTCAGGATAAGACACCAGGCTATGATCTTTCTCCCATACGTATAATTTTGATGAGTTTCACAAAATGCCAAATTATAAACCTAGTGTAATCATTTTATAAGAAATGAGATCTTTCTAGTTAAGAGCCTTAAACTTGAGATACTGAGCTCAACACAAGAAGTATTCCGCTAATAGCATTTTATGGCAGATTGTGTCTATCCAACTAACATTGATTTAATTGCCAGTAACCCTCCTTTACTTCTGAAAACAACTTGAGACCAGAATTTCAAAAAAGTCATTACATAATTCATTTTTTGAGGATTTTTTTTTTCATCTCTTCCTAATGCAGCTTTAAATTTACATGTTCAATAACACAAGCAACACTTCAGCTGTAAGAGCCAGAACCAATCTTGACCCTCATTTTATCTTAGCTGGAGATAATTACTTGATACTAATGCAGTGTGCCAAAGACATTCTGGAATTTCACTGAATTATTATTAGACAGATTTTGGATCAAGTCACTCAGTATAATACTACCTCAGTTTATTTTGTAGTATTCTTGCTTGCTTGCAGATGAAAGCCACAAACCTTGACTGTACTTTCAAATGAACCCACAGACTTCAGGACCAATCCCATAATCTAATATATGTGATTTGTGTAATCACGTCAATTGGTTTGTACAAATCCTCCAATAGAAGGTTTCCCTGAAGCACGTTGAGTGCATTTACTACAAACCGAATGCATGAACAGTATATTCCACACAGGGTATTGTATGTACACAGCAAGGAGTCACTGCTTTTTGTGCAGCTGTCACGTGAGCACGTGTCAGACTTGGCAAGCAATACCTTGAAATTCAGTTGTATCTCTGTGGATGACTGGCTAATTTTACGGAGTCTAGACAGAAGCTTGAAAATTAACATGCATAAATCTGAATCAATCATTCCTCTGCATTTAGCAGTCACTGCACTACTGATATCTATGGAAAAATGACCAGAGCTGTCTGGAATATCAATAAGAAACTCCCCAGCCTGTCAGCAAATACTGAAGTATTTACATAATCACAATTCTAATGTTTGCAAGGACGTAGGCTCTCTCTAATGAGGTGACCATGCCCTTAGCAGCTATTAACATTAAGTAATGGTCAGGCACGGTGCAAAATCTCCATGGTTCAGCCTTGGTACATAGAGCACAGTGTTATGTGTCACATGAGCAAAGACCAGCTAGATTTTCACTAATCAGTTCTGAGAGAGCCAAAGGCTCAGTGATTGTTTCATCAACTCAGGTTTATTCCAAGTATAGCTCATCAGATTACAAGCCTGACAGACACTGAAATACCTCAGTGTTGCACAGCTGATGAGCAGTGTCACAACAGCAAACCCAAATGAGGCTGAATCTTTCTTTCAAAACTTATTTTACATATTAAGCTTGCTCCTTCAGAACATACTTCAAGAATGAGATGCATCATTCCAAAATTCTTTAATATTCATATGCCACTAAAATGCATGCTCCAAAAACTTTCTCTCACTGTGCACCTGAAGTGATACCTCTACAGATGCTGAAGGAGTATGAAAAATATGGCCTTTTGTCTTCTTAATTGATCACAACCAAATACAAGGACACAAGATGGCTGATCTGAGAAAGCAACAGGCATAGAGACATAAACTGAAAAAGGCACCTGATATATGAGGTAATCCCCACAGTAGATGGTTCACATGCATCACACAGTTGCTTTGATATCAGTGCTCTAAAGTATTTCAACCTTCCTCTGCAGCCTAGTAAGCAGTTAATAATCTCATCTAGTATATTTTTATACACTGTAGAACATTTTATTCTATCTACCACTCCAGCCTAATCAGGAGTGACACACACAGGCATGCCTCCTCACACTCGTACTGAGAACCTGCATTCTACCACCAAAACAAATCCCTTTGGGTTACGGGAGTTTAGAACCTTCAGGACATTCTGCAATACTGAAAGAACTTTCCACTGCAGTGGCACAAATAATCAGCATAGACATCAGTAGGTAGTTCAGTTACTTATTTTATCTTCTGATGGTTTAACTTTCTTTTTTACTTTTTCCTGGTGTTTGACACACTTATATCATTTAAATTACCACGTAACTGTATCAATATGAAATAATCAGTTCCTACAATACTTTTATACAAGAATTTCTCAGAGTTCAGACACAAGTATACTGTAACAGTCTCCTGTTACTTTATGCTTTACTTTGCAACTTCTTACCTTACCTACTGTCTTTCATCTGACTTAGCCCTCAAATTCTTTAGGTCTGGCAACTGATCTATTTATTACATGTTTATAGACTTCCCAGCACATTGAGGCTTGGTTCCCCACTTGTGCCTTAAAATAAATGCACAGTAACAGAGAAGGTTTTCCACTGCAATTCCCTAGGGACCCCTCCCCACCAACATCCCATTGCTCATTTCTTTTCAGCTCTCTGGCCAAAGTAACACTAATTTGTTCCACTCACAGCACTCTACAACTACAGAAAGGGCAGTTCAGCCCAGCTTGACCCATGTGATCAAATGTAATAAGCAGAATTTAACCATCCTTGGAAAAAAAAAAATCCCTCTATAATCTGCACTTTGAAGGATTCATGGAGTGTAGGCTCATTTACACAAAGTATCAATTGATCTCTGTTCCAAAAGACACTGTTCTTTATTCTGATCCTTCTCAAAAAGACTTTCTCCATAATTGCACAAAAACTCATGCGTTTTCATAACTTAAACTGAAAACAGGGGTGGGGGTTCAACTTTTGTATGGGCCATTCACTAAAGAGCTGGACTTGATGATCCTTTTGGGTTCCTTCCAACTCAGAACATCCTGTGATCTGGAAATAAAGATTAAATATTTGACTAAACATTCCCTCCCCCCTGCTCCCCCACCCCATCAAAGGGTTTATGAAGCATCAGAAAGTCATAGTCAGTTAGGTATTAAACAAGCATTAAATCAATTCTGAAGTCCCTTTTCCTAAAGTAATCCATACTGAACAAAAAAAAATGAATAAAATCTTCACCCTAGTAAATAATTCATGATAAACACAATCTTTGGAATTTGAACACATAATTAAATGCTGTCATCATTAAACATTTATCAAGTTGAAAATATGGAACACTTGAAAACACCCAATTTGTTAGTACAGAGAAATGTGACTTGCCCTGATTATTCACTGAACCCCTGACATACTGTAACATTGGAACTTGAATTAATGCATCAGATGCTTGCTCATAACAGAACATTACCGACTACAAAATAAGTTTTAGGTTTCCAGGAGTTTATTTTCATTTAAGAATCTGAAATTATACAGCGAAGGTACTACGAGTGAAGGAGAACTGTTTGGAAGGAGCTAGGTGAGTCATGGCCTTGAAATATTTACAGATGTACATAAATATTCAGTTACATATATTTAATGGTCAAACTTAAAACATTGTAAGAGGACTGTGAAAGGCAATGAATGATTTGCACGATGAATACAAGTTCTTAATGGCACATCTGTACCTCTCAAACTAATACCCCACCACAATCATTACTAACCAATTTCTCTTGAAGAAAAGCAAAATACTGATGATGGTCACAATTTGAACATAGATTCTCTTCACAGAAAATACTTCAAAACCACTTCTGTTTTGAAAATTGTTAATTTAGAAAAACAAGCAAAATCTAAGCTTCCTGGAAATTACTTTTCCTCTCAATACCAGGATTACTTGGTTTTCCTAAAATGCTTTTTGTTAAAGAAAAATTACAAACATAAAGAAATGTGCCATATGAAACATAAAATCTGGTTTTGAAATATCTACAATTAAAAAAAAAAAACACGCCAAAAATCCTTGAAATAATTTTTTAATGTTTTTGCTTTCTGGTAGTCGCCCCTACAAGATTCCAGATATATCCAAGTAAGTTTTAAGGCTGGTCCCTTTGTATACAGAACAGCATGGGAGAATTACGAAAGAAACTCATCCTCTCACTATTACTGTAACATGGTTCACTGGTAAACACAAAGTGTATGAACCATATGCAACATATTCAGATCAATTCCACTCACTAAAAAACAACTGAAGAAACACTCCTGCCATGCAAGCTATTTGACATTAAATCAATAATTAAAATAAATTTAATTTCACTTGGGATTCCACTTATCTTAGAGCAAAACAAGTAAATAAATACTATTTGTTTTCATGTTTATGCTTTCTTTGATCTTCAAAACACAGGGAAATCTACTGCGTATTAAAGTAATTTTGTACACTCAATATCATTAATTTCTCCACAAACTAGAGTCATCAAACCTCAGCTTCATTTTAGGACAACACACAGCAATGCTCAAAGGGATTACCTCTCTCTCATAGGTTACTTATTAATGACCATTAAAAACTGCAGAAGGGCAGGCTATTAATTTATCCATTAAATAGCTAAAATAATTTGTTATAATTTGTTATACTCTGGACTTTTCCTATAATCCAGAATATAACAAATACACTATATTTGTTATATAGTATAACAAATCCTATATGTTATAGGATTCCTATACTTCCTATACTATTCCTATATAATTTGTTATGTTCTGGACTATTCCTGACACTTCACTAGGATATTAAAAGGCAAATTTTGTTCTCTAAGCGATCACCTACAAAGGAAAAACAAATGTTTATAGTTGTCAAAACATATCTACAACTGTAGTCAAACAAGCTATCCGTAAAAGCTACTGATACATAATAACCAAGAATATTTACAGCTGACTGTAAATATTAAGTGACCATATAGATTAGCTTTAAATAAGTAACTAATATGAAGATTTGGGCACGTGGCATCAAATTTACCTTTATTTGTATTACAGTGTAGTTTGTAATCAGCAATAGACTTGTTCAATGCTTAAATTCAAGCCCTCCTTTTTTTTTTTTAGGATTAAGACTTTCTATGAGAAAATAAATGCACCTGCAGAAACACAATTTAAAGACAGATATCTGTGTAATTAAATAGGATTGAGAAATTCTGCCCAGCTCCAGGCTGCATGCCTGACTAGGTTTACTCCAGGGAGGCCGGGCTTTTTTGAGCTCAGAGTTTCGGGTAATTTGACTGTGGTCACGGAGGAGCTGCAGTCCTCCAAATCTCCATCTGTGCCTGGACAGGAAAGCTGTCCTCAGGAGCTGGAATACAGATGTGATGTCTGGCATTAGCCAGAGCTATGGGGCTCAAGCTAATTCCTGTTTAAAGACATGGAAGTCTTAGGTAGAATCAAGCTGAGGTATTGATTCTTATTACATGTAATAGGCAAAACAAGCATCATAAGCCCCGATTAGTGCCATAAGCCTCCAAGGTGTACTTAGAACAAAGATACAACTGAAGTCTGGGAAAACTGAAAGGCAGAAGTAAAACAAAACATGAAACAAGATTACCTAAGCAAGCAGGAAGTACAAAGTAGAAACAAAAAAAAAAGAGACAAGGCTAAAGGCAAGAAAATGTTAAATTTCATGAAGAGTAGTGTTTATGGAGTAGACAAAATCCAGAGGTCTCAAAGAGAGTACTAGAAAATATAATGGATACTGACGTGAGATAATTTTTAAACAGAATTTCTTCAGTGAGTGGGAGCACAATTCATGGTCCTTTAAACATACGTTCTCAGAGATGATCAGAAGAAAAAGCATTTATCAGCTTTCTTCCTGACATCAAAATCTGGTTAAAAAAGGACAGTGATCAAAAGCTCTTTTCACCTATCAGACAACCAAACCAGATAACACAGCATGAGGTGCTTACAGGAGGAAAACTGCCCAAGGGAGGGGGCTGGAGCATGAACTCCACACAGGATGAACTCCACTGAGGACAAACTCCAAACAGGATGAACCCCACACAGGATGACTACAGAATGAACTGCCGACACAGCACCCAGCAGGATGAAAAGCACAGAGGGCTGTGGCTGCTGCCACTGCCGCTGCTCTGACTTTCAAACTACTGCTTCAGGGAGGAAAGTTTCAATCACGGTCTTCTAAAACACAAAACCAGCAGCAGGTAAATGAGCTACTAGAGGTAATGAAATAACACTTGTTGATTAAAAAGTGCTTGAATTATACTGTTCCCCAGATTTAAGCAAAAAAAAAACAGACCCTGTATCACATTTCTGTCTTAAAATACAAGAACTATGTTAACACAGAGACACACCAACTTTTCAGACACACTTGCAAAACACCAATGAAATCCTGCAGAGAACACAAAAGAACACGGAAAAGGACTTTTCTTATACCCAAAGTGAAAGACCTGACTTACAGAGGAAAGCATATGAACTATGTTAGTTCCAGCCTCAAGCAGATAGTAGGAATCATTTGACCAATATTGCAGAAGTTGTTCAAAAGACTGAATGATACTACATTGTGTTCAGAGCAGTTGAACTGAAACTGAAATCTTAAAAATAATTTTTAAAAAACCCATAGAATTTTACTCCAAAAAGAAGGAAAGCTACAAAGCTCAAAACACTTTTTTATTATTTCAATAAGCTAGAGTTTGTCCTAATCAATGTATAGGATGGGAGATAGGTGTTTAATCAGACCAGCTTAAAAGCTGCAAGTAGATGGTGTACGAACAAATCAAGTTTCTAATTCAAGAGTTAAGATTCATAGCACAAGTCAAGTTCCTTTGTATTTCAGTTTTTCTCATATTCCAAAACAGTTTCCAGTGTGCACGTTACAATAATGAATTACTGTGATCTCATTATGTATGTGTATATATATATATATATATATATATATACACACACACACACATATATGGACTTGGCAGTGCTGGGTTAACAGTGGGACTTGATGATTTTAGAGGAATTTTCCAACCTAAATTATTCTAGATTCCATCACCCTGAATATATCTCTCCAGTATAAATAGAGATTATAATGGTATAATTCTACCACAGGTACCAGTCCATTACAGCTCAAGCTAGAGCAACTCAGTCCTTCAGCATCCTTGGTTTTAGGACTGAGATCTACAGTACAACATC